>NW_027526204.1:31063225-31663225 GCF_048455015.1 Haemaphysalis longicornis | reverse complement strand
AAGCAGCCGCCAAATAATTAGGCTCCTACAGAAAACTGTCAAGAAAGCTGCCGGCTAATAACAGCTTACAGCGCGGAAGAGCGGCACTCTTCGCTCCACGGCAGCTCGCGAAAGAAAACTGGCCAGCTGTCTGCCGGCAAAGCGCGTTCTCATACAGCATGCCGGCACTAATCATGTGACCGCAGCAAGCTAATAAGGGGAGACTGCCGGCAAACTTCCACTCGAGCGGGTAGGCCGGCTGCCGGCCGAATATCTACTCCGAAGAATTGATGTTTCAAGCTGATATATTTTAAAATTTGCTTAAAATATGCAAAACTAACCATCGCGCGACATTTTTGCACTACTTTAATTTAGCATTGCCGAAAGAGCCTTATCTCTAACCAGGATTTAACATCTTGCGACGCTTACCACGTCTATCATATCTATGGCTGGGGCGGCATGTCCCGATGGCAACAGTCGGGTCGGCTCCGAAACAGATCGCGATTTGAAGCTGCGTAGATTTTAATTGCGGCAATGCGTGGATATCAATTGCTGCGAAAAAAAAACAGGCGCCAGTAAAATTGCTGTGCCGCTTCGAGCAGAGGCACCCGTGCTGGAGGCGGTTTGCAGAGCTTTATCGGCATCAAAACACAGATATCTCAGGCGCTGCGGCTGGCTAAACGTTCACCCACGACGCCCTGTCAGGTAGGCACTGCGTCATGGCATGGGACGACAGAATTCTCATAAGGAGTGAAACAAACCCACTTGTTCGTCCACGGCTCTCCTGGGTTAGTGCACAAAAGATGCCGCAAAATTTTGACGCCGCCTTTCCCAAAAATTACGGTAAAAGCGCAGCTCAGCGCTTCCGACCAAGGATGCCAAGATGGAGCACAAGTTGTCCCGCAAGTAAACCAAAACATTTAATAAATGTTACAATGCGAACAAAATATTCCAGGAGTAGCCGCTTAACCAAACACTTCTCGCTTGAAACTAACCACGGTATTACGTATAAAACACTCGTGTTTGACAACATCACGAAACTGCACACATCAAGAGAACTTAACGCACGCTTGTGGCTGGAAATAAAGTTTTTTTTCAGAATCACTGTCACAAATGCACCAGAAACATTTACGAGTCACAGCGCGGCGGTATCAACGGGCGGAACCAAATGTGACCTATGAAAAGAACACAAATAGCAAATACTTACAAAAATGAGGGCTACACAAAGAAGCTCGAAGATCGGCGCCCAGCCGCAAACTGACCTGTTGGCGCCAAAATGATTACTCTCAACCCAGCGCGCGCCCAAGCTCATGCGAACGCTGCGGAGGAGGTAGAGGCAGAGAGGAAAGCCACTGTTATCCCAGTCCATGGAGTCACATCAGGCCATACCGTTGGCGCCAAACTCGATTACTCTCAAACCAGCGCGCGCCCAAGCGCGGGACTTTACGGCCGTCTACAAGAAGGCTAGAGGAAGAACTGCTAAAAGCAGTTATCAGAAATACGTTTTAAAGACGTCATAGTCGGGGGGATATTATTCTTGCAATAATTGACTTCTAGAAGCCATCTTTTCCTGTCTGAAATCCCTTTCTGACGTTTCCTCTATAAATACGACGTTTTCTAGACATTCTGTGCTACCTGGGTAATAGGATTGCTGGATCCTGGCCAGGGTACGGGTGTAGCCTAGGTGACCCGCTGTCGGCTCGTCGTGGCAAGCCCGCAAAACGTCGTTCCTGAGGTCTGCGGGAACCACAAGAAGGTAGCTTCTGCCACGTGGGGAAAAGTTTGTCCTGTATAGAACTCCATTCAGGAATCCGAAGGATAATACCCCTCTCGAAAAGAGCTTCGGTACGGTGGAGGTCCGTCCTTCCAAGAATTTGATGAGTGACCGTAGCTCCGGATCTGCGTGTTGACGCTCCGACAGAGAGGATGCGTCGAGAACACCAAGAAATGCGTCGTCATCGCCGTAGTCATCTGACGACGCTGGAATAGCCTGTGCTCGCGAGAGGCAGTCGGCGTCGGCGTGTTGACCGGACTTGTACACGACAGTCACATCAAGCTCTTGAAGCCTAAGGCTCCAGCGTGCTAGGCATCCGGACGGGTGTATTAAGCTCATTAGCCAGCAGAGTGAGTGGTGATCGCTGACCACCGTGAACGGACGACCATATAGGTACGGTCGGAATTTCAGCGCCGCTTATACGACGGCCAGACACTCCTTTTCGGTTGACGAGTAGTTGGCGTCTGTCCGTGAGAGTGTTCTGCTGGCATACGCTATAACTCTCTCGGCCCCGTCTTGCTGTTGCAGAAGGACAGCTCCAAGTCCAACGTTACTGGCGTCCGTATGGAGCGTGGTGGCGGCGTTTTCGTCAAAATGGCCCAGTACTGGTGGCATTTGCAGCCGTTGCCGCAGCTCGTCGAACGCTCTCTGTTCTCCGTCACTCCAGAGGAATGCGACATCATCCCGCGTAAGAAGAGTCATGGGCGCCGCAATGTGGGCGAAATTCTCAATAAATCGCCGGTAGTAGGAGCACGGGCCTAAAAAACGCCCCACGGCTTTCTTGTTGACGGTTGTGGGGATCTGGGTGATCGCTGCTACCTTGCCAGGATCAGGACGTACTCCGGCAGAGCTGACCACACGGCCAAGGAACAACAGTTCCTCGTATCCAAAGTGACATTTGTCTGCTTTCAGCGTAAGTCCGGCAGATCTTATGGCCTCGAGGACCGACTGCAGACATTCGAGGTGTTCTTCGACCGTGGTCGAAAATACGATCACGTCATCCAGATATACCAAGGATGTTTGCCACTTGAGTACCGACAGCACGATGTCCATAAGTCTTTGAAAAGTAGCCGGGGCTGAGCGCAATCCAAAGGGCAAAACCTTGAATTCGTAAAGTCCACCCGGCGTCACACAAGCGGTTTTCTCGCGGTCCCTTTCGTCGACTTCTATCTGCCAATACCCGCTTTTTAAGTCCATGGACGAAAAATAGTGAGTGCTTCGCAGCCTGTCTAATGAGTCGCCAATCCGAGGCAACGGGTAAACGTCTTTTTTTGTCACTTGGTTGAGCTTGCGATAATCCACGCAAAACCGCAATGTCCCATCTTTCTTTTTGACCAAGACGACCGGAGACGCTCAGGGGCTATTCGACGGCACGATGACGTCGTCTTCCAGCATTTGCTGTACTTGCCGCCGTATCGCGTCGCGCTCCTTGGGGGCCACACGGTAAGAGTTCTGGCGTATGGGTCTCGTCGTTTCCTCGGTGACTATTCGATGTTTTGTCAAATGTGTCTGACGGACACCAGACGTGGACGAAAAGCAGTCCTCGTAGTGCTGAAGGAGGTCAAGGAGCGCTCGGTGGTTTTCCGACGAGAGGTAGGAGTTGACGTCGACTGTGCATTTAGCGCTCGCCGTTGTGGTTGGGCTGGTTTGAAGCAGAAAACAGCATTCTCCTTTGTCGATACCTTCACAAAATGCTACTGTAGTCCCTCTCGCGATGTGCCGGCGTTCTTTGGACAAATTAGTCAACAAGAGATTGGTGCGGCTGCCTGACAGGCGCACAAGGCCTCTTGCGATGGCAAAGCCCTGGTCCAAAAAGAGCGCAGTATGCAGTTCAACCCCGTCGGCGGTGCAGGGATCGTCGCACGCTATTGGAACGAATGCGCAGGATGGCGGTGGCAGGCTCACGTGTTCATCGGGGATACGAAGTGGCAAACGGCGCTGGTCGGTAAGCTGTTCGCGAGGCAGGCTTGTGGACAGTCTCACCAGGCGCTCTCTGAGCTCTATAACGGCATTGTGCTCGCGCAGAAAATCCATAGCCAATATCAGGTCCTTGCAGTACCGCGAAGAACTACGAAAGCACCAACAAAGTCAGCGCCCCCAAAACCAATCGTGCTGTACACTTCCCAACTGGCGTCATGAGGTGACCTCCCGCAGATCGAAACTGCGGACCATCCCACGGAGTCTTGAACTTCCGTAAACGATCGGGAAGTTCTTCGCTAATGATTGAATATTCGGCGCCGGTGTCGAGTAACGCGGTCACCTCATGCCCGTCGATGGTAATGGGAAGGTCGGCATTCGCGACTCTGTCAGTATTCAGAGGCGTCGTCGTTGTGTACTTGCATTGGGGTGGTAATATGTCGGTAGTCCGTCGGGTCTTCCTCGCTATATCTTGAGTCGTCGTCTGCGTGGCTTGAAGGTCTTTACATTTGCGATCTTCAGCAACCTTGCCTCTGGAGGTTGCTTCGCCTAGTTTTCCCGACGGCGCTCGAAAACCTCCCCGAGCGGCTGTCTCGAGGGTTACTACGGGTCGGTGAGAAGTCGGCTGCGGGAGACGGCGAGCGTGATCGACGACTGTCGGGAGACGTAGCGTTTTGTGCGGCGAGATAATCGGCGATTTCGACAGGCCGCTGTCCTAACCGCGGACGAGGAGCTGTAGGAGAGAATCCGGGAAGACCAATGTCGCGATAGGGGCAGCGTCGCTGTATGTGACCCGGTTCACCACAGTGGTAGCACAACGGCCGCCCGTCTGCCGTGCGCCACAAGTCCGTCTTTCGTACTGGCGGACGTACAGCAGGTTCCTGTGTGGGCCAATGATGTACCGGCAGGGGTGGCTGGTGACGTGGCGGGGGTGGTGGAGTCGGCAGTGTTGGAGCTTGTGACGAATAGCCGCGGCGTAGCTTATAGGGCAATGTTGCGTCGGCGGATCGGGTGGTGAGAACACTTGGTGTATCTGCTCGCGCACCATCCTGGCCAAAGAAGGAGCCGACTGCTGGGACAAAATACCAAGATTATTTAGCTCTTCGCGAAGAACTGACCGTATTAGGTCCCGCAAGGAGCTCTCGTCACAGTTCATACTAGCGATATCGGCGCGACTTCTGGTTGTAATTCGGGCATATTGCCGGCTACGCTCCTGCAAAGCCCGTTCGATAGCCGTGGCCTCCTTGATACAATCCTGCACCGTGCGTGGTGGGTTTCTAACAAGCCCCGCAAACAGCTGCTCCTTGACTCCATACATAAGGTATCGCAGTTTGTTTGGCTCAGACATGGCTGGATCAGCGCGGCGGAAAGGGCGAGCCATGTCCTCTGAAAACATGGCGACACTCTCTTAGGGCTTTTGAAAACGTGACTCCAGCAAACGCAGCGCTTGGTCTCGTCGATCGGTGTTCGGAAAGGTTTCCTGGAGCTCCTCACGGAAGTCGTTGCAAGTCGTCAATCTCCTCTCGTGATTCTCGTACCATGTGCGAGCATTGTCCTCCAGCGAGTAGTAGACTTGCGGCATCTTCTCGCGATCGTCTCAGCGGTTGAAATCGACAACACGCTCAAAATGCGCGAACCAGTCTTCGACATCTTCGAACACCTCACCATGGACCGCGTTCGGGGTGCGGGTCTGATGGAATATCACCTGGGAGGTGGCCATCACCAGAGGCGTTGGAGATTGAGGCTGAGGTGTTAACACCGGAGGTTGACTCCGGGGCACGTTGTTAGCCAGGCCCGAGAGTTCTGGCGACAGACCGAGCTTGCGGCGACTGGTCCGATGCACTAGGGTGTCGACGAGACGAGGCCTTTCTGGGCTGGTGTCCGACTGCGATCCAGGCATGTGTGTGCCCCACAGCTCCACCAGTGTTGCGTCCCGATAGCCGCAGGCAAAATCGGATGTACGGTATTGCACCGATTTATTAGGGGCGGCGCCTAAAATGGAAAGGCAAGAGAGCACGTCAAATCTCAGCGAAAATGGCTGACCGAATCAAGCGCGTGGAGCCCGGGGCACGTGTTTGTGTCGTCGTCTTCGTGCTAGCCGGCTTACCAGGAAACACGGCACGTATCCATCACTTGGAGATTGTACCAAGTGAAATAACCCTTACATACCTTAAACAGGGGATTGCCCTGCTTAACACACAATCCACGCGACAATATTAAGCTGATAAAAAAATCTTTAGGTTGTCCTAAACTGTGTTCTTGCTTCCTCTCAATACACTATCATTATCGTATGCTACGCGTTTTGGCAGGCGAAGCAGATGCAAAATAGAGATGCCAGAATGATGCAATCGCGTCGTGTTTATTTGCTGTGTCCAGGCAGATATAAATAAACTAAAAGGCGGAGCCTATTACAGCAAGTAAGTCTTCAAGCACGCGCGAAAGCCTTATAAAATTTCATGAATGCTTTAAATGGGAAATAAATACTGGCTTGTCGAGTAGCTCTCATTGCGCCTGACCACGGCAGTGCATGCTTCAAGGAGCAAGTAAACCCAGCGGCGACGAGCGACGCGAAATTCGCAACTGAATGTGTGCACAAAACGGATAGTTTGGGCTGGCGTAGCTTATTTTGTGGCTGTAGTGTGGGCGGCGGCGGCAAGCGGTATGATGCGGTATATAACAGGCCGCTGGGTCCCTCGCTCGCTTTTTTCTGGCCAGAAGCATCCCACAAGCGAGCGGCAGCGTCGATACAGTGAACTGTAGCGACGAGCGACGACGACAGAGGACATTGGCGGCAGTGTGTTAATTTTTTTTCGCTTGTCGCTGTCACCCAGTGCACTCTGCTGTTGCACCTTTTGAGTTACGTTTTCGGCGTCGCTTGTCGCCGTCACTGCTTGTGGTCACCCCTTCCTCTTAAGAAACTCGCCGCTAACGCGACCACACGCGTTAAGTGCTAATCACGCTGTTATTTAGACATATCTGTGATAGCCATTGAATGCCGGAAAGTGGCATCCCGAAAACGGAAAAGCATACCGAAAACAGAACTAACAAGCACTTCCAAGCCGAGAAGCCTAATCCATAGCCCTTTGTACTAGCCACTTGATGCCAATCTGACTCACACACTACCCCCCATGGAGGAAAGAATACTCAGGAGAGGCCCTTAGCATCCCAATGCATTGCGAAAAATGTGGAGGAAGTTACGTCATTTTTCTTGAGACCATGGACAATGTTGCTTACTTGTTTACAACTGCAGCGGCCAAATTTCGGCAAATAGAACCGACAAATTTTTAAGGCGCTTGGTATGTCGCTGCCTCGCTACGCTGGCAAACCAGCGCAGTCGCTACGACAAACGTTTTTAGATTGGGCCAGTTTGAAAACGCCGCCGTCGGAGGCGGCCTTAACTCATACCCCGGCCGCAGCGGCGCTTACCTCTCGTCAAGATCGGCGGAGCCGAAGCGACTAAAACCTGACTGGAACACGGGCGTTGTTGCCAGCACACTGTACAAACGCGTGCTGGCAACACTGTTTCGTCCTGACCGCAACCGACGCTGAAAGCTGCCCCTCACGGCTACGCTGGCAACACTTGCAACGCGCACTGAACGATGACCGTGTTGCGGTCAGGTTTTAGTCGCTTCGCTCAGCTATGCTGCCCATCACCTACAGGACGCGTCTGCCGAGCTACAGTGAATCAGTAGCCCAGCTTTATTTGGAAGCTCCTGCCATGTGCCCTTCTTGCTGGTTGCTTTCTTCAAACTGCTGGTGAGTGTTTTCCGTGCGATCCTTGTGTGAAGGTGGCTCACCGTGGTGCATTTGGTGCAGCACCACCACCCGTTTGTGCCAAGTAATCTGAGAGTGGAAGGCGAGCGTTACGCTTCCTGCAAGCTTTCGACATTGGTGCCTATGCTGCTTCGTGTATTGCCCGGCGTGCTTCCGGCCGTCACTTTTATCTCATAGTTGTGATGGAATATGCCTAGCAGTAGTGACTAATAACTCAGAACTTCTAGATAACCTAGTGTGCTTCAATATGGTTTTACATTCTACTAGAGCGTGCAAGCTCCGCTTCAGTATGTTAGTAGTGTATTCTAGCCTGTGGGATCTTTAGTCGCATATTTTGACGTATGTCGGTATATGTATGTTCCGTTCAGAAAAATTTATTGAGCATGTAGTCTTCAGTTTGTGCGAAGGGCGAACAGCGAAACGCACAATGCTTTTTAACTGTACATAGAAGCTCTAGTTACAGCTGTTACCTGTGCTACCCACTTATGATGCCTGCTTCGCTTATATATATGTCAGCAAGGCAGATACAGACTGCTTCCAAATAATTGCCACATATACAGCAGAAAAGTGCCGCACTGTTTTGTGTTTGCATTCGGCGTTAGGATAGGATGATGTGCTGTTTTATGCCCAATTTGGCCTTTCGGTGAAAATCTCTTTTATACTCAACCACCCCGGATTTTCTGTTTCTACTAGTGGAACAGCTGCACCATAGCCACTTCTACCTTCCAACCAGTCTTCAAGAGCTCATTGGTACGCGCATCAGTTCTGGGTGCGAAGACCACAAGGACATTGAACAGTCAGGACGGGCGCTACTTGCAACCGATGTATTTAGGGTATGTCGATCAGGTATAAGAAGCATAAAAAAGGTCACAGGATCAGGTATAAGAAGAATAAAAAAAAAGGTCACAGGCGTTTGGCAAGAGCACATTCCTTGGAATAGATTGATAAAGAGGGGGGCTCACTCACAAATTGTTCTTTCATTTGATACAAAACGTTTGCCACATTATGTGCCATTACATCCGTGCTTTCTTCCACTATTTTTCTTTTTGTAAACTTGGGTGCACAATTACAATGTTGCACTCAAACGGCCTAAGTAATTTTCTACCAAAGGTGCACATTTTCAAGTGGCCCCTTATGCATCAGCTGATTTGGCCAATGAAAGCTTTATGTCAAGTCAAAGGTGTCTCATCGCACAACTAACACGGGGCTTAGTATGCTTCTTACCACACATTTTGTGCATCTTTCCTTGTGTTCTTGTTGTACAAAGCATGGCACACTTTAACGGGACCGAAAACACAGGAGGAAGATTTCATCTGGAAGCAACCTTTTTAAAGCTGTGCACAACTCGGTGTGACCTTGGTATGATCTTGGAAAAAGTTTTATTTCAAAAATGGTCTACAGTAGCCGTTGGTGACACAGCTTATGCCTTATAAGAGTCACAGCCATGATGTTTAGAGGACTACACAACAGATAACGTTTCCACCTGCACTATTTTTATGCGGGAGCACTAGGTTCCCCACTTTGTAGTGCTGTGCCCGCTGTTGAGTGAAGCCTGTCATTCAAGCCTGTGTGCGCCCTGAATAGTGGCGCATGCTCTCTCAGGGATTGGCAAGGACAGGGTACTGTTATAGTGTGGAGGCACTAGGAGCAGGGTCCATCTGGACCCAATTAGTGAGTGCTGTAGCTGCACAGCATGCGCAGCGGACGATTGTGCGGAGAGACGGTTAGCATTAGATATATATATATATATATAGTCGTGAAGTGGTTGAGGGTGGTAGCCAGCGCCTAGTAAATATAAATAGCCCAGAAAGTGAAGCAGAACACAGTTGCCCAGATAGCCGAATTGGTAAGGCATTCGAGATCTATTCGAAAGGCGTGGGTTCGGTCCCCACTCTGGGCGCGTGTTTTTCTTTCTTTCATTCGTCCTTATATTTAAATAAAAAAAATCTTAACTGCATTAACCGTAGTAAAAAATAGAGCCTAACAACACCCCTATGCCTCCTTTGGCGTTGTAGACTGCCGACCTATGTTTCTGTATATATATATATATATATATATATATATATATATCATATATATATATATATATATATATATATATATATATATATATATATATATATATATATATATATATATATATATATATATATATATATATATATATATACATCAAGACAAACTCGAGGGGACGGCGAAAATTTGTATTACCAGAAATTCGTCTTCAGCGGACGTTATTGCGTTGTGGATGTTACAAGTGAACAAAAGTGTTGTTCATCTTAATCATGGCACATGGAGTTCACCTTAACCGGACTCTGGTACTTGGAGAGGTGTGAAGCCTTGGGGAAAAGGAGCTGAGCATGTCCAGTGGTCAATTTACTACGACTGCAAAGAGGGCAGCCACCAACTTGGAGGGGCGGAAAAAGCGGGAAGCCCCAGCTCGGGGAATCAATATGGCTTTGTGAGAGAGGCGTAGTTTTCTTACAATATATAGATCCGGATTGTGGCCTGTGTATTGCCTCATGCTTGTGCAGTGTATTAGCCCCACAGGCTCCACTGGCGGAAGGACAGGCCAACTATTTCAACTGATATCGAAGCTCAGTGTCACACACAGTCGTTGTACTGAACAAAAAACAAATCAGAACGATGACCAAGCTGTGCTTCCTCCACTCAAGCGCTCCTACTTGCACTTCCTGTAGTCAAATGACTTCCAAACGCTTCTTTATAACGGAGGATATGTAGTTCACAGAAAACAATGAAAATGAAGCGCCGACTATGCATGCTACATCAGATTGCGAAAACAAAAACATTGTCTTCCAAAGGAATTAGATGCACTACTCCTGCGATATTCCTTTTGGCTAGAATTGTACACTGATAAAATTCGGTACTGCAAATCACGTGCAAGTAGAAAAAGTAACTGCAAATATAATAAATTATGTTCGAGTATGAATATCATTGGTTTATTCTAACAGCTTTGAAAGCTGAGGTCAAAGCTAACTTGGGCAAATACGACCTAACACGAGAGTGTGCACTGATTAGAAAATGGTACAAAAAAAGGTGAAGAAAAGACAGCGGAGCAGTGAACAAAATTTGGCACACATGGATGTGGTTCTTCAAAATGCTGTGAATAGCAGTATATATTTGACTGGATGCAGCACTTCGAGTAATTGAAAAGAGGCCCTTGCTATGTATGCGCATACTATAAGGACCAGGATGTTACTGCAGGCATTGCCAACATGTAATAACTCAATGTCTTGCTCATGCTGTTCTCTTGAGTAGATGGGTCTTCCCAGCTCATAAACTGTGTACTGGTAACATTCCACTTCATCTAATGTACACATGAGCGAACAAATGGGCTTTGGGCAAGGTTTTGCATGCATTAGGCTTTCTTGCATGGCGTAGGTGTCATGCAATAAAGCCGACCTAAGCAGGCGTGTCTTGCGGTAACCCACTGTAACTGCCCAGCAACTAGGATTTTTTGCTGCCATCTTCGAAGACGTGGGTTCAATCCCAGCTGTGGCATCCATTTTTCTGGTAGAGGTGGAAAAGAAAACCTCTGTATAGAGATTCGTTGCACATTTCAAGGCCCCCAAGTGGTCTAACTTGATCCATTGCTCCTATTATGGTGTCCTTCAAGGTGCATGTGCAGCTTCGGCACGTAAAACAAAGCCCCCTCCCCCACACCTGCAAAAAGGATGCGTATTTCAGCTGTTGAGATCATTTAACCACATTAGACTAATAGAGAACCTTCACTTTCAGATTTTGTATTGACTTAGAAATTTGGTGCTCCCTTGACAGACTGATGTTTTATCGCAGCCCCTCAGGATTTAGGGTATTTCTTTCAACAGTAAGCAAACCATGGCGCACACCAGATATTGCCATTTCAGGCAAGAGCAGACAGGTAGATAATGCTATCGGTCGCAGAGAAAAGTTGTGCCACCTCTAAACATTTTGGTCAAGTTGTCATCCTATTCATGTTATGACTCGGAACTGTTAAATTTGTAATAGTGCCGTGGAGGCCTTTCCTGCGAGCTAGTGTACACAGACGAACTGACAACTCTTCAGTAAAAATTTTCTCTGCACTTAGTGAAAAATAAAGTAGGATTTATGGCTTGCTTTGCTGTCATATTTTCATTTCAATCTGTTTAGCAGGACCTGGCAGTCAAGGTTACTTGTAGAATTGACACTTGGTTGATTCATTGATTTTAGGGTTTAACACGGCGCCGCAATGCAGGTGATGAGGTGCACCGTAGTGGAGGGCTCCAGATTAATTTTGACCACCTGGGGATCTTTAACGTGCGCCGAAATCTCGTACACACGGGCGTGTGTGCTTTTCGCCTCTATCAGAAAAGCGGCCGCCGCTGCCGGGAATCGAACCCGCGACTTCGTGCTCAGCAGCGCAACGCCTTAGCCACTGAGCCACCGCGGCGGGTAGAACTGACACTTGGACAAGCAGATACAAACTATAATGACAAGATGCAACACAAGAAAAGGAATCGCACTAGTAAATAAATTTTATTTATAACAATCCACACAAATATATACACCGACATCCACTTGTAATGCAAGTTTTATGCTATAAGGCGTACAACTGCAATTAACAAATATATTTGTGTCATTTGTGTGCTTACATTGAGGTGTACAAAACTGTAGGCACCAAAAACAATAGCAAAGGCTATGAAAGGCACACGTACCCATTGAAAATTATATTCTGACATGCTGCAACTGCACTTCAACAACAATACATAAACAATCCATGTGGATTATGTGTATAGTCTGCTGAAGAGGATGAAAGACAGGATCTATCCATCTCCGCTGTTTTTTTTTTACTTTGCCGCGGCTAAAACCACGACTGGTTTCATAGATAGGGACCTACCCATGGCAGCTAGCGACAATGGGGGCCAGTGTGCCAAAAAATTGCTGGGTATGAGTGGCACGCCCCGTCAGGAGGGGCTAAATAACCTCCAACCTCACCAGCTTCGCTTTTCTCACAGTGTGACTGCTGGCCCAAGATGTAGTGGCTGTAACAATCAGTACCGACCGTTCCAGTCAGTATGTATATCACCAGTCAGTACCTCGAATTCAGCATTTAGTCACAAGTCAGTATCAGTCAGCCGGACCCGATTCTCACCTATGCAGAAGTCAAATTGCACAACTAAACAATACAGGTACTATATCTGCCTGCTTGACTACCATTAATAATTTTTGAGCATACCCGTTCATTCAAACGTTCAGAACATTTACCAACTTTGTCTTTACATGGAGAAGCTTTTTTGTGGCATGACACTCGTTTGCGCACATGCGGAAACGCTTGACTGTGTGCAAAACAGTTCCAACATGGCCATATTTCAAGCGTGGCAACGCCGTCATTCTTGCGCGGAAGCATAATGTTTTGCAGTAGCAAGAGCACTACTCGACAAAAATTTCTTCAGGGGCTGTGGCGCTTTAAGATAAGCTGCGCCCCTCTTCTACCACCTTCCTCAAGGTGGCTTGCCAGCCCTACAAGTGGCCAAGTTGGGTACACAACAGTTGACCCCGGTCAATGCCAGCAATGAGAACCGTACATGTAGTTATCTTCAGTATATCTTTTTCAGCCACGCCCTCGTACCAAAGCGATAGGAACCAAAATAAAAAATGCTTTGGCCATGTCACACGCAAAGAAAAAAGTTTAGCAGTGTTAATAATTCTTTGCAAAACTATTCTTTTTGCACTTTGGCAGGACATGAGCAACAAAATCACTGAATCGCTCCACAGCAATCACTTTCTTCTTGCTCCGCAAGTGTCCTGGCTCTAACACGCAGCTCAAACAGATGAGGCACCCTACTCCGCTGACCATGAACAGAAGTTGGGCTCCAGCAACATAACACCTGTGGTGCCAAGTTTATACCAAGTTTATTGCGTCCTGGCTTGTGGCTCCCTGGGAGTAACAGGTCCTGGCAAAAAATGGGCAGTAACAGTTAGACAAATGATTGCAAGGAGAAAAAAATTAATTTCTCCTTTTACAGGATTACATGGCACAATGAAATTTCACATATGTGCAGGAGCAAACACACACGCACTCCTTAAAGGAGGCTCCAAGTCAATGAGACATGGGTGACATAACACTGCCGCTTTGGAAGGGGCAATGTTATGCTCTTCACCTTGCTGGATGACGTGGCCAGCATGTCAAAGATGGCAAGACCGAGAGAAGGAATGATGATGCGGAAGGGAGGCAGCGGCATTCTACTCGTTCGTAACTGTCACACATAAGAAGCTGCATCACGCTTCCATGACTTTCTCACACTAGTGAGGACCACATCTACGCCTTGTAAGCACAGTCGTGATCCCACTCATCATTCCTCACCCTCTCATTAGTGGGGTGCGGCACCTCCCCGGAGTTAGTGATGGCTGTGACAGTGTGTGGTGATGCAAGTAGTACAGATAAATTTTAGTATAAGTTTGCTAGGTGCCCTACCTTATTGAATTGCATGTGTCATATTGTCAACCTGTGAAGTCTGCCGAAATATGCGTGCAAGAAAGAAAAAAATAAAGAGTGTAACAATGTTAGACCACACAGAAAACAGCACAGTAGAAGCAAAGGATGGGGTGAGGACGGGACAAGAGCTGACTTTCGATAAATGCTTTACTGTACGACCAGCATGTATAAGCACATCTGGCTTGTAATAGGAGAAAAAAAGAGAAAAACGTCAAAACGAAGAACTGTTGGAAAGCAAAGCTTTAAACGACACCCACAACTATCGCCCATGGGATATCCCTTGAATTCTTCTCACACGTGGCTCTACAACGAGTGAAACCAGAGATTCTGCCAGCCGTTACTTGAAATCCGCGGGGGCGGCGTCCCGAACGCTGCAGCGTCGGCCACGGCCTGGCTAGAGTGGTGGACGCTGCTGCCATAGCGTGCCCGTGCGTCAGCATAAAGAAAATGGAGAGGAGCTTCTTCCGAAGGGTGAGACAGCAGAACCTAGCCATCCTGATGTGCTAGCTTGGGGCTACACCACTGCGTGACACAAGCGCAGACACCAAAACAATTTGGCATGTGAGCTTAGTGATTCCAATTTATAACGATTTAAAGTTTAGTAAGTTTGAGAATTGCAAGAAAGCTGAGGCAACATTTTTAATCACTATTTATCAGGACCAGTTGCTACTTTTGTTTTTTGTAATATTTCTTAAAACACAACCGAATTGGTATTCATCAATTTGAAAGATGGAGCCCCATTCGTGGCAAGTAGTGCGCAAAAAGTAGCGTTTCTCTAGTGGCCAGATGTCTGTATGTGGTTTGTACGTTTTGTTTTCCCGCCCTGCAAACCACGTGGCGGTTTTCGTCTCTCATCTTTTGCTGTTTGTTTTTGTTTCCTTTTCTCCTCTTACGAGCCAGATGTGTTTATATGCGCTGGTCCTGCAATCAAGAATTTTTTGAAACTTTGCACTTGTCCCGTCCTCGACTTGTGTTTTTACTGCACTATGTTTCTCGTGTGAGTATGAACCAACATGCCCAAACATTTTCTCTTCTACCCTCCAATAGTTTCAAAGAAACAGGCCATGCAATTTAGCTGATATTGTGTTCATCATCACGCTTTCAGAACTTGATTCGCAACGCAGGTGATGAGGCACACCATAGTAGAGGGCTCCTGATAAATTTTGACCACCTGGGGATCTTTAACGTGCGCCGCAACCTCGTACACCGAGCGATTTTGCTTTCCGCCTCGTTTAAAAAAGCGGCCGCCGTTGCCGGGAATCGAACCCGCGACCTCGTGGTCAGCAGCACAACGCCTTAGCCACACGCTTTAGAACTTCACAGCATAAACAATGCCAAGGTCATCATGCACTGTCGAACTTAGAATAGTGGATGTACTAGTCACACAGAACAACATAAGTAACAGTCACTAAGCAGTGCTTAGTGTCGGTTCAAGCACTACCACATCAATTGACATTAGGTAAACAAATTTTTTTCATCTAGCATGCATTGCATTCTGTAAGCATATATGCTGGTGTATGCATATATGTGTGCCCGCATATTCTGTATACATACGCACTAGTGGCATAGGCAAGATGCATAAACTTGTGTACAGCTTTTTAGCCAACGCCTTTTGGTCTTGGCCACTACAACACCAGCCAGATTAAATTGTGGTGGAGGAACTCCTGACGTTTGTACTGTGGATCCAGGCAAATTTCGATACAGTCAGGCACACATCACATTTCTGATAAACTGTGGCACTTCCCAGCATTCAGCTGAGCGACAGTGGGCCCTCAGTACTGGATGCATTGCATGGACATTAGAACCTAACCACACCCTGCAGTGTGTGGGGATAGCATTCCAGCTTAATCCATTGTGGGGTAATATTTGATAGCTGAAGCAAAAAGCACCATAATTGTTTGGCCATCGAAGTCAACCAACGTGTAAGCAAGGTGCTGACTGCATGTTCCAAAACATGCAAACGTCTATTGCAATCTCGTCCTGTCTATTATATTCGGTTATTATCCACGCTTTCAGTGTTTAATCAACTTCCAATTTTCGCTACGCATTCCAATGGAACGTCCGCAATACCCGCAGCTGCGCCACCGATGTGTGCAACATTTGTGAGCGTCGCCCTCGCCTTACCGCGGACAAATTTACCCGTAAATTTCAACCTCATAAAAATCAGATTTCGCCACATTTAAATTCTTTCAAAAGAATATTCGATCACTGACTGATTCGCACTCTCTCACTCGCAAGACATCCAATCGTCATCGCATCGTCACAAGTTCTCGAAGCGAAGATCGGCAAATCGTAACGGTCATTCTTCGCGGTTTTCAACGATATCGATGCAACCAGGCAGGTTTCATGCACGGCAAATCATGCCTGAACATCAAAGGAGTACTAGAAAAACAACGGCGCAGCCGCAAGCAAGGAAGAAACCAAGTTACAGCCACGGGACGTTCAACAACTCCGGTAAGCAGGTCGGCCGATTCCACTGGTATTTGTACTATACAGAGCTTAACAGTAGAGAATCGCTAGGCTTCGAAGCTATTTGGGCTTCGGGTGCGTCACTTAAGCTTGAAAACCTCGTAATATAGGCCGTAAATAATTATTAAGCGGTATTTTTGCCGTAAACAGACATGGGCGCCGCCATCTTGGAAGTTTGTTTACATCAATGTTGCCAGACGAGCATCGACATTTCGCTAAATTGAGAGGCCACTTACAATTATTGCGATTTTGGTTACTCATTAGGCTTAAAAACAAAGCCAAAGTAGCATGGTATTCATCCACAAAACACAAAATTCGCTGTTGCAAATTATGGTGCAATGAGAATGCGCTTGTAGCAATTGTGTCACCATAATGGATTGGCAGAAAATTTTAATGCATACAAGGTATTTTTATTTAGTTATGCTGACTTTCAGTGGGTGAGCACGGTCACTGTCCTGTGTCGCCCTGCTTCTGCGGACCGTGTGGCTTGCTGCTAGAGTTGTCTTTCAAAAAAGTCCGGCATTTATTCGTTCTTTTCTGTGACCAGCCACCAGTAACAGACATGTTTTCACTGTTTTTTCCATATGCTGCAAGCTATGTTCAATTAGGTGTGTGTGTGGCACCTGACGTAAGCTTCCACACATTTCTACATTCTCCAGATGTGTGAAATAGAACAAGCTGGCTTTTCCGCCAGATTCATGGCTCACACAAGAAAACTGGCGCTCAACTAAGAATAGCTTGTTCTGTTTGGTGTATTTCAGAAACAATGATTTCTTCAATGGTTTGAGCATTTTCTGGACAAATACACTGACACATTGGAGTCTAGCATGATGATACCATTGCCCACTGTGCGTATAAAGATAAAGTAGCATTTAAAAAGTTGGAATGCAAAATAAATGTTATGAGCTCTGTCGGCAGTTCATGCGTGTTTTGTCCTCCATTGCAGTTTGTACAGAGTGATTTTGATATGATTGGTAGCAGAATATCTGACTCTGTATTTGCTCACCACTGGCTGCACTAGAAGAAATCGCAAACATGATATTACGTAACTAGTATACTGTGAACCTCTCTGACCACTGAGCTAGAAATATTTCTCAAAAGGAAAAAAAAAGAGTAAAGAAAGAAAGGGGAGAAAAAAGGTTGCTCAAGATTACGATACCCCCAATGCAAAATCGGAGCGCAGTGCAAACTGCAGTCTTCTCGGTGACGGCGCGCAGCTGCTGTGTCTCAGAAGTGACCGCGTTATCAGTGAACACACGACAGCGGGCGCAACTCTGGTGTGTTATCACAGTGCCTCACTGCCGCCGAGCATGTCTCGCGCGGCCTCTGCTTACGGCCCTCCCCCTCACACTTTCACCATAATTTCCTCCTTCACCTTCCTGTTTGCTCTATCTCATTTATCTCTGGTGCCCTCTTCTTCATTCGGTTACACCGAAGCTGACAGTGATGTGAACCTCCACCTTCCTGTTTGCTCTATCATTTATCTCTGGTGCCCTCTTTATTCAGTTACACCGAAGCCGACAGCGACGGGAAACCACAGAAGCGAAGCGGGCAGTTAAGGGGTGCCCTCTAAATATGAAATGGCAAGCAGATTGCCTTAGAAAGCTGTGTTGCAAAGAAATTTCTTTTATACCTTACCAATCCTAACCTTGTAGCTGAACAGTTGGCATTGTTCAATTTACCCCAGTCAGGAAAAGCATGATATACAGCTGTTTAACTCCAGCCCTTGTTCATTTTTTAAAAGTGTTTTTTCCGTTCTTTCCTTACTTTTTTTGCTGCTCCAGCAGCGCTGGGAGCATGAGCATGCAAGAAAAAATGTTTATATGTGTTTCACATGAAACGTTGTATGGACATGACACCTTTTACTTGCATTACAAATTTCCTGCTTCACTTTAACCCAAGCAATAGAATAATTAAGTGAAGCATCAGTTTTACATTTAGAAAATGGGTAAAATAAGCAAGTCCACCAAGGCAATAAATATTTTAAAGCAAAATGAAATGTCTTTTTATATGTTATGTTAAAGGTGGGAAAATTAAAATTCTTCATGATTAGTGTTTGCTATTAATTCAATTTGCAACATTGTTTACTGCTTGAAGCATTTATAATTTACAAAAAATTTTTGGTGCACTTAGTCTGCTTATGTGGTTTTTAAATAAAAAGCATTGTGGCTTCAGCTGGCATTATATGCTTCCTGCACTTTGGTCTTGTCACTGTACTTGCCTGGTCGACCAAAGTTAGCTGGTGCAGAATGTAGCAATACACCCGATGTCAAGCACATTTCATACCAAGACACGGTGCTAGTAACTCCAATACCTTTGAGAAACATCACGTAAACTGATAGGTTCGCCTGGCGTGCTATTGAGGAACAATTATGTAGTCCCCCAACAGCTCCGACAAATACCAGGCAATCTGATGGCTCCAGATGGGAGGTTATTGAGCCACGCAGTCTTGTAAGAGCCACCAAGGACTTGCTCTCGTTTTTTATGTTATTTCTCCTTTTAGCACACTTTTGTTCATAAGCCATGCTTCACGCGTACCTGATAAATATCAGGGCCATTCACTGCTTATAACACTAAATATTTCGCCTCAAGGAGCAGATAATGCTTGCACCTCATTAATAATGACGATGATAACTGATAGTGGTATCCCTTTTGTAGCGGGGTGATGACATGTCCTCTTACAAAAAAAAACAACTAATATACCTGTGTTTTACACGCATTTAATACTAGCTCTGCTCTTAGGGCAGGCACAAAAAAACTTATTAGGCACAGAATACTTATTCTTTCTGTTACACGTGGTAGCTGTCCTAGGCAATATTCCCGTCTGCTTTAGGTCCACCAGCATTCTATTAGAATATCTTCTCTTTGTCGCCTCGACAGCCCTGAAGTTCACTTCCTCTGTGCTACCCTGAAACCCTGCGGCTTCTGGAAGCCAAACATTTCCCTCTAGGTTTGGATGGATACCCTCGCATTGAAACACTATGTGCCGCATAGTTCGTTTCTTTTCCGCAGACCGCGCATACCCCATCACTTTGTGTATACTTCCCCACAAAGCTCTTAGTACGCAAGCAATCTGTCCTAGCCTCGAGAAGCAAAATGCTGCCCTTAGAATTATCGTAGAAATTTTCCTTTCTATTGTCCAATTTCTCAGCCCTGTACATTTCTAACGACGTGTTAGCTTCCATTTCTTCTCTCCATTTATTCATTTCTACCTGCCTTGCCTCCTTTTGGTTGCTTTGGCTGTCTTAGCTTCTCGACTGTTGTTTCTGCATTTCGTCTAGTCCTCCTTAACCACTGCGTGTCCACGCTTTTCATGTATATGTACCTGAAAACCTTAGCTGTCCACCTACGTCGATCCATTGCTCTCAGGCTCCTCTCAAAACATATTTTACTCTGAGCTTCTCGAACTGGAAATGCCGCTCAGGCCATTCCTCTTCGTTAGTTGTTTTTCCATGCGCTCCTAAGGGCAAACGGCCTACTGTTCTCTGGTTCACTTCAAGGTCTGATTTTAAGCTTATTAATACAGAAATAAAAGTTGGCTCTGCCGCACAACATGCAAACTTTCAAGCCTCACTGCATGGCTTGTTCCTTGGGGTAGGTTTTTTAGCACGACACCAAAGCCATGCAAGAAAGCGTAACACAAAAGCCTTGCACAAAAGTGGAACTCTTGCAGCCAATGTTGGCTGAAGTGCAATGCTACCTGTGCAAAATTTATAATCTGGAAAGAACTTTCCCATCAATGTGGTGGTATGAGTAAGAAACCAAGAATTATTACTTGCTGAAATCCTTACATTAAAGTAAAGGTCATATTAACCAGTAGTGTACCTCACCTCTTTTAAATCCCTGGAGCAAGCCATTCAAATGCAGTCGACTCTTAATGATTTGAAGTCACCCAATTAGAATTTTCAGTTAATTGGAAGTGATGTTCAGGTCCCAGTAATTTTACATGCAATTCAGTAGAAGAAACTGCTTGATAACACAAAGCTAAAACCCAATATATTGGTTAATTTGAAGTTACTTTGCATAAAAAAGAGAATGTCAAAGCAATTGAAAAAACAAATGTGCGCGGATAACGCAATCTCACTGGTAGTAACCCACAACGGAGAAACTTGTAATGCTTCATGTGAAGGAAGAGAAAGAGCTGCTCAGAAGAAGTTGGCCGAGGGTGGAACGTGAAAATTGCAGTTAAAAGCTGTGGGATAAAGAGAACAGAATTGGGGCTGCTGCGATTACGGCCATTTTGGACCTCTCGTCGCAGCAAACAAAAAGTCAGAAAAATCAGATGGCGAATAACTTCACCGTATGAAATTTCAGACATCGCCATAGACTGGCACAGCCAGGAAGACGGCAGTGCCACTGATGCTTTGGAATTATTGGACATTCCAAAAAAATTGGCCAGTGACCATGTACAGCGCTCGGCGATTGAAGCGCGATACTCGGAGCGCGTGGCAGCCAGTGCTTGTTGCGTTACAGGTGAGCGCTTGTGAAAGCGAGCTGACGCATCGTGGTATACGGTGAGGGTGAGAGCATTTGTGAAGCATGCTTAGTGCATCTGGGAGACAGCCCTTTAGTGTGTGGTTCTTGACGGCGCCATAGGGGTGCTACATGCCATGGCTTCAAAACGCTGCGCCTGCGTGCTGCGCCGGGTCACGATAACACATCGCGATAAATGTGCATTCACATTCTTCATAATGCGCGCGGTGCCCGCTCGCCCAGCTTCGCACGGCGCGGCGCAGCACGCAGGCACAGCGTTTTCAAGCCATGGCATGTAGCACCCCCTATGGCGCCGCCAAGAACCACACAATGAAGGGCTGTCTCCCGGATGCACTAAGCATGCGTCACGAACGCTCTCACCCTCATCGTTTACCTCAATGCATCAGCTCGCTTTCACATGCGCTCACCTGTGGCACAACAAGCACCGACAGCCACGTGCTCAGAGTATCGCGTTCAATTGCTGAGCACTGTACGTAGAGATCGAAGTCAAACATTATGATTAATTTTTCATCAAGGAATTTGGCATCACTACTCGTTTAAAAGCACCTTTTGTTACATAAAAACTTGCACACACCTATAAGGTTGCAATTAAGGAACGAGAGGCCTGAATAAAACGGAACACTCGGTGGATGAGTGTGAGAGAAAAACCTATGGGCAACAGATGGATTTGGATAAAGCAGGATAGGAGAAATCGGAAATGGAGTAGACAGGCCTCTGTTCTGGAGTGTACACAAATAGACTCAGGATGATGACTACGGCATGAGCAATGTGAGAAAAATTCTCGTCTGGCGATGTAGGGCCGGTCAAGGAGTGCCCCGTGTCAGCAAAAAAGTAGCGATGGCTACCTATTCTTCGATTACCTGAGGCTCCTTTAATCTTTAACCCCACTTGCATTGCTTGAGGAAATGTTTGCCGAAACGCAATTTCTTTAGTAAATTGCAATAAATAACTGACTTCTAAAACGACCATGAACAGCAACCTCTCTAGTACAGTCTTAGCGATTAAAAAAAGAAAGAAACAGCAGCTTTGCATGCACTCAACACCAATGTTTGGGCACCAAATGTGAGTGCATTAGGTGGGTGCACCACATGGTACGCAGTATTTGTTTATTGTTAGCATCGAGTGTCTCCATTTCACTTTCCCCTGAACAGAATAAGTCGCGGCATGTATCCTGTGGAATCCATTCCATCTTCTAACTCCTGCATGCGAGCGCTAGGAATTCTCAATTATGTTTCCTAAAAAATTACAACAGAAATTGTGGTGACAGGTGCAATTGTATTTTTACACACACACACACACACACACACACACACACACACACACACGCACACACGCACGCACACACGCACGCACGCACGCACGCACGGACGCACGCACGCACGCACGCTTATATAATCCAGCTTCTCAACAGGAAATATACTTTCACGGCACTGTCCCTACGAAAGACAGACTGTGAAGCGCAGATTTTGCGAAATACTTACACCCGCAACGAGAACAGTGACGCCCTTAGCCCAAGGCATCGACAGGCAGTCTCTTGAGGTAGGTCTGTCTCTCTTTAGAAACAGCGCAGGTCACCCGTCGGCCACTCGTACAGGTGCACCGGCTGTAGTGGAAATTTTCGACCAGCCCCTGTAATGGAAGCAGTGAGCGACGTCTCGATGACATACGATACCGAAATAAATACCTCCCAAACTGTGCCCGCTTTGCATTTGTGCATGCAACCCAGAACCCCTGTTCTGCTTACTGAGGCTGTGAACGTTCACCTCGGTGTAATAACTGTCACCAGTAGTAAGCATAGTGACACCATAGCTAGCATATTCGAGCTCAGTTACGCATTTGAGCCCGTAAGAAAAAAAGAAAAAAATCACGACGCTATGCTTTCGTATGCGCGTTCGCAAGAAATATGGCACGTAGCTTACCCACTTTAAAATGAGCCTACACTTCTACCACGAGCCGTTAAGCCAGCAACACCTTGTGTGTTTTCTTCGGGGTATAAAAAGCGCAATATCACATGACTAAACACTTACCTCCAGACGAGCTTGTCGCTACCACCGACGAAGACGGCCACAAAATCGAGCTCGCTAAGTCTCCGCCTTTGTGTCGTAGAAGCTGAATGTTTGAAGTTGAGGCCCAGACTGACGTGAGGCTCTGTAGCACCCTAGGAACGTCAGCTGGAATAACAGCTGCCATTTCAAACCACAACAGCGTACAAGCCATCCGTCCGTTCTGTTGAAACGGTGCCGCAAAATCACGGACAGACGAACAAGAAATGCATAAAACAACGTCGTCAGCGTTGTCAGCATGGCCAAAGCCCCTCGATTTTTCACACCAAAGTTGGTGAGATTTTGAGGCCAAAAAGACAGCGTTGCCAGCATAGTTGGGTGCGGTTAGGCCGATTTGGTGGCGGTTATGGTCAGGTTTTAGTCGGATGCGGCGGAGCGAGCCGCTGCCGCCGCCGGCGACGTGCCGGGAAAATCCCCTTCGCTCAGCGTTGGCGAGAGCCACAGTTCGTTCTTTGCTCACTTTTTGTTGCTTCGTTATGAAGTGAAGTGCAATTTATCGCTGCTGAGACGTAGCGCGCAAAGACCGCAGTGCTGTACGATCCCAAACAATGCTCCCGTCGTCTGCGTTCGCCATCCCGCGAGCCTGTTGCTATGACGACGACAAACGCTACTTTTCCAGGCTTAAGAGCTGAAAGATCGTCCATCTATCTCAAAAACGAAGGCCGTTTTTAGATTGAAACTTTGGGTGAGGGTTAGAATTGGCAAATTGAAGGCGAACTCAACAGCTTCGAACATGATATCGCAGCGAGGAATTAGCGACGAAGCTGTTTTCGCTTCGAAGCGGGAGGGCAGGGCGACGCCAAGTTAGTCAAATCAAACCGGAGACAGCAAAGGATGATTGGGTAGAGTGCTGGGCTCTGTGGGCTCAAGGCCTCCTTTACTACTACAATGCCTGCGGCGTCACCCCAAAGCGAGCCCGCCTTGCCCTCTTCCACTGCGTCTGAATTCCGCGTGGTGGTGCCACTCACCGATCCTCCCTCTACCGATCCTCTCCCGCTAGGTCGCATGGTAGCAAACGATCCGCGGGCAAACCGTGCACTGAGCATTCCCGCTTCTTGCCAGTGAACGGCTCTTCATGTTACGTATTTATTACAACACCTGCGAGCATACCTGCCGCTAAATTCGTGTAAGTAATACCTGCCCATTAAACAAGCGACGAGGTTTTGCTCGTGAAATATAAAACCGAAGAATACGATATTGTTGCCGCCCATTCTTCAGCGTGCGGAAGAAGGATCCGGATGGCTCCAACCATGAGTTCCCAGCGAACAAGGCCCTGAAAGCACAATGGGAAAATAACAGTTTTAGAAAGAACAGGGAGCCCAACTCAAAGTCCAGTACGTTACTCGATCGATGGTCTGCAGTATGCACTTTCGGCCGGAAGACTTTCGGAGTTACAGGAAAAGATGCTATGCATGGTGTATTCACGCACTGTCCTTCGTACAAGAGGCCGGCAGTGAAAAGAGAAGCAAGGAGCGATGTCAGCTCCAAAAAAAGAAAGCGGGAATGCGCACCGGCATCGATCGGCAAGAAATATCGAACGCAGCAGCTAGTGCGACTGCTGCTTGCCATGAGGTTTCCTGACGCGATGCTTTCGGATCGTCGGTCGCTTACGAAGCCCCTCGAAGCATGCTTCAAACACAGCGTTGAGCTCATCGCATCAATGCAAATCTTCGTGTGTCACAGTGTGTCCCTACGAAGCTATAGGTCATCGGCAAGAGATGGTGGAACTCATGTGTAGAAAGTATTTTAAGCCGCTGCTGCCAACCACGCATTTTTATAAGACCGACAAGAATCCAGTGAGGAGGATATATATTATACAAAGCCCTTCTCACAAAAAGCTCTGAAGCTTTGAAAATCATCCTTCCACTCATATGTACTCCCAGTGTAACGTAACAAACTCTAACTTTTGTTTTCATATACATGCATGCACGCGCGCATACACGCATATGTACTCGCAGTGTAATATGTAACAAGTCGCACTTTTTTTCACATCTGTTTCGTTTCTGTTCATTTACAATTGTTTGTAAACTACCTGATGGCGTTTGATTTGTTTGAATTTGTCATAAACGTATGTGCTGTCCGTCTTAGTCATGCCGTACCCAATGCGACTGGCAGCTTCACCGCTGCGGTTTCATGCGTGGAATAACGCAACTTTTCACAACATCGACGAGCAGAAAACTGTGTGGAAAAAGGATTACAGATAGGAGCTGCAGTTGCCTGTTAGAAGCAGCCCATAAATACGCCAAATAACGACAAAACCGATATACAATTAAAGCGGGCATTAGACTACATGTACGTAAGAGCGAAACAAAATCTGTTCATTTAATGATTGTACAATAAAGCACTCTGGAAAGGAGCTGACTAACATGACATCGAGAACAGAGGCGAACAAATTTTATCTTAGGCTGTACTTCAGACGAAAACAAAATCGCGCACAAAAACCCGGTATCAGCTGACGCCGCAAGCGCCACTGAGGATCGGTCACTTGCGCCACCGCGCGGTGGGTGAGTTAAAGAGGCTGGCGATCTGGCAGCAATGGGAACCGGCGCGACGCCGCAGGCATCGTAGTATACTCGGTTACAACTTAAGAACGGCACCGATGATGATGATGATTTGATGATGATGATTTCTATTGGTTTCCCCTTTGTATCGGGGTGATGACATGTCATCTTACCAAAAAAGACTAATATACCAATGTTTTACACTTTTGGTTCAATACTAGCGCTGCTTAGGGCAGGCACAAAAAGCTTATTAGGCACAAAATACTTTTTTTTTTCTGTTACAAGTGGTAACTGTCGTAGGCAATATTCCCCTCTCTGCTTTTCGTCCACCAGCATTCTAATCTTCTTTTCGTCCCCTCGACAGCCTTGAAGTTCACTTCCTCTGTGATACCTTTAAATCCTAGGGCTTCTGACAGCCCAATATTCCCTTCATGTAGATTTGGATGGATACCCTCACATTGTAGCACGATGTGCCGCATAGTTTCTGTTTCTTTTCCGCAGACCACGCATACCCCATCATTTTGTGAATACTTCCCCACAAAACTCTTAGTTCGCAGGCAACCTGCTCTAGCCTCAAAAAGCAAAGCACTGCCCTGGGAATTATCGTAGAAATTTTCCTTTCTGATGTTCATCTTCTCAGCCCTGTACATCTCTAACGACGTTTTGGCTTCCATTTTTTCCCTCCATTTATTCGTTTCAATCTGCCTTGCCTCTTTTTTGGTTACCTTGGCTGTTTTGGATTCCCCACTGTTCTTTCCGTATTTCATCGTTAGCCTTCTAGTCTTTCTTAACCACTGCGTGTCCACGCTTTTCAAGTATAGGTACCTAAAAACCTTAGCTGCCCACCTTCGTTGATCCATTGCCCTCAACCTCATCTCAAAGCATATTTTACTCTGAGCTTCTCTAACTTCAAACGACGCCCAGCCCATATCTCCCTGAACTGCTTCGTTAGTTGTTTTTCCATGCGCGCCTAAGGCCAGACGTCCTACCGTTCTTAGGTTTACTTCAAGGCGTGATAGAACGTCTGATTTTAAGCAGAGTACAGCATTCGCAAACGTGAGACCCGGAACCATTACTCCTTTCCACATTCCTCTTACTACTTCATATTTGTTATACCCCCACAGAGCTCTATGCTTCATTATAGCTGCGTTTCGCTTTCCCTTAACCTTAAGTTGCTCCTCGTGAGTACTTAAGTAGCTATCCCCTTCGTTTATCCACACTCCCAAATATTTATATTCCTTGACTCTAGGTAATTCGCCTTGCTGGATAGACACTACGTCGGTGGTAGCGTCATTGAAAACCATTATTCCTGATTTTTCTGCACCGAAATTTAACCCGAGGTCAGTGGCTTCCTGGCCGCAAATATTGATTAGTCGCTGCATATCGGTTTGGTTATCAGCTAAAAGAACAATGTCGTCTGCGTATAACATTCCCGGAATATGCGGTTGTACCACTTCGCCTTGCAGCATATGGGTTAGGCTAAACCCTACTTGACTTTCTTCCAGTTTCTTTTCTAACCCTGCCATGTAAAGCATGAACAGTATTGGGCTCAAAGGGCATCCCTGTTTCAGTCCCCGATGGATGTTGACCTGCCGGGCGCATTTCTGTCCTTCCCAAGTAAGGTGCACTCTATTGTCTTTATAGATTGCTATAAGGAACTGTACTAACTCGTCATCTAATCCCTGGAGTTTCAACATTCTCCACAGCCGTTCTCTGTTTACGTTGTCATATGCCCCTTTAATGTCCAAGAACGTAATCCATAGTGGTCTATTCTGTGCTTTCGCAATTTCAATGCATTGCGTTATCACGAACAGATTGTCATCCAGTCGCCTGTCTTGTCTAAATCCATTCTGCAGTTCCCCAAGTATTTCATTTTCTTGTTAGTACGACGAGGCTGCAAGTACGACGAGGCTGCAAGTACGACGAGGCTGCAAGTCAACCTACCGTCTCGCTATCCACCTATATACGATGAGTACTTGCTTTTACAATCCATACACGTTTCTCTACACTGATGAGGTCCACGCTATTCGTTGATTAGTGTACGCGTACGCTGAAGCCAAAGAACCGAAGCGCACGGGAAGTTGCTTGCCGGCCCGACCCGGCGGGTACAGCGATAGCGGGCCAAGCGCTGGCCGAGCTAGAGTGTACTATACTCGGATACAACTCAAGAAAAATGCGGCTTTTCCTCATCAAAGGACCCCCTTCCAGCCAATGGTCGCCGTATCAACGTGACGTCGCGGTAGACCGCCTCCACGCCGCGCTCACGGAAGAAATCCCAAAACATGTTCTTCCGCGCTTACGGACTTCTACCAAAATGGCCGCCTCCGCTGTTCGCGTCAAACCGTCGGCGTCGTCGGGCTCTCTGAGGACGATTTTTAGTGCCGTCCAGTCGTATTCCTTGTTTGCGTGTTGTGTGCGGTGTTCTTAACATGCTCGGTAATGACAATCGCTACGGTGTTTTTTCTTCTGCTTTGTGAGCACTCGCGTTGCCGGTAAGCAGCCGCCGCAGGGCTGCAGTTACTGCAATCTGTGTACGCTGTATGATACGAAGCGATCGTCATCATCCTGTGCGGGCGTTTGGCCTTGAGCGTGAAGTGCTTCTCGTTCTACCGTTTAGTCCCTCCTGTGTCTGTGCTACCCACGTTATCGCACCAGTGTCTGCGACTAGGGGCGATAACTCCTTGTTTATTTCTCGTAGATTACGCCAGCAAGTTGTAAATATTGTGCATAGCGCACGACGTTAACGCCATGGACAGTATGCACGGGGCGAAACGCAAGCCGCGCGACGTCGCACGCTGCATTTCGTTAGAGCATATATGTCGAGTCGTGTGTCCCAAGTCCATGTCGGGCGTAAGCGTATTCGCCCAAATTGTGATCAAGTTGCCAAATACAAGAAGCAGAATTTTCGCACTTTTTGACCGTGAATGCGTACGAGCTGTAGCTTAGCTAGGTGATGGGATTTAATAGGCCACCTTTTCTATTTTGTTACTCGGTTACGCTGAGATTCCATTGTTAATTGTGTTAATTGCAACAAGTATGTTTTTCTCGCCTGTTTTTTGTTGGAGGGCCTTAACTTGTTGTTTCGGACAAAAAACTTTGTGAATTAAATACGAATAGGCATCTGCTTTGAGTTTGCATTGTCTATGATAATTAAGATTCCACAGGAGTGTTACCACTGTAAGTTCAATTTCATTGTCCCGTTTACGCTTTGTGAATGATCTGTGGTTCGCGAGAGTGACATTGCATTTGCTAGATTTCACCGGTATGACCAGCTGCAACAATGCATGTGAAGACATGAAACGCAGCACTGAAATCAACTAAACCACCTTTAGGCTTTTTCTACACATGCGCATACATATTGTTCACCAAATCAAATTATTACATGAGATGTGCATTATTGAAGCTATATAGACACTGCTCGCCTTGTGTTTGTCTCTTAATTAGGAAGCTGCTGCTGCAATGGTCATCTGCATGCACGTGCTCTAAATTCGAAATAGAGCATTCAGGGTGGAAAACAGCTCAGCATTTCACACATTCTCACTGCTGCGTCACAAGTGGCCGCTGGAACGAGAAGCTCGCTGCTCCAAGTCAAATAGCAAGCTGCTGCTTGCCACAGCACTGTTCGCAACTCAACTCGTGCAATGTCTACACATATATTAGGAGTGTAAATCACAATGTCAGAACATGAATTGATGCCCACTTCATAACACAGGCAATGAAGTCTGTTTGAAGGGTTACCTAGTGATCTGCACTGATTGATGACATGTCGGTTGAGTTGATGCATGGAAGCACACATATAGTACACATCGCTGCACTGAAACTGGTCAATGCATATCATACTTTTCTTGCTACGCAAGAGCCAAAAGCGGATCATATGTTCAGGAGGAAATTTATAATCTCGCCAAATATGCACTACATGAAATTATTCCCATACATGGGAGGATCGATTGAACCCAACCTTGTTTCCCCTTCCCAAAGCTTTGGGGATTGTTTTTAACATTGTGCTTCTGCATTTTATCCAGTGGAGTAGGCAACAGATGAAACCTATTTATCTCAAGTCCTGCGTAAGATAGCAGATAGCTAAATAAAATAAAATTAGAAATAAAACACCGAAGCAATTTTTCTTGTCCTCACTGCTGTATCGTCAGATTTGGCTCAGACAGCTAAACAGACGCACTGCTGAATTATGCAGAGCAAATGAAACGAGAAATAAGACACTGAAGCAGATTCATTTGCTCTTAATGTTCTACAAGAAAACAACTTGGCTCAGCCAGCCACACGGGCACACAATGTTCAGTTACATGCTTTCACGTAGGCATTTAATTTGCAACTTTGTTTGTGCACCCAATACACGCATAAGTGTCCAAACATTGTAAAAACCTTGGGGGGAAAACTCGAGCTAGCGTCTTTTCCTGTAGGTGAAACTTGCCTTTATAGCCATTTACAAAGTGTCGCACAAGGAGCCCTAGAGCCACACACTGCAGATGATTCTGGTTGAAGTGAATTTGCGAACTCGCTTGGCTCTGCTTGCACACACCTCATGCTTTACGTGCGAATAGCCATCCTCCCTGTGCAGCGAAAACTATCGCATAGTGCAAGCGTGGCCCTGTTTGGGTTTCCTCTAGCTCGCGATGTACAATTTTCTTTTATGGATACGTCTGCCACGCAGTGTATTGTCAGGACTGCACTCATTCGGCCTAATTTCTGCACCACACTTGCAACAAATGAAATCAAAAACCAAGCACTGCAACAGCCTTTTCTGATTCTCATAGCTACATATCAAGGCAACCAGTCCTGAGCCAGCACCACACAATACACCGCTCGGTTCACTACAGCAAATGAGATTATGCATCGATTGTTGAAATAACTTGTCACCCTCACTGTCATACTGGAAAATCCCTGTTGACTCTACAACACAGCATACAACATTGAGTAATGGCAAATGAAATAAAAACCAAACACTGCAATTGCATTTCTGATTCTCATAGCTACATATCAAACCAATCAACCATGAACAAGTTACGCAGCACACGCAGGCTTCTCAGTTAACTCCAGAAATAAGTCTTAATAACGCACACAAACAGCATGTCTGGTCTTCTCTGCTGTCTGATGGAGTTTCTTGCTCCTGCAGCTATGGAAACACACCTACTTAAGCTAAATTGCGCACTCCACACTAACTGAAAGGGGCAAAGGCGGCACTGACGAATAGCTGGCCGCCTTACACATCTTCAAAGGACTCGATACCGATAGGTCACTGTCGGAGTCCATGTCATCTTCATCCAGATGGATTATAATAGTTTGAACATGCGCACTTGCTCCACCGTCTCCCCTGAACTTTGTTTCAATGCTGATCACATGCTGAACTGCGTTTGCCCGGTGTTGAGCTGTTACATTGGCAGCTTCTTCCCTCAGGAGCACCTCTACATCTGCCAGCTTAAATGTGGCATTTCTGGCGGCGACACCTCGTTTCATCTGCGCCCATATGAGCTCAATGGGATTGAGCTCACAGTGGTAGGGTGGGAGCCTAAGCACAATACATCCTGCCCTTTCAGCTGCACCGTCAATACGATACTTGATGTACAGTGTCTTTACAGAGGCCACAAGGCTGAGGAGCTTCTTCTTAAGCATTTTTTCATCCCAAGCAAGTCCTTTGGACGTCAGCCAGTCCTGAACGACCCGTTTGCGCGAAGAAGTCGTAGGCACTGCTTCTTCCAGCCGCGAGTGATACGAGGCATTGTCCATGACAATTACGCTACCTTGTGGCAGTTGCGGCAAAACGGCACCAAACCACCTTTCAAAGCGGGTGCCGTCCATCTCCTCGTGGTAGTCGCTGGTCTTCGTACCCCGAAAGATATCCAGACAACTACTGACGAAGTCGTCCTCGCTGCCGATGTGCGTTACAATCAGGCGCTGTATTTCCCTGACGGCTGCTTCAAACCTGTCGTCAGACCACGCGTGAAGGCGTCGTGGTGGGAAGCAACCGTCGTGTCCATCCAAACAATCGATAGCGTGTGTCCCGCATTCACCCAGGTTTCATCACGGTAGAAGATTTTTCTACCTTCCATCTTGTACCTGGCGACATCGTAGAGGTACTTCTTCTGCCACGCGACAATGTCATCCCGCTCGATCAGCAGCGAGTTCCGGCCCCTCTTCTCATACCTGAACCCGATGTCATTCAGCAGGCGGCGCACAGTCCATGGCTTGAGAGGAGTAACATCGCCACTAGCGTTGAAATCCGCAGCAATTGCCTTCACTGTCGGAATCTCATTGCTGCGAAAAAAGCGATGCACGGACGACCGCAATGCGCACTTCGTGAAGTCGTCGTACACTTCTGTGCGTCGTCTCTTTCCGGCGCTTCGCGGGCGCTTTCGGGAGGGCGTCGCAATATTTCCGTCGTTACTTTTCATCTCCTTCTTCACGTCCATCACCAAACTCACGCTGTCTCCAAGAAGATCGCTCACGGTCGCGGCCGTTTCTTCAACGCTGCGCTCTGGGCAATAAAACGTTGGCTCTGGGTGAAGATGCCGCAAACGAACGTACGCGTTCCGGATCATCTCCCGTCCGCAGCTGCAGGTGACACGGCCGCTTTTGTTTTTCTTGTACCATCGGCGTGGCGTAGATGGCAACGCACCACAATTCTCAGTCGAGAACGATGAAGCACATTCAGGTGCGACTTCTTCGGGATCGATGGCGGGAAATGGGGCCGGAAATGCATAAAACCAGAAGCTGCCAGAAGCAAGCGGCTGAGGGAAAATCCGGAAGAGCATAATTGAAACTCGCTACTGCAGCTGACGGTAAGTTCTTTCACGCGTTGCATTAAAATGGGCACATAAAGAATTTTAGCTAAGGTTTTTATATCCGCTCAAAGTGAAGGCGCCCTTAATAACTACTTTTAGGCACGGACACATTAAGGAAAGCTTGGCTCCGAGCGCTGCCTGCAGGTGCAAGGCGGTCGGCCACGACGTCACCTTGATAGAGCGACACTATTGGCTGGAAGGGGGTAGTGGAAGTGGGGGATTGGGCAACGCCCCTTTTTTCTTGACTTGTATCCGAGTATAGAAGTTTTAAAGTGACCCGACCGGCGGCCCGAAGAGGTGCTCTTGTGGCGCAGAAAATAGCGGCGGCTGGCCGCGACAATCGGCGGCAGCAAACGCTGCTGCTGTACGCTCGAAGCGCTTGAAGGTTGTTCTGAGGGACGTCCGACTGCCTAAATATACTGTAGGTGCAGTGGACTGTGGGTAGCGAAATGAGAAATAAACGCTGCGGCGCATTTTCCGTTACTTTTGCGCTTTCCGATCGACAAGAACGAAACAATTACTTTTTTTTTCTTTGGTGCAGTGTTCATAGCGGATTGTAAATTATGTAATTGCAGCAAAATTTTCGCTATTACAACTTCCCCGCTGAAAATATTTTGCGTGAAATGGCCTAATATGAACGAGTTTATGATTGCTTATGATCCTGTCCTTATTATGCTGCTCGACTGACATATAATTCGTTCACACAAATGAAATTAACAAAATATGAAGCCTGATGATGGCTTTTCAGAATAATTTTTTTATTGTGGTGTAATTTACGTGAGCTGTGAGCAGTGGCCCACTTGTGATAATTAAGGATCAGCGTGGTGTTAATTGCATGCTGTCGCCTGGCCCAGCAGAAAATGACACACGCAAGCGAAAATTGTTTTAACTAAAAAAGGGTTATCTTAGTTGTTAGCCAAGTTGTCTTCAAAACCTTGTTTTATTGCAATTATTTTCCAAACATTCTATTTTTTCTACCATATTTAACCTGGTTTAGTAATTGATTGATTGTGGGGTTTAACGCGCCGACGCTACTCCGGCGATGAACCACGCGGTAGTGGAGGGCTACAGGTTAATTTTTTTCGACCACCTCCATGGGGATCTTTATCTTAATTTTGCGCCGAAATCTCGAGCACAAGGGGATTCCGCTTTTCTCCTCTATCAAAAAAGCGGCTGCCGCAGCCGGGAATCGAAGCCGCGTCCTTGAGCTTAACAGCGTAACTTAGCCAAGAAGGAGCCGAATCAAAGAAACACAAATTTTATTCAGAAGTATACTGAGAGAACAACTACACGCACATAAAACCAAAGCAAGGCATAGATTAGATCATTAACAAATATATTGATCGACAAAAATAAAACATAACGCGGGAAACCATACACAGTCTATTATAAAAGGAAGTTCAAAGTTCAAATAAACGGAAATGGGACTAAATACACATTTTTATTGCAGTTTCGATGGCAACAAAAATGAAATGTAACGCAGATAATCATACACACAGTCTATTCAACAAAGAAAAGTACAAGAACGATAGCATAGAGATTTAACTGGGACAAAAATACTTTGCTTACATTTTGGGCCAACCCATTTTCAGAACTTCGCATGTAATCGTCACGACGTAAAACCCAACCAAATTTGCAGTCAAGGTCTCACTGTGGTGGCCGCGACCAATACCGGGGAAGGGGAAAACTTTCCCGATACCGACCGCCAAAGTTTAACTCGATTTTGGAATTTCGAAATATCTGTCAAATAAAAATTTTTCTCTCCATGAAACATATCCAACCAGAACTCTACACGGACGACAAGTGTGTGTTGTGCAATAACTCCAGGGCAACAGCCGCCCATTTATTATGGGATTGTGAAGTGCGACCAGACAAAGCTTCAACCAGGATCGACCTTCCGCCGTAGTTACAAGACGCGATACGCAGTTACGACAAGGACATTGAACTCTCAGCCGTCCAGCAGGTCCTAACGGCTCTCGAACGACAGCGCAGGAGAGAAAGCTGCGGGCCGACGCCCTCCCTTCGGGGACAAGGGTGTCCACCCCCGCAGTGAGTAGCAAAAGTGTTGCTTAGTAAAATGCCACCAGGATCGATGTGTGGCTACGTCCGGGCGTAGTGGAGACATTACGCATGTTGCCGGCACTCATTAAAGTCTCACTTCACTTCACTTCACTTCTCTCGGTGCATAATTACCTCCTGTAGGCGGTACGCATTTGCCCCCATTTCTCTCGAAACGTTTTTCCCCCTAGGACCAGGGATATCTTGAAATCTTGACAGAGAGGACACAAGGCAAAGTTCGCACATGCAGCTTATAATGTCCCTGCTCGAACGCTTAGCTACCACTACGCGCGAAACGCGGTCGTGAATAGCAAATTTACGCGAAGTACGCGCTGTACAAGGCCCATCTCCCCGTTACCGGAATGTGGTGTCGCTTACATCGTTTCGAGATAGCTACATGTGGACAACACAGCTGATCATGCGGACGACGAAAAGCCTCCAGAAGTGCCTACAGCGGAAGAAACACCAAACATGCAGCGTCTGCTTCAAAACAAGATAGAAAGTAGCGGTGGCCACCAAAAACCGATATGGTGCATTAAGCAGCTTGAGAACGCCTTTTTTGGGATGCAGATGCGAGCACCACTTAGTTCTTTCTTTTGCAATATGAAAAATTGTTTTCCCCCCGAATTATTTTCCCTTCATTCGGAAATTTTCCCATTATTTTTTCTCCATTTGCAATGCAGCTAAGGAGCACCAGCTGCTATTTCATTGACCTGGCCACAACTTTTTCGCATTCCACATGTGTATCTAAAATCTTTAAGATAATTTTACGACTTTCAGTTAACGGTAGCTGTATATCAAGATCGTTTTCAGAATACGCATAAGGAAATGTGAAAGTATCGTTGGTGGAAGGCGACGATAATTTTATGTTGGGTCGTACTAGTTTAAAATTTTCACAAGCGGAATTACAGCGTTTTGCTTTCTAAATCAGCTTCCCAAAGGCGTGGATTCTATTTCCTGCCACGACAGCTGCTTTTCTGATGGATAAGAAAAGCTAGAAACGGCCATGTGTTCAAGATTTCGGCGCAGGCTAGAGATTCCCAGTTGGTGAAAATTTATCCTTAACAACCCACAACGGCGCCCCTCGTCGCCCGTGTGGCGTCAGCGCGTTAAACCTCAGAATCAATCAATAAATCAGCTGCCCAGGTTCCAAACACCGCAGCGAGCAGCGCAAATCTTGCCGCGTGCAGGATAGCAGCTGCGGCAGGGAAGCGGTGGCTGTTCAGTTGTTGTGGACAGCAGCGCCGCCGCTATAGGCCTGCTGCGCTGCCCAGTTGGCGCTGCGCAATCGGCTTCCGGGCAGTACTTCCGGGTAGTACAAATCTTGCGCGGGTCCCATAGGATCCCATGTTGACAGAAGCAAAATGAACTCGATGTGCCCGATTGTTTTGCGACATGGTCACCAGCCCAGGCGGGTAAAGCTGGCTCAAAAATGTGTCTAAACACGGATGCCGCCATGATGCCACGCTGTATGTGCCAGATCAGTAGTTGAAGATATGGCTAACAATTTTTCTTGAAAATGAGGCACAAATTTAGGGCCCTAAGCTAGAATTAGGCACCTTTTATGGCAATAACTGAGTTTGACTTACGAGTTTGTATGCTTTTTATTAGTTTTCTCGAAGCATTCATGCTTGACGAACAAAAATAAATGAAATATTAAGCAAAAAGAGGACGTCGGGCTGAGGCGCCAAATTCAGTTTCGGTATATTGTGAGGAGCGTCACTCATGTGGGGATAATTTACAAAGGTTCACTCTAACACACCTTAGTGTCTGCTATGTCACTTCGTTGCTTGCGAAGACAAGCTTGCGAAGACTGCCGACGATACGGAATAAAGGCGCCGCCGCCGATCTTCAAGGACACCTTCTCTACATGTCCGTAGTGGCTGCTGCCGATTTGAACTCGCCGTCAGCCGGTCATATCATGTTACGCGAGACATTGCTGGGCAGATCGGCTCCTTTTGACCGTACATGATTCGTAAATTAAAAACAACCAAATGTACGAAACATTTTACCATGCCTAGCCTATAACTAGGCTCTTGTTTACGAGTGCTGTTATACTTTCACTGAACGGTGTTTTACTTCAGTGAGAGATAAAACAACCGCCAACTAATATTAATAATGGTAACTTTTTTTCCACAATAAGGTGGTTTTCTAGAGGAGGACAAGGGGAAGCCGAAAGGTAATCCCGAATGTAGGTGCAGAAATCTCCTGTATGCGTGTGTGCAATTGGTGCATGCTCCTTCGATCGCTGAAACACGGAATCTGAAATATTCGAGAATATATCTGATGGTTTGCATGACACATTTCTTAAACTCGGTGGATCAGCGACGTTGTTTTATTACGTCTACTTGCACCTCTACTCTCATATGGCCCACGTCTACCTGCACAGAGGAGGAAGAGTAGGAGTAAACTTCATTCATGTGAGATGGGCACCCGTGTGGTGGGGCGTTAAGAACAAATATTCTGTCCTTCCCTGGGTGCCTTCGCAAATGAACGGAAACGGCCACTTCTGTTCACGCCCAATTATCAGGACCACCCCGCCTGCAGGCGGTTTTGCCTGAAATTCCTGCGGGTTCGGCGGGAAATCTGTCTGTCAACAGAAAACGCCTAGGAAGCATGTTGAGGTAACACACATATGCGCTTTCTTGGGTCGCGATTGGACCGTCATGTATTTTATGCAAGGCGAAGTGGACGACGGATATACGTCTCCGTTGAAAAGTAAATTAATTTGACTGTACCTATAAATTGTTATTGCCCCTCATTAGTTGAATCATAGTGGTTAATTTTGAAACAGCTGCCAAACATAACTATTGCTGGGGAATCAGACTGCCTAGCATGAGACTATTATTCGCTAATATAGAGTATTCAGACACTTAATGTGTATTGCATATGGCAGTCATTAAGAAAGCGGACAATAAACTGAACTCTCAATTTTATTATTTACGGCAGTTACATCTGGCCGTATCGGTTCAGCCCGTGCCACCTAGAGACATTCTTCAGCTGTGTACACCAGATAAAAGGAAGGAATGCGATATGCGAATGCGATACGCTATAGAAGGAAGGAATTCGATATGTGTAGCACAGCCTTCTCATTTATGCCAACATTAAACCGGTGGTCGCAAAGGTGCCACACCACCCCTTGTGGAATTTCCACGCTTCCATTCCAGCGTGCTCACACCAACAAGGATGATGACGAAGTTGCATTAGCGAAGCTGGGTTCCAGTAATGCTGTAGCTGATTATGAACGTTCTGGCTAATGCTCATTCAGATTGTGGCAACCAGCATAGCAAGAGGTTCATATGTACAAGCAATTCTCACCCAGCAAATTTTATTTCGCCACCAGTAATACCAACAGACCTCTAGGGAAGTTTGTGATCACAAGAGCAAGGCTAAAATGACCTAATGGGCGACTTTAAAGAAACGAAGAAACTGTAGAAGAAAGCTACGGAGGTTAACCAAGGAAAGAAGAATAACTGCCCAGCTGGCTGTGCTACATGTGGAAATGGGAACAGGAAACTTGAAAGGAAAGGAAAGGAATAGCATAAAATAAAGGTTAAAAAATTCGGGAGAAAAAAAACATGGCGTGGAAATAGCCAGTACAAAGACAGCACCATTGGCGAAAAAAAAGAGGCATAAATAATGCAGGCAAAACGATAAAATGGGCAAACGAAGGATGCTGCATGCAGGTAACACCCCTTCAGCACCTGTGACTGTTTTTCTCTCCTATTCACTTCAATCTGCTTCTCCAAGGCAAGAACTGATTTGGCTACTTCAGCTCCATCTTTTCTAAAACCACTGAAATATGTCTGACTTTCTGTGTACATGATGTAAATAGGGTACATAATTTCTAATTTTTCAAAAAGTCTTCTGAAGTGTTTGTTCCTTCTTGGCAAGATTTCGTGACTAACTGCCTCGTAGAATGGCATTTGCTTTGTTCATTTTTTGCTCTTTTATGCTGCCTCTGATTGTATTTGTTTATTTCGTTCTCCTCTTCTCCAGTGCTTAAGTTATTTTAATAATGATATTGTTTTTTCTTCAAAAAGGTTTTTTGGCTTTTAGCCCTGTCTGTTTAATGGCTTTAAACCTGCCATTGCTTTGCTGGAAATAGTTAGTTCCTCACACAATTTTCCTTTTTCTTTATTCTGGGAGAGGGGGCATGAAATTTTAAAAAGTAACGAGCCCTGCAGCGACTAATGAACACTTGCACTACTTTATTTGTGGTTGGAAGTACTGAAAGCTATAGTTCCACAATCCCTTGAGTGAATTTCATGATGCACATAACATATTATTATTAGGCTTGGGTATTTCACGGTTATTCCATCAAAGCTAATGCAAGGGCCACAACCTAAAAGCATTTCAACTGGTGAAAAAAAAATTCCCTCGCACTTCCCCGAGGGGGAGAGTGTGTAAGTGCGAATGCACGGTTGTTGATTGCGCGATTACGGTGGATATCGCGATCTTGGAGTGGAGAGGAGGCGCCCAACACCCGCAGTCACTGAGCGGAGAGAGGAGGAGGAGAGTAGCGCCCGCCGTTACGGCGAGGGCTACACGAGCGCCCTCACGCGTCGGAATGCGGAGCGCCCGCTACGCGAGCGAGAGCTCTCCCGCCCGAAGTGGAGAGGATGCCGCGCCCAACACCCGCAGTCACTGAGCGGAGAGAGGAGGAGGAGAGTAGCGCGCGCCCATCTCCCCCCGTTGCTAGGGAAGACGAGGAGGAAGACGAGGAGCGCGCGCACCCGCAGCTGTTGCTATGCGGACGACGGCGGCGGACGATTCATGCTCGCTTAAGAAGTGCATTCGCACTTAAAAAGTTGACACACGTGCTGCACAGGCCTCGTAGTCAGGCACAGGCACAGGCACAGAAAGCGTGTTTGTTTAGCATAAGTGCAGTCACAAATACAACTTCCATTTACAAGCATTTCTTGGAGGCTTTGTCCACTTTGAACTTCCATTCGCTAGAAAAGCAAGTAGTTGTAAAGAGCGCCTGAATAGACTGAGAAAACAATCAGCTGACGCGTACAGGGGGGGGAGAGGAGGGGCGTGTGAAACATGTTAAATTAGCGCTGTACAGACGGGACAGCCAAGAAAAGACTACACAGGACTAGCGCTGCATATCAACTGAACTCTTTTAGCACACACAAAATGATATATACAGAAACAGCGCATGCGCGAATACGGGAGAAGGCACCAGGAAAAAAATCAGGGGAAAAAAGCAATCTGGGGGAAGTGATTTCTTTTTAAAGGAACAAGGAAAATAAATGAACTGGGGATACTATTAAGCTTTAATGGGAGCTCACCTGCATTTAACACAGTCCGGAAGCGGGAATAGTGGGGGTAATAGGATAGGAGAGAGAAAAGTAAAGATTAGAAAGGTGAGGAAAGAGTAGAGAAGAGTAGTTCCACTGTGGTCGATTCCGTCGCACACAACACACCACGAACACTGTTGGCTGGCGTAATGCTGCGTCCGGGAGACGAGAAGCCTCGAAGGGAACGGTGAAGCGCGGAGGAGAGCTTGGTGCAACGAAGAGCGATTGCCGCGGTCCCGACCTCTTTGGTGTTCGCTGGATATGAGTTCAGGCGACAAGCGGGTACTGGGGGGGGGGGGGGGGGGGGCGGGAGCTGGCACTCGACCGCCCACACCGGCAGAGCGAAAGCCGGGCGACCTCCAACGGCCCGCGGTTGCAACGGGCCGCCGAAACGAAGCCCCTCCGAAGCATAGAGTTGCTTAGTAAGTGTATACTGTAAGAAACTCTCTGCCTCCGAAGGACAGGAGCACGAAAAAACACGTCCGCTGAACTCCGAAGCGACTACCGAGCTCCCCTGACGCACCCGCGAAAGCTACCTCTCTCTGAGCGTCCGAAGTACCCGCTAATCTACGCGCTACCCTTTTCAGTTGTGGAGAATGCAAAACTGCATCTAACGCGGCAGCACGGCACAAAAGTTCGCTACCGACCCCAGGAAAAACTTTACACAACGTTTCTGCACATCAAAGTTGTCACGGCGCACACACAGCAACGGTGGCTGCCATGATGGAATGCGTACGTTGCTAGGTGAAAACCCACTACTGCCGCCAACTCTAGTAGGCAAAAAGACAACGGGCAACGCTGTGAGGGTGGCATCATGTCTGCGCCCGGGTGTAGCACGGTTGCAATTATAGTGAAGTATTGTAGTTCACTATAGTTTCAATGCACGGGCTGGCCGGGCAGCTTTTCGTCTAGAGTCAGTAGTATTCCCCGACAGGTCCGATCTCTTCCGGCGATCAACTTGGCATTAGGGGGGAGAGAGAGAGAGAGACAGAATAAACTTTATTTTGGGACCCGGACCTACAGGGGCCCACTTGGTCGCCAGGGCTGCCGAGGTCGCTGATCAGTTCACGCTGACAGCCATCAACGCGATCTAATCACCGGCATCAGGGGCAAAAGCTTTGCACCGCTAAATACCTTTACAGCGCCGACGAAAGTGCCGGGACGGTGACGGCGCTCTGCCACTCTCAGGTTCACTGATCGAATACCCAACCTTCAGCATGCCATATACGCCGACGATATTACTTTCTGGACTACCTCTGGTTCCAGTGGAGAACAGCAAGACGCCCTCCAAAAAGCTGTAGACCCCACCGTCAATTACCTACGTCCCAGGGGCCTGACCTGTGAACCTGTCAAATCAGCCCTTCTCATCCTGCGGGCCCGATCACGTGGCCGCCCTCCTCCTCCCACACAATATCCTGAAGTGTCGATTCAAGGTGAGCTTATCCGCTGGGTGACCACCCACCGCGTCCTCGGCGTCCCCTTCCATCGGGAGGGCACGGGTACAGCGCTCCTTCCGCAACTCCAGACATCCATTACTCGCCAAACCCATCTTCTCCGCAGAATCTGCAGCCGACATCACGGCCTCACAGAATTGGAAATTTGTTGTCTGGTCCAAGCTCTCCTGATCCGCAAAATCACCTAGGCCACACCGTACCTCAATCTTCGACCACAAGAAACCACTAAAATTGAAGCCCTCATTCATAAAGCATACAAAACAGCTCTTGGCCTCCCCATTTACACCTCTACGGACCAACTGCTCAAGCTGCGCATACACAACGTCGGAGAAACTCCCAACTACAATGCCTCAGGTTCACGCCAACTGGCCATTCCGTTCTCTCCACGCTCGGTTACCCTACACCGCTAAATCAAGACCGGCCACAACGCCTCCCAACTACTATTAAGCACCCTATCCACGTTTCTTCCATACCGCGCCATATGCATCCCACCTTCAACCAAGGCCGTCGGGAAGCGCGGGTCCGCTATCTCGTGAAGAAGCTAGCGGATGACCCCCAGGTACGTTATACTGACGTCGCCTATGACTCCTGTGCTCGACGTACAACTTTGGTCAACCTAAATCACGCTGGCCGAATCTCCACGGCTGTCACCACGCACACCAACAAAATACAGAAGGCAGAACCTCTGGCAATCCCCTTCGCAGCCACCACCAATGCCAAGCGTCCGAACATCACTGTAGTCTCCGACTCACAGCAGGCATGCCGCCTCTACCAGGCAGGTCTAGCCCCACCCCTGGCAATTCCACTCCTCCAGCGTCTACCTGAGGAGACCACCATTACGATCGTCTGGATTCCCGACATTCCGGCCTTCTGGGGGATGAAGCGGCCCACGCCGCCGCCCGAGCTCTGCACTTCTGGGCATTCTCCCCCGATGGTCAAGTGATCCCATCACCCCGCGCGAACGAACACGACCTCCTCCAAATTCCACTTGATAACACGTACAATACTCTTCTGTCCCACTACACCCTTACCCGCTGAGTCTACCCCCCTCCAAACCACTCCCTAACCAACCAGCAAGCCATAATCTATCGTCGCCTTCAGACCGGTACCTTTTACAACCACGTCATCCTCCACCAGATCGCAACCCACTATCTACCCCCGTCAATACCAACATTGCGACACCCCACCCACCACATTCCACCTCGTATACTCCTGTCCCCACTCCCCTAACCCACCCCCCTTCCCCACCCCGGAGCAGTGGGAGACTGAGCTGACCAGCCCGGACCCGGCCCGCCAGAGGGCCTTGTTTTCTCGGGCCATTGAGTCGGCTCGGTCAAGATGCATCCTGGACTAGGGACGCTTCACCACCACCCTTTTCCCTTAACTTTTTGCTCCAATAAACGTTTATACTACTACTACCCACCTGCTCACTGAAACTTCGGGACGCTTGTGTAGCAGGTGTGGGGAGGGCCTATCCGTACTTCACATCCTCATTACATGCAAAGTTCTCCACACAACAAGACGCAAGCACTTCCCTCAACTCTACAGACAACACATTGCACTACACCCTGCACTCTTTTTAGCAGATGATCCCATGATTCCTCTACACCGCACTTTTAGGTTTCTAAGCGAAATCCAATTTTTACACGTCATTTCCTATCACGCGTCGTCTTTCACTTAATTTCGTGCCATGCACTACCACACCCTGGCTTTTACACCAGTCATTCTGATTGTCTTTTACTGATTTTAATTTTTTTGAGCGGTTTTAGAGTTGATATCTTCAATTGTCATACATACCCATTGTTTTGGCGCTCTTTTCCCTAGCTCGAATAGCGCCATAAACACCCAACCATCATCATAAAATTCAGCGGTGTGCGATAAGTGCTTTGAAAAGAGAAATGTTAGCGGTAAAGGGAAGACGACGAAGAAAAACCACAGTGAGCATGGGCTCGTATGAGCTCTTGCCTTGACGGACATTTTTTTGCGTTTTCGGCGTGTCTTTGCCAGTGTGATCAGTACAAACAGCTTTCTAAAGTCACGCCCTACAGTTTCATACAAGTCTCAGCGACATCGGACCATCCAGTAGCGGGGAATCGCCATCTGCAGACTGGGGCTACCCCGCTCACAGGCCTTGTGCCACGACAGCTGGGGCCGCAGCTGGCGTGCCGGGAGTCGTCGCATCACCTTTTCCACACACAAAAGTAATATTTAGAGACTACTTGCCAAATACACTTATTATTGTTGTCGCTTCGCGGCTGTGCTTGGCGAATGAAGTCTGTGGTCGGCCTGTATACCACATTGCTTGCGCCCGCGACACAAAAGTGGGACGCCGTAAGCGAAATTTGTGATCCGCCGAATGACACACAGTGGTCCCAGGTATTCTTCTACACGCGCTTTTGTTTTTTGGTCTGCTAGCACGAAGTTACTATGATTCAATCATGCTTGAGATTTATTTCCGTATTTGTCGTAAAAATTTTCGTGGTTGGGAGAGTCTATGAATGCCGTTAATTACATCGGGTACGAACTTCGTTACGGGTTATTTGGTGCGCAGACGCCAGATCCAAATCCGACAGGCATGCAGAAAAAGCCGCTGCAGCAAGGTGGTTTGTCAAAGCTGGTACACTGAAAGAGACAACGAAACTTCCTTTGTAGACAGTCGTCGTTCGCGGAAATAATGGGCTATTGTATTATACGCAAAAACACCACAATTACCGAACAAAGAAACCATTTGCAAAGATTTGTTACAAGCATCAGGAAATAGTCGTCCGAAATTTTCCCGTGCAGTTTTGTCAATACTACGACCTCTTTTGTAACACCCCCCGCATGCGACAAACCAGCAGGGGAACAACACAATACCGAGCATCTCAAAAGTAACGGTAGAACGTTTGAAAATTTTATGTTAGTGTTCGTACTAGGTGATGCTGCACCTGTGCAAAACATGCCAAAACAGCCGAATAAATGTGGAAACGCACGGCAAACACAAGCGCTGTGTTAAATGTTCCGAAATTAGGACACGCGGGCGTATCGTTTTAACACCGAAGCGGCTGAAGCGTTCTTTCGTGTGTGTGTATTGCTAACAGGAAATTATTGTCGGCGAAGTGCGCAGGAAGAAAATGCTAGGTCAAAAAGTGTAAGGGAAAGTGGCGAGGAGGCCAGAAGCCCACGAGCAGGTTTGTGGAGAGCGCGCTTCAAAGAAAAAAATGCTTCCCGTGGTAGGAATTGGACCTGCATCTCTAGACTCATTGCCACGTGGATATTTGTCAAGTCGCGATTCCCTGCTTACGGTGTGTGCGCTCGCCGTGCAGAGTTCAATCCGCAAGAGTGCTACGTTCCAGGCTTCTCGGCCGGCCAGGTGTTCGAAGACGACGACGCAAATGTGTGGGTCCACCGCTCCCGGGCCAGACTGATTCAGCCATCTTCGCTGAGACTCGCCGTGCTGCCTGTATTCTTCGGTGTAGCGCTACGCCTAGTAAATAGGTACATCACCATCGTGCTGTCTACACCTCCATCTACTAAGACGCAACATTATGAAACCAATGTATATTCGGTGGCGCTATGAGCAGATTCGGGGCACACCGCAGTTCCCCTCAGTTCATAGCGGGTAGCTGGCTTTGGACTTTCAAGAAGTTGAATTGGGCTTTGGCTACTCATTTTGGCAGTTTGTATTTCGATTTTACGAGGGTAAAATGTGGAGTTGGTTTAGACTGATTTGCATAAAGCAAGGTTCCCTTTTTATCTATCTCTTTTTTAAGAAAGAGGTGACGTAAGCAAAGCCGAGATAGAGCCCGTGGATATTACCAGTTCCGCTGTTACCTCATCCATCGCTTTTCAATTCCGAATGGGGCAGATTTTTTTTCTCCTTGGTAATATTATCTGTACAAAGTGCTAAATAAGTACGCACAAATTGCCTTCTGCTTGAAAGCCTCCTCGTGGAGACTTTTGGCTAGTTTCTCTGTCCCCCCACGGAATACGGATATCACGGGCGGCCGACTCTTCATGCATGTATGGGGGCTGGCGTACACGAACGAGCAGTCACTGCGCACTCGGCGGCATCCAAGGACCTCTGCACCGCTGCTGGATGAAACGCATAGGGTACGGCCGGACACGCTGTACCACTTAAGACATGCAAAGGAATCCCACATTCAGCCCTTGAAGAGTAGCGAAAAATTGCCGCCGTCGATTTTATCCCTAATTGGCGATGCGAATGCGGCTTTATAATAAATGACACCAAGCCAATAAAAAGACGCGAAAAGGAAAGGACAACAACATTATTAATAGGAAAAGTGCGCTTTCGAGTACCACCAGTTTCTGCGCCAACGTAAGAAAGCAAAAATGCAAGAAAACGCACAATGCACAGACGAGGAACAAACACGAGGTCCTCGCTAAAAGTATCATTTTAACAAAACTTCTCACGCAAATACCACGAAGCAGTGCACTTTTTCGTGAGTGTCGCACACTAGTCCCAGTGTTTGTGCTTATAATATACATTGCCATACCTAAGCTTGTCAAAAAATGTGAAGTTGTAGTATTGCCACTCCTTTTAGGCATTTGTCGCTTTTCACACAAGTCACAGTGGAACTCTGGTTCGTTAATTCGCAGACAAACTCATCTGCATCAGCTTTTTCTTGCTTTGACTATATACCATCAACAAGCTGCTCAGGTATCACACTACACTCTCTTGGAAATCGTGCAAGAAATCGTAAAACAGCTAGTGACTGCAAATAGCTTTCTACTATCACACGAAAAAACCTAACAGGAAACCGAGACTTCACACCACTTATTATCGGGGACATTTGAGTACTCTAATCGGAAACGTTTTCAGGGGGATAATTTTTGTGGGAGACCTGTTTATGTCATAAATTCAATTCACTTTATCGACGTTTTCAAGTTCGGTATGACGAGAAAGAAGGTACAAGAAATCCACATAAATTCAACAGCATAACATTCTTTTTTGAAGTTTTGGTCACTCTTCTGACAGTGATCCCCTGCGATTCCTTTTTCACAATGCTGCAGATGTCGCTTTATTCTACGAACGGCTCACTGCCCTGATTCCGATTGCAACGTTGGCTACTCCCTTTCAAGTGCTTCAGCATGAGCTGTCTCTCGTAATCAGAAGAAGTGAACTTTTAAACGATGTCATTGTATTTTTCATTTATCTTAGTTTAAGGCATTGTATATAAATAAACGATGTGTAATCAGAGCCGGAGTGAACAACATAATTCGGCATGCTATTCAATGATCTTACCCATTGGCCGCCACAACGTCTACAGCCATTTGTGACAGGAATACAAATGCCATAGTGACATGGAATCTGAAAATCTGGAGCAAGGTTTATATTCGTTATGTGTTGCTTTCGATGCTGTTCATCTGCGCTGAGGTTACGAAAGTTATGTTTTGAAAAACCAGAGACACATAATATTTGGTAGGCAAACGAAATGCAACATGGTCTAATTTAACACGCCAGGCGTCGTAAAACTATCCCGCGCGTGGTAAGGGTATATTGGGGTTGCTAATATAATAACCTACGTAAGGCATAACAAAAAATACATTTTCTGCTCAGCCATGTGTATATTGGTTGTATTTACCACATTAAGCAAGGCAACTCATGCCAGATGTATTTTTTTTTGTATTGCATTCGAATGAAAAATCTGCAATTGACAAGTTTCTACAACTTAGTAACTTCGGGTAAATACCTAACTTGACACTCTTTGAGAGCATGAGGTGAAATCTACTGTCCACGCAGTTTGACCTCGCAGTTTTGGCGCTGCTGTAGTGAGCAGTCGTTTCGCTTAATCAACACTGCATCACACGATTAAGAAAAACACCGAACGAACACTAGTACTAGAACACAACAACTCAAGGACGAAAGTTTCGGCTAGTTTTCCCCCACCCCACCAACACCTATCTATAGAGCAGGCACACCACTACCGTGCCTTGCAAACAAACACCTTTCCCCACCCAAAAAGAGTCTGCCAGTACTCTGAACACATTGCGCCCCCTAGGTGCCCCTTCTGCGGAGCAGACTGTACTCTTTTCCATATGGTTTGTGGATGCCCCTCCCACCCTCTCCCCAAACCGAATCCGTACAAGTCTCACGAGCTCTAGAGACGCGCCCTGTCCAGCTCATGCCTGTCCGACGAGCTTCGACTGGTGGAGCGGGCTGTAGCGGCTGGCAAAGCATATGGGGTCCTGAACTGAGGAGTCCACCTCCTGAAGACGTCACACAAATTTATTACACAATAACGATGTTTAGCCTCCTCCTCGTCCGTCTTCAATTCGTTGCTTTCTAGTTCTAGCGTTCGTCCTGTGTTTTTCTTACTCGTGTGGTCTGTCTTTTGCGCTAGTAAAATGTACCCATTATCCTCTAACCAACTAGCCCAACTTTCCGCCCTTAATTCGTTGCTGTATAGTACTAGCGTTCGTCGTGTGTTTTCTTACTCGTGTGGTCCGTCTTTTGCGCTAGTAAAATGTACCCATCATCGTCTAACCAACTAGCCCAACGTTCCGTCCTTAATTCGTTGCTTTCTAGTACAAACGTTCGTCCGGTGCTTTTCTTACTTGTGTGGTCCGTCTTTTGAGCTAGTAAAATGTACCCATTATTGTCTGCCCGAATTTCCGTCCTGAATTTGGTGCTTTCTAGTACTAGCATTCGTCCGGTGTTTTTCTTATTCGTGTGGTCCATCTTTTGCGCGAGTAAAACGTACCCATTATTGTCTAACCAACTAGCCTAACTTTCTGTCCTTAATTCGTAGTAAAAAATTGTCTGTAATCAACCTGCTAAAATCCCCGTAATGGGGATTGCGGTATCAATAAAGGAATACATAAATAAAGAAAGTATACATTTTAAGGGTTGTAATTTTTCGGTTTCTAGTATGATTCCCCCGGCGTTGCTCAGCCGCCCTGCTGAAAAATTTTATTATGTTTTCTATTCCAGGCCTTACCCCTTACCTATACAGTTGTAAAATGCAATGCTACGTGCATCAGATTGAAAAAATGCCTTACCAGTGAGAACAATCTCATCCTAATTGCGGAATCTGTAAAAAACAATTTTTTTACATATTGGATCTCATTTTTCAGTAAAGAGAATGAAATAGAATGTCTGTGAATATTTCTTTGAAATAATACTTGCTTCTAGCTCTTAAATGTGCATTTCACTGACAGCTTATTCTCTAGTATAGAGTTCAGTTATTTCCTCAGCGAGAAAAAAATGTATATTTTCATTTATTCATACTGTGAGCATACAGCCAAGACAGGAGTTTACGTCAACAAACAAGAAGAGTTAATGCAAGCAATCAGATTTACAGGCAAAAGGGGAATGAAGAAAAGAAGCGCTTGAAAAAATTTTAGCATAGGCACCCAATAATATAGGAAGTAGTGCACGAGGCAGCATTTGTAAAGCGCATGTTTCTTTGTATCCCTGGAAGAGAACAGTCTGATTCCTCGGGTGAGGGGGTCGAAGGCGTTGCAGGTCTCATCAGAATTATTTGGTATTTGTGCCTTCTTGAACTAAAATTACCCGTAAAAAAGAACTGTTTCATAAAATGCCCTGGTGAAGCCCAATATTTTCACGAAATGTTCACAACTTTACGTTGGCTTCTTCAATAGGAAGCCATGTTCATCGAAAACTATACACGGAACTTTGTACAGACAACAAGATTACAGAAATCAGAAGAAACATTTTGTCGACTTACCGCAGAGCCGTTGCCGTCACTGAGAGTCTAAACGTCCAATGGCCAAGCCTGGATGACTGCTGGAGATCTCAGGTGACCATCTTTTAAAGCACTCACAAGCACTGTTACTGGACACGTGATAGGAGGCAATCATTCCAATTTCCACCCAATCATTACTGGAATAAAATCGAGCTGCGGCAACACCATACTTCTGAGTATCATGGAATTCTCATTATATTTTTAAATCCAAGATATCCAATTAGGCATGAGCCCGCACCAGGAAATAAAACTGCTCCGGTAGAAAATTCATTTGGTATGTTTTTTTCCAAGCCGCTTTGAAACTGTAGCATTGCGGGATCAATTTTTGCGAGGAAAGAAAACTTCTTGTTTCTTTTTTATGCAATTAAATGCTTTTCATTTAGGGTCTTACGGCGCATGGCGACACAGAAAACATTCGACGGAAAAAATTTATTTTCAGACCTAGTCTGATTGTTTTTACAAGGGTCCACTGGAATTCGCGAACGGACAATGTCTATGCCAAGGTGAATCTAGTCCCTCAAATGTTCCGCATGCATATTTTAAAATGATGTCTTTGTGACTCATATTTGACAACGGTTGCAAGTTGGGCGAGTTGGTACGTGTTCATACCTAATCACAGTGAGAAAGTCGGGACAGACAGTAGAATAACAACAGGACAGGTGTGGACTCTCAACTGAATTTAATGAAAAGCCGCCACATTTATTTATAACGAAGGCCAACAACGCCGCACGTGTGAAAGAAGCATACAAAAAAAACCAGAGAAATGAAAAAGGGGAACATGACTTATTTGTCGTTATCCATGAACTGGACTTCTTTATCAGTAAGCACCACAGAAGGGTGGGTCACACACTGCTCGCCCCTCTTGCTAATGTGATAGGCTTCAACTATCTCTCGTTTTAACTGCTTCGGGTGCTTGGTAACAACATCAGCTTCCTTAAAAATCGGGTTGGCAGCCACACATGTGGCCGTGTGAGGGCAAAGACGGTCGCGGACGTTTGTGAAACGAGAGCGCATGCTCTCGCAATCTAACATTAGCACACCTACCAGTCTGCCCTATGTATGTAGCGCCGCACGAAAGAGGGACTTCGTACCCGACACCGCTTTCGCAGTCCACATACGTGTGGTCATGCTCTCTGCCACACCCTGATATCACCGCCCTTCCTGCCGACGAAGCCTTTCTTTGTACTGAGGCGCACATTCCCTCCAATTTAAGTGGGGCGAAAAAACCCACCATGACACCATAACGACTGGGAACATTGTTCAAACCATGCAACGTACGATGAACGTGGGGTATCACAACCACTTTACTTCCATCCGGCTTTTTCCTTTCCTTATCGGGGTTCCCACGAGATTTTACATACCTCATCAACTTGTTACCACAGCTCCAGAGCGCTGCCCTAAAGTAACATCGCGCCTATAGCCCCTTTAATTCACCTTCGAAGCTCTCATCCACAGTATGGTCGCAGGAGTGAGTTAAGGCTGAGCGCAACACAAAAAACACACTCCATTCTTTGATAATTTAGAATGTCCGGAGCGATAACTTTTGAGAGGTTTCTGAGATGGGTTTTGACAGAGACTTGTGATGTTGCTTATCCTCCTGACAACCCAGACAAGGCTTTGTAAAACCAGTAATTTTTTTAAATATATGACTTTGGGTACAGAGATACTTCTGATGTGATTGTTGATTTGCTAAGACATTTCGTTGGAAAGTTATGTGGCGTGTAACGTACTGCACACTAGGACCAAATAATAAATAAAACCATGAAACTTGATGTCATAGACAGTGTGTGTGTGTTGTGTGCGTATGTGTTGTGTGTCTCTGCTGTGTTCGGGTTTTGTGTATGTGTGTGTTTTGTGTGTATTTCTGTGTAGTGCCTGTTATGATGTGTGTGTAGTGTATGTATGTGTCGCGTTCGTGCGTACGTGTGCGCGTGTGCCTGTGTCTGTGCGTGTGCGTGTGTGTGCATATTTGTGTGCGCGTGCGCGCGTGCGTGCGTGTGTGTGTTCGTGGGCGTGTGTGCTAGTGTGCGTGCGTGCATGGGTGTGGGTGTACCTCGCTGTGACATAATTAGAAAGGCCTGTCTCAAACTGCCGTGCTTACAAACAACTGGGTTGACGAGCAAATAATTCCATTTGCTAAAGAGACAGTTTACTACAACAAAGGAAAGCAAACATATAAGTATGCACACCACAATCCCCGAGTCAATTGACTGAAACAGGACCTTCGATTACAAACACATCAAATGAATTGCGTAGAAGCAGCAAATGGGCGAAAGAGCGCAGCAAATGAATATGCATTTGTGGTATAGCAAATTAACATTTTATGTACACACACTCAAAAAGGTAGCTTTAATTTTAGATATATAATATAAAAAGTGGTACAATCAGTTCGTAAATGACACAAAGGAAGCAAAGGCCCACGAGAGCCTTGAGTATAACGCAAGAATAAAACAGGGAACAAGATCCTAATTGCAGCAAAAGAAATCCTCTGAGGTTTTTTTTAAAGCAAGCAAGTTACCGTGATGATTTGACAGCCGTAGGACAATTATTCCAAAATTTAAAAGCTCTAAAAGAAGAAGTCTTCTTACCGTAATGAGGTTGAACAGTTGGCAGTAAGAAATTGTTATTACTTGAAAACCTGGTTATGCGTTTACTGCGTAAAACAGTAACATCAGAGAGATCATAACGGGGTTTACAGTGTAATATGTTGTAAAAATCAATGCTAAATTATATTGAAACAGCCCATAATGGATAATATATTAGTCTGATGTAGACGTCCTGAGGCGGAGGAACGACCTGGACTAAATGTTGTAATGCGAATACTATGGTTTTGTATATGTTGAACAAATAAAACGTGAGAGGAGTAAGTGTTGCCCCATGAAACAATACCATAATGAAAATGGCTGTGTAGAAAAGCAAACTATAAAGACAACACGGCTTGGTGAGGAAAAAAGCGCCGCGCCTTGAATAAAGCTCGAATCCCAAAAGCTGTTTTTTACTTTAGATTGGAAAAGGGAGAACTAAATGTAAGGTGCGAGTCGAGGTGAATGCCAAGAAATGTAACGTGGTCGCAATATATGATAAATGTGGCCCAAAATGTAATTCGGAAAGAAAACCGATGGTATTCTGATGAAATCTAACGACCACAAATTTAGTTTTTTCTGGGTTAATATTTAATAGTTGACACGGCGCCATTTTACAACGTTGTTAAGTACTACATTCAAGTCAGCGGTAAGGCAAATTATGGAATTATTAGATAAAGAAATCGTTCTATCGTCCGCATACGAGACGCAGAGAGAAGAATTAAGACGATACGGAAGATCAATATTATACAATATGAAAAGTAAAGGACCGAGAATAGATCATTGAGGTACACTTTCATTACATGTTCTTGTTTCAGAAAAACTATCAGCCACGCATACGGTATATTGTCGTTTAAGTAAACAGTATTTCCAAATCGTTAGTGGCGGACGGGTTATGCCGTTAGCTTCTAATTTTTTAAACAAGATATTATGATTAATTGTATCGAATGCCTTTGTAATATCTAGAAAAACTGAACCCACAATATTTCAAGTGTCAATTGATTTTTTAATGAAGTCTGTTATTGAAAGGTTGGTGGAACGGTCAGAACGGAAATAGAATATACTTGGATTCAGGAGATAAAATTTACTGAGGTAGCTGTTCAGACGTTGGGAAACTATCTATTCAATTAGTTTACTAGGACAAGACAAAATAGAAATTGGGCGGTAATTAGATATTAATAGTCGGTCACCCCTTTTCAAAACAGAGATTATTTTAGCTTTGTTTAGAAACGATGGAAAAGTACCGAACAGATACAGGATTTCTTATATGGCTAAGTTTAGTTATGAATAAATAAGCAACTAACAACAAATGGCGAATAGAAATGTTATCGAGGCCTGGGCTAAGATGAAAAAGTACTAAACTTAAACACAAGGTTATTATATGGCTAATTGTAGTTATGATTAAATCAGCGACTAACTTCAAATGGCGAATAGAAATGTTCTCTAGGCCTGGGCTCCTATTTTTCAGCGTGCCAAGCGCGAGCACGTCTTCTTGTGTAACCGGAAACAAAACAAAAAAAAAGATGGGGAAGCACGGGGCAAAAAAAGTTGCGCATTCAAAGGCTGAGGCGTATTGTGATAAGCGGATGAAAAATATTCGCAAAAGCATTCACCAAAAATCATTATTCGGTAAGTATTGAGCTATTCAGTTCGTTTTTCAGAAGGCCAACCGGACAGGCCCTCAAACCCTCAAGGACTTTTCTTAGATTCTGAAATCTTTCAGGGGAAAGGAAGCTTAGCACAAAAGAAAAAAATCCCGGCCCATCTCCACTAACATAAAACCTGGTGTGGGGCGAAGCATGCAGTGTTTACGGGTATTCTTGGCACCTAGGTGTGTTTGCCAATGAAGATGAAACTGTTCGGGGGGTTGCAGGTGTACAGCTTTGTTGTAAACGTCTGTTGCCTTTGAAAAGCGACATCCCCGCTGAGAAGATCTCCTTTCATGTGCTGCCCAACGACGAACCTCGGCGAAGCACGTGGCTACGTTTTGTGAAATTTGCAAAAGGAGGAGTAAGAGAGCCAAAGGAAGTACGAGTGTGCTCGCTTCATTTCCGAGGAAGTTATTACGGCAGGAACCCTTACGTTAGCTCACTCCTGGGACATGCTGGCGTTCGTCGCCGACTTCGTCATGTCGCCGTGGCTCCTTTAAGGTATACTACTTGACGTGAACCGTACCCTCCCTACTACCATTCCACGGTCCGTAATCTATACTCATTCCTTATGAGTTGTGCGGCCATTATCAGCCCAAAAACTGAAAAAAATGTAGTCAATTTTGTGATTAGCCTATTAGGTCTTTATATGCGTTATACCTTAAAGTGACCGTCTGCTGGGTGCCAGGGCACTCTGGGATCGCAGGGAACAAGACCACAGATCAAATGGCCGCTGCTGCTGCCCTTAGTAGCACAGTTGACTTAACAACAGTACCATGCGCCAACATGAAGCCACACGTCAGAAAACAACTTCCAAAAACCTGGCAAACACACAGGAGTGAACAGAAATACAACAAACTACACGTAATAAAACCACCCTTGGGACCATACACCACTTATACACACAGCAGTAGCACAGAAGTTGTTTTTGCTAGGCTACGGATACACAGATGCAACACACTCGTATCTGCTCGCCGGGTCTTCAAGACCTCGGTGTAGCAAGTGCGGTGAGGCCTTATCTGTAGTTCACATACTCATTCAATGCAAAGCACTTCACACCACACGACGGAAACACTTCCCACAAGTGTACAGACCACGCACCCTGTTACACCCAGCCCATTTCTCTCGGACGATCCTATGTTTTCTGTCCAGTGTGCCTTTAAATTTCGGAGAAGCAAAATATTTAGACCCAATTTCATACCACACTTAATCAAAATCTGCCCTTCTACACCAGTCCTGCCTATTGTCGTTTACTGATTCTACTTTCGTTCTTGTTGAGTGCTTTTACTGTTTAGATCTTCATCCCTCATAATAACCACTGTTCTGGCGCTATTTGCCCCAGTAGGCCTTTCGCCATTAACATCCAACCATCATCTACCACACGACTGAAAGGTATCTTCAATAGAAAATAACGTTGTCCCAAACATTCTCCGCATGCCGAAATAAACAAACATAGACTAAGGGTGTATTGGGCAAGTGTATTTTTTGACGATTCCGTCCGAGCAGAAAACGATGAATCACACTGATCTCCGGTGCTGGGCCATCTGTGCTCACGTACTAGTTCTGACATGTTATTTCCGGGGACTGCTGACAGATAAATTAAATGCTTCAAACCCTTTATTAAGGTTGTCAAGGTACGTTCTATAAAATTCAGCTTGGATGGATTTTTAATTGCAGACAACCCAGGGAACATAAATTAACCAATTTTTGGGGCACGTGCGTCGTGCCCTCACAGCATATCTATTACGTTTGGACTTTGTAGCGTCGTGTAAAATAACTTTAACAAGAAAAAACAATGTTATGCGAGACAAACAAGTGCAACCAAATTTTATATGCAAGAAATTTTATATTCTCTAAAAATTGCAACACATTTTATACGCAAGAGAGCAGGTATTAGTAAGACATTTTGTGGCATTGTTTTGAAAGTTGTAGTTACATATTATTTTCTGTACGAGACTCGTTAAAATGGCTATTTTAAGCCACAACAGTATTAACTCATCTCAAAGTTAAAATTTGAAATGGGAATTGATAGATGGATACAGCAATAGTGACCACTGTATTGTTGTCTTACATCTTGAAGAAGGCATTCGCTCTTCCAGCCATAGCAGTTGCTCTTTCAAAAGTGACTAATCTGTCGTCTGAACCAAGTTTTTTAAGCGAATACGTGCAATAGTTCTTCATCTACTGAGCATGGGTTTCTTTTTATTTCGCAGTAGAATATATTTAAGAGACGTGTTTGCAAATAAGCAAGTTACACCATTTCGAATAAAACCTATGTTAAGCGTGTGACAGCCAGCTCCTTCTTTATAAGGTTAACTTTGAGTACTAGTTTTATTGATAGGTCAATGGTAAATATCTTGAAATATTGCTGCTGCGAAGGATCACCTTGAATACAACAATATTTTGAGGTACAGAGGCAGAGTTGTGCGATCACGTACAAATTTTGTCCGGAAATGTGCACATCGTACGTGCCAGGCTTTTTTTGCTAAGACTCATGTCGCACCTTCTTACTTCTTATCACAAATCGAAATATTTAGAGCATTTATTTGCCGCCAAAGAGAGCAGAACGCTTTGAGAATTGCTACTTGCTGTTTGTAAAGCGCAAAAATTGCAGTCGCAACAGCCATATTTCGCACCACTTTTTGTTCTTGCCAGATAAGGCTGACTACCTCGACTAGTGTAGAAATGGTCGCTTCCGAAGAGCTCAACATCTCCATGTTCCAGGCCCTGCGGAATGTTTTGGTAATTGTAAAAACCTTTCACATCTCTTGTGCAATCTGCGGTAAACTTTAAATTATGCCGTTTAATACATTCGTTTTTGAAGCCATCACCTAGAGTTATACTACTTCATTTTGAGAGGTCGGGGGGAAACCTGCTTTCCCTGGATGTTTACGGGTAAATAAAGTTCATTTGCAAGGACGTTTGCGCTCTTCGTGAACAAGCTGTCAAGCCAACTTTTTTTAAGGAAGACTCTGCTCTTACACCCGCATCCCACACGGGGCTCGCGTGTACGTGAAATGAAGACTACCCTGCCAACTGACAATAGAAACACGGAAACAGTACCAAGCGATAATATTGTGAGAAATCCTGTGCTTTCACTGTTTCTTAAAATATTGCTTCGGTTACTTTAGCTCGGCGCACTGCATCCGTATGAACTCGGTATTTTCCTGATTCCCTATATACTGAACGTTTCAGGAAGGAGCTCACTGTCACAGCGCAGTTTAAACAAGACAAGGATGTCCGAAGGCAGTACGAGGACTGAACTTCACTAAATCATTTTGTAGAACCAAGACAAAAATATACCCAACATAGCTACACCAACAATCAGTTCAACAAAAAAAATTCACCGCTCACCCCGCTCTGTGAAGCTGCTGTTTTAATAAACCTGACAGCGTTCGGGTGTGTGAATGCGATGCTTTCCGTCGAGTGTGTTTCGCACTATCATGTCTATTGCCAGTCATTCAGTCACCAGTTTGTCACACGCCATGCAGGTTGAGCAGAAACGACAATCGCGAAAGTCTTTTAGGAACGTGGCTTACGCGCTTTGAAATGTTCCAAATTATCACCTTGGAGCCGCAGGGGCTAGGAAGCACGCTCGGCCTGACCATATGCGCAGGGCCGTAACCAGAATTTTTTTCAGATGGACGGGTGATTAGAAGGGAGGAGATCTGACAAAAGGAGAACTAAGGCTCGTTCACGCGTTGCGTTAAAAAACGTTCCGAGGGGGTTGAAACCCCGCACTCCCCTCTGGCTACGTCCCTGGATACGCGTCGTAGGTTCTAGTCAACGCACAAAATGAAAAAAATTCCCTCGCACTTCCCCGAGGGGGAGAATGTGTAAGTGCGAATGCACGGTTGCATTCGCACTGAAAAGAAAGATGCATTTATTCACAGACACCTATTTGTGTTGTCGTTGTACTTGATTGCTAGAAGGATCGCTTTGTGGTCCGTGAAATGGACCGTCAAAGGGTCCTGGAGGACGGTGCGGACTTGGCAGTTTCTCGCAAAGGCCAGGTCGATGAAACCGCCCTTGATGGTGGTGGGCGAGTCGAGGGGTACGCACGACATGGAGTGCGTGGCGTGCATGTAGTCGACCAACCACTCTCCATCCTTGCGGACGTCGACGTTGAAGTCGCCGACCAAGACTACGGGATCCGAGTGTTTGGAACGCGCGCAGACGCTCTCCATGGCCGCGTCCACGTACTGGAGGACCGCTTCGCGCGAGAGGTTGGGGGAAGCGTTTTACATAGCAAGCGTTTTACATAGTTATCTCAGCTTTGAAATTTCGTGTAAGTACTCCTCTAGGCGGGTGCATTAGCCCTTCTCACGCCCGATTCCTGGTCAATCCCTCACGTGGGTATGTGCCATCAGGAGGCGCCCAACACCCGCAGTCACTGAGCGGAGAGAGGAGGAGGAGAGTAGCGCGCGCCCATCTCCCCCCGTTGCTAGGGAAGACGAGGAGGAAGACGAGGAGCGCGCGCACCTGCAGCTGTTGCTATGCGGACTACGGCGGCGGACGATTCAGGCTCGCTTAAGAAGTGCATTCGCACTTAAAACTATTGGTCGTATTCTCTTCACAAACTTGGTCCAGTGAAGAGAATACTTAGTTTTTAGAGACATCGCGAATAATTCGCCATGGCAGCGAAGAAAAAGTGCCTTCTTCAAGATGTAAGAGAGGAATCCGGTGGCCACCATTGCAGTCTCGAGCTATCAATTGCCATTTCTAAATTTTACATGTATAGGTGCCGCTACCGTTGTGGTTTAAAAGAACCATCCTAACGACTCTTGTACAGTAACTAATATATAACTACAACTTCCAAACAATGCCACAAAATTTCACACTAAAACCGGCTCTCGTGCATATAGAATTTTTTGGAAATTTCGTCTTCAGTACAAAAAAAGGTGCCAGTTCTACTTCTGCATTTCGCCTCACATTGTTTTTTTCAGTTCAAGTTATCGTTCCATGACGCTACAAAGTTCAAACGTAATAGATATCCTGTGAGGGCACGACGCACGTGCTCCAAAAATTCGCTATTTTCTGTTCCCTCGGCTCTCTGAAATTAAAAATCCATCCCAGCTCAATTTTATAGAAAGGTATCTTGACAACCTTATTAAATGTTGTGAAGCATTTAATCGATCTGTCAGTACTTGCCGCAAAATGAGATTTCAGAACTAGTACGTGTGCCCAGATGGTCCAGCAGCGGAGCTCAGTGTAATTCATTGTTTTCTGCTCGTACAGAACCGTACAAAAATCCGCTTGCCCAATATACCCTTAGTCCCAGTTTTTTTTTATTTCGGCGTGGCCAGAATGATTGGGACAACGCTATTTTTTTATTCATGGGACCATTTAAGGCCATGGTATGGCATAGAGTAAGGCGGAACACAGCAATTACAAAGTGAAGGGAGAACAAAAAAGCAAAAACAGAAATAGAAAGTGTACAAGAATGCAGAAAATAACACAAAAGGAGACAAAATGCAGCAACGCTATGAAAAAGAAAACAAAAAAACCGGAGTTGATGAACACCAAATGAAGCAAGAAATCATGTTATCAAAACTGCGGTATGTGTGTAGGTATATATGCAAATAAGAAAATTTCATAAAAACACGCTAAGCCTACATGGGCAGTTAAGTGATAGCACATATTGTCAAAAGCCAGAAACAAATTAGAATGACAATTGCGGAAAAATTGAAGCTGTGAGAAAGATTACGGGGCGTAATAATAAGACACGAGACGTCGAAAAGTTTCAGAAGATAAAACAGATGCGATTTCGTCGGGGAGGTCATTCCGGAAGCGAATGGCACCTGGGAGGGCAGATGAATTGAAAGAACTTGTGTAACCATTAATGTGTGATAAGGAGCTGTACAGTTTACGTGGCGTGGTAAATTGGGGCCGAAGATTGAACGGGGATAGAGTCATGGGGTAAACATTCTTATGAAATAGGCATAGAAGTAACGAAGAGCGACGTGTATGGAGGCATTGCATAGTGTTCCTTTTTTATCTTGGTAGTGCTTCAGTTCAGCTGTAATTACAAGATACGAAACCGGCAGCACGGGTTTGAATCGATTCGGTCTAGTCAATAAAACAGCTTTGATGCGGAGGCATTTAGAAGAAGCAAATTCTAGTTGAGTGAAAACGAATGATAGAAAAACAAGCTACCGAAGAGTAGGCGATGAATCACGGAAGTTGCTTCGCAAACAACCGAGTGAGCGGGATGCTTTCACGCCAAAGCTAATTATGTGCATTGACCAAGATAAACTGCCAGTGAAAATGACGCCTAGATCGTACTGCGGCGAGGTTCGCATTAGAGCGTTATCTTTCAAAGTATACGAAAAATTGGAGTTGAACTGTTTGCGGCTAAAAGTCCTGAGTTGACATTTATCCAAATTTCCTTACATGAGCCCGGTATCACGTCAAGTTGAAATTACATAGAGATGTTTTTAAAGGCCAGGTGGCCGCCAGATATAGTAATTTTTTCGTAAATGATGTAACCATCAGCAAATACTCTCAGGATTGATGTTAGAATACTTCCCGAGTCATTGATGAATATTAGAAAGAGCAGAGAACCTGAAAAGCTCCCTTTTGGCACCCCAGATGCTACGTCCAGAAGTGTAAAAGAAACATTGCTGACCACAGCTAAGTGCTGATGAAACATGACGAAGTAGCAAAGACAAGAGAATGTTTGGGAGTTTAGGCAAAGATATGACAATTCGGATATTACACGTCAAGGGGCTACACGGTCCAATGCCTTCGCAAATTTAGAAAGACACAACTCGTTTTAAAGCTATTGTCCATGTTTAGTTGAAGATCAAATGTGATTTCATACAAGTCGGTGTCGCATGATGAACCCTTCCTATAGCCATGTTGGTTAGCGTCGAAGAAATGGTTTGATTCAAGATGGGTGAAAATGTGTGATGCAATTATATGTCAGAGCATTTTGCAGTATACGTAGCTTAAAGAAGTGGGGAGAAAGTTGTTAGGCGTGTCCTTCTTGCCACCTGACTAACAGGTATTATCCTAATTTTCTAATCAGATGGTAACTGACCCAACACTAAAGATTGGCGGAAGGGATGGTATAGGTATTTAGTTGCCTGCATAGCGCTTCCTTTCTGTACTTGAATTATTGTCAATTCTGGAGTGTTTATAGGGTATGCAATGGCAGCAACTGTTATTTCTATAGATTGCATATATGCTCAATCGCGTTCATGGACATTACAAATGTTAGAATAACTTTGTAGCATAAATATGCAAGTGAAAAACCTGCTGAACACACTGGGGCACTCCGAATAGTGTACCGGAGCAAGTTGAGTTGGGAACAAAAATACTTATCAAACATGAAAATAACACCAACAAAACATTGCTACTGCCCACACAAGAGTAGCAAGCTTGTGCTTTGTATTGTTGGGTTCCTATGTCACCATTTTGAGTTGGCAATATCTCTTGAAGAATATTGAAGAAATAGTCGGGAATATGGAATTAGTTTTGTGGATAATAGGTCTAAACTGTGCAATGCGTGACAATAATGCCGACTCTAGAAGTGTAGTAAATGAATCCTACTGGGAACGGCTTCAAAAAATCTGCAATGTTTGCGTAGCAGTCCCGTGATGGGACGCGTGGTGTTTGCTTACGTTTGATTATAAGGTAGAAATTTGAGCACAAACCAAGGAAGTTGTCCGCGTCCTCAGTCAATCGAGGCGTGGAAAGATTCGAAAGCTTTGCGAATAGTCACACTTTTATCAAGTTTACTTTAAAAGCTGTGAACACACAGTAAGATGGAGTCTTGGTTTATATGTAGACCCGTATGCATGTCGACCCGTATTGTTCGGCTGTCGGGCGTTTTCAATTCTGCAGTTTTCCTGCGTAGGTATTTAGTTATATTATATTGCTACTTGGCGACAAGGCAAAGCTCAGACGAGCAATGGATAAAAACGATAATTGATCTATTGCCACTGCTTACACGGCGGCTATCACAGTGCCGCTGTCGGTTGCACGCACTTTTCTTTTTCGTCCTCGATATTGAGAGCAAAGTGGTATGTATCAATAGCCTCATAGTTGTCCTCGCGTGACATTACTCTCGGCTGAATGGACCGTACCGGTCGCAGCCGCCACAGTCACGACGGAGTAGAGGTTCGCATATACATTGCCGATCTGCATATGCAATGCAGATAAAATTTGTAGAAAAAGTGTCGAGCTGAAGGCAGCACGCTCAGTCTAAGCACTATATATGTGGTGCCTGCACAAACGCGTGTCTAAAGGAGCACATGTTTATTATATCGTTAGTATTTGGGTACTTGTGATCTTCTAGCAGTTTTTATTATCTGTTTAGTATATGTGTCTTTGTCTTCTTCTAGCGTGTATTAAGGCTTGGGTAATCGTCTTTGTTAACCTAGACATTAGTTATGAGCGGAACATACCATCATAGAAATCGAAATGATACTTGCGTAATTTCCATGCTACCACTGCTCATTTAGTACTAAAACGCATCTCTAACACGCATTACTTATGTGAAAGGCTGCAAAAGTTTAGCAAGGTAGTTTTGTTGATTTCTGCATTCAAAGTGTAGCGTCGTGGTTCAGTGTTTTAGGTGTTCCCGGCTTGCCTCCCATTTCGGAGGCTCTAGGTTGTGTCGAACTCAGCAAGGTGTAGCAAATATATTGACACAGTAAAAAAGTGCAGGACGATGAAACCGACACGAGCCGGAACACGGTGACCGAGACAGCGTAGTCTGTGGGGTAGCGAACGCCTCCTCTGACGAACGAACTTTCGGAAAAAATTTACATAAGTTACGAGTACAGCGTTCTCAATTATCATATGCAAGTTTTTGCTCCAGTAAAATTTTACTGTTGTGTTATGTATAAGTTGACACAGAGTGGCGGCAGTGCCAAGGATGATGCGTACTTATTGTGACCGATGTACGGGCCCTGGACAGAGTGTTGGTCGCTATACTATTCCTGACAGCCGCTGTACTCCTGCCGCTATCCGTAATGGTCCAACGGAGCAACACGAGCCAAAATAAATTTGGGAAAGCTTTTCGGCACAGGCAACAAAAACTTCTATAAGGAGTCACACCGGTATCCTGGCGTGAGAATGAGCGGTAGCTGGCGCAGCCACGCAACCAGAATTTTCTGATTTCCAGAGGAGTTAAACTGTGAAACAGATATTCTGCAAAACTTCTACAACATTCACTGCATTGTATTGTCGCCTAGTTGAATTTTATAGGTATATAGGTTTGTATATAGCTCGTAGCCCCACAAAAGCACTATGGTCGCCCTGCACATGCAGCTGTGAGGCCATTTGCTGGAGGACAATGACACACATTGCTCCTGTCACAAAACGTGATCCAGTAGGTGGTCAACAATGGCTCGTTCACTCTAGGCTTTTCTTTTATCGTTCACTTATAGACTAGTAGCAAAGACCAACATAGCGTCTAAGCACCAGCCATTTACTCAGCAGGGTTCTCTGCTTTCTACAGGCCTAACAATTGCCTGCGTAAATAAACTTTGTGACGTAATCAGTGGTCGAAGGTGAGTTAATATGATTTTCAGGTCACCGATACGCGTTTGTTCAATGAGCTTTTTTATCGTGCCGGGAAGTTTACTTCAACAAGGATTTCTCCACAGTTCAGTATTTTTGCTCTGTAGTGTTTCCCTACAATACTTTCAAAGAACTTATCTAAGATGAAAACGGATGTAGATGTCACTGGTTTTGTATTGTCGTCGGATGCAATAATCAAGGACCGACGGAAGTTGCCAGGTATTTGGAACGATACGGCAGGTAATGGAGGAAAGTTCACTTCGGTACGGCGCTTTTTTGGGGCCGAATATTTGGTTTAGAAAATTTTGAGAAAACCGTGCAGCATGAAAAAAAAATTAAAGCCGTTCCACTCATTGTGAAAGCTGTCCGAAGTGCCGAGCAGTGATTCGCCATATTGCTCAGTACCGCCGTTATTCGCTTACTGCTACCAGCTCATGCTAGTCAAATTTCCCGACTTCGCAGTGCTCGCGCGCCCCCTGCCTGAAACAGCGCCAGCGGGAATTTTGTTCTCTTTCTGCTTTTCTCCCCGCACGTGTCGGCGTTCCACTGCCACATTTCAGCGCGAGGGTTGGATTGGATTGGATTGGATTGCATTGGATTGAATTAGATTGGATTGACTTGCCTTGGCTTGGATTGGGTTGGGATTAGATAGGATTGGGTAGGATTTTAATTGGTTGATAAGCAGCAGTAAGCGTGCTAATCCGCTAATCCTCGACAACCAGGAAAGCTCAGAATAACCAGCTGAACCTTAGCTCACGCTACGTATATCCTGGCATAGCCTATTGGCATAGCATGTTAGGAAAGTTGGTGCGAATTGGTAAATGTTAGAGCACAACTGAACAAGGTCGACAGAAAGACGACAGGCACAAGCGCTCACTCACAACTAGTTCTATTTGAGGCATCGTCTCATGTAGATACACACAAAATTTCCCTCAGCATGCTTACAAGAACACCAACAAAATCACTTCTGAAAAAGCTGCAATCAGGGACCAGCTTCCACAAAATTAAACTCACTCGCATGCAGTAATACCGATGTCTCACTCACGCACTGGTCCCGTTTCTTCTTGATATGAGACTTCTAAAAGCTCCCTGGCCACTCTGTTCCACTTCTACCTAGAATAGTAATCTTCCTTAGGAAAGGTCTGCATTCCGACCGAAAAGGACTGAACTGCCTGCACTTATCACAATGCGCTGGTAAATGCGCGCCCGTATTTTTGTCTACTGAAAACTTATAATCGCATGCCCTATCATTGACGCAACAGCCCGTCTAACCTGTCCAGGCCTCCCCTCATGAAAGTAGTATCTCGTACAGCACTATTACGTCACAGAGCACAATTCACTTAGCGTGCTTGTTTTCGCACTTGTTCTTTTTTTTCTTGCCAGATATTTGCACACATAGGCGACCGAGCGTGTGTGGAGCGGAAAACAGCACAGGCACTTTGTGCCTTTCTGCCACCTTCTTCAGGTTGTGCATGACCCTATGCATATAGGGTAGGCCAAGTGGCTTCTACTCAGGCTGTTTTGACAGCTTTTGGCAAGTTTGGCCTTTAGCTGTTGTCAGCAAAGCCTCGGAAACACCAAACTACACCCTGGTCGGTAGCATATTGACAGAATTATGTGTAGCTGTGAGTCAAAGCTCTCAGATACTGTATGAACCCCCGACTTCTTCAGTGCGGATTCCAGAACGGAAGACGCTATCGCCCTTTTTATTGTCTTTGAGTGGGCAGTTGCTTATAGTAGAAGCTGTTTGCGGGCACGTGGGCAATAAATCTAACAAAGGTGGGCGTAAGAAAATGCTAAATTGATATCTAAGAACTGCAGGGAGTTATGGCAAGGCAATCCATGCGTAAATGCAACACCCTTCCCGAGCCCTCAAAAAATCTAAAATTAGTTTGGCCGGACACAGTGAAGTTAGGCGAAAAATGTTTCTTTAAAACAACTAAAAATCGTCCACATATCTAAAAACACGAAAGACATCCCTATTGTCAAATTTGAAAATGAAGTCCCCATCAACACACCCGAGAAAAATATCGCACAAAACTGGCGCGACACAGGAACCGATACAACCGCCTTGTCTCTGGGTAGCATCCAAGTAAGACTCTAACAAATTCATGAAGCTATTCACCGACAAACCGCATGTATTAAGGACGTTTATCACATAATTCGCGTAAATGCACTGCCTGAAAGAGGTGAAAAACTCCGAATGAAGCACTGAATAAATCAAATCTTGAACATAAACCGAAAAGGCATACCTTACCGACTTGTCATTTTCAATAAAATCAATTACATCCGGTGAACTCTAAGTGAAAAATTGGTGATTGATGATAAGGTGATCTGGATGCTTTTGTAAAACATGCTACTATGTGACTGCGGGGACCCCCACTGGCTAACAATACACCGAAAAAGCACCAGGTCTTATCGGTTTTTGCTGTGAAAACACACTCTGGAAATCACTTTAGCTAGTACACAGGTTTTGCTAAGTTGGGTAACTCAAGCTCCCGACAAGTCCGCAGATCTTGCTTTTGATATTTCGGCACTTGCCTTGTGACGTTTGAATTTCTTCAACATCGCTTGCATTGCCTTCACATTGTAAATTCCAGAAGGCATGGCGACAAAACCACACTCAAATTCGCTCAGAAGAAGGCGCAACCCGTAGTCGTTGAAGTATTCTACCGCGGACTTTGTCTTCAACGGTGAACACTGACGTTGCTGCTCCGGAAAGTCCTGCGGAGGCTGTCAACACCGTCTCTTAGATACCTTTCCTGATATTCAACCCCTGCTTTTTCTGCAATTTGTCTATTGAAGGAGAGCAACTTGTGGGCGGGTATCTTACGTTCTTGACGGAACTTCGGTCCTTTTTCCCTAGGACAGATACAAGGCTTTGCTGAGAAAAGCCAAAGGCCAAGCTCACCAAAAGCTGTCAAAACAGCCTGAGGCGAAGCCAATTGTCCTAACCTCTATGCATAGAGTCATGCACAACCTGAAGAAGGTGGCAGAACGGCACAAAGTGCCTGTGGTGTTTTCCGCTCCACACAAACCTGGTGATTAATGTGTGCAAATATAAGGCAAGCAAAAAAAGAAAAAGTGCGAAAACAAGCGCGCTAAGCGAATTGTGCCCTGGTCGTAGGAGTGATGTACGAGATACCGCTTTATTGCGGGGAGGCCACAGGGCAGATGGGCTGATGCGTCTATGATACGGCATGCGAGCACAATTCGTCACTGGAAAAAAATACGGGGGCGCATTTATCCGCGCATTGTGATAAGTTCAGCTCATTCAGTCCTTTGCAGTCGAAATGCAGACCTTTAATAGAGACGATTACTATTCTAAGCAGAAGTGAAAACACAATTGCCAGGCAGCTTTTAGAAGCCTTTTCTATCAAGAAGAAAGCGACCGATGCGTTAGTGAGACAACAGTATTACTGCGTGTGAGCGAATTTCATTTTTTAGAAGCTGCTCTCTGATTGCAGCTATCTCACCAGTGTTTTTTGGGGGTTCTTTTGCGCATGCTCCGGTAAATATTGTGTACATATATAGGATATGATCCCTATAAAAACTATTTGCGAGTGAGCGCCTGTCTGTCGTCCTTCTGTCGTCCTTGTTCGATTGCTCTCCACGTTTTGATGATGGTTGGTGTTTCGTGGCGCAAGGCCAGCCAGGGCAAAGAGCGCCAGAAAAGAAGTTATATAATGAAGCGAAGTGATTACCATAAAAAGGTAGGTATAAAAACATGTAAATGGGACATAGTAAAATCAATTAAAGGTAATGGTGATGGCTGGTGTATAGGGCCAGATTTGATTATGCGTGATATGAGATAAGGTTTAAAAACTTAACATCTGACAAATAATCAAACACACGTTTTATAGAAACACTGGCATCGTCACCTAGAAACAGCGATGGGTGTAGTGGGATATGTTGTCTGTAGAGTTCTCTGAAGTGTTTGTGTTGTGTTGTGTGAAGTGCCTTGCATGTTATTAGTATGTGGACTACGGATAGGCCCTCCCCGCACCTGCTACACAGGGGTCTTGGAGATCCCGTGAGCAGGTGGGAATGTGTTGCATGCGTGTGGCCTATCCGTAATCGAGCCAGGGTAACTTCGTTGTGTCTGTTGTGAGTATCAGTGGTCTATGCTCCCAAGAGTGGCTTTATAATGTGTAGTTTGTTGTCAGTCTGCTGATTCCAGTGCGCTTGCCATGTTGTGCGAAGGTGTTGTCTGATGTGTGATTTCAGGTCGGTGTTGGGTATTGTTGTTATGTCAACTGTAGTTGTAAGGGCAGAAGCGGCCGTCATTCGGTCTGCGGTCTCATTACCTGGAATTCCAGAGTGCCCTGGCACCCAGCACACGGTCACCTCAAGGTTTAACGCATGCACAGACATAATAGTACTAATGAGAGCATTGACCACATGGTTTTTAGACTTCTGTGAGGATAATGTACGCACAACACTTAAAGAATCAGTATAAATTAAAGATTTCGGAATTCGACTTAGAACAATATGTTTAACTACAAGAAGTATGCCATAGGCCTCTGCCGTAAAGATACTTGTATTTCTATTCATAGTTCTACAGACATTAAACGTACCACCACCATGCGCAGCACAGGAAACAGTTGTGGCAGTTTTTGAAGCATCTGTGTAAAATTCAGCACACTTGTATTTGTGCTGCAGGGACAAGAAATGCTGCACGATCGCGCTTCTAGGCACTCTGTTTTTCTCGACACTTGTAAAAGATACATCACATGATATCGGGCGAAGCTGCCACGGTACTAGAAGTTCAGTACCGGAGGTTTGGATGGTGTCTGAGAACATGACATCAAGTTGTGCCGCTTCTTCTCTTACTCCAAAAGCGAAGGGAGCAGAGACTGATGGGCGATTAGTAAGAAGTTGAGATATGGATTTATCATAAAAAACTGACGTAAAAGGATGGTGAGGCATTGATGAGATTTTAAAAGAATAAAGCAGGTCTGTGTAGGCTCGCTGACGTTCTAGGCTTCATTTGTTGCACTCTACATACAGACTTTCGACTGGACTAGTCCGAAAGGCACCACACGACAAGCGGAGCCCTAGATGAAGCACAGGGTTCAGCATTCTGAGGGATGTTTTAGTGGCTGACCCATAGACAACGCTACCATAGTCCAGTCGTGAGCCTATCAAGCTGGTAAAAACACGTAAAAGAAGTTGTTTGTCAGCACCAAAAGAAATGTGCGACAGAACCTTCGGGATATTCATTGTTTTCAAGCATTTATGTTTTAGTTGTTTTATGTGTGGGGTAAACGTCAGCTTTTCGTCAAAGATTATACCTAAAAACTTGTGTTCTTTCTTGACAGGAATCGAGACACCATTGAGATGAATGTCTGGATCCGGCCGGGTGCCACGCCTCTTGGAAAACAAGACACAAGTGCACTTCCCTGGATGAAATTTAAAACCGTTGCTGTCTTCCCAACCAGCAAGCTTGTTAACACCAAGCTGGACTTGGCACTCGCAGACAGACAGGTTACAAGACTTAAAGGATAATTGTACGTCGTCTACATAAACGGAGCAGCAAATCGACGGTGGCAATGCCTTCCTGAGGGAATTCATTTTTACAATAAAAAGGGTGCAACTTAATACTCCACCTTGTTGCACTCCATTTTCCTGCACACGCACCCCAGAGAGTGCAGTTCCAAGTCGCACGCGAAACGTCCTTTCGGACATGTAACGAGAAAGCGTGTTCATCATGTTACCCGTTATGCCAAAGGACTTCAGGTCGATGAGGAAACCATACCTCCAAGCAGTATCATACGCCTTTTCTAGATCAAAAAATACTGTCGTACAGTACTGCTTATGGAGGAAAGCATCTTTTATATACGCCTCTAATGCAACGAGTTGGTCGTGGGTAGATCGCCCCGCCCTGAAGCCTGCCTGGCAACTCTCGAGAAGACCATTGTACTCTAAGTACACGAGTCTCCTGTTTATCATCTTCTCAAAGAGCTTACACAGACAGCTTGTCAGGGCAATGGGACGATAACTGGTAGGAGAGGAAGGGTCTTTTCCTTCCTTTAGGACAGCCACTACAATGGCCTCCGTCCAAGAGCGTGGAATGTGCCCCGAAAGCCATATTTTGTTGTACAGGTGTAGGAGTGTTTCAAGGGTGTCTGAGTGTAAAAATTGTATCATTGTGTAAGTAATCTTATCTGCACCTGGAGCTGAAGCTTTACATGTGGTCAAGGCAGCCTTCAGCTCATAAATTGAAAAAGGAGAATTGTAAGAAGTGTGCGACTTGTTGCTATCACGCAGTGACTTCTTCTCCGCAGATGTTTTGTGTTTCATGAAAGTGTTTGTGTAGTGTGCTGAGCTGCACACGTGTTCGAAGTGTTTTGCAAGCTTGTTGGCCTGGTCTTCCAGTGTGTCCCCTGTTGTACTAACCAGGGGCAGGCTGTGTGTCTGTTGTCCTTTTAGTTTTCGTATTCGTGTCCAGACTTTGTGTGTGTCAGTGTATGAGTTGATGGATGTGAGGAAGGTGTGCCAAGTCTCCCTTTTCGCCTCACGACGGACTCGCTTCCCAAAAGCCTTTGCCCGTTTAAAAGAAATGAGGTTATATGACGTGGGGTACCGGCGAAGGACACCCCCCGCCTTGTTCTGGGCCTCTCGCGCCCGCCTACAGTCCTGTTCCACCAGGCCTTCCTTGGGTTGCAGGACACACTGGAGTCCTGGGGCATGGACTTTTCGGCGGCGTCGAGTATGTGTGCCGTGACGAGTTGGGATGCTTCCTCCACGTGTAGGTGTTTTATGGTTGCGTGGTGTAGTTTAGATGTTTCTGTGAATGTACTCCAGTTGGCTTTTGATTGAATAAACCTATTATGGGAAGATGGACTGCATGGGCCTTTACCTATGTACGTTAGGGAAGTGGGGAAATGGTCACTACCATATGAGTCTGTGCCCACACCCCACTCAAGACATGGAAAGAGAAATGCGGAACCAATCGCCAGGTCAAGATGCGAGTATGTATTGTATCCTAGGTTATGGTATGTAGGCTGTTTTTTGTTGAAAAGGCATGCTCCGGAGGATGTAAGAAACTTCTCTATCAGGCGACCTCGGGCATCCGTTCTGGAGGAGCCCCAAAGAGAGTTGTGCGCATTAAGGTCGCCTGTTAGTATGTATGGTTCGGGCAGCTGGTCAACCAGTGCCTCGAAATCAGAGCTCAGAAGTGCAAAATCAGGAGGAATGTAAATGGAGCATACAGTTATCAACCTATTAAATATTATCCTACGGATTGCTACAGCCTCAAGGACAGTGTTCAGAGTGACAGGTTGGCAGGCTAAGGATTTCCGGGCAATTATGGCCACACCGCCAGAAGAGTGTGTGCAGCCATCCCTGTCCTTTCTGAAGACCATGTAACTATTCAAGAAATTTGTGTGCTTGGAATTCAAATGTGTTTCCTGAACACACATTACACATGGCTGATTAGCATGCAGTATTTCGTATACATCGTCAAGATTTTTAAGAAGGCCTCTACAGTTCCATTGAATTATGTTTTCTCTTCCCATTATTTAGTGTGAGAGCTACTAGAGTGTGTGTGTTTGTTTATGTGTCGTCTTTCGGGGCTGTGACTCTCGCCTTTTTTGGCTTGTCGGGAGGCTTTGGCGTCGGGACGCGTTCCTTGCGCTGCGTTGCAGGCAGGAATGGCCCGACATCCATCTTTTCGTCGGATGTCCGAGGGGTGCCCGATGGGTCAGGCCCCCCAGACTTGGCCCCCCCTCGGGAGCCCTTCGTTTGGGCCGCCACCGCCGAGGGCGTCCGGGGCGCCAGAGGTGGCACGGGCGGTGCGGTGGCGGTGGGAACCGGTGCGGGGCCCGTGGTGTCCATCACCTCGGTACCCTCCAACGCACTGGAGGACGGGGAGACAGAGGCGGGAGCGGCACCGGTCCCGACGGAAGAGGTTGCCACCACAACCGCTGCTGCCTCAGCAAGCGGCGTGGTGGTGGGTTGGGCTGCCAGAGGCAACCCAGGGGGGGGGCGGTGGAGGGACCAGGTCAGACTCGCTGAACTGGGTCCCTGTGGAAACGAGACGCCGCTCCGCCCCCCGGCGAGCTGCGTCGGCGTACCTCCCCAGGGGGAAAGAGGCGAACCTCTTCCTCGCCTCTGGGAAGGTGATGTTCTCAGTTACCTTGATGTTGATTATCTTTTTTTCAGTTTGAAATTTTCCGCACTTGCGGGAGTAGGCTGCATGCGCCCCCCGCCCCCCCCCCCCCCCCCGCAGTTCACACAAGAGAGGGTGTCGGATGTACAGTTGTCACTCGGATGGTCATGCGACGCGCATTTTGCACACGTCGTTCGGCCACGGCAGGAGTTTGTACCGTGCCCGAACCGCTGGCACTTAAAACAGCGCCGCGGGTTCGGGATGTACGGACGGATGGAGCAACGGTTAAAACCTGCATTGATGTGTTGTGGAAGAACTGCGCGGTCAAACGTCAAGATAATGTGCTTGGTGGGAATCTCCTTGTCGTCTCTGCGGATAGTGATGCGTCTCACGGCAGTGACGCCCTGATCCTTCAAGCCGGCAAGGAGATCCGCATCTGTTTCGTTCAAGAGATCCGCCTCGGATATCACACCTTGCGAGCTGTTGAGGCTCCGATGTGGTGTGACCCTGATGTCTAGATGAGCCAGTCTAGTCTGAGCTAGAAGCTTCGTGGACTGCAGTTTTTCATTTACCTCGATTAGTAGTTCACCAGTCCTTTGTTGTTTGCACTTATATGATTTTCCTACTATGGCTTCAAGAGATTTTGCGATCAAGAAGACTGACTGCGATACAAGAGGTTGGGTTGGGTTGAGCGATTCCATCACAAGAAATCTCTGAAAAATTATCCGGTTTAGGAAATGTTAAAGATGGCAATAAAGGAAAAGATACTTCGGTGCGGCCCCTTTTCAGGGACTGATCACGTTTGGGGGGGGGGTTTGTAAGTACCATAGGGCATACTATAAAAGCAGGGAGACTGGGGTACTTTCTCCTTTGACCTTACCCTGTTAGTCAAAGAGGTCCCGGAGCTCCCTGCCTGGTAGACAGGCAGGGAGCCCATCGGCCGGAGCTTGACCAAGGCTCCGACGGCCACCGTTCGTGGTTTCTAACCCTCCACCTATAAACACATCGCCACGGTTGGATCCAGCTTATGTTTGGGGGCTCGGGGTCCGCGGTATCGCCAGTACCGTCACCAAGATTGCTCAAGGTGCCCCGTGCGGGGGCTCTCCACGTTTTACCGAAAGGTTTAATTATTAAATCACGCAGTTGATGCGGAAACAATGTTGCCTTTTCGCTTGGTTGCTGTCCCGATATTTTTCGCAATGATGGCCACCCATAGGCTCTCCCTTTGTAGTAGTACCACGTTGACGATGTCTTAAAATGTGTCACCTACAAAACTGAATAAGCTACCATGAACGCTTGATAGGGTATTAACATATCCACAAGACCAGACTAGGGCGTTCATATACGAATCTGGATCCAAGATCAAACGCCGATGTCGACTTCAGTTTTTCGAGGCCTATTTGATAATCCGTCCGGGTCTTTGGTAATGCCTTCAAGAAAGGACCAAGGTTGCCATCCATTCTCTTGGTGTGTTCCAGCAAGAGCCATTGCTTACACTTTACTGTGTAATCGGCAAGCAGCACAAAATATCATTTACAATCGTTGCCAAGCCCGTACCAAAAATTATTACTCGATACGCAGTACCTTCACAGAACAAAACAATCTGCCCTTATGGAGAAGTGGCATACAACTGACTGCGCAGGCCGTCGTACGGCCACTGCAATAGGCACCTTTATCGTGTTCGGAGTGTTTGGGTGTAATGTTCAGGATATCAGTTGCGGATGCAAAACAGCCTGCTGCCACAGGCAGCGTACACTAAGCAAAACCTTTGTCAATTCGTTGTAGGACTCTTATGCGAAAATACTAGAGTAGCGTACAAAAATGTTTAATATCATTATATCTTTAGAGTTTTGTTAGGCCGCAGCAATAATGATTTGATGAAATATTGGGAGCATAGGGTTCTGGTTCTAGCGCATATTCGACGCGGCGATTCTCTTGTCTTGCAGTTCTGTTGGAGACACCTCTGCGGCTGTTGCGATGGTGTTGAAGATTCTCACCTATAAAATAACTTTTGTTCATAAAAATAGTCGAATGCAGAATTCATAATTATTCTACCAGCGTAGTAAAACTTCAGTAACACTGTGTGAGGTGCGTTAAAGTTTGATTTTCTTCGTTGTATCGAAGATATTTGTGACTTCTGTATTGTGGAAACCACCGCCTATATATTTAGGTAATACCAGTAGGCAGCTACACGTCCTAATGTATTGTTTAAAAACTGAAGCAGTACACGACGACAGGTTTCACCTACCCTCTCTATATCAAATACCATTTGTAGTGCAGTTGCAAGGGAGACACCTCTGCGGCTGATGTGATGGTGTTGAAGATTCTCACCTATAAAATAACTTTTGTTCATAAAAACAGTCGAATGTAGAATTCATAATTATTCTACCAGCGTAGTAAAACTTTAGTAACACTGTATGAGGTGGGTTAAAGTTTAATTTTCTTCGTTGTATCGAAGATATTTGTGACTTCTGTATTGTGGAAACCACCGCCTATATATTTAGGTAATACCAGTAGGCAGTTACACGTCCTAATGTATTGTTTAAAAACTGAAGCAGTACACGACGACAGGTTTCACCCACCCTCTCTATATCAAATACGATTTGTAGTGCAGTTGCATGGGAGACACCTCTGCGGCTGATGCGATGGTATTGAAGCTTTTCACCTATAAAACATTTTTGTCATAAAAACACTCCAATCTAGAATTCAAAATTATTTTACCTGTGCAGTCAAATTTTTAGTAAAACTGTATGAGTTGGTTTAAATTTTGATTTTCTTTGGTTTATCGAAGATATCAGTGACTTCTTCGGTCTTGTGGAAACCACCATAATACCGGTAATACCGGTAATGCAGGTAATACCAGTAGGCAGCTACACGTTGTATTAAATGTATTGTTTAAAAACGGAAACTGTACACGACGACAGCTTTCAGCTGCCATCTCAACCTCAAATACCAGTTACAGTGGAGGGGGACATCGTCTTGTGAAATATTGCTGGATAACGTGAAGTAATCCTTATTTTGCCTTGAAAACGACTGCGGGTTGTATGTCTTCGCAAGAATATCATATCGACAAATCTTCAAACGGTGTTTTTATTAAGCATACTCGTCACGCTTGCGAATTTTTTCATCATATATTTGGGGGAAATACTAGAACGACTGAACACCGAAGGGGGGATGGCGTGCACAGATACGGACATTTGTAACATTAGACGCTGATTCAGCCTAAGTCAGTTTTGAGGTACATTTTGAACTACCAAAACTTGTTCATATCCAACTGCTTTATCGAAAAAAAAATAGATTCACACGCTTCCTTGTACACCTGACCTGCAGTGAGAGCCTGCCATCAGTGTAACCTCCTTTGAGTGGCCCCTCCGGTGTAAAATTCTGGTGTTGAGTTACACCTTCCGCGGTGGATCAGTGGCAAAATCAGGTGCTGCTGATGCCAATGCCGGGAGTTCCATCGTGGCCGCATTGCTCGCTTTTAAGATGTATGCGAAAACTAACATCGGCTGGTTCGATTGTAGCGTACGTTCGTGAACGCCAGGTGGCCGAAACGATAACGGAGCCTTCAACTGCGCCAGGCCTCAAAGCATAGGCGTTTTTTTCGGCGCGTCGTCTCTCCTAAAACTGAAATATAATTTTATTTATTGCGTCTGGGTAAAAAAAGCGCTATGAAGCTTAGTTCAATTTGCAGTGTTTAGTGACTAAGTCGCATCAACTTTTCCACACACAAAAGTAATATTTAGAGACTCCTTGCCAAACACACCGATTATTGTTGTCGCTTCGTGGCTGTGCTGGGCGAATGAAGTCTGTGGTCGGCCGGTATACCACAGTGCTTGCGCCCGTGACACAAAAGTGGGACGCAGTAAGCGAAATTTGTGATCCGCCGAATGACACACAGTGGTCCCAGGTATTCTTCTACACGCGCTTTTGTTTTTTGGTCTGCTAGCACGAAGTTACTATGATTCATTCATGCTTGAGATTTATTTCCGTATTCGTCGTAAAAATTTTCGCGGTTGGGAGAGTCTATGAATGCCGTTGATTACATCGGGTACGAACTTCGTTACGGGTTATTTGGTGCGCAGACGCCAGATCCAAATCCGACAGGCATGCAGAAAAAGCCGCTGCAGCAAGGTGGTTTGTCAAAGCTGGTACACTGAAAGAGACAACGAAACTTCATTTGTAGACAGTCGTCGTTCGCGGAAATAATAGGCTATTGTATTATACGCAAAAACACCACAATTGCCGAACAAAGAAACCATTTGCAAAGATTTGTTACAAGCATCAGGAAATAGTCGTCCGAAATTTTCCCGTGCAGTTTTGTCAATACTACGACCTCTTTTGTAACACCCCCCGCATGCGACAAACCAGCAGGGGAACAACACAATACCGAGCATCTCAAAATTAACGGTAGAACGTTTGAAAATTTTATGTTAGTGTTCGTACTAGGTGATGCTGCACCTGAACAAAACATGCCAAAACAGCCGAATAAATGTGGAAACGCACGGCAAACACAAGCGCTGTGTTATATGTTCCGAAATTAGGACACGCGGGGGTATCGTTTTAACACTGAAGCGGCTGAAGCGTTCTTTCGTGTGTGTGTATTGCTAACAGGAAATTATTGTCGGCGAAGTGCACAGGAAGAAAATGCTAGGTCAAAAAGTGTAAGGGAAAGTGGCGAGGAGGCCAGAAGCCCACGAGCAGGTTTGTGGAGAGCGCGCTTCGAAGAAAAAAATGCTTCCCGTGGTCGGAATTGGACCTGCATCTCTAGACTCACAATCACGTGGATATTTGTCAAGTCGCGATTCCCTGCTTACGGTGTGTGCGCTCGCCGTGCAGAGTACAATCTGCAAGAGTGCTACGTTCCCTGCTTCTCGGCCAGCCAGGTGTTCGAAGACGACGACGCAAATGTGTGGGTCCACCGCTCGCGGGCCAGACTGATTCAGCCATCTTCGCTGAGACTCGCCGTGCTGCCTGTACTCTTCGGTGTAGCGCTACGCCTAGTAAAAAGGTACATCGCCATCCTGCTCTCTACACCTCCGTCTACTAAGACACAACAATATGAAACCGGTGTCTATTCGGTGGCGCAAAGAGCAGATTCGAGGAAAACCGCAGTTCTCTTCAGTTCGTAACGTGGTTGTTGGCTTTGGACTTTCAAGGAGTTGAAGTGGGCTTTGGCTACTAATTTTGGCAGTGTTATTTCAATTTTAGGGGGGTAAAATGTGGAGTTTGTTTAAACTGATTTTGTATGGAGTAAGATTCTCTTTTTAACCATCTTTTTTTAAGAAAGAGGTAACGTAATCGAAGCCGAGATAGAGCCCGTGTATATTACCAGTTCCGCTGTTACCTCATCCATCGCATTTCAATTCCGAATGTTGCATGTTGCGGAGTGTTTTTTTACTCCATGGTAATATTATATCTACAAAGTGCTAAATAAGTACGCCCGAATAGCCTTCTGCTTGAAAGCCCCCTCGTTGAGACTTTTGGCTAGTTTCTCTGTCCCCCCCCCCCCCCCCCCTGGAATACGAATATCACGGGCGGCCGACTCTTCATGCTTGTATGGGGGGGCTGGCGTACACGAACGAGCAGTCACTGCGCACTCGGCGGCATACAAGGACCTCTGCACCGCTGCTGGATCAAACGCACAGGGTACGGCCGGACACGCTGTACCACTTAAGACATGCAAAGGAATCCCACATTCAGCCCTTGAAGAGTAGCGAAAAATTGCCGCCGTCGATTTTATTCCTAATTGGCGATGCGAATGCGGCATTATAGTAAATGACACCAAGCCAATAAAAAGACGCGAAAAGGAAAGGACAACAACATTATTAATAGGAAAAGTGCGCTTTCGAGTACCACCAGTTTCTGGGCCAACGTAAGAAACCGGAAATGCAAGAAAACGCACAATGCACAGACGAGGAACAAACACGAGGTCCTCGCTAAAAGAATCATTTTAACAAAACTTCTCACGCAAATACCACGAAGCAGTGCACTTTTTCGTGAGTGTCGCACACTAGTCCCAGTGTTTGTGCTTATAATATACATTGCAATACCTAAGCTTGTCAAACAATGTGAAGTTGTATTATTGCCACTCCTTTTAGGCATTTGTCGCTTTTTCACACAAGTCACAGTGGAACTCTGGTTCGTTAATTCGCAGACAAACTCATCTGCATCAGCTTTTTCTTGCTTTGAGTATATACCATCAACAAGCTGCTTAGGTATCACACTACACTCTCTTGGAAATCGTGCACGAAATCGTAAAACAGCTAGTGACTGCAAATATCTTTCTACTATCACACAAAAAACCTAACAGGAAACCGAGACTTCACACCAGTTATTATTGGGGACATTTGAGTACTCTAATCGGAAACGTTTTCAGGGGGATAACTTTTGTAGGCGACCTGTTTATGTCATAAATTCAATTCACTTTATCGACGTTTTCAAGTTCAGTATGACGAGAAAGAAGGTACAAGAAATCCACATTAATTCAACAGCATAACATTCTTTTTTGAAGTTTTGGTCACTCTTCTGACAGTGATCCCCTGCGATTCCTTTTTCACAATGCTGCAGATGTCGCTTTATTCTACGAACGGCTCACTGCCCTGATTCCGATTGCAACGGTGGCTACTCCCTTTCAAGTGCTTCAGCATGAGCTGTCTCTCCTAATCAGGAGAAGTGAACTTTTAAACGATGTCATTGTACTTTTCATTTATCTTAGTTTAAGGCATTGTATATAAATAAACGATGTGTAATCAGAGCCGGAGTGAACAACATAATTGGGCATGCTATTCAATGATCTTACCCATTGGCCGCCACAACCGGCCACAACGTCTACAGCCATTTGTGCCAGGAATACAAAAGCCATGGCGACATGGAATCTGAAAATCTGGAGCAAGGTTTATATTCGTTATGTGTTGCATTCTATGCTGTTCATCTGCGCTGAGGTTACGAAAGTTATGTTTTGAAAAACCAGAGACACATAATATTTGGTAGGCAAACGAAATGCAACATGGTCTAATTTAACACGCCAGGCGTCGTAAAACTATCCCGCGCGTGGTAAGGGTATAATGGGGCTGCTATTATAATAACCTACGTAAGGCATAACAAAAAATACATTTTCTGCTTAGCCATGTGTATATTGGTTGTATTTACCACATTAAACAAGGCAACTCATGCCAGATGTATTGTTTCTTGTATTGCATTCGAATGAAAAATCTGCAATTGACAAGTTTCTACAACTTAGTAACTTCGGGTAAATACCTAACTTGACACTCTTTGAGAGCATGAAGTGAAATCTACTGTCCACGCAGTTTGACCTCGCAGTTTTGGCGCTGCTGTAGTGAGCAGTCGTTTCGCTTAATCAACACTGCATCACACGATTAAGAAAAACACCGAACGAACACTAGTACTAGAAAACAACAACTTAAGGACGAAAATTTGAGCTAGTTTTCCCCCACCCCACCAACACCTATCTATAGAGCAGGCACACCACTACCGTGCCTTGCAAACAAACACCTTTCCCCACCCAAAAAGAGTCTGCCACTACTCTGAACACATCACGTCCCCTAGGTGCCCCTTCTGCGGAGCAGACTGTACGCTTTTCCATATGGTTTGTGGATGCCCCTCCCACCCTCTCCCCAAATCGAATCCGTACAAGTCTCACGAGCTCTGGAGGCGCGGCCTGTCCAGCTCATGCCTGTCCGACGAGCTTCGACTGGTGGAGCGGGCTGTAGCGGCTGGCAAAGCATATGGGGTCCTGGACTGAGGAGTCCACCTCCTGAAGACGTCACACAAATTTATTACCCAATAAAGATGTTTAGCCTCCTCCTCGTCCGTCTTCAATTCGTTGCTTTCTAGTTCTAGCGTTCGTCCTGTGTTTTTCTTACTCGTGTGGTCTGTCTTTTGCGCTAGTAAAATGTACCCGTTATCCTCTAATCAACTAGCCCAAATTTCCGCCCTTAATTCGTTGCTGTATAGTACTAGCGTTCGTCGTGTGTTTTCTTACTCGTGTGGTCCGTCTTTTGCGCTAGTAAAATGTACCCATCATCGTCTAACCAACTAGCCCAACGTTCCGTCCTTAATTCGTTGCTTTCTAGTACAAACATTCGTCCGGTGCTTTTCTTACTCGTGTGGTCCGTCTTTTGAGCTAGTAAAATGTACCCATAATTGTCTGCCCGGCATTCCGTCCTGAATTTGGTGCTTTCTAGTACTAGCATTCGTCCGGTGTTTTTCTTATTCGTGTGGTCTATCTTTTGCGCTAGTAAAACGTTCCCATTCTCATCTAACCAACTAGCCCAACTTTCTGTCCTTAATTCGTAGTAAAAAAGTGTCTGTAATCAACCTGCTAAAATATCCGTAATGGGGATTGCGGTATCAATAAAGGAATAAATAAATAAAGAAAGTATACATTTTAAGAGTTGTGATTTTTCGGTTCCCATTATGATTCCCCCGGCGTTGCTCAGCCGCCCTGCTGAATAATCTTATTATTTTTTCTATTCCAGGCCTTACCCCTTATCTAGACAGTTGTAAAATGCAATGCTACGTGCATCAGATTGAAAACAATGCCTTACCAGTGAGAACAATCCCATCCTAATTGCGGAATCTGTAAAAAACAATTTTTTTTACAAATTGGACTCTCATTTTTTAGTAAAGAGAATGAAATAGAATGTCTGTGAATATTTCTTTTAAATAATACTTGCTTCTAGCTCTTAAATGTGCATTTCACTGACAGCTTATTCTCTAGCATAGAGTTCAGTTATTTCCTCAGCGAGAAAAAAATGTATATTTTCATTTATTCATACTGTGAGCATACAGCCAAGACAGGAGTTTACGTCATGAAACACGAAGAGTTACAGCAAGCAATCAGATTTGCAGGCAAAAGGGAAATTAAGAAAAGAAGCGCTTGAAAAAATTTTAGCATAGGCACCCAATAATATAGGAAGTAGTGCACGAGGCTGCATTTGTAAAGCGCATGTTTCTTTGTATCCCTGGAAGAGAACAGTCTGATTACTCGGGGGAGGGGGGCGAGGGCGTTGCATGTCTCATCAAAATTACTTGGTATTTGTGCTTTCTTGAACTAAAATTACCCGTAAAAAAGAACTGTTTCATAAAATGCCCTGGTGAAGCCCAATATTTTCACGAAATGTTCACAACTTTACGTTGGCTTCTGCAATAGGAAGCAATGTTCATTGAAAACTATACATGGAACTTTGTACAGACAACAAGATTACAGTAATCAGAAGAAACATTTTGTCAGCTTACCGCTGCCGTCACCGAAAGTCTGAACGTCGAATGGCCAAGCCTGGATGACTGCTGGAGATCTCAGGTGACCGTCTTTTAAAGCACTCACAAGCACTGTTACTGGACACGTGATAGGAGGCAATCATTCCAATTTCCACCCAATCATTGCTGGAATAAAACCCAGCTGCGGCAACACCATACTTCTAAGTATCCAGGAATTCTCATTATATTTTTATATCTAAGATATCCAATTAGGAATGAGCCCGCACCAGGAAAAATTGCTCCGGTAGAAAATTCATTTGGTATGTTTTTTTTGCAAGCCGCTTTGAAACTGTAGCATTGCGGGATCAATTTTCGCGAGGAAAGAAAACTTCTTGTTTCTTTTTTACGCAATTAAATGCTTTTCATTTAGGGTCTTATGGCGCATGTCGACACAAAAACATTTGACGGAAAAAATGAAATTTCAGACGTAGTCTGATTGTTTTTACAAGGGTCCACTAGAATTCGCGAACTGACAATGTCTATGCCAAGGTGAATCTCGTCCCTCAAACGTTCCCGCATGCATATTTTAAAATGATGTCTTTGTGACTCATATTTGACAACGGTTGCAAGTTGGGCGAGTTGGTACGTGTTCATACCTAATCACAGTGAGAAAGTCGGGACAGACAGTACAATAACAACAGGACAGGTGTGGACTCTCAACTGAATTTAATGAAAAGCCGCCACATTTATTTATAATGAAGGAAAACAACGCCGCACGTGTGAAAGAAGCATACAAAAAAAAACCAGAGAAATGAAAAAGGGGAACATGACTTATTTGTCATTATCCATGAACTGGACCTCTTTATCAGTAAGCACCATTGAAGGGTTGCTCACACACTGCTCGCCCTTCTTGCTAATGTGATAGGCTTCAACTATCTCTCGTTTTAACTGCTTCGGATGCTTGGTAACAACATCACTTTCCTTTAAAATCTGGGTGGCAGCCGCACGTGTGGCAGGGTAGGGCAAAGGCGGTCGCGGACGTTTGTGAAAAGCGAGCGCATGCTCTCCCAATCTAACATTAGCACACCTACCAGTCTGCCCGATGTATGACGCGCCGCACGAAAGAGGGACTTCGTACCCGACACCGCTTTGGCAGTCTACATACGTGTGGTCATGCTCTCTGCCACACCCTGATATCACCGCCCTTCCTGCCGACGAAGCCTTTCTTTGTACTGTGGCGCACATTCCCTCCAATTTAAGTGGGGCGAAAAAACCCACCATGACACCATACCGACTGGCAACATTGTTCAAACCATGCAACGTACGATAAACGTGAGGTATCACAACCACTTTACTTCCATCCGGCTTTTTCCTTTCCTTATCGGGGTTCCCACGAGATTTTACATACCTCATCAACTTGTTACCACAGCTCCAGAGCGCTGCCCTAAAGTAACATCGCGCCTATAGCCCCTTTAATTCACCTTCGAAGCTCTCATCCACAGTATGGTCGCAGAAGTGAGTTAAGGCTGAGCGCCACACAAAAAACACACTCCATTCTTTGATAATTTAGAATATCCTGAGCGATAACTTTGGAGGGGTTTCTGAGATGGGTTTTGACAGAGACTTGTGATGTTGCTTATCCTCCTGACAACCCAGACAAGGCTTAGTAAAACCAGTAATTTTTTTAAATATATGACTTTGGGTACAGAGATACTTCTGATGTCATTGTTGATTTGCTAAGACATTTCGTTGGAAAGTTATGTGGCGTGTAACGTACTGCAGACTAGGACCAGATATTAAAAAAAACATGAAACTTTATGTCATAGACAGTGTGTGTGTGTGTTGTGTGCGTATGTGTTGTGTGTCTCTCTGTGTTCGTGTTTTGTGTATGTGTGTGTTTTGTGTGTATTTCTGTGTAGTGCCTGTTATGATGTGTGTGTAGTGTATGTATGTGTCGCGTTCGTGCGTACGTGTGCGCGTGTGCCTGTGTCTGTGCGTGTGCGTGTGCGTGTGTGCATATTTGTGTGCGCGTGCGCGCGTGCGTGCGTGTGTGTGTTCGTGTGCGTGTGTGCGTGTGTGCGTGCGTGCATGGGTGTGGGTGTACCTCGCTGTGACATAATTAGAAAGGCCTGTCTCAAACTGCCGTGCTTACAAACATCTGGGTTGACGAGCAAATAATTCCATTTGTTAAAGAGAAAGTTTACTACAAGAATGGAAAGCAAACATATAAGTATGCACACCACAATCCCCGAGTCAATTGACTGAAAGAGGACCTTCGATTACAAACACATGAAATAAATTGCGTAGAAGCAGCAAATGGGCGAAAAAGCACAGCTAATGAATATGCATTGGTGTTATAGCAAATTAACATTTTATGTACACACACTCAGAAAGGTAGCTTTAATTTTAGATATATAATATAAAAAGTGGTACAATCAGTTCGTAAATCACACAAAGGAAGCAAAGGCCCACGAGAGCCTTGAGTGTAACGCAGGAATAAAACAGGGAACAAGATCCTAATTACAGCAAAAGAAATCCTCTGAGGTTTTTTTTTAAAGCAAGCAAGTTACCGTGATGATTTGACAGCCGTAGGACAATTATTCCAAAATTTAAAAGCTCTACAAGAAGAAGTCTTTTTACCGTAATGAGGTTGAACAGTTGGCAGTAAGAAATTGTTATTACTTGAAAACCTGGTTGTGCGTTTACTGCGTAAAACAGTAACATCAGAGAGATCATAACGGGGTTTACAGTGTAATATGTTGTAAAAATCAATGCTAAATTATATTGAAACAGCCCATAATGGATAATATATTAGTGTGATGTAGACGTCCTGAGGCGGAGGAACGACCTGGACTAAATGTTGTAATGCGAATACTGTGGTTTTGTATATGTTGAACAAATAAAACGTGAGAGGAGTAAGTGTTGCCCCATGAACCAATACCATAATGAAAATGGCTGTGTAGAAAAGCAAACTATAAAGACAACACGGCTTGGTGAGGAAAAAAGCGCCGCGCCTTGAATAAAGCTCGAATCCCAAAAGCTGTTTTTTACTTTAGATTGGAAAAGGGAAAACTAAATGTAAGGTGCGAGTCGAGGTGAATGCCAAGAAATGTAACGCGGTCGCAATATATTATTAAATGTGGCCCAAAATGTAATTCGGAAAGAAAACCGATGGTATTCTGATGAAATCTAACGACCACAAATTTAGTTTTTTCTGGGTTAATAATTATTAGTTGACACGGCGCCATTTTACAACGTTGTTAATACTACATTCAAGTCAGCGGTAAGGTAAATTATGGAGTTATTAGATAAAGAAATGGTTCTATCGTCCGCATACAAGGCGCAGAGAGAAGAATTAAGACGATACGGAAGATCAATATTATACAATATGAAAAGTAAAGGACCGACAATAGATCTTTGAGCTACACTTTCATTACAAGTTCTTGTTTCAGAAAAACTATCAGCCACGCATACGGTATATTGTCGTTTAAGTAAACAGTTTTTCCAAATAGTTAGTGGCGGACGGGTTATGCCGTTAGCTTCTTATTTTTTAAGCAAGATATTATGAATAATCGTATCGAATGCCTTTGTAATATCTAGAAAAACTGAACCCACAATATTTCAAGTGTCAATTGATTTTTTAATGAAGTCTGTTATTGAAAGGTTGGTGGAACGGTCAGAACGGAAATAGAATTTACTTGGATTCAGGAGATAAAATATACTGAGGTAGCTGTTCAGACGTTGGGAAACTATCTATTCAATTAGTTTACCAGGACAATACGAAATAGAAATTGGGCGGTAATTAGATATTAATAGTCGGTCACCCCTTTTCAAAACAGAGATTATTTTAGCTTTGTTTAGAACCGATGGAAAAGTACCGAACAGATACAGGATTTCTTATATGGCTAAGTGTAGTTATGATTAAATAAGCAACTAACAACAAATGGCGAATAGAAATGTTATCGAGGCCTGGGCTAAGATGAAAAAGTACCAAACTTAAAGACAAGGTTATTATATATGGCTAATTGTGGTTATGATTAAATCAGCGACTAACTTCAAATGGCGAATAGAAATGTTCTCTAGGCCTGGGTTCCTATTTTTCAGCGTGCCAAGCGCGAGCACGTCTTCTTGTGTAACCGGAAACAAAAAAAAAGATTGGGAAGCACGGGGCAAAAAAAGTTGCGCATTCAAAGGCTGAGGCGTATTGTGATAAGCGGATGAAAAATATTCGCCTAAAGTATTCACCAAAAACCATTATTCGGTAAGTATTGAGCTATTCAGTTCGTTTTTCAGAAGGCCAACAGGACAGGCCCTCAAACCCTCAAGGACTTTTCTTAGATTCTGAAATCTTTCAAGGGAAAGGAAGCTTAGCACAAAAGAAAAAAAATCCCGGCCCATCTCCACTAACATAAAACCTGGTGTGGGGCGAAGCATGCAGTGTTTACGGGTATTCTTGGCACCTAGGTGTGTTTGCCGATGAAGATGAAACTGTCCGGGGGGTTGCAGGTGTACAGCTTTGTTGTAAACGTCTGTTGCCTTTGAAAAGCGACATCCCCTGTGAGGAGATCTCCTTTCATGTGCTGCCCAACGACGAACCTCGGCGAAGCAAGTGGCTACGTTTTGTGAACTTTGCAAAAGGAGGAGAAAGAGACCTAAAGGAAGTACGAGTGTGCTCGCTTCACTTCCGAGGAAGTGATTACGGCAGGGACCCTTACGTTAGCTCACTCCTGGGACATGCTGGCGCTGGTCGCCGACTTCTTCATATCGCCGTCAAAGCGCTCTGACCTTGGGGGAAAAATGCCGTAAACACCGCGCATTGACGCTCGTATCTTTCTGGTCGAAGCAGAGAACTCGCGCGAACGGCTTTCCGTACACGACACCGGCCAATTGGCATAAGCGATACTGAGACTGAAATATTTAACTATTATCAACCGTAATAAAAATACGGCACATACGTACCAGTCTGTATTCGTCCGTCGCGACGGGACTGACGAGGCAGCGGTGCCGACGGCAGGGCGTTCGTCTGTTGTGGCTATCGCGGAATGGTCGCTTTCCCGTCCACCGCTTATCCCACAACGCTTGCCGCTCGTGCACTTAGAAGCATTGAGCGTTCAAGTGGTGTGAGGTTGTTAAATGCAAGCCCGAGCTTCTTGGCAAGAGTTTCGTTCTCCGGATCAGGCGATTCCTTGACTAGGGGTGCGGGTGCACTAGGTTTTACTAGTATTTTTAAAATGGCCGCCGTCTCGGTCGACTCCCGCTTGTGGGTGCTATATGGAGTCGACATACTAAGTATCTGTTTCATGGACCGGCTCGTATGGCGCCATTGTTCACGTCACGGAATGTGCAATTTTAGCTGGAGATTTAAACTTTTGGCTTAAATTACCTTATTTCTCAGTGAATAAAGCATCATTTGCTTCCGGGAAAGCGTTTGGGGTACTATGAAACACCTAATCTTCCGAATAAAACAAACGTTTGTTTTCTCTTCATGGCTCCTTTAAGGTATACTACTTGCCGTGAACCGTACCCTCCCTACTACCATTCCACGGTCCGTAATCTATACTCATTCCTTATTAGTTGTGCGGTCATTGTCAGCCCAAAAACTGAAAACAATGCAGTCAATTTTGTAATTAGCCTATTAGGTCTTTATATGCGTTATACCTTGAAGTGACCATCTGCTGGGTGCCAGGTCACTCTGGAATAGCAGGGAACAAGACCACAGATCAAATGGCCGCTGCTGCTGCCCTTAGTAGCACAGTTGACTTAACAACAGTACCATACGCCAACATGAAGCCACACGTCAGGAAACAACTTCCAAAAGCCTGGCAAACACACAGGAGTGAACAGAAATACAACAAACTACACGTAATAAAACCACCTTGGGACCATACACCACTTATACACACAGCAGTAGCACAGAAGTTGTTTTTGCTAGGCTACGGATACACAGATGCAACACACTCGTATCTGCTCGCCGGGTCTTCAAGACCTCGGTGTGGCAAGTGCGGTGAGGCCTTATCTGTAGTTCACATACTCATTCAATGCAAAGCACTTCACACCACACGACGGAAACACTTCCCACAAGTGTACAGACCACGCACCCTGTGACACCCAGCCCATTTCTCTCGGATGATCCTATGTTTTCTGTCCAGTGTGTCTTTAAATTTCGGAGAAGCAAAATATTTAGACCCAATTTCATACCACACTTAATCAAAATCTGCCCTTCTACACCAGTCATGCCTATTGTCGTTTACTGATTCTACTTTCGTTCTTGTTGAGTGCTTTTACTGTTTAGATCTTCATCCCTCATAATAACCACTGTTCTGGCGCTATTTGCCCCAGTAGGCCTTTCGCCATTAACATCCAACCATCATCTACCACACGCCTGAAAGGTATCTTCAATAGAAAATAACGTTGTCCCAAACATTCTCCGCATGCCGAAATAAACAAACATAGACTAAGGGTGTATTGGGCAAGTGTATTTTTTGACGATTCCGTCCGAGCAGAAAACGATGAATCACACTGATCTCCGGTGCTGGGCCATCTGTGCTCACGTACTAGTTCTGACATGTTATTTCCGCGGACTGCTGACAGATAAATTAAATGCTTCAAACCATTTATTAAGGTTGTCAAGGTACGTTCTATAAAATTCAGCTTGGATAGATTTTTAATTGCGGACAACCCAGGGAACATAAATTAGCCAATTTTTGGGGCACGTGCATCGTGCCCTCACAACATATCTATTACGTTTGGACTTTGTAGCGTCGTGTAAAATAACTTGAACTAGAAAAAACAATGTTATGTGAGACGCACAAGTGCAACCAAATTTTATATGCAAGATATTTTATATTCTCTAAAAATCGCGACACATTTTATACGCAAGAGAGCAGGTATTAGTAAGACATTTTGTGGCATTGTTTTGAAAGTTGTAGTTACATATTATTTTCTGTATGATACTCGTTAAAATGGCTATTTTAAGCCACAACTGTATTAGCTCATCTCAAAGTTAAAATTTGAAATGGGAATTGATAGATGGATACAGCAATAGTGACCACTGTATTGTTGTCTTACATCTTGACGAAGGCACTCGCTCTTCCAGACATAGCAGTTGCTCTTTCAAAAGTTACTAATCTGTCGTCTGAACCAAGTTTGTTAAGCGAATACGTGCAATAGTTCTTCATCTACTGAGCATGGGTTTCTTTTTATTTCGCAGTAGAATATATTTAAGAGACGTGTTTGCGGATAAGCAAGTTACACCATTTCGAATAAATCCTATGTTAAGCGTGTGACAGCCAGCTCCTTTTTATAAGGTTAACTTTGAGTACTAGTTTTATTGATAAGCCAATGGTAAATATCTTGAAATATTGCTGCTGCGAAGGATCACCTTGAATACAACAATATTTTGAGGTACAGAGGCAGAGTTGTGCGATCACGTACAAATTTTGTCCGGAAATGTGCACATCGTACGTGCCAGGCTTTTTTTGCTAAGACTCATGTCGCGCCTTCTTACTTCTTATCACAAATGCAAATATTTAGAGCATTTATTTGCCGCCAAAGAGAGCAGAACGATTTGAGAATTGCTACTTGCTGTTTGTAAAGCGCAAAAATTGCAGTCGCAACAGCCATATTTCGCACCACTTTTTGTTCTTGCCAGATAAGGCTGACTACCTCGACTAGTGTAGAAATGGTCGCTTCCGAAGAGCTCAACATCTCCATGTTCCAGGCCCTGCGGAATGTTTTGGTAATTGTAAAAACCTTTCACATATCTTCTGCAATCTGCGGTAAACTTTAAATTATGCGGTTTAATACATTCGTTTTTGGAGCCATCACCTAGAGTTATACTATTTCATTTTGAGAGGTCGGGGGCAAACCTGCTTTCCCTGGATGTTTACGGGTAAATAAAGTTCATTTGCACGGACGTTTGCGCTCTTCGTGAACAAGCTGTCAAGCCAACTTTTTTTAAGGAAGACTCTGCTCTTACACCCGCATCCCACATGGGGCTCGCGTGTACGTGAAATGAAGACTACCCTGCCAACTGACAATAGACGCACGGAAACAGTACCAAGCGATAATATTGTGAGAAATCCTGTGCTTTCACTGTTTCTTAAAATATTGCTTCGGTTACTTTAGCTCGGCGCACTGCATCCGTATGAACTCGGTATTTTCCTGATTCCCTATATACTGAACGTTCCAGGAAGGCGCTCACTGTCACAGCGCAGTTTAAACAAGACAAGGATGTACGAAGGCAGTACGAGGGCTGAACTTCACTAAAACATTTTGTAGCACCAAGACAAAAATATACCCAACATAGCTACACCAACAATCAGTTCAATAAAAAAAATTCACAGGTCACACCGCTCTGTGAAGCTGCTGTTTTAATAAACCTGACAGCGTTCGGGTGTGCTTTCCGTCGAGTGTGTTTCGCACTACCATCTGTATTGTCAGTCATTCAGTCACAAGTATGTCAGACGCCATGCAAGTTGAGCAGAAACGACAATCGCGAAAGTCTTTTAGGAACGTGGCTTACGCGCTTTGAAATGTTCTAAATTATCACCTTGGAGCCGCAGGGGCTAGGAAGCACGCTCGGCCTGCCATATGCGCAGGGCCGTAACCAGAATTTTTTTCAGATGGACGGGTGATTAAAAGGGAGGAAATTTGACAAAAGGAGAACTAAGGCTCGTTCACGCGTTGCGTTAAAAAACGTTCTGAGGGGGTTGAAACCCCGAACCCCCCTCTGGCTACATCCCTGGATACGCGTCGTAGGTTCTAGTCAACGCACAAAATGAAAAACTATTGGTCGTATTCTCTTCACAAACTTGGTCCAGTGAAGAGAATAGTCAGTTTTTGAAGAGACATCGCTAATAATTCGCCATGGCAGCGAAGAAAAAGTGCCTTCTTCAAGATGTAAGAGAGGAATCCGGTGGCCACCATTGCAGTCTCTAGCTATCAATTGCCATTTCTAAATTTTACATGTACAGGTGCCGCTACCGTTGTGGTTTAAAAGAACCATCCTAACGACTCTCGTACAGTAACTAATATATAACTACAACTTTCAAAACAATGCCACAAAATTTCACACTAAAACCGGCTCTCGTGCATATAGAATTTTTTGGAAATTTCGTCTTCAGTACAAAAAAAGGTGCCAGTTCTACTTCTGCATTTCGCCTCACATTGTTTTTTTCAGTTCAAGTTATCGTTACATGACGCTACAAAGTTCAAACGTAATAGATATCCTGTGAGGGCACGACGCACGTGCTCCAAAAATTCGCTATTTTCTGTTCCCTCGGCTCTCTGAAATTAAAAATCCATCCCAGCCTAATTTTATAGAAAGGTATCTTGACAACCTTATTAAATGTTGTGAAGCATTTATTTGATCTGTCAGTACTTGCCGCCAAATGAGATGTCAGAACTAGCACGTGTGCCCAGATGGTCCAGCAGCGGAGCTCAGTGTAATTCATTGTTTTCTGCTTGTACAGAACCGTACAAAAATACGCTTGCCCATATACCCTTAGTCCTAGTTTTTTTGCTATTTCGGCGTGGCCAGAATGATTGGGACAACACTATATTTTTATACATGGGACCATTTAAGGCCATGGTATGGCATAGAGTAAGGCGGAACACAGCAATTACAAAGTGAAGGGAGAACAAAAAAGCAAAAACAGAAATAGAAAGTGTACAAGAATGCAGAAAATAACACAAAAGGAGACAAAATGCAGCAACGCTATGAAAAAGAAAACAAAAAAACCGGAGTTGATGAACACCAAATGAAGCAAGAAATCATGGTATCAAAACTGCGGTATGTGTGTAGGTATATATGCAAATTAAAAATTTCATAAATACACGCTAAGCCTACATGGGCAGTTAAGTGATAGCACATATTATCAAAAGCCAGAAACAAATTAGAACGACAATTGCGTAAAAATTGAAGCTGTGAGAAAGATTACGGGGCGTAATAATTAGACACGAGACGTCGAAAAGTTTCAGAAGATAAAACAGATGCGATTTCGTCGGGGAGGTCATTCCGGAAGCGAATGGCACCTGGAAGGGCAGAAGAATTGAAAGAACTTGTGGAACCATTGTTGTGTGATAAGGAGCTGTACAGCTTACGTGGCGTGGTAAATTGGGGCCGAAGATTGAACGAGGATAGAGTCGTGGGGTAAAAATTCTTATGAAATAGGCATAAAAGTCACGAAGAGCGACGTGTATGGAGGCATTGCATAGTGTTCCTTTTTTATCTTGGTAGTGCTTGAGTTCAGCTGCAATTACTAGATACGAAACCGGCAGCACGGGTTTGAATCGATTCGGTCTAGTCAATAAAACAGCTTTGATGCGGAGGCATTTAGAAGGAGCAAATTCTAGTTGAGTGGAAACGAATGATAGAAAAACAAGCTACCGAAGAGTAGGCGGTGAATCACGGAAGTTGCGTCGCAAACAACCGAGTGAGCGGGATGCTTTCACGCCAAAGCTAATTATGTGCATCGACCACGATAAACTGCCAGTGAAAATGACGCCTAAATCATACTGCGGCGAAGTTCGCATTAGAGCGTTATCTTTTAAAGTATACGGAAAATTCGAGTTAAGCTGTTTGCGGCTAAAAGTCCTGAGTTGACATTTATCCAAATTTCCTTACATGAGCCCGGTATCACGCCAAGTTGAAATTACATAGAGGTGTTTTTAAAGGCCAGGTGGCCGCCAGATATAGTAATTTTTTCGTAAATGATGTAACCATCAGCAAATTCTCTCAGGATTGATGTTAGAATATTTCCCGAGTCGTTGATGAATATTAGAAAGAGCAGAGAACCTGAAAAGCTCCCTTTTGGCACCCCAGATGTTACGTCCAAAAGTGTAGAAGAAACATTGCTGACCACAGCTAAGTGCTGACGAAACATGACGAAGTAGCGAAGACAAGAGAATGTTTGGGAGTTTAGGCAAAGAAATGACAATTCGGATATTACACGTCAAGGGGCTACACGGTCCAACTCCTTCGCAAATTTACAAAGACACAACTCCTTTCAAAGGTATTGTCCATGTTAGATTTGAAGACCAAATGTGATTTCATACAAGTCGGTGTCGCACGATGAACCCTTCCTATAGCCATGTTGGTTAACGTCGAAGAAATGGTTTGATTCAAGATGGGTGAAAATGTGTGATGCAATTATATGTCAGAGCATTTTGCAGTATACGTAGCTTAAAGAAGTGGGGAGAAAGTTGTTAGGCGTGTCCTTCTTGCCACCTGACTAACAGGTATTATCCTAATTTTCTAATCGGATGGTAACTGACCCAACACTAAAGATTGGCGGAAGCGATGGTATAAGTATTTATTTGCCTGCATAGCACTTCCTTTCTTTACTTGAATTATTGTCAATTCTGGATTGTTTATAGGGTAGGCAATGGCAGCAACTGTTATTTCTATAGATTGCATATATGCTCAATCGCTTTCATGAACATTAGAAATGTTAGAATAACTTTGCAGCATAAATATGCAAGTGAAAAACCTGTTGAACACACTGGGGCACTCCGAACAGTGTACCGGAGCAAGTTGAGTTGGGAACAAAAATACTTATCAAACATGAAAAGAAAACCAACAAAACATTGCTATTGCCCTCACAAGAGTAGCAAGCTTGTGCTTTGTGAGGTTTTTGTTGGGTTCCTATGTCACCATTTTGAGTTGGCAATATCTCTTGAAGAATATTGAAGAAATAGTCGGGAATATGGAATTAGTTTGGGGGATAATAGGTCTAAACTGTGCAATGCGTGACATTAATGCAGACTCTAGAAGTGTAGTAAATGACTCCTACTGGAAACGGCTTCAAAAAATCTGCAATGTTTGCGTAGCAGTCCCGTGATGGGACGCGTGGTGTTTGCTTACGTTTGATTATAAGGTAGAAATTTGAGTACAAACCAAGGAAGTTGTCCACGTCCTCAGTCAATCGAGGCGTGAAAAGGTTCGAAAGCTTTGCGAATAGTCACACTTCTATCAAGTTTACTTTAAAAGCTGAGAACACACTGTAAGATGGAGTGTTGGTTTATATGTAGACCCGTATGCATGTAGACCCGTATTGTTCAGCTGTCGGGCGTTTTCAATTCTGCAGTTTTCCTGCGGAGGTATTTAGTTATATTATATTGCTACTTGGCGACAAGGCAAAGCTCAGACGAGCAATAGATAAAAACGATAATTGATCTATTGGCACTGCTTACACTGCGGCTATCACAGTGCCGCTGTCGGTTGCACGCACTTTTCTTTTTCGTCCTCGATATTGAGAGCAAAGCGGTATGTATCAATAGCCTCATAGTTGTCCTCGCGTGACATTACTCTCGGCTGAATGGACCGTACCGGTCGCAGCCGCAACAGTCACGACGGAGTAGAATTTCGTAAATACATTGCCGATCTGCATATGCAATGCAGATAAAATTTGTAGAAAAAGTGTCGAGCTGAAGGCAGCACGCTCAGTCTAAGCACTATATATGTGGTGCCTGCACAAACGCGTGTCTAAAGGAGCACATGTTTATTATCTCTTTAGTATTTAGGTACTTGTAATCTTCTAGCAGTTTTTATTATCTGTTTAGTATACGTGTCCTTGTCTTCTTCTAGCGTGTGCTGTATTAAGGCTTGGATAATCGTGCTTGTTAACCTAGACATTAGTTATGAGCCGGAACATACCATCATAGAAACCGAAATGATACTTGCGTAATTACCATGCTACTACTGCTCATTTATTACTAAAACGCATCTATAACACGCATTACTTATTTGAAAGGCTGCAAAAGTTTAGCAAGCTAGTTTTATTGATTTGTGCATTCAAAGTGTAGCGTCGTGGTTCAGTGTTTTAGGCGTTCGCTGCTTGCCTCCCATTTCGGAGTCTCTAGGTTGTGTCGAACTCAGCAAGGTGTACCAAATATATTGACACAGTAAAAAAGTTCAGGACGATGAAGCCGACACGAGCCGGAACACGGTGACCGAGATAGCGTAGTCTGTGGGGTAGCGAACGCCTCCTCTGAAGAACGGACTTTCGGAAAAAATTTACATAAGTTACGAGTACAGCGTTCTCAATTATCATATGCAAGTTTTTGCTCCAGTAAAACTTTACTGCTGTGTTATGTATAAGTTGACACAGAGTGGCGGCAGTGCCAAGGATGATGCGTACTTATTGTGACCGATGTACGGGCCCTGGGACAGAGCGTTGGTCGCTTTACTATTACTGACAGCCGCTGTACTCCTGCCGCTATCCGTAATGGTCCAACGGAGCAACACGAGCCAAAATAAATTTGGGAAAGCTTTTCGGCACAGGCAAAAAAAAACTTCTATAAGGAGTCACACCGGTATCCTGGCGTGAGAATGAGCGGTAGCTGGCGCAGCCACGCAACAAGAATTTTCTGATTTCCAGAGGAGTGAAACTGTGAAACAGATATTCTGTGAAACTTCTACAACATTCACTGCATTGTATTGTCGCCTAGTTGTATTTTATTGGTATATAAATTTGTATATAGCTCGTAGCCCTACAAAAACACTATGGTCGCCCTGCGCATGCAGCTGTGAGGCCATTTGCTGGAGGACAATGACAAACATTGCTCCTGTCACAAAACGTGATCCAGTAGGTGGTCAACAATGGCTCGTTCACTCTAGGCTTTTCTTTTTTCGTTCACTTATAGACTAGTAGCAAAGACCAACATAGCGTCTAAGCACCAGCCATTTACTCAGCAGGGTTCTGTGCTTTCTACAGGCCTAACAATTGCCTGCGTAAATAAACTCTGTGACGTAATCAGTGGTCGAAGGTGAGGTAATATGATTTTCAGGTCACCGATACGCGTTTGTTCAATGAGCTTTTTTATCGTGCCGGGAAGTTTACTTCTACAAGGATTTCTCCAGAGGTCAGTATTTTTGCTCTGTAGTGTTTCCCTACAATACTTTCAAAGAACTTAGCTAAGATGAAAACGGATGTAGATGTCACTGGTTTTGTATTGTCGTCGGATGCAATAATCAAGGACCGACGGAAGTTGCCAGGTATTTGGAACGATACGGCAGGTAATGGAGGAAAGTTCACTTCGGTACGGCGCTTTTTCGGGGCCGATTATTTGGATTAGAAAATTTTGAGAAAACCGTGCAGCATGAAAAAAAATTAAAGCCGTTCCACTCATTGTGAAAGCTGTCCGAAGTGCCGAGCAGTGATTCGCCATATTGCGCAGTACCGCCGTTATCCGCTTACTGCTACCAGCCCATGCTAGTCAAATTTCCCGCCTTCGCAGCGCTCGCGTGCCCCCAGCCTGAAACAGCGCCAGCGGGAATTTTGTTCTCTTTCTGCTTTTCTCCCGGCACGTGTCGGCGTTCCACTGCGACATTTAAGCGCGAGGATTGGATTGGATTGGATTGCATTGGATTGGATTAGATTGGCTTGACTTGCCTGGGCTTGGATTGGGTTGGGATTAGATAGGATTGGATAGGATTTTGATTGCTTGATAAGCAGCAGTAAGCGTGCTAATCCACTAATCCTCGACAACCAGGAAAGCTCAGAATAACCAGCTGAACCATAGCTCACGCTACGTATATCCTGGCATAGCCTATGGGCATAGCATGTTAGGAAAGTTGGTGCGAATTGGTAAATGTTAGAGCACAACTGAACAAGGTCGACAGAAGGACGACAGGCACAAGCGCTCACTCCCAACTAGTTCTATATGAGGCATCGTCTCATGTAGATACACACAAAATGTCCCTCAGTATGCGCACAAGAACACCAAGAAAATCAATTCTGAAAAAGCTGCAATCAGGGACCAGCTTCCACAAAATTAAACTCACTCGCATGCAGTAATACCGATGTCTCACTCACGCACTGGTACCGTTTCTTCTTGATATGAGACTTCTAAAAGCTCCCTGGCCATTCTGTTCCACTTCTACCTAGAATAGTAATCTTCTTTAGGAAAGGTCTGCATTTCGACCGAAAAGGACTGAACTGCCTGCACTTATCACGATGCGCTGGTAAAAGCGCGCCCGTATTTTTGTCTACTGAAAACTTATAATCGCGTGCCCTATCATTGACGCAACAGCCCGTCTAACCTGTCCAGGCCTCCCCTCATGAAAGTGGTATCTCGTACAGCACTATTACGTCACAGAGCACAATTCACATAGCGTGCTTGTTTTCGCACTTGTTCTTTGTTTGCTTGCCAGATATTTGCACACACAGGCGACCGAGTGTGTGTGGAGCGGAAAACAGCACAGGCACTTTGTGCCTTTCTGCCGCCTTCTTCAGGTTGTGCATGACCCTATGCATATAGGGTAGGCCAACTGGCTTCTCCTCAGGCTGTTTTGACAGCTTTTGGCAAGTTTGGCCTTTGGCTGTTGTCAGCAAAGCCTCGGAAACACCAACCGACACCCTGGTCGGGAGCATATTGACAGAATTATGTGTAGCTGAGAGTCAAAGCTCTCGGATACTGTATGAACCCCCGAATTCTTCAGTGCGGATTCCAGAACGGAAGACGCTATCGCCCTTTTTATTGTCTTTGTGTGGGCAGTTGCTTATAGTAGAAGCTGTTTGCGGACAAGTGGGCGATAAATCTAACAAAGGTGGGCGTAAGAAAATCCTAAATTGATATCTAAGAACTGCAGGGAGTTATGGCAAGGTAATCCATGCGTAAATGCAACACCCTTCCCGAGCCCTCAAAAAATCTAAAATTAGTTTGGCCGGACACAGTGAAGTTAGGCGAAAAATGTTTCTTTAACACAACTAAAAATCGTCCACATATCTAAAAACACGAAGGACATCCTTATTGTCAAATTTGAAAACGAAGTCCCGATCAACACACGCGACAAAAATAGCGCACAAAACTGGCGCGACACAGGAACCGATACAAATGCCTTGTCAATAGTAGCATCCAAGTAAAACTCTAACGAATTTATGAAGCTATTCACCGACAAACCGCGTGTATTCAGGACGTTTATCACATAATTCGCGTAAATGCACTGCCTGAAAGAGGCGAAAAACTCCGAATGAAGCACTGAATAATTCAAATCTTGAACATAAACCGAAAAGGCATACCTTACCGAGTTGTCATTTTCAATAAAATCAATTACATCCGGTGAGCTCTTAGTGAAAAATTGGTGATTGATGATAAGGTGATCTGGATGCTTTTGTAAAACATGCTACTATGTGACTGCGGGGATCCCCACTGGCTAACAATACACCGAAAAAGCACCAGGTCTTATGGGTTTTTGCTGTGAAAACACACTCAGGAAATCACTTTAGCTAGTACACAGGTTTTGCTAAGTTGGGTAACTCAAGCTCCCGACAAGTCCGCAGATCTTGCTTTTGATATTTGGGCACTTGCCTTGTGACGTTTGAATTTCTTCAACATCGCTTGCATTGCCTTCACATTGTAAATTCCAGAAGGCATGGCGACAAAACCACACTAAAATTCGCTCAGAAGAAGGCGCAACCTGTAGTCGTTGAAGTATTCTACCGCGGACTTTGTCTTCAACGGTGAACACTGACGTTGCTGCTCCGGAAAGTCCTGCGGAGGCTGTCAACACCGTCTCGAAGATACCTTTCCTGATATTCAACCCCTGCTTTTTCTGCAAATTGTCTATTGAATGAGAGCAACTTGTGGGCGGGTATCTTACGTTCTTGACAGAACTTCGGTCCTTTTTCCCTAGGACAGATACAAGGCTTTACTGAGAAAAGCCAAAGGCCAAGCTCACCAAAAGCTGTCAAAACAGCCTGAGGCGAAGGCAATTGTCCTAACCTCTATGCATAGGGTCATACACAACCTGAAGAAGGTGGCAGAACGGCACAAAGTGCCTGGGGTGGTTTCCGCTCCACACAAACCTGGTGATTAATGTGTGCAAATATAAGGCAAGCAAAAAAAGAAAAAGTGCGAAAACAAGCGCGCTAAGCGAATTGTGCCCTGGTCGTAGGAGTGATGTACGAGATACCGCTTTAATGCGGGGAGGCCACAGGGCAGATGGGCTGATGCGTCAATGATACGGCATGCGAGCACAATTCGTCACTGGAAAAAAATACGGGGCCGCATGATAAGTTCAGCTCATTCAGTCCTTTGCAGTCGAAATGCAGACCTTTCCTAGAGATGATTACTATTCAAGGCAGAAGTGAAAACACAATGGCCAGGCAGCTTTTAGAAGCCTTTTCTATCAAGAAGAAAGCGACCGATGCGTTAGTGAGACATCAGTATTACTGTGTGTGAGCGAATTTCATTTTTTGGAAGCTGCTCTCTGATTGCAGCTATCTCACCAGTGTTTTTTGGGGGTTGGTTCTTTTGCGCATGCTCCGGGAAATATTGTGTGCATATATAGGATATGATCCCTATAAAAACAATTTGCGAGTGAGCGCCTGTCTGTCGTCTTTCTGTCGTCCTTGTTCAATTGCTCTCCACGTTTTGATGATAGTTGGTGTTTCATGGCGCAAGGCCAGCGAGGGCAAAGAGCGCCAGAAAAGAAGTTATATAATGAAGCGAAGTGATTACCATAAAAAGGTAGGTATAAAACATGTAAATGGGACATAGTAAAATCAATTAAACGTAATGGTGATGGCTGGTTATAGGGCCAGATTCGATTATGCGTGATATGAGATAAGGTTTAAAAACTTAACATCTGACAAATAATCAAACACACGTTTTATAGAAACACTGGCATCGTCACCTAGAAACAGCGATGGGTGTAGTGGGATATGTTGTCTGTAGAGTTCTCTGAAGTGTTTGTGTTGTGTTGTGTGAAGTGCCTTGCATGTTATTAGTATGTGGACTACGGATAGGCCCTCCCCGCACCTGCTACACAGGGGTCTTGGAGATCCCGTGAGCAGGTGGGAATGTGTTGCATGCGTGTGGCCTATCCATAATCGAGCCAGGGTAACTTCGTTGTGTCTGTTGTGAGTATCAGTGGTGTATGCTCCCAAGAGTGGCTTTATAATGTGTAGTTTGTTGTCAGTCTGCTGATTCCAGTGCGCTTGCCATGTTGTGCGAAGGTGTTGTCTGATGTGTGATTTCAGGTCGGTGTAGGGTATTGTTGTTATGTCAACTGTAGTTGTAAGGGCAGCAGCGGCCGCCATTCGGTCTGCGGTCTGATTACCTGGAATTCCAGAGTGCCCTGGCACCCAGCACACGGTCACCTCAAGGTTTAACGCATGCACAGACATAATAGTACTAATGAGAGCATTGACCACATGGTTTTTAGACTTCTGTGAGGATAATGTACGCACAACACTTAAAGAATCAGTATAAATTACAGATTTCGGAATTCGACTTAGAACAATATGTTTAACTACAAGAAGTATGCCATAGGCCTCTGCCGTTAAGATACTTGTATTTCTATTCATAGTTCTACAGACATTAAAGGTACCACCACCATGCGCAGCACAGGAAACAGTTGTGGCAGTTTTTGAAGCATCTGTGTAAAATTCAGCACACTTGTATTTGTGCTGCAGGCACAAGAAATGCTGCATGATCGCGCTTCTAGGCACTCTGTTTTTCTCGACACTTGTAATAGATACATCACATGATATCGGGCGAAGCTGCCACGGTACTAGAAGTTCAGTACCGGAGGTTTTAATGGTGTCTGAGAACATGACATCAAGTTGTGCCGCTTCTTCTCTTACTCCGAAAGCTAAGGGAGCAGAGACTGATGGGCGATTAGTAAGAAGTTGAGGTATGGATGTATGATAAAAAACTGACGTAAAAGGATGGTGAGGCATTGATGAGATTTTAAAAGCATAAAGCAGGTCTGTGTAGGCTCGCTGACGTTCTAGGCTTCATTTGTTGATCTCTACATACAGACTTTCGACTGGACTAGTCCGAAAGGCACCACACGACAAGCGGAGCCCTAGATGAAGCACAGGGTCCAGCATTCTGAGGGGTGTTTTAGTGGCTGACCCATAGACAACGCTACCATAGTCCAGTCGTGAGCCTATCAAGCTTGTAAAAACACGTAAAAGCAGTTGTTTGTCAGCACCAAAAGAAATGTGCGACAGAACCTTCAGGATATTCATTGTTTTCAAGCATTTATGTTTTAGTTGTTTTATGTGTGGGGTAAACGTGAGCTTTTCGTCAAAGATTATACCTAAAAACTTGTGTTCTTTCTTGACAGGAATCGAGACACCATTGAGATGAATGTCTGGATCCGGCCGGATGCCACGCCTCTTGGAAAACAAGACACAAGTGCACTTCCCTGGATTAAATTTATAACCATTGCTGTCTGCCCAACCAGCTAGCTTGTTAACACCAAGCTGGACTTGGCACTCGCAGACAGACAGGTTACAAGACTTAAAGGATAATTGTACGTCGTCTACATAAACGGAGCAGCAAATCGACGGTGGCAATGCCTTCCTGAGGGAATTCATTTTTACAATAAAAAGGGTGCAACTTAAAACTCCACCTTGTTGCACTCCGTTTTCCTGCACATGCACCCCAGAGAGTGCAGTTCCAAGTCGCACGCGAAACGTCCTTTTGGACATGTAACTAGAAAGCGTGTTCATCCTATTACCCGTTATGCCAAAGGACTTCAGGTCGATGAGGATACCATACCTCCAAGCAGTATCATACGCCTTTTCTAGATCAAAGAATACTGTCGTACAGTACTGCTTATGGAGGAAAGCATCTTTTATATACGCCTCTAATGCAACGAGTTGGTCGTTCGTAGATCGCCCCGACCTGAAGCCTGCCTGGCAACTCTCGAGAAGACCATTGTACTCTAAGTACACCAGTCTCCTGTTTATCATCTTCTCAAAGAGCTTACACAGGCAGCTTGTCAGGGCAATGGGGCGATAACTGGCGGGAGAGGAAGGGTCCTTCCCTTCCTTTAGGACAGCCACTACAATGGGCTCCCTCCATGAGCGTGGAATGTGCCCCGAAAGCCATATTTTGTTGTACAGGTGTAGGAGTGTTTCAAGGGTGTCTGAGTGTAAAAATTGTATCATTGTGTAAGTAATCTTATCTGCACCTGGAGCTAAAGCTTTACATGTGGTCAAAGCAGGCTTCAGCTTATAAATTGAAAAAGGAGAATTGTAAGAAGTGTGCGACTTGTTGCTATCACGCAGTGACTTCTTCTCCGCAGATGTTTTGTGTTTGATGAAAGTGTTTGTGCAGTGTGCTGAGCTGGACACGTGTTCGAAGTGTTGTGCAAGCATGTTGGCCTGGTCTTCCAGTGTGTCCCCTGTTGTACTAACCAGGGGCAGGCTTTGTGTCTGTTGTTCTTTTAGTTTTCGTATTCGTGTCCAGAATTTGTGTGTGTCAGTTTATGAGTTGATGGATGTGAGGAAGGTGTGCCAACTCTCCCTTTTCGCCTCACGACGCACTCGCTTCCCAAAAGCCTTTGCCCGTTTAAAAGAAATGAGGTTATATGACGTGGGGTACCGGCGAAGGACACCCCACGCCTTGTTCTGGGCCTCTCGCGCCCGCCTACAGTCCTCGTTCCACCAGGCCTTCCTTGGGTTGCAGGACGCACTGGAGGCCTGTGGCATGGACTTTTCGGCGGCGTCGAGTATGTGTGCCGTGACGAGTTGGGATGCTTCCTCCACGTGTAGGTGTTTTATGGTTGAGTGGTGTAGTTTAGATGTTTCTGTGAATGTACTCCAGTTTGCTTTTGATTCATTAAACCTATTATGGGAAGATGGACTGCATGGGTCTTGTGGAAACCACCATAATACCGGTAATACCGGCAATGCAGGTAATACCAGTAGGCAGCTACACGTTGTATTCAATGTATTGTTTAAAAACGGAAACTGTACACGACGACAGCTTTCAGCTGCCATCTCAACGTCAAATACTATTTAGAGTGGAAGGGGACATCGTCTTGTGAAATATTGCTGGATAACGTGAAGTAATCCTTATTTTGCCTTGAAGACGACTGCAGGTTGTATGTCTTCGCAAGAATATCATATCGACAAATCTTCAAACGGTGTTTTTATTAAGCATACTCGTCACGCTTGCGAATTTTTTCATCATATATTTGGGGGAAATACTAGAACGACTGAACACCGAAGGGGGGATGGCGTGCACAGATACGGACATTTCTAACATTAGACGCTGATTCAGCCTAAGTCAGTTTTTAGGTACATTTTGAACTACCAAAACTTGTTCATATCCAACTGGTTTATCGGAAAAAAAAAATAGGTTCACACGCTTCCTTGTACACCTGACCAGCAGTGAGAGCCCGCCATCAGTGTAACCTCCTTTGAGTGGCCCCTCCGGTGTAAAATTCTGGTGTTGAGTTACACCTTCCGCGGTGGATCAGTGGCAAAATCAGGTGCTGCTGATGCCAATGACGGGAGTTCCATCGTGGCCGCATTCCTTCCTTTTAAGATGTATGCGAAAACTAACAACGGCTGGTTCGATTGTAGCGTACGTTCGAGAACGCCAGGTGGCCGAAACGATAACGGAGCCTTCAACTGCGCCAGGCCTCAATGCATCGGCGCTTGTTTCGGCGCGTCGTCTCTCCTAAAACTGAAATATGATTTTATTTATTACATCTGGGTAAAAGAGCGCTAAGAAGCTTAGTTCAATTTACAGTGTTTAGTGACTAAGTCGCATCAACTTTTCCACACACAAAAGTAATATTTAGAGACTCCTTGCCAAATACACCGATTATTGTTGTCGCTTCGCGGCTGTGCTGCGCGAATGAAGTCTGTGGTCGGCCGGTATACCACAGTGCTTGCGCCCGTGACACAAAAGTGGGACGCAGTAAGCGAAATTTGTGATCCGCCGAATGACACCAAGTGGTCCCAGGTATTCTTCTATACGCGCTTTTGTTTTTTGGTCTGCTAGCACGAAGTTACTATGATTCATTCATGCTTGAGATTTATTTCCGTATTTGTCGTAGAAATTTTCGCGGTTGGGAGAGTCTATGAATGCCGTTAATTACATCGGGTTCGAACTTCGTTACGGGTTATTTGGTGCGCAGACGCCAGATCCAAATCCGACAGGCATGCAGAAAAAGCCGCTGCAGCAAGGTGGTTTGTCAAAGCTGGTACACTGAAAGAGACAACGAAACTTCATTTGTAGACAGTCGTCGTTCGCGGAAATAATAGGCTATTGTATTATACGCAAAAACACCACAATTACCGAACAAAGAAACCATTTGCAAAGATTTGTTACAAGCATCAGGAAATAGTCGTCCGAAATTGTCCCGTGCAGTTTTGTCAATACTACGGCCTCTTTTGTAACACCCCCCGCATGCCACAAACTAGCAGGGGAACAACACAATACCGAGCATCTCAAAAGTAACGGTAGAACGTTTGAAAATTTTATGTTAGTGTTCGTACGAGGTGATGCTGCACCTGTGCAAAACATGCCAAAACAGCCGAATTTATGTGGAAACGCACGGCAAACACAAGCGCTGTGTTATCTGTTCCGAAATTAGGACACGCGGGTGTATCGTTTTACACCGAAGCGGCTGAAGCGTTCTTTCGTGTGTGTGTATTGCTAACAGGAAATTATTGTCGGCGAAGTGCGCAGGAAGAAAATGCTAGGGCAAAAAGTGCAAGGGAAAGTGGCGAGGAGGCCAGAAGCCCACGAGCAGGTTTGTGGACAGCGCGCTTCAAAGAAAAAAAATGCTTCCCGTGGTCGGAATTGGACCTGCATCTCTAGACTCATTGTCACGTGGATATTTGTCAAGTCGCGATTCCCTGCTTACGGTGTGTGCGTTCGCCGTGCAGAGTTCAATCCGCAAGAGTGCTACGTTCCCTGCTTCTCGGCCAGCCAGGTGTTCGAAGACGACGACGTAGATGTGTGGGTCCACCGCTCGCGGGCCAGACTGATTCAGCCATCTTCGCTGAGACTCGCCGTGCTGCCTGTACTCTTCGGTGTAGCGCTACGCCTAGTAAAAAGGTACATCGCCATCCTGCTGTCTACACCTCCGTCTACTAAGACACAACATTATGAAACCGGTGTCTATTCGGTGGCGCAAAGAGCAGATTCGGGGCAAACCGCAGTTCTCTTCAGTTTGTAGCGTGGTTGTTGACTTTGGACTTTCAAGGAGTTCAAGTGGGCTTTGGCTACTCATTTTGGCAGTATTATTTCGATTTTCGGGAGGTAAAATGTGGAGTTTGTTTAAACTGATTTTGTAAGGAGTAAGATTCTTTTTTAACCATCTTTTTTTTAAGAAAGAGGTAACGTAATCGAAGCCGAGATAGAGCCCGTGGATATTACCAGTTCCGCTGTTACCTCATCCATCGCATTTCAATTCCGAATGTTGCGGAGTGTTTTTTTACTCCTTGGTAATATTATATCTACAAAGTGCTAAATAAGTACGCCCAAATTGCCTTCTACTGGAAAGCCTCCTCGTTGAGACTTTTGGCTAGTTTTTCCGTCCCCCCCCCCCCCCCCGGAATAAGAATATCACGGGCGGCCGACTCTTCATGCTTGTATGGGGGGGCTGGCGTACACGAACGAGCAGTCACTGCGCACTCGGCGGCATACAAGGACCTCTGCACCGCTGCTGGATGAAACGCATAGGGTACGGCCGGACACGCTGCACCACTTAAGACATGCAAAGGAATCCCACATTCAGCCCTTGAAGAGTAGCGAAAAATTGCCGCCGTCGATTTTATCCCTAATTTGCGATGCGAATGCGGCTTTGTAATAAATGACACCAAGCCAATAAAAAGACGCGAAAAGGAAAGGACAAAAACATTATTAATAGGAAAAGTGCGCTTTCGAGTACCACCAGTTTCTGCACCAACGTAAGAAACCGGAAATGCAAGAAAACGCACAATGCACAGACGAGGAACAAACACGAGGTCCTCGCTAAAAGTATCATTTTAACAAAACTTCTCACGCAAACACCACGAAGCAGTGCACTTTTTCGTGAGTGTCGCACACTAGTCCCAGTGTTTGTGCTTATAATATACATTGCCATACCTAAGCTTGTCAAAAAATGTGAAGTTGTATAATTGCCACTCCTTTTAGGCATTTGTCGCTTTTTCACACAAGTTACAGTGGAACTCTGGTTGGTTAATTCGCAGACAAACTCATCTGCATCAGCTTTTTCTTGCTTTGAGTATATACCATCAACAAGCTGCTTAGGTATCACACTACACTCTCTTGGAAATCGTGCAAGAAATCGTAAAACAGCTAGTGACTGCAAATATCTTTCTACTATCACACGAAAAAACCTAACAGGAAACCGAGACTTCACACCACTTAATATTGGGGACATTTGAGTACTCTAATCGGAAACGTTTTCAGGGGGATAACTTTTGTGGGAGACCTGTTTATGTCATAAATTCAATTCACTTTATCGACGTTTTCAAGTTCAGTATGACGGGAAAGAAGGTACAAGAAATCCACATAAATTCAACAGCATAACATTCTTTTTTGAAGTTTTGGTCACTCTTCTGACAGTGATCCCCTGCGATTCCTTTTTCACAATGCTGCAGATGTCGCTTTATTCTACGAACGGCTCACTCCCTGATTCCGATTGCAACGTTGGCTACTCCCTTTCAAGTGCTTCAGCATGAGCTGTCTCTCCTAATCAGGAGAAGTCAACTTTTAAACGATGTCATTGTACTTTTCATTTATCTTAGTTTAAGGCATTGTATATAAATAAACGATGTGTAATCAGAGCCGGAGTGAACAACATAATTCGGCATGCTATTCAATGATCTTACCCATTGGCCGCCACAACCCGCCACAACGTCTACAGCCATTTGTGCCAGGAATACAAATGCCATGGCGACATGGAATCTGAAAATCTGGAGCAAGGTTTATATTCGTTACGTGTTGCATTCGATGCTGTTCATCTGCGCTGAGGTTACGAAAGTTATGTTTTGAAAAACCAGAGACACATAATATTTGGTAGGCAAACGAAATGCAACATGGCCTAATTTAACACGCCAGGCGTCGTAAAACTATCCCGCGCGTGGTAAGGGTATAATGGTGTTGCTATTATAATAACCTATGTTAGGCATAACAAAAAATACATTTTCGGCTTAGCCATGTGTATATTGGTTGTATTTACCACATTAAACAAGGCAACTCATGCCAGATGTATTGTTTCTTGTATTGCATTCGAATGAAAAATCTGCAATTGACAAGTTTCTACAACTTAGTAACTTCGGGTAAATACCTAACTTGACACTCTTTGAGAGCATGAAGTGAAATCTACTGTCCACGCAGTTGACCTCGCAGTTTTGGCGCTGCTGTAGTGAGCAGTCGTTTCGCTTAATTAACACTGCATCACACGATTAGGAAAAACACCGAACGAACACTAGTACTAGAAAACAACAACTTAAGGACGAAAATTTGGGCTAGTTTTCCCCCACCCCACCAACACCTATCTATAGAGCAGGCACACCACTACCGTGCCTTGCAAACAAACACCTTTCCCCACCCAAAAAGAGTCTGCCACTACTCTGAACACATACGTCCCCTAGGTGCCCCTTCTGCGGAGCAGACTGTACTCTTTTCCATATGGTTTGTGGATGCCCCTCCCACCCTCTCCCCAAACCGAATCCGTACAAGTCTCACGAGCTCTGGAGGCGCGGCCTGTCCAGCTCATGCCTGTCCGACGAGCTTCGACTGGTGGAGCGGGCTGTAAGGGCTGGCAAAGCATATGGGATCCTGGACTGAGGAGTCCACCTCCTGAAGACGTCACGCAAATTTATTACACTGTGGCGGCGCCCCAGCAGCTAGCGTCGTCTGCTGCCACAAACGGGAACGCTCCAGGAACGATGACGCTGGGGCTGAGCCACGAGTGGCGAGTGCTGACCACGCGCTTGCGGTGCGCGCTGGGCACGAGCGTGGAATAAAGCGGGGCCTCCAGTTTGGGTCCACGGCGCTGTAGCGTGCAGACGTGTGTCTTCTCATCTCTCTGTCGCCGTCGCGACAACACAATAAAGATGTTTAGCCTCCTCCTCGTCCGTCTTCAATTCGTTGCTTTCTAGTTCTAGCGTTCGTCCTGTGTTTTTCTTACTCGTGTGGTCTGTATTTTGCGCTAGTAAAATGTACCCATTATCCTCTAACCAACTAGCCCAAATTTCCACCCTTAATTCGTTGCTGTATAGTACTAGCGTTCGTCGTGTGTTTTCTTACTCGTGTGGTCCGTCTTTTGCGCTAGTAAAAGGTACCCATCATCGTCTATCCAACTAGCCCAACGTTCCGTCCTTAATTCGTTGCTTTCTAGTACAAATGTTCATCCGGTGCTTTTCTTACTCGTGTGGTCCGTCTTTTGAGCTAGTAAAATGTACCCATTATTGTCTGCACGACTTTCCGTCCTGAATGTGGTGCTTTCTAGTACTAGCATTCGTCCGGTGTTTTTCTTATTCGTGTGGTCCATCTTTTGCGCTAGTAAAACGTACCCATTATTGTCTAACCAACTAGCCCAACTTTCTGTCCTTAATTCGTAGTAAAAAATTGTCTGTAATCAACCTGCTAAAATCCCCGTAATGGGGATTGCGGTATCAATAAAGGAATAAATAAATAAATAAAGTATACATTTTAAGGGTTGTGATTTTTCGGTTCCCAGTATGATTCTCCCGGCGTTGCTCAGCCTACCTGCTGAATAATTTTATTATTTTTTCTATTCCAGGCCTTACCCCTTACCTAGACAGTTGTAAAATGGAATGCTACGTGCATCAGATTGAAAACAATGCCTTACCAGTGAGAACAATCCCATTCTAAATTGCGGAATCTGTAAAAAACAATTTTTTTTACATATTGGACTTTCATTTTTCAGTAAAGAGAATGAAATAGAATGTCTGTGAATATTTCTTTTAAATAATACTTGCTTGTAGCTCTTAAATTAGCATTTCACTGACAGCTTATTCTCTAGTATAGAGTTCAGTTATTTCCTCAGCGAGAAAAAAATGTATATTTTTATTTATTCATACTGTGAGCATACAGCCAAGACAGGAGTTTACGTCATGAAACAAGAAGAGTTACAGCAAGCAATCAGATTTAAAGGCAAAAGGGAAATGAAGAAAAGAAGCGCTTGAAAAAATTTTAGCATAGGCACCCAATAATATAGGAAGTAGTGCACGAGGCAGCATTTGTAAAGCGCATGTTTCTTTGTATCCCTGGAAGAGAACAGTCTGATTCCTCGGGGGAGGGGGGCGAGGGCGTTGCATGTCTCATCAAAATTACTTGGTATTTGTGCCTTCTTGAACTAAAATTACCCGTAAAAAAGAACTGTTTCATAAAATGCCCTGGTGAAGCCCAATATTTTCACGAAATGTTCACAACTTTACGTTGGCTTCTGCAATAGGAAGCAATGTTCATTGACAACTATACACGGAACTTTGTACAGACAACAAGATTACAGTAATCAGAAGAAACATTTTGTCAGCTTACCGCAGAGACGTTGCCGTCACTGAAAGTCTGAACGTCGAATGGCCAAGCCTGGATGACTGCTGGAGATCTCAGGTGACCGTCTTTTAAAGCACTCACAAGCACTGTTACTGGACACGTGATAGAAGGCAATCATTCCAATTTCCACCCATTCATTGCTGGAATAAAACCCAGCTGCGGCAACACCATACTTCTAAGTATCCAGGAATTCTCATTATATTTTTATATCTATGATATCCAATTAGGCATGAGTCCGCAGCAGGAAAAATTACTCCGGTAGAAAATTCATTTGGTGTGTTTTTTTGCAAGCCGCTTTGAAACTGTAGCATTGCGGGATCAATTTTCGCGAGGAAAGAAAACTTCTTGTTTCTTTTTTACGCAATTAAATGCTTTCATTTAGGGTCTTATGGCGCATGTCGACACAAAAACATTTGACGGAGAAAATGAAAGTTCAGACGTAGTCAGATTGTTTTTACAAGGGTCCACTGGAATTCGCTAACTGACAATGTCTATGCCAAGGTGAATCTCGTCCCTCAAATGTTCCCGCATGCATATTTTAAAATGATGTCTTTGTGACTCATATTTGACAACGGTTGCAAGTCGGGCGAGTTGGTACGTGTTCATACCTAATCACAGTGAGAAAGTCGGGACAGACAGTAGAATAACAACAGGACAGGTGTGGACTCTCAACTGAATTTAACGAAAAGCCGCCACATTTATTTATAACGAAGGAAAACAACGCCGCACGTGTGAAAGAAGCATACAAAAAAAAACCAGGGAAATGAAAAAGGGGAACATGACTTATTTGTCGTTATCCATGACTGGACCTCTTTATCAGTAAGCACCACTGAAGGGTTGCTCACACACTGCTCGCCCTTCTTGCTAATGTGATAGGCTTCAAGTATCTCTCGTTTTAACTGCTTCGGGTGCTTGGTAACAACATCAGCTTCCTTAAAAATCGGGTTGGCAGCCGCACGTGTGGCCGTGTGAGAGCAAAGGCGGTCGGGGACGTTTGTGAAACGAGAGCGCATGCTCTCGCAATCTAACATTAGCACACCTACCAGTCTGCCCTATGTATGACGCGCCGCACGAAAGAGGGAATTCGCACACGACGCCGCTTTGGCAGTCCACATACGTGTGGTTATGCTCTCTGCCACACCCTGATTTCACTCCCCTTTCTGCCGACGAAGCTTTTCTTTGTACTGTGGCGCACCTTCCCTACAATTTAGGTGGGACGAAAAAAACCACCATGACACCATACCGACTGGCAACATTATTCAAACCATGCGACGTATGATACACATAGGGTATAACGGCCAGTTTACTTCCATCCGTCTTTTTCCTTTTCTCATCGGGGTGCCCACGAGATTTTACATACCTCATTAACTTGTTACCACAGCTCCAGAGCGCTGCCCTAAAGTAACATCGCGCCTAGAGCCTCTTTCATTCACCTTCGAAGCTCTCATCCACAGTATGGTCGCAAGAGTGAGTTAAGGCTGAGCGCAACACAAAAAACACACTCCATTCTTTGATAATTTAGAATGTCCTGACCGATAACTTTGGGGGGGGGGGGGGTTCTGAGATGGGTTTTGACAGAGACTTGTGATGTTGCTTATCCTCCTGACAACCCAGACAAGGCTTAGTAAAACCAGTAATATTTTTAAATATATGACTTTGGGTACAGAGATACTTCTGATGTCATTGTTGATTTGCTAAGACATTTCGTTGGAAAGTTATGCGGCGTGTAACGTACTGCACACTAGGACCAAATAATAAAAAAAAACCATGAAACTTGATGTCATAGACAGTGTGTGTGTGTTGTGTGCGTATGTGTTGTGTGTCTCTGCTGTGTTCGTGTTTTGTGTATGTGTGTGTTTTGTGTGTATTTCTGTGTAGTGCCTGTTATGATGTGTGTGTGTTTAGTGTATGTGTGTGTCGCGTTCGTGCGTACGTGTGCGCGTGTGCCTGTGTCTGTGCGTGTGCGTGTGCGTGTGTTTGCATATTTGTGTGCGCGTGCGCGCGTGCGTGCGCGTGTGTGTTCGTGTGCGTGTGTGTGGGTGTGCGTGCGTGCATGGGTGTGGGTGTACCTCGCTGTGACATAATTAGAAAGGCCTGTCTGAAACTGCCGTGCTTAGAAACACTGGGTTGACGAGCAAATAATTCCATTTGTTAAAGAGAAAGTTTACTACAACAAAGGAAAGCAAACATTTAAGTATGCACACCACAATCCCCGAGTCAATTGACTGAAAGAGGACCTTCGATTACAAACACATGAAATAAATTGCGTAGAAGCAGCAAATTGGCGAAAAAGCACAGCTAATGAATATGCATTGGTGTTATAGCAAATTAACATTTTATGTACACACACTCAGAAAGGTTGCTTTAATTTTAGATATATAATATAAAAAGTGGTACAATCAGTTCGTAAATGACACAAAGGAAGCAAAGGCCCACGAGAGCCTTGAGTATAACGCAAGAATAAAACAGGGAACAAGATCCTAATTACAGCAAAAGAAATCCTCTGAGGCTTTTTTTTAAAGCAAGCAAGTTACCGTGATGATTTGACAGCCGTAGGACAATTATTCCAAAATTGAAAAGCTCTACAAGAAGAAGTCTTCTTACCGTAATGAGGTTGAACGGTTGGCAGTAAGAAATTGTTATTACTTGAAAACCTGGTTATGCGTTTACTGCGTAAAACAGTAACATCAGAGAGATCATAACGGGGTTTACAGTGTAATATGTTGTAAAAATCAATGCTAAATTATATTGAAACAGCCCATAATGGATAATATATTAGTCTGATGTAGAAGTCCTGAGGCGGAGGAACGACCTGGGCTAAATGTTGTAATGCGAATACTATGGTTTTGTATATGTTGGACAAATAAAACGTGAGAGGAGTAAGTGTTGCCCCATGAACCAATACCATAATGAAAATGGCTGTGTAGAAAAGCAAACTATAAAGACAACACGGCTTGGTGAGGAAAAAAGCGCCGCGCCTTGAATAAAGCTCGAATCCCAAAAGCTGTCTTTTACTTTAGATTGGAAAAGGGAGAACTAAATGTAAGGTGCGAGTCGAGGTGAATGCCAAGAAATGTAACGTGGTCGCAATATATGATTAAATGTGGCCCAAAATGTAATTCGGAAAGAAAACCGATGGTATTCTGATGAAATCTAACGACCACAAATTTAGTTTTTTCTGGGTTAATAATTATTGGTTGACACGGCGCCATTTTACAACGTTGTTAAGTACTACATTCAAGTCAGCGGTAAGGTAAATTATGGAATTATTAGATAAAGAAATGGTTCTATCGTCCGCATACAAGACGCAGACAGAAGAATTAAGACGATACGGAAGATCAATATTATACAATATGAAAAGTAACGGACCGAGAATAGATCATTGAGCTACACTTTCATTACATGTTCTTGTTTCAGAAAAACTATCAGCCACGCATACGGTATATTGTCGTTTAAGTAAACAGTTTTTCCAAATAGTTAGTGGCGGACGGGTTATGCCGTTAGCTTCTTATTTTTTAAGCAAGATATTATGATTAATCGTATCGAATGCCTTTGTAATATCTAGAAAAACTGAACCCACAATATTTCAAGTGTCAATTGATTTTTTATTGAAGTCTGTTATTGAAAGGTTGGTGGAACGGTCAGAACGGAAATAGAATTTACTTGGATTCAGTAGATAAAATTTACTGAGGTAGCTGTTTAGACGTTGGGAAACTATCTATTCAATTAGTTTACCAGGACAATACGAAATAGAAATTGGGCGGTAATTAGATATTAATAGTCGGTCACCCCTTTTCAAAACAGAGATTATTTTAGCTTTGTTTAGAACCGATGGAAAAGTACCGAACAGATACAGGATTTCTTATATGGCTAAGTGTAGTTATGATTAAATAAGCAACTAACAACAAATGGCGAATAGAAATGTTATCGAGGCCTGGGCTAAGATGAAAAAGTACCAAACTTAAAGACAAGGTTATTATATATGGCTAATTGTGGTTATGATTAAATCAGCGACTAACTTCAAATGGCGAATTGAAATGTTCTCTAGGCCTGGGTTCCTATTTTTCAGCGTGCCAAGCGCGAGCACGTCTTCTTGTGTAACCGGAATCAAAAAAAAAAGATTGGGAAGCACGGGGCAAAAAAAGTTGCGCATTCAAAGGCTGAGGCGTATTGTGATAAGCGGATGAAAAATATTCGCCTAAAGTATTCACCAAAAACCATTATTCGGTAAGTATTGAGCTATTCAGTTCGTTTTTCAGAAGGCCAACAGGACAGGCCCTCAAACCCTCAAGGACTTGTCTTAGATTCTGAAATCTTTCAAGGGAAAGGAAGCTTAGCACAAAAGAAAAAAAATCCCGGCCCATCTCCACTAACATAAAACCTGGTGTGGGGCGAAGCATGCAGTGTTTACGGGTATTCTTGGCACCTAGGTGTGTTTGCCAATGAAGATGAAACTGTTCGGGGGGTTGCAGGTGTACAGCTTTGTTGTAAACGCCTGTTGCCTTTGAAAAGCGACATCCCCTGTGAGGAGATCTCCTTTCATGTGCTGCCCAACGACGAACCTCGGCGAAGCAAGTGGCTACGTTTTGTGAACTTTGCAAAAGGAGGAGAAAGAGACCTAAAGGAAGTACGAGTGTGCTCGCTTCACTTCCGAGGAAGTGATTACGGCAGGGACCCTTACGTTAGCTCACTCCTGGGACATGCTGGCGCTCGTCGCCGACTTCTTCATATCGCCGTCAAAGCGCTCTGACCTTGGGGGAAAAATGCCGTAAACACCGCGCATTGACGCTCGTATCTTTCTGGTCGAAGCAGAGAACTCGCGCGAACGGCTTTCCGTACACGACACCGGCCAATTGGCATAAGCGATACTGAGACTGAAATATTTAACTATTATCAACCGTAATAAAAATACGGCACATACGTACCAGTCTGTATTCGTCCGTCGCGACGGGACTGACGAGGCAGCGGTGCCGACGGCAGGGCGTTCGTCTGTTGTGGCTATCGCGGAATGGTCGCTTTCCCGTCCACCGCTTATCCCACAACGCTTGCCGCTCGTGCACTTAGAAGCATTGAGCGTTCAAGTGGTGTGAGGTTCTTAAATGCAAGCCCGAGCTTCTTGGCAAGAGTCTCGTTCTCCGGATCAGGCGATTCCTTGACTAGGGCTGCGGGTGCACTAGGTTTTACTAGTATTTTTAAAATGGCCGCCGTCTCGGTCGACTCCCGCTTGTGGGTGCTATATGGAGTCGACATACTAAGTATCTGTTTCATGGACCGGCTCGTATGGCGCCATTGTTCACGTCACGGAATGTGCAATTTTAGCGGGAGATTTAAACTTTTGGCTTAAATTACCTTATTTCTCAGTGAATAAAGCATCATTTGCTTCCGCGAAAGCGTTTGGGGTACTATGAAACACCTAATCTTCCGAATAAAACAAACGTTTGTTTTCTCTTCATGGCTCCTTTAAGGTATACTACTTGCCGTGAACCGTACCCTCCCTACTACCATTCCACGGTCCGTAATCTATACTCATTCCTTATGAGTTGTGGGGTCATTGTCAGCCCAAAAACTGAAAACAATGTAGTCAATTTTGTAATTAGCCTATTAGGTCTTTATATGCGTTATACCTTGAAGTGACCGTCTGCTGGGTGCCAGGTCACTCTGGGATCGCAGGGAACAAGACCACAGATCAAATGGCCGCTGCTGCTGCCCTTAGTAGCACAGTTGACTTAACAACAGTACCATACGCCAACATGAAGCCACACGTCAGAAAACAACTTCCAAAAGCCTGGCAAACACACAGGAGTGAACAGAAATACAACAAACTACACGTAATAAAACCACCCTTGGGACCATACACCACTTATACACACAGCAGTTGCACAGAAGTTGTTTTTGCTAGGCTACGGATACACAGATGCAACACACTCGTATCTGCTCGCCGGGTCTTCAAGACCTCGGTGTGGCAAGTGCGGTGAGGCCTTATCTGTAGTTCACATACTCATTCAATGCAAAGCACTTCACACCACACGACGGAAACACTTCCCACAAGTGTACAGACTACGCACCCTGTTACACCCAGCCCATTTCTCTCGGACGATCCTATGTTTTCTGTCCAGTGTGTCTTTAAATTTTGGAGAAGCAAAATATTTAGACCCAATTTCATATCACACTTAATCAAAATCTGCCCTTCTACACCAGTCATGCCTATTGTCGTTTACTGATTCTACTTTCGTTCTTGTTGAGTGCTTTTACTGTTTAGATCTTCATCCCTCATAATAACCACTGTTCTGGTGCTATTTGCCCCAGTAGGCCTTTCGCCATTAACATCCAACCATCATCTACCACACGCCTGAAAGGTATCTTCAATAGAAAATAACGTTGTCCCAAACATTCTCCGCATGCCGAAATAAACAAACATAGACTAAGGGTGTATTGGGCAAGTGTATTTTTTGACGATTCCGTCCGAGCAGAAAACGATGAATCACACTGATCTCCGGTGCTGGGCCATCTGTGCTCACGTACTAGTTCTGACATGTTATTTCCGCGGACTGCTGACAGATAAATTAAATGCTTCAAACCATTTATTAAGGTTGTCAAGGTACGTTCTATAAAATTCAGCTTGGATAGATTTTTAATTGCGGACAACCCAGGGAACATAAATTAGCCAATTTTTGGGGCACGTGCGTCGTGCCCTCACAACATATCTATTACGTTTGGACTTTGTAGCGTCGTGTAAAATAACTTGAACTAGAAAAAACAATGTTATGTGAGACGCACAAGTGCAACCAAATTTTATATGCAAGATATTTTATATTCTCTAAAAATCGCGACACATTTTATACGCAAGAGAGCAGGTATTAGTAAGACATTTTGTGGCATTGTTTTGAAAGTTGTAGTTACATATTATTTTCTGTATGATACTCGTTAAAATGGCTATTTTAAGCCACAACTGTATTAGCTCATCTCAAAGTTAAAATTTGAAATGGGAATTGATAGATGGATACAGCAATAGTGACCACTGTATTGTTGTCTTACATCTTGACGAAGGCACTCGCTCTTCCAGCCATAGCAGTTGCTCTTTCAAAAGTGACTAATCTGTCGTCTGAACCAAGTTTGTTAAGCGAATACGTGCAATAGTTCTTCATCTACTGAGCATGGGTTTCTTTTTATTTCGCAGTAGAATATATTTAAGATACGTGTTTGCGGATAAGCAAGTTACACCATTTCGAATAAAACCTATGTTAAGCGTGTGACTGCCAGCTCCTTTTTTATAAGGTTAACTTTGAGTACTAGTTTTATTGATAGGCCAATGGTAAATATCTTGAAATATTGCTGCTGCGAAGGATCACCTTGAATACAACAATATTTTGAGGTACAGAGGCAGAGTTGTGCGATCACGTACAAATTTTGTCCGAAAATGTGCACATCGTACGTGCCAGGCTTTTTTTGCTAAGACTCATGGCGCGCCTTCTTACTTTTTATCACAAATGCAAATATTTAGAGCATTTATTTGCCGCCAAAGAGAGCAGAACGATTTGAGAATTGCTACTTGCTGTTTGTAAAGCGCAAAAATTGCAGTCGCAACAGCCATATTTTGCACCACTTTTTGTTCTTGCCAGATAAGGCTGACTACCTCGACTAGTGTAGAAATGGTCGCTTCCGAAGAGCTCAACATCTCCGTGTTCCAGGCCCTGCGGAATGTTTTGGTAATTGTAAAAACCTTTCACATCTCTTGTGCAATCTGCGGTAAACTTTAAATTATGCCGTTTAATACATTCGTTTTTGAAACCATCACCTAGAGTTATACTACTTCTTTTTGAGAGGTCGGGGGGAAACCTGCTTTCCCTGGATGTTTACGGGTAAATAAAGTTCATTTGCACGGACGTTTGCGCTCTTCGTGAACAAGCTGTCAAGCCAACTTTTTTTAAGGAAGACTCTGCTCTTACACCCGCATCCCACATGGGGCTCGCGTGTACGTGAAATTAAGACTACCCTGCCAACTCACAATAGAAACACGGAAACAGTACCAAGCGATAATATTGTGAGAAATCCTGTGCTTTCACTGTTTCTTAAAATATTGCTTCGGTTACTTTAGCTCGGCGCACTGCATCCGTATGAACTCGGTATTTTCCTGATTCCCTATATACTGAACGTTTCAGGAAGGAGCTCACTGTCACAGCGCAGTTTAAACAAGACAAGTATGTCCGAAGGCAGTACGAGGACTGAACTTCACTAAAACATTTTGTAGCACCAAGACAAAAATATACCCAACATAGCTACACCAACAATCAGTTCAACAAAAACATTCACCGGTCACACCGCTCTGTGAAGCTGCTGTTTTAATAAACCTGACAGCGTTCGGGTGTGTGAATGCGATGCTTTCCGTCGAGTGTGTTTCGCACTATCATGTCTATTGCCAGTCATTCAGTCACCAGTTTGTCACACGCCATGCAGGTTGAGCAGAAACGACAATCGCGAAAGTCTTTTAGGAACGTGGCTTACGCGCTTTGAAATGTTCCAAATTATCACCTTGGAGCCGCAGGGGCTAGGAAGCACGCTCGGCCTGACCATATGCGCAGGGCCGTAACCAGAATTTTTTTCAGATTGTCGGGTGATTAGAAGGAAGGAGATTTGACAAAAGGAGAACTAAGGCTTGTTCACGCGTTGCGTAAAAAAACGTTCCGAGGGGGTTGAAACCCCGAACCCCCCTCTGGCTACGTCCCTGGATACGCGTCGTAGGTTCTAGTCAACGAACAAAATGAAAAACTATTGGTCGTATTCTCTTCACAAACTTGGTCCAGTGAAGAGAATAGTCAGTTTTTTAAGAGACATCGCTAATAATTCGCCATGGCAGCGAAGAAAAAGTGCCTTCTTCAAGATGTAAGAGACGAATCCGGTGGCCATCATTGCAGTCTGTAGCTATCAATTGCCATTTCTAAATTTTACATGTATAGGTGCCGCTACTGTTGTGGTTTAAAAGAACCATCCTAACGACTCTCGTACAGTAACTAATATACAGGGTGTCCCAGCTATCATGCACCAAGATTTAAAAAAAGAGCAATTGCGTTACTCAAAGAAAACCTAGTGCGTAATGTTTGCAGTACTGTGGAGAAGCGGAGAGTAATTTTTTTGTTAATGATACTTCACTAATTAATTACAATTAATTATCTAACTCGAGAAGTACTGTCCCAATCACTGAAGTGTCAAAGAGGCACCTGTAGGTACCCACGAGGGGCATCTAACTTCGGTGTACTCATTTATTCTGACTGATAAAGAAAACCCGCGAATTACGAAAAATACCACCTGACGGCGCTTCCGCGCGCATTGTAAAGCAGCGTCCCCAAATAAGCTGATTGGAAGCAACTGCTTCGCCTGTCACCCGCCTGAAGAGACAGCGCATAAACTTGATAATGGCATGCATCGAAAGAGTAGCAACAGCAAGATTCGCGGGGCACGTGTGTAGATAAGGCACGAATTCGGTCGCGATTTCTTCTTTCTTTCTTTTGTTTATTTCATTCTGGTTAACTCGGAGGCCGCCTGTTTGAGGGCATTGCTTTACGATGCGCGCTAATGCGCGCGGAGGCTCCGTCACGTGGTATTTTTCATATTTCGCGGGTTTTCTTTATCAGTCCGAATAAATAAGTACGCAATTAGTTCGTCGCTGAAAATACCGCAGTTAGATGCCCTTCGTGGGTACCTACAAATGCCTCTTTGACACTTCAGTGATTAGGACAGTACTTCTCGAGTTAAAAAATTAATTACAATTAATTAGTGAAGTATCATTAACGAAAAAATTACTGCCCGCTTCTCCACATTACTGCAAACGTTACGCACTAGGTTTTTTTCGAGTAACGCCATTGCTCTTTTTTTTAGCTTGGTGCATGATAGCTGGGACACCCTGTATAACTACAACTTTCAAAACAATGCCACAAAATTTCACACTAAAGCCGGCTCTCGTGCATATAGAATTTTTTGGAAATTTCGTCTTCAGTACAAAAAAAGGTGCCAGTTCTACTTCTGCATTTCTCCTCACATTGTTTTTTTCAGTTCAAGTTATCGTTCCATGACGCTACAAAGTTCAAACGTAATAGATATCCTGTGAGGGCACGACGCACCTGCTCCAAAAATTCGCTATTTTCTGTTCCCTCGGCTCTCTGAAATTAAAAATCCATCCCAGCCTTATTTTATAGAAAGGTATCTTGACAACCTTATTAAATGTTGTGAAGCATTTAATCGATCTGTCAGTACTTGCCGCAAAATGAGATGTCAGAACTAGTACGTGTGCCCAGATGGTCCAGCAGCGGAGCTCAGTGTAATTCATTGTTTTCTGCTCGTACAGAACCGTACAAAAATACGCTTGCCCAATATACCCTTAGTCCTAGTTTTTTTGCTATTTCGGCGTGGCCAGAATGATTGGGACAACACTATATTTTTATACATGGGACCATTTAAGGCCGTGGTATGGCATAGAGTAAGGCGGAACACAGCAATTACAAAGTGAAGGGATAACAAAAAAGCAAAAACAGAAATAGAAAGTGTACAAGAACGCAGAAAATAACACAAAAGGAGACAAAATGCAGCAAACGCTATGAAAAAGAAAACAAAAAAGCAGGAGTTGATGAACACCAAATGAAGCAAGAAATCATGGTATCAAAACTGCGGTATATGTGTAGGTATATATGCAAATTAGAAAATTTCATAAATACACGCTAAGCCTACATGGGCAGTTAAGTGATAGCACATATTATCAAAAGCCAGAAACAAATTATAATGACAATTGCGTAAAAATTGAAGCTGTGAGAAAGATTATGGGGCGTAATAATTAGACACGAGACGTCGAAAAGTTTCAGAAGATAAAACAGATGCGATTTCGTCGGGGAGGTCATTCCGGAAGCGAATTGCACCTGGGAGGGCAGAAGAATTGCAAGAACTTGTGGAACCATTATTGTGTGATAAGGAGCTGTACAGCTTACGTGGCGTGGTAAATTGGGGCCGAAGATTGAACGAGGATAGAGTCGTGGGGTAAACATTCTTATGAAATAGGCATAAAAGTCACGAAGAGCGACGTGTATGGAGGCATTGCATAGTGTTCCTTTTTTATCTTGGTAGTGCTTGAGTTCAGCTGCTAGATACGAAACCGGCAGCACGGGTTTGAATCGATTCGGTCTAGTCAATAAAACAGCTTTGATGCGGAGGCATTTAGAAGAAGCAAATTCTAGTTGAGTGGAAACGAATGATAGAAAAACAAGTTACCGGAGAGTAGGCGGTGAATCACGGAAGTTGCGTCGCAAACAACCGAGTGAGCTGGATGCTTTCACGCCAAAGCTAATTATGTGCATCGACCAAGATAAACTGCCAGTGAAAATGACGCCTAAATCGTACTGCGGCGAAGTTCGCATTAGAGCGTTATCTTTTAAAGTATACGGAAAATTCGAGTTAAGCTGTTTGCGGCTAAAAGTCCTGAGTTGACCTTTATCCAAATTTCCTTACATGAGCCCGGTATCACGCCAAGTTGAAATTACATAGAGATGTTTTTATAGGCCAGGTGGCCGCCAGATATAGTAATTTTTTCGTAAATGATGTAACCATCAGCAAATACTCTCAGGATTGATGTTAGAATATTTGCCGAGTCGTTGATGAATATTAGAAAGAGCAGAGAACCTGAAAAGCTCCCTTTTGGCACCCCAGATGTTACGTCCAAAAGTGTAGAAGAAACATTGCTGACCACAGCTAAGTGCTGACGAAACATGACGAAGTAGCGAAGACAAGAGAATGTTTGGGAGTTTAGGCAAAGAATTGACAATGCGGATATTACACGTCAAGGGGCTACACGGTCCAATGCCTTCGCAAATTTAGAAAGACACAAGTCGTTTCAAAGGTATTGTCCAGGTTAAGTTGAAGACCAAAATTGATTTCATACAAGTCGGTGTCGCACGATGAACCCTTCCTATAGCCATGTTGGTTAACGTCGAAGAAATGGTTTGATTCGAGATGGGTGAAAATGTGTGATGCAATTTTATGTCAGAGCATTTTGCAGTATACGTAGCCTAAAGATGTGGGGAGAAAGTTGTTAGGCGTGTCCTTCTTGCCACCTGACTAACAGGTATTATCCTAATTTTCTAATCGGATGGTAACTGACCCAACACTAAAGATTGGCGGAAGGGATGGTATAGGTATTTAGTTGCCTGCAAAGCGCTTCCTTTCTGTAGTTGAATTATTGTCAATTCTGGATTGTTTATAGGGTATGCAATGGCAGCAACTGTTATTTCTATAGATTGCATATATGCTCAATCGCGTTCATGGACATTAGAAATGTTAGAATAACTTTGCAGCATAAATATGCAAGTGAAAAACCTATTGAACACACTGGGGCACTCCGAATAGTCTACCGGAGCAAGTTAAGTTGGGAACAAAAATACTTATCAAACATGAAAAGAAAACCAACAAAACATTGCTATGCCCTCACAAGAGTAGCAAGCTTGTGCTTTGTGAGGGTATTGTTGGGTTCCTATGTCACCATTTTGAGTTGGCAATATCTCTTGAAGAATATCGAAGAAATAGTCGGGAATATGGAATTAGTTTTGGGGATAATAGGTCTAAACTGTGCAATGCGTGACATTAATGCAGACTCTAGAAGTGTAGTAAATGACTCCTACTGGGAACGGCTTCAAAAAATCAGCAATGTTTGCGTAGCAGTCCCGTGATGGGACGCGTGGTGTTTGCTTACGTTTGATTATAAGGTAGAAATTTGAGCACAAACCAAGGAAGTTGCCCACGTCCTCAGTCAATCGAGGCGTGGAAAGATTCGAAAGCTTTGCGAATAGTCACACTTTTATCAAGTTTACTTTAAAAGCTGAGAACACACAGTAAGATGGAGTGTTGGTTTATATGTAGACCCGTATGCATGTAGACCCGTATTGTTCGGCTGTCGGGCGTTTTTAATTCTGCAGTTTTCCTGCGGAGGTATTTAGTTATATTATATTGTTACTTGGCGACAAGGCAAAGCTCAGACGAGCAATGGATAAAAACGATAATTGATCTATTGGCACTGCTTACACGGCAGCTATCACAGTGCCGCTGTCGATTGCACGCACTTTTCTTTTTCGTCCTCGATATTGAGAGCAAAGCGGTATGTACCAATAGCCTCATAGTTGTCCTCGCGTGAAATTACTCTCGGCTGAATGGACCGTACTGGTCGCAGCCGCAACAGTCACGACGGAGTAGAATTTCGGATATACATGGCCGATCTGCATATGCAATGCAGATAAAATTTGTAGAAAAAGTGTCGAGCTGAAGGCAGCACGCTCAGTATAAGCACTATATATGTGGTGCCTGCACAAACGCGTGTCTAAAGGAGCACATGTTTATTATCTTTTTAGTATTTAGGTACTTGTAATCTTCTAGCAGTTTTTATTATCTGTTTAGTATATGTGTCCTTGTCTTCTTCTAGCGTGTGCTGTATTAAGGCTTGGATAATCGTGCTTGTTAACCTAGACATTAGTTATGAGCCGGAACATACCATCATAGAAACCAAAATGATACTTGCGTAATTACCATGCTACCACTGTTCATTTAGTACTAAAACGCATCTCTAACACGCATTACTTATGTGAAAGGCTGCAAAAGTTTAGCAAGCTAGTTTTATTGATTTGTGCATTCAAAGTGTAGCGTCGTGGTTCAGTGTTTTAGGTGTTCGCGGCTTGCCTCCCATTTCGGAGGCTCTAGGTTTTGTCGAACTCAGCAAGGTGTACCAAATATATTGACACAGTAAAAAAGTGCAGGACGATGAAACCGACCCGAGCCGGAACACGGTGACCGAGATAGCGTGGTCTGTGGGGTAGCGAACGCCTCCTCTGAAGAACGGACTTTCGGAAAAAATTTACACAAGTTACGAGTACAGCGTTCTCAATTATCATATGCAAGTTTTTGCTCCAGTAAAACTTTACTGTTATGTTATGTGTAGGTTGACACAGAGTGGCGGCAGTGCCAAGGATGATGCGTACTTATTGTGACCGATGTACTAGCCCTAGGACAGAGCGTTGGTCGCTTTACTATTCCTGACAGCCGCTGTACTCCTGCCGCTATCCGTAATGGTCCAACGGAGCAACACGAGCCAAAATAAATTTGGGAAAGCTTTTCGACACAGGCAAAAAAAACTTCTATAAGGAGTCACACCGGTATCCTGGCGTGAGAATGAGCGGTAGCTGGCGCAGCCACGCAACAAGAATTTTCTGATTTCCAGAGGAGTGAAACTGTGAAACAGATATTCTGCGAAACTTCTACAACATTCACTGCATTGTATTGTCGCCTAGTTGTATTTTATTGGTATATAAATTTGTATATAGCTCGTAGCCCCACAAAAACACTATGGTCGCCCTGCAGATGCAGCTGTGAGGCCATTTGCTGGTGGACAATGACACACATTGCTCCTGTCACAAAACGTAATCCAGTAGGTGGTCAACAATGGCTCGTTCACTCTAGACTTTTCTTTTATCGTTCACTTATAGACTAGTAGCAAAGGCCAACAAAGCGTCTAAGCACCAGCCATTTACTCAGCAGGGTTCTGTGCTTTCTACAGGCCTAACAATTGCCTGCGTAAATAAACTTTGTGACGTAATGAGTGCTCGAAGGTGAGTTAATATGATTTTCAGGTCACCGATACGCGTTTGTTCAATGAGCTTTTTTATCGTGCCGGGAAGTTTACTTCTACAAGGATTTCTCCAGAGGTCAGTATTTTTGCTCTGTAGTGTTTCCCTACAATACTTTCAACGAACTTAGCTAAGATGAAAACGGATATAGATGTCACTGGTTTTGTATCGTCGTCGGATGCAATAATCAAGGACCGACGGAAGTTGCCAGGTATTTGGAACGATACGGCAGGTAATGGAGGAAAGTTCACTTCGGTACGGCGCTTTTTTGGGGCCGAATATTTGGTTTAGAAAATTTTGAGAAAACCGTGCAGCATGAAAAAAAATTAAAGCCGTTCCACTCATTGTGAAAGCTGTCCGAAGTGCCGAGCAGTGATTCGCCATATTGCGCAGTACCGCCGTTATCCGCTTACTGCTACCAGCCCATGCTAGTCAAATTTCCCGCCTTCGCAGTGCTCGCGCGCCCCCTGCTTGAAACAGCGCCAGCGGGAATTTTGTTCTCTTTCTGCTTTTCTCCCCGCACGTGCCGGCGTTCCACTGCCACATTTCAGTGCGAGGATCGGATTGGATTGGATTGGATTGCATTGGATTGGATTAGAATGGCTTGACTTGCCTGGGCTTGCATTGCGTTGGGATTAGATAGGATTAGATAGGATTTTGACTGTTTGATAAGCAGCAGTAAGCGTGCTAATCCGCTAATCCTCGACAACCAGGAAAGCTCAGAATAACCAGCTAAACCTTAGCTCACGCTACGTATATCCTGGCATAGCCTATTGGCATAGCATGTTAGGAAAGTTGGTGCGAATTGGTAAATGTTAGAGCACAACTGAACAAGGTCGACAGAAAGACGACAGGCACAAGCACTCACTCACAACTAGTTCTATTTGAGGCATCGTCTCATGTAGATACACACAAAATTTCCCTCAGCATGCGCTCAAGAACACCAAGAAAATCACTTCTGAAAAAGCTGCAATCAGGGACCAGCTTCTACAAAATAAACTCACTCGCATGCAGTAATACCGATGTCTCACTCACGCACTGGTACCGTTTCTTCTTGATATGAGATTTCTAAAAGCTCCCTGGCCATTCTGTTCCACTTCTACCTAGAATAGTAATCTTCTTTAGGAAAGGTCTGCATTTCGACCGAAAAGGACTGAACTGCCTGCACTTATCACGATGCGCTGGTAAAAGCACGCCCGTATTTTTGTCTACTGAAAACTTATAATCGCGTGCCCTATCATTGACGCAACAGCCCGTCTAACCTGTCCAGGCCTCCCCTCATGAAAGTGGTATCTCGTACAGCACTATTACGTCACAGAGCACAATTCACTTAGAGTGCTTGTTTTCGCACTTGTTCTTTGTTTGCTTGCCAGATATTTGCACACATAGGCGACCGAGTGTGTGTGGAGCGGAAAACAGCACAGGCACTTTGTGCCTTTCTGCCACCTTCTTCGGGTTATGCATGACCCTATGCATATAGGGTAGGCCAACTGGCTTCCCCTCAGGCTGTTTTGACAGCTTTTGGCAAGTTTGGCCTTTGGCTGTTGTCAGCAAAGCCTCGGAAACACCAACCTACACCCTGGTCGGGAGCATATTGACAGAATTATGTGTAGCTGAGAGTCAAAGCTCTCAGATACTGTATGAACCCCCGACTTCTTCAGTGCGGATTCCAGAACGGAAGACGCTATCGCCCTTTTTATTGTCTTTGAGTGGGCAGTTGCTTATAGTAGAAGCTGTTTGCGGGCACGTGGGCAATAAATCTAACAAAGATGGGCGTAAGAAAATGCTAAATTGATATCTAAGAACTGCATGGAGTTATGGCAAGGCAATCCATGCGTAAATGCAACACCCTTCCCGAGCCCTCCAAAAATCTAAAATTAGTTTGGCCGGACACAGTGAAGTTAGGCGAAAAATGTTTCTTTAAAACAACTAAAAATCGTCCACATATCTAAAAACACGAAGGACATCCTTATTGTCAAATTTGAAAACGAAGTCCCGATCAACACACGCGAGAAAAATATCGCACAAAACTGACACGACACAGGAACCGATACAATTGCCTTGTTTCTGGGTAGCATCCACGTAAAACTCTAACAAATTCATGAAGCTATTCACCGACAAACCGCATGTATTCAGGACGTTTATCACATAATTCGCGTAAATGCACTGCCTGAAAGAGGCGAAAAACTCCGAATGAAGCACTGAATCAATCAAATCTTGAACATAAACCGAAAAGGCATACCTTACCGAGTTGTCATTTTTAATAAAATCAATTACATCCGGTGAGCTCTTAGTGAAAAATTGGTGATTGATGATAAGGTGATCTGGATGCTTTTGTAAAACATGCTACTATGTGACTGCGGGGATCCCCACTGGCTAACAATACACCGAAAAGGCACCAGGTCTTATGGTTTTTGCTGTAAAAACACACTCAGGAAATCACTTTAGCTAGTACACAGGTTTTGCTAAGTTGGGTAACTCAAGCTCCCGACAAGTCCGGAGATATTGCTTTTGATATTCCGGAACTTGCCTTGTGACGTTTGAATTTCTTCAACATCGCTTGCATTGCCTTCACATTGTAAATTCCAGAAGGCATGGCGACAAAACCACACTCAAATTCGCTCAGAAGAAGGCGAAACCCGTAGTCGTTGAAGTATTCTACAGCGGACTTTGTCTTCAACGGTGAACACTGACGTTGCTGCTCCGGAAAGTCCTGCGGAGGCTGTCAACACCGTCTCGAAGATACCTTTCCTGATATTTAACCCCTGCTTTTTATGCAATTTGTCTATTGAAGGAGAGAAACTTGTGGGCGGGTATCTTACGTTCTTGACTGAACTTCGGTCCTTTTTCCCTAGGACAGATACAAGGCTTTGCTGAGAAAAGCCAAAGGCCAAGCTCACCAAAAGCTGTCAAAACAGCCTGAGGCGAAGACAATTGTCCTGGCCTCTATGCATAGGGTCATGCACAACCTGAAGAAGGTGGCAGAACGGCACAAAGTGCCTGTGGTGTTTTCCGCTCCACACAAACCTGGTGATTATTGTGTGCAAATATACGGCAAACAAAAAAAGAAAAAGTGCGAAAACAAGCGCGGCAAGCGAATTGTGCCCTGGTCGCAGGAGTGATGTACGAGATACCGCTTTAATGCGGGGAGGCCACAGGCCAGATGGGCTGATGCGTCAATGATACGGTATGCGAGCACAATTCGTCACTGGAAAAAAATACGGGGGCGCATTTATCCGCGCATTGTGATAAGTTCAGCTCATTCAGTCCTTTGCAGTCGAAATGCAGACCTTTCCTAGAGACGATTACTATTCTAGGCAGAAGTGAAAACACAATTGCCAGGCAGCTTTTAGAAGCCTTTTCTATCAAGAAGAAAGCGACCCATGCGTTAGTGAGACATCAGTATTACTGCGTGTGAGCGAATTTCATTTTTTGGAAGCTGCTGTCTGATTGCAGCTATCTCACCAGTGTTTTTGGGGGATTCTTTTGCGCATGCTCCGGGAAATATTGTGTGCATATATAGGATATGATCCCTATAAAAACTATTTGCGAGTGAGCGCCTGTCTGTCGTCCTTCTGTCGTCCTTGTTCGATGGCTCTCCACGTTTTACTGAAAGGTTTAATTATTAAATCACGCAGTTGATGCGGAAATAATGTTGCCTTTTCGCTTGGTTGCTGTCCCGATATTTTTCGCAATGATGGCCACCCTTAGGCTCTCCCTTTGTAGTAGTACCACGTTGGCGATGTCCTAAAATGTGTCACCTACAAAACTGAATAAGCTACTATGAACGCTTGATAGGGTATTAACATATCCACAAGACCAGACTAGGGCATTCATATACGAATCCGGATCCAAGATCAAACGCCCATGTCGACTTCAGTTTTTCGAGGCCTATTTGATAATCCGTCCGGGTCTTTGGTAATGCCTCCAAGAAAGGACCAAGGTTGCCATCCATTCTCTTGGTGTGTTCCAGCAAGAGCCATTGCTTACACTTTACTGTGTAATCGGCAAGCAACACAAACTATCATTTACAATCGTTGCCAAGCCCGTACCAAAAATTATTACTCGATGCGCAGTACCTTCACAGAACAAAACAATCTGCCCTTATGGAGAAGTGGCATACAAATGACTGCGCAGGCCGTCGTACGACCACTGCAATAGGCACCTTTATCGTGTTCGGAGTGCTTGGGTGTAATGTTCAGGATATCAGTTGCGGATGCAAAACAGTCTGCTGCCACAGGCAGCGTACACTAAGCGAAACCTTTGTCAATTCGTTGTAGGACTCTTATGCGAAAATACTAGAGTAGCGTACAAAAATGTTTAATATCATTATATCTTTAGAGTTTTGTTAAGCCGCAGGAATAATGATTTGATGAAATATTGGGAGCATAGGGTTCTGGTTCTAGCGCATATTCGACGCGGCGATTCTCTTGTCTTGCAGTTCTGTTGGAGACACCTCTGCGGTTGTTGCGATGGTGTTGAAGATTCTTACCTATAAAATAACTTTTGTTCATAAAAACAGTCGAATGTAGAATTCATAATTATTCTACCAGCGTAGTAAAACTTTAGTAACACTGTATGAGGTGGGTTAAAGTTTGATTTTCTTCGTTGTATCGAAGATATTTGTGACTTCTGAATTGTGGAAACCACCGCCTATATATTTAGGTAATACCAGTAGGCAGCTACACGTCCTAATGTATTGTTTAAAAACTGAAGCAGTACACGACGACAGCTTTCACCTACCCTTTCTATATCAAATACCATTTGTAGTGCAGTTGCATGGGAGACACCTCTGCGGCTGATGCGATGGTGTTGAAGCTTCTCGCCTATAAAACATTTTGGTCATAAAAACACTCCAATCTAGAATTCAAAATTATTCTACCTGTGCAGTCAAATATTTAGTAAAACTGTATGAGGTGGTTTAAATTTTGATTTTCTTTGGTGTATCGAAGATATCAGTGACTTCTTCGGTCTTGTGGAAACCACCATAATACCGGTAATACCGGTAATGCAGGTAATACCAGTAGGCAGCTACACGTTGTATTCAATGTATTGTTTAAAAACGGAAACTGTACACGACGACAGTTTTCAGCTGCCATCTCAACGTCAAATACCATTTAGAGTGGAGGGACACATCGTCTTGTGAAATATTGCTGGATAACGTGAAGTAATCCTTATTCTGCCTTGAAGACGACTGCGGGTTGTATGTCTTCGCAAGAATATCATATCGACAAATCTTCGAACGGTGTTTTTATTAAGCATACTCGTCACGCTTGCGAATTTTTTCATCATATATTTGGGGGAAATACTAGAACGACTGAACACCGAAGGGGGGATGGCGTGCACAGATACGGACATTTGTAACATTAGACGCTAATTAAGCCTAAGTCAGTTTTTAGGTACATTTTGAATTACCAAAACTTGTTCATATCCAACTGGTTTATCGCAAAAAAAAAATAGGTTCACACGCTTCCTTGTACACCTGACCAGCAGTGAGAGCCCGCCATCAGTGTAACCTCCCTCCGGTGTAAAATTCTGGTGTTGAGTTACACCTTCCGCGGTGGATCAGTGGCAAAATCAGGTGCTGCTGATGCCTATGACGGGAGTTCCATCGTGGCCGCATTCCTTCCTTTTAAGATGTATGCGAAAACTAACAACGGCTGTTTCGATTGTAGCGTACGTTCGAGAACGCCAGGTGACCGAAACGATAACGGAGCCTTCAACTGCGCCAGGCCTCAAAGCATCGGCGTTTGTTTCGGCGCGTCGTCTCTCCTAAAACTGAAATATAATTTTATTTATTGCGTCTGGGTAAAAAAAGCGCTTTAAAGCTTAGTTCAATTTGCAGTGTTTAGTGACTAAGTCGCATCAACTTTTCCACACACAAAAGTAATATTTAGAAACTCCTTGCCAAATACACCGATTATTGTTGTCGCTTCGTGGCTGTGCTGGGCGAATGAAGTCTGTGGTCGGCCGGTATACCACAGTGCTTGCGCCCGTGACACAAAAGTGGGACGCAGTAAGCGAAATTTGTGATCCGCCGAATGACACACAGTGGTCCGAGGTGTTCTTCTACACGCGCTTTTGTTTTTTGGTCTGCTAGCACGAAGTTACTATGATTCATTCATGCTTGAGATTTATTTCCGTATTTGTCGTAAAAATTTTCGCGGTTGGGAGAGTCTATGAATGCCGTCAATTACATCGGGTACGAACTTCGTTACGGGTTATTTGGTGCGCAGACGCCAGATCCAAATCCGACAGGCATGCAGAAAAAGCCGCTGCAGCAAGGTGGTTTGTCAAAGCTGGTACACTGAAAGAGACAACGAAACTTCATTTGTAGACAGTCGTCGTTCGCGGAAATAATAGGCTATTGTATTATACGCAAAAACACCACAATTACCAAACAAAGAAACCATTTGCAAAGATTTGTTACAAGCATCAGGAAATACTCGTCCGAAATTTTCCCGCCCAGTTTTGTCAATACTACGACCTCTTTTGTAACACCCCCCGCATGCCACAAACCAGCAGGGGAACAACGCAATACCGAGCATCTGGAAAGTAATGGTAGAACGCTTGAAAATTTTATGTTTGTGTTCGTACGCGGTGATGCTGCACCCGTGCAAAACGTGCCAAAACAGCCGAATAAATGTGGAAACGCACGGCAAACACAAGCTCTGTGTTATCTGTTCCGAAATTAGGAAACGCGGGTGTATCGTTTTAACACCGAAGCGGCTGAAGCGTTCTTTCGTGTGTTTGTATTGCTAACAGGAAAATATTGTCGGCGAAGTGCGCAGGAAGAAAATGCTAGGTCAAAAAGTGTAAGGGAAAGTGGCGAGGAGGCCAGAAGCCCAGGAGCAGGTTTGTGGAGAGCGCGCTTCAAAGAAAAAAATGCTTCCCGTGGTCGCAATTGGACCTGCATCTCTAGACTCATTGTCACGTGGATATTTGTCAAGTCGCGATTCCCTGCTTACGGTGTGTGCGCTCGCCGTGCAGAGTTCAATCCGCAAGAGTGCTACGTTCCCTGCTTCTCGGCCAGCCAGGTGTTCGAAGACGACGACGCAAATGTGTGGGTCCACCGCTCGCGGGCCAGACTGATTCAGCCATCTTCGCTGAGACTCGCCGTGCTGCCTGTATTCTTCTGTGTAGCGCTGCGCCTAGTAAATAGGTACATCGCCATCCTGCTGTCTACACCTCCATCTACTAAGACGCAACATTATGAAACCAATGTCTATTCGGTGGCGCTATGAGCAGATTCGGGGCACACCGCAGTTCTCCTCAGTTCGTAGCGGGTAGTTGGCTTTGGACTTTCAAGAAGTTGAAGTGGGCTTTGGCTACTCATTTTGACAGTTTGTATTTCGATTTTACGAGGGTAAAATGTGGAGTTGGTTTAGACTGATTTTGCATGGAGCAAGGTTCCCTTTTTATCTATCTCTTTTTTAAGAAAGAGGTGACGTAAGCAAAGCTGAGATAGAGCCCGTGGATATTACCAGTTCCGCTGTTACCTCATCCATCGCATTTCAATTCCGAATGGGGCAGATTTTTTTTACTCCTTGGTAATATTATCTGTACAAAGTGCTAAATACGTACGCACAAATTGCCTTCTGCTTGAAAGCCTCCTCGTGGAGACTTTTGGCTAGTTTCTCTGTCCCCCCACGGAATACGGATATCACGGGCGGCCGACTCTTCGTGCATGTATGGGGGCTGGGTTACACGAACGAGCAGTCACTGTGCACTCGGCGGCATACAAGGACCTCTGCACCGCTGCTGGATGAAACGCACAGGGTACGGCCGGACACGCTGTACCACTTAAGACACGCAAACGAATCCCTCATTCAGCCCTTGAAGAGTACCCAAAAATTTCCGCGTTCGATTTTATCCCTAATTGGCGATGCGAATGCGGCTTTATATTAAATGACACCAAGCCTATAAAAAGACGCGAAAAGGAAAGGACAACAACGTTATTAATAGGGAAAGTGCGCTTTCGAGTACAACCAGTTTCTGCGCCAACGTAAGAAACCGGAAATGCAAGAAAACGCACAATGCACAGACGAGAAACTAACACGAGGTCCTCGCTAAAAGTATCATTTTAACAAAACTTCTCACGCATATACCACGAAGCAGTGCACTTTTTCGTGAATGTCGCACACTAGTCCCAGTGTTTGTGCTTATAATATACATTGTCATACCTAAGCTTGTCAAAAAATGTGAAGTTGTAATATTGCCACACCCTTTAGGCTTTTGTCGCTTTTTCACACAAGTCACAGTTGAACTCTGGTTCGTTAATTCGCAGACAAACTCATCTGCATCAGCTTTTTGTTGCTTTGAGTATATACCATCAACAAGCTGCTTAGGTATCACACTACACTGTCTTGGAAATCGTGCAAGAAATCGTAAAACAGCTAGTGACTGCAAATATGTCTCTACTATCACACGAAAAAACCTAACAGGAAACCGAGACTTCATACAACTTATTATTGGGGACATTTGAGTACTCTAATCGGAAATGTTTTCAGGGGGATAACTTTTGTGGAAAACCTGTTTATGTCATAAATTCAATGCACTTTATCGACGTTTTCAAGTTCAGTATGACAAAGAAGGTACAAGAAATCCACAAAAATTGAACAGCATAACATTCTTTTTTGAAGTTTTAGTCATTCTTCTGACAGTGATCCCCTGCGATTCCTTTTTCACAAAGCTGCAGATGTCGCTTTATTCTACGAACGGCTCACTGCCCTGATTCCGCTTGCAACGTTGGCTACTCCCTTTCAAGTGCTTCAGCATGAGCTGTCTCTTCTAATCAGGAGAAGTGAACTTTTAAACGATGTCATCGTATTTTTCATTTATCTTAGTTTAAGGCATTGTATATAAATAAACGATGTGTAATCAGAGACGGAGTGACCAACATAATTCGGCATGCTATTCAATGATCTCACCCATTGGCCGCCACAATCCGCCACAACGTCTACAGCCACTTGTGCCAGGAATACAAATGCCATGGCGACATGGAATCTGAAAATCTGTTGCAAGGTTTATATACGTTATGTGTTGCATGAGATGCTGTTCATCTGCGCTGAGGTTGCGAACGTTATGTTTTGAAAAACCAGAGACACATAATATTTGGTAGGGAAACGAAATGCAACATGGTCTAATTTAACACGCCAGGCGTACTAAAACTATCCCGCGCGTGGTTAAGGGTATAATGGGGTTGCTATTATAATAACCTACGTAAGGCATAACAAAAAATACATTTTCTGCTTAGCCATGTGTATATTGGTTGTATTTACCACATTAAACAAGGCAACTCATGCCAGATGTATTGTTTCTTGTATTGCATTCGAATGAAAAATCTGCCATTGACAAGTTTCAACAACTGAGTAACTTCGGGTAAATACCTAACTTGACACTCTTTGAGAGCATGAAGTGAAATCTACTGTCCACGCAGTTTGACCTCGCAGTTTTGACGCTGCTGTAGTGAGCACTCGTTCGCTTAATCAACACTGCATCACACGATTAAGAAAAACACCGAACGAACGCTAGTACTAGAAAGCAACAACTTAAGGACGAAAATTTGGGCTAGTTTCCGTCTTTCATTCATTACTTTCTAGTGCTAGCGTTCGTCCTGTGTTTTTCTTACTCGTGTGATCTGTCTTTTGCGCTAGTAAAATGTACCCATTATCGTCTGCCCGACTTTCCGTCCTGCATTTGGTGCTTTCTAGTACTAGCATTCGTCCGGTGTTTTTCTTATTTGGGTGCTCCATCTTTTGCGCTAGTAAAATGTACCCATTATCGTCTAACCAACTAGCCCAACTTTCTGTCCTTAATTCGTTGCTGTTTAGTACTAGCGTTCGTCCTGTGTTTTCTTACTCGTGTGGTCCGTCCTTTGCGCTAGTAAAATGTACCCATTATCGTCTGCCCGACTTTCCGTCCTGCATTTGGTGCTTTCTAGTACTAGCATTCGTCCGGTGTTTTTCTTATTCGTGTGGTCCATCTTTTGCGCTAGTAAAATGTACCTATTATTGTCTAACCAACTAGCCCAACTTTCTGTCCTTAATTCGTTGCTGTATAGTGCTAGCGTTCGTCCTGTGTTTTTCTTACTCGTGTGGTCTGTCTTTTGCGCTAGTAAAATGTACCCATTATCGTCTGCCCGACTTTCCGTCCTGCATTTGGTGCTTTCTAGTACTAGCATTCATCCGGTGTTTTTCTTATTCGTGTGGTCCATCTTTTGCGGTAGTAAAATGTACCCATATTTTCTAACCAACTAGCCCTACTTTGTGTCCTTATTTCGTTGCTGTATAGTGCTAGCGTTCGTCCTGTGTTTTTCTTACTCGTGTGGTCTGTCTTTTGCGCTAGTAAAATGTACCCATTATCGTCTGCCCGACTTTCCGTCCTGCATTTGGTGCTTTCTAGTACTAGCATTCGCCCGGTGTTTTTCTTATTCGTGTGGTCCATCTTTTGTGCTAGTAAAATGTACCCATATTGTCTAACCAACTAGCCCAAATTTCCGCCCTTAATTCGTTGCTGTATAGTACTAGCGTTCGTCCAGTGTTTTCTTACTCGTGTGGTCCGTCTTTTGCGCTAGTAAAATGTAGCTATTATCGTCTGCCCGACTTTCCGTCCTGCATTTGGTGCTTTCTAGTACTAGCATTCGTCCGGTGTTTTTCTTATTCGTGTGGTCCATCTTTTGCGCTAGTAAAATGTACCCATTATCGTCTAACCAACTAGCCCAACTTTCTGCCCTTAATTCGTAGTAGAAAATTGTCTGTAATCAACCTGATAAAATCCCCGTAATGGGGATTGCAGTATCAATAAAGGAATAAATAAAAAGAGTAAGTATACATTGTAAGGGTTGTGATTTCTCGGTTCCCAGTATGATTCCCCCGGCGTTGCTCAGCCGCCCTACTGAATAATTTTATTATTTTTTCCATTCCAGGCCCTACCCCTTACCTAGACAGTTGTAAAATGCAATGCTACATGCATCAGATTGAAAACAATGCCTTACCAGTGAGAACAATCCCATCTTAAATTGCGGAATCTGTAAAAAACAATTTTTTTTTACATATTGAACTTTCATTTTTCAGTAAAGAGAATGAAATAGAATGTCTGTGAATATTTCTTTTAAATAAAACTTGCTTGTAGCTCTTAAATTTTCATTTCACTGACAGCTTATTCTATAGTTATTTCCTGAGCGAGAAAACAATATATATTTTTATTTATTCATACTGTGAGCATACAGCCAAGACAGGAGTTTACGTCATGAAACAAGAAGAGTTACAGCAAGCAATCAGATTTACAAGCAAAATGGAAATGAACAAAAGAAGCGCTTGAAGAAAATTTTAGCATACGCACCCAATAATATAGGAAGTAGGGCACGAGGCAGCATTTGTAAAGCGCATGTTTCACTGTATCCCTGGGAGAGAACAGCCTGATTCCTCGGGGGAGGGGGGCGAGGGCGTTGCATGTCTCATCAAAATTACTTTGTATTTGTGCCTTCTTGAACTAAAATTACCCGTAAAAAAGAACCGTTTCAGAAATGCCCTGGTGAAGCCCAATATTTTCACGAAATGTTCACAACTTTACGTTGGCTTCTGCAATAGGAAGCCATGTTCATTGAAAACTATACACGGAACTTTGTACAGACAACAAGATTACAGAAATCAGAAGAAACATTTTGTCGACTTACCGCAGAGCCGTTGCCGACACTGAGAGTCTAAACGTCCAATGGCCAAGCCTGGATGACTGCTGGAGATCTCAGGTGACCATCTTTTAAAGCACTCACAGGCACTGTTATTGGACACGTGATAGGAGGCAATCATTCCAATTTCCACCCAATCATAACTGGAATAAAACCGAACTGCGGCAATGCCATACTTCTGAGTATCCAGGAATTCTCTTTACATATTTAATTCTAAGATATCCAATTAGGTATAAACCCGCAGCAGGAAAAATTGCACCGGTACAAAATTCATTTGGTATGTTCTTTTTGCAAGCCGTTTTCAAACTGTAGCATTGCGGGATCAATTATCGCGATGAAAGAAAACTTCTTGTTTCTTTTTTATGCAAATAAATGCTTTTCATTTAGGGTCTTACGGCGCATGTCGGCACAAAAACATGTGACGGAAAAAAATGAAAGTTCAGTCATAGTCTGATTGTTTTTACAAGGGTCCACTGGAATTCGGGAACTAACAATGTCTACGCCAAGTTGAATCTCGTCCCTCAAATGTTCCCGCATGCATATTTTAAAATGACGTCTTTGTGACTCATATTTGAGAACGGTTGCAAGTTGGGCGAGTTGGTACGTGTTGGTACCATATATTTTCGGATCTCTCTCTTCACCATAGAGGGAGAGATGTATACAGTCGCGATTGGCGTGCTGTTGTTGAACATCACGGCCCAGACATCGGCACACACAGGTAACGGGTAAACTTCGGCGCCACCGACGAACTCATTCTTCACGTAGATGGCGATGCCCCCGGCCCGAGGGTCGACATTCTTGTTGCAGGCCAGTCCACTGAATCCATCTTCTTGAAGAAGGGCATCCGTGCACATCTCTGAAAAGCAGAACGGTTGCATCTTGCCTAGCACGGAGTCGTGCGTAACGTCTACGAAAAGCTTGAGCAGGGAACGTATGTTACGGGCGGCTAGTGCAAATGTATTCGGCTGGACCAGGTGGTCTTTGCGCACCTTGGTGATGGTGTCTAATTGGTGTGATTCAAGTCGCCTAAACTCGTCCAGCAGATCACGATAAACGTTGATCTCTCCGTGATAGACCGTAAAGTTACCCTTTGCGTTATTCAGGTACAAGCGATTGATATATGTGCATCTGCTCAAGGCGACGTACACAAGTCTCTGAGGGTGCTTCCGGTCGTATTCGTATTCGTATACAACGTAGGCATAGGTAGCACCCTGGGACTTGTGTACGGTGACCGCACTGGTCTGCACTACCGGGAACTGTTTCCTTCGACACGAAAGTCCGGTCTTACGGTCAATAGTAACGGTAAACGTGCGCATTTTATTGGGTACCCAATCCGGCATAATAGAGGTCCAACGTCTGCGCGCCGCATGGATGATGGGCTTGGCTTTCAGTCTAGTTAGGCGACCGGTGTTTGAATCAAACTTTATTCATAGCCGCGCAATCTCACCCATGCCACCTTCTTTGTACTCAATGTCTTGTATGACGCCGACGGCACTGTTTACCAATGCATCCTTGACGTGCATGTTAGCCGCCAACATGTACGGCTTCCCTCTAACCAGGAGAATTGTGCTGGTTAAGTTACCGGTCTCCGTGCGTGTCATGGTGGCGGCTTTGGCATGCGCACGTTCGCATTTCTGGCTGGACTTGTAACCAATTTGTGAGTCAATGGCCGAGGCCTCTCGTGCGTCGTCCACATCTCAAAGAGCAACACCGGAGTTGGAAGCGTCCACTTCTTTCTTAACGTAGAAGATTCGTACTGTGCCGGCGGGAATAGAAGCCGCCCGCTCTGCCGTCACGAATCGGCTCTGAATGAGCTCAATCTCTTGCAGTTTGAGAGCCCTCCCGTCTCCGATTTTGCTCAGGATGCTGGAGAACAATGCGTCCTTTTGTCGCACAGCCTGTCGCAGAAGGAAGTACCAAGTGTTGTGCCACTTGACTTTGGAGTAGAAGATCTTAGTGTGACCACGGGCACGCCTGAAGACTTCGTTGGCGCGGACGGGAGGGAATTGCCTCAGGTGGCCGCACATAACAACGTCAATTTCACCGAACGGGACGTCGTACTTGCCTGTTATTTGGCGGAGGCGCGAGTCGATGTGGTTGCAGGTACCCGGGGAAAGCATACTCACTTCGTTGAATATAATGCACCTAACGTTCATGAAAGCGGTGCGAAAGGTGTTTACATCGATATCCCGGAGCCCTCCAACGTTGTGACGCATCAACCTGAACGCTATATGCACGATTGTCTCGCCAAGTGCCACTGCCGCCTTCCCGTTGCTTGCGCAGACAGCTTCGGCATTGTACGAGCAGGAGAAGCGCGAAGCCGCATGGTAATACCGGTTTTATATGTCCATTATCAACCTGAGGACGTAAATCTTCCCACACCCGGCGGGGCCCGTCAGAAAAACCCAGAGTGGTTTCGAGCCCGGTGGCGTTGCGCGGAGGATGATTTATCTGAGGATTTTATGTTGTTCCACGCTGGTCCTGCTCATCAAGTCATTGTACTTGTGGCCACCGAGGATGTCGTCGCACTTTCTCACGGCGGCCAGGACCGCGGCAGCGTACTCCGGGTTCTGGAGTATATCCATGTCCTCATCGATGTCCACCGTGGTAGACACACGTGCCTTGGTTAGACAGGTTTCCTCGCAGCCTTCTTCCTCCCGGGTGATGTTTCTCGCCAACTGTATTATGGCGTCGATATTCATACCGCAGGTATAATCCTTTTGCCTTTCCATGATGGTGGGAAGATTTTCCTCGTAAATGGTCTCGAACCAGTTCTGGTCGAGCACGTCGACTACAGAAAGTATGAAAGAGAAGACCTTGTTCTCTCTTGTAATCGAGAGTTTGCTCAGGTTGGCAGTGACGAAAGCATATTACGACAGTTTGGTGCCTGGCGACGTACTGTTTGCGATGGCTGTTATACTTGTACTTTGACACGAAGTCGGCCAAGCACACGTCGTTTAGCTCCAATAGTCTGTCTTCGTATTTCTGTACCGCGTCACTTTTCCACACTGGCGTCGAGTTTTTGTCGAGCCCTTCTTCGACCATCTGCTGTCGAGTCTTGCCGACGCGTATCCTTGGTTCGAGCAGGCACGTGGGGATGTAAATGACATCTCGGCTCTTGGAGGACATGTCTTGCATTAAGAGGTACCATGCCGTTTTCTGGGACGCCATCTCCACCGCGCGTAGGATGTTTGTGCTGAGCACCTTCAATACATCACGGTAATCCAGGGATGGATTGTCTTCCATGATATGGACTACCGCGCGGTGCAAGTCTAACATGCCTCGGTCGGCCTTGTTGATGTAATCAACCACGACGTCGCGCAAGCGTAGTGGTCAAGTATGACTTGTATATCCATATTAGTATCTATAACGAATGATATCCAAGGATTGAAAGCGTTGACCCACTTTTCATTGCAACGACGCGCATGCACGACAGAGGGTCTCGACGCGCCTGCCCTCAGAATCTCTAGGTACTAGCCTTCATCCAACCCCTCAAATTCCCGCGAAACCTCTCGGATGTCATTGTAGGTGGTGGATTCGAGCGCCTGGTGCTTCTGCACGTACTTATTCTTAAAATGTCTTCGGTGCTAAACCTCGGTGGTATTGTCGGTGAACGCAAACGGCAGAACGTTGTGCGTAGTCTCGCTGGGCATGAACGGTGTAGCAAACTTGGTATTGTCCTTGCCTTTCTTGCAAGTGAAAGTGTGTTGGTAAATTTGGGAGCGTTCCCGCTGTAAGACGAACGTGTCCATCGACACGAAATACTCTAGCATGTCGACGGTTTGAGGCATCGACATACTGAATTCTTCAACGGGGGCATTCTGTGCCACACCAAGATGTGAACGTGTGGGCTTCCTCGTTGCTGAAACTCGACGCGCTTGAAGTAATCGATAACCCTGTATGCTTTTAAGGGAGACAGTCGAGAATCTTTCAAGATGTTGAGGATGACGTTGAACATCTTGTTCACGTAGATTGCGCATGCGACGGGATCATTGTGGCATAGCACAGGAATCATTGTGGCATAACGAGGCGTCGTCGTGAACTCTCAGCCGCTCAATCAGTTGGAGGAGGCATTCCCAATACATTTCCGATGCTGACATCGTTACAAAACGCGGTAGGTCTACCAAAATGCCTGATCATTGCAAATACTTCCCGTTTACGCTGCCTCCAGTAAAGCACAGAGGTGGACGCCTTGCATAAACGCCAGGTCTTGTTCCACAACACCGCGTACGAACTCCCGTCCTCCAACTGTTTTCGAGTTATCCGTTCAGTAGCCGACGTGGCCCTGAATGTCAATATCCGATCGACCATCGCGTGACGCATTATCTCCGTGGCCATGTACAAAGCGTGGCTCGGTTCGACGCCTCCAAGTTCAGAGCGCCTGATTTCACTCGTGGCCTTTGGAAACGGCGTGGAATGGCCACTAGTGATCTAGCGAGCGTGCCCGAGGTAAATCTGTGGGAACGAGAATTCCTACACATGCTCGTCAAGGAGCAACGAGATCGGCATCTTGTTTTAACCAGGTGCAATGGCCAAGTAGTGCGTTGGGTTCGCCACGTCAGCCTCACCGTCATAAACCAGCCTTTACGAAACCGCGTTCATAGCCGCGGCACAGTGCACAGCATCGTCGGGGTCCGTCACTCGCACTGTTTCTTCTATCTCACTCTTATCTTTCTCGTGCTCTTGTTCTTCTTGGGTGGGATCTTCTAGTATTGAACGGAGTAGGGCTTCGTCGACACACACGCTGTGATGTTTGTAGAGCTCGGTGTTGACCAGAAAGTGAAGCCAAGGATTCACGTTTGCCTTCTTCACTAGGCCACGTCGGTACCTAGGTTTGAAGAAGTGCCGACGCTTAAGATGCACTTCTGTGGCCATACCGTCGCTTATCTTACGTGGTAGGTTCTGTAGCGTCTCCTGGACGTAGATTGGTACGTTTATCACTTATCCCTTGATGGCGTACTGTCTCCTATTCTCCTTGTTGAAGAACGGCAATAGGCGAATCGACATCAATGGGCGCCTAGGCGCCACAAGTCGCTCCTTCACCCATTAGGTTTAGGTAGGCGCCTCTGTATGAACGGGTATACGTACCCGTTGAGGGTGGCAAACTGGGGAACCGTACCTTCAAAGAGGGAATCATGACAAGTTCCGCACACCGGCTCTTGCTCGACGTCTTCGGAGGAGATGCACAGCCACAAAACACCAGCGGCCACTTCACGGTGTTCCGCATCACACACGCAGGTGATCATTGACACCTCTCCGGCGAAGCACAAGTGGTCCCAAATAGCTCGTGCGGTGCCGAAAGGATTATCGATGAACTCTCTCCGGAACCTCGAGTTCGCACCGGGGAAGCGTTCCGATGGTTTGGTGGCGCGGTGATATGCGCCATGCTTCCGTTTGGCTTCTCGTGCCCGATCATCCTCGGTGGCATTAGCTCGACGGCTCCGTTTGTTTTGACAATTTAGGAACTTGTGATCCCATACGGTCTCTCCTAGAAAAAATAGGCTTCTCGTCCTTGAGGATTTTAATCAGCTTAACTATAATTTGGACCGCTTGAGAACAAGACCCGATTCTGGTCAGAGTGATGATATTGTTGACATAGTGCTCGCACACAACCTTGTCCAAATAATTCAGCAACCAACACCAGTTTGTGGAAATTCGTTCTCTCTACTTGACCTTGTTTTTCTGCCCAGATCTTTCTAAAAGTGCGATGTGTCTGTCGAACCCGGTTTCTTAGATCCCAAAATTGTTTTTGTGTTCATTTATTAGTCCAAAAATGTAACCAGTTCCCCAGTTCTCAAAAATGCGAAAGGCTTCAGTAAAGCTAACGCCACACCAGTTATTGAGTATTTCGAAAATACCTGGCCCAATTTTGCGGAGCCTCATGTTGAGGTCCTTTAGATTAAATCTAAAAATATGTGTTTCTTCTGTCTGCAAAATTTTGTAACCAATAAAGTGAAGAAGACCGCCAAACATACACCGTAGGTATCTAGATCTAGATTCGCCTTAAGGATAAAGCCAAGTGCTTACGAAAAAAACGTACAGCACTGCTGTGCTTTTGCTCCCCAGCGGAAGCACAGTTCTGTGTCAGCGCCTCCCGACAGCGCGCCGATTAGTGTCCCCGCGAAGAGGCCCTTTCCCTCGCCCGCGCCGCCGCCGACTCCGCCGGGCGATGGACAATGCACGTTGAGACGCTTTCGAACCTTGCTTCAGTTCAGTTCCAAAAGCCGTGCTCCTCTTGGGTGAATAAACCCTATTTTCAAATGTGCCCATGCGTCAGCTTGTCATGGACTGCGCGGACATAACACCCTATTTTCAAGTGTGCCCATGCGTCAGCGTTTCACTGACTGCGCAAACATAACAGTGGCGACGAGGCAGTGTTTGTGCGACCCAGGTTGAAAAGCAGAGTGCTACGCAATGGCTACGCACGCATCAGCACGATTACCTGAGTTCAAGGGCACCTCCTGGGGATCGTGGTTTGGACGCCTTCAATTCTACTTTGAGGCCAACAACACCGTTGACCCCAGCAAGAACAAGGTACACCTGCTCACGTGATGTGAAGAGAAGACGTACGACAACGTCTGCTCCTTAGTACAGCCAAGCACCCCAGCGGCGGTGGACTACGACCACATCGTTGCGGCACTGCAGAAGCACTACGACCCAAAGCCATCCGAAGTGTACAGCCGGGCCCTTTTTCAGCGAAGAGACCAGATGAAGGGACAAGCGGTCAGCGCCTGCGTTGCGGAGCTGAACAAACTGGCCGCCGATTGCTATTTTGGAACACTGCCCACCACAGTTGGTAGCTGCCGAACACCCAGTCGCCAAGCCACCTGCGAACCCTACCATGCTACCAATGGACATTATGCTACGTTACCTATTAATGTGCGGACTGTGGGACGACTTCCTACAACAGCGCTTGTTTGCTGAGACCGACTTGACGTTCGCAAACGCTTACGACATCGCCATTCAAGCGGAGAGTGCCTGCAAGCAGCAGCGTGACATCCGGAAGCCCACTGAGCCGGCATACCTGGCAAATCATCAGCTCCAGCCCCACCAGGCAAGTGGCAAAGAACCACCTAAGGCGCAGCGCTGCTGGCGCTGCGACGAGCAGCACAGCCCTCAGTCATGGAAGCTTCAATGCCCAACGTGCGATTTTTGCAAGAAACGAGGTCACATTGAGACGGCATACATAACAATGAGGAAGCAGTGGAGGGCACCACCTGAACGACACAACCGTGTGAACGCCTCAGAGACTATAACGCAGGCGGAGACGTATGGTAGTCTACCAGCATCACCGGCGCTGTACGACCTAAACACCGTACTGAACCTACGCAGGCAACCGAAGATCATGATAGACGTCACCGTGTATCACCAGCCGATTTACTTCGAGGCGTATTCAGTAGCGGCATGTACGCTCATTAGTGAACAGACGTATTACCAGACCTGGCGGCAGCATGCACCCATCTTGCTCGACGACGACACGCACCTAAGAACGTCGTCTGCGCAGGCCTTGCAACTAAGGGGAACTGCCAACGTATACGTTTGCTTCAACGGCACAACTTGCTAGCTACCAGTACTTATCGAGTGAGGGGCGGGAACTAGCCTCGTGGGCGTAAATTGGTTCGAAGCCCGTGGGATAACAATCGGAGGTATCAACCAGGCTACCGAGGAATATATTCCCGAGCGACAGGAACTGGCGGAGCGGCTTCAAAAGAAGTACGAAACAAATTCGCGAAGCATATTCCAGGGCACAATGGACCTCACATGAGTTTGGAGCTCCATCAGGACGCCAGCCCTAAATTTCTCAAAGCCAGCCCAGTACCCTTTGCCACGCAGTCGGCGTACGACGATGAGCTTCGCAAGCTCGAAGAGCAGGATGTCATTGAGCCGATGCAGCACTCAGACTGGGCAACACCAATTGTAGGAGTCAGGAAAAAAGATGGAACTCTACGCCTTTGTTGAGACTACAGGAGCACAGTGAACCTGGCAACGAAGGCTTCTGCTTACCCACTACCAACGCCACTGGAGGTTTTCAGCACACTCCGTGGAGGCCGAATTTTCAGCAAGCTGGAGCTGAGACAGGCGAAACAAGAGCTGAAGGTGAGCGAAGAAACATATGCATTGCTCCCTATAAACACTACAAGGGGCCTCTACAGGGTTAAACGACTTTCGTTTGGATTGACAGCAGCCCCTGACGTTTTCCAGAGGTACACGGAGTCCACACTTTTTTGGAATTTACCTGGTTGCATTTACCTGGTTGATGTGATCATTAGTGCACATCAAGCGAAGAACACCCAGCGTGCCTAGAGATTGTACTTGACAGGCTATCCAGCGCTAACTTCCCCTGAAGCATAGGCAAACGCTGTTTTGCAGTACCCGAGGTAAAGTTCTTGGGGCGCCTGATCAATGCTCAAGGTATACATCCCACGGATGACAAGGTGCGTGCTATCAGTGAGGCAGGCACCAGCACCAACGAACAAGGAGGAACTGCAGTCCTTTCTTCGGCTGATTACGTTCTACGATCGATTCCTAGAGCAACGAGCAACTGTGGCTAACGACCTGTATCACCTGTTACAAAATTATGTCCCATGGAGCTGGTCGCAACACCACCAGAAGGCATTCGACGCGCTTAAAGACATGCGCCGGCGGCGCGTAGTCCTCAGGCCCTACGATGAAACGGAGCCCCTGCTTCGAGCCTGCGAGGCATCGCCCTACGGTGTAAGCTTAGTGCCCTCACAAGCCGACGATCGAGGCAGGGAAGCACCGATTGCTTTCGCTTCTCGGACCCTTTCAGCGGCAGAGCGCAATTACTCGCAACTGGATCGAGAAGGAATCGCAATCGTGTATGGAGCCATACACTTTCACCAATACATTGCTGGCAGACGCGTGATCATCATTACAGATCACCGACCTCTTTTGGATATTTTGGGCCCCCGGATACAAATACATCCTACGCTGTCCCCCCGTATGACAAGGTGGTGTTTAAAAATGTCAGCGTACGACTACGACCCCGTGCACCGCCCAGCAGGAAAAGAAGAAATTAAACACTGGGGGCATTTTTTTTACCTGAACTGGTGCAGGTTAGTGCAGTGTCGTGCAGACCAGTGTCGAGTGCTGCCGGGGTTTTCAATTAGTAAAAAAAATGAAGATATGCTGCACTGCTTGCACCGGTGAACCAGTTCAGGGGAAAAAACATCCCCCTCGTGAGGGGCACGATCAAATGCAGAGCATTTCCGCGGGGGGCGCGCCTGCAAGTCGTATGGATTACGTATTGTTTGTTGTTGTAATTGTTGTCTTCCAGCGTAGACATTGTCGATGAAGCCGATCGTGAAATGTGAAACGTGCCGTGAACCCCCTGCCGCGGCTATGACGCAACGTGGAGCGGCTATGATGCAACGTGGGGCGGCTATGACGCAACACAATCCAGCACAATCCACTTTAATCCAATCCAATCCAAATCCAAACCAAACCAAACCAATCCAAGCCAAGCCAAGCCAATCCAATCCAATCCAAGGCAATCCAATCGAATCCAATCCAATGCCCCTCGCGAGAGAGTGTTATAGCGCCGAAATCGCGCCACTACACGAACGCGTGATGTTGACGTCACGATCACGCCACAGATGTTAGCGACCGCAGCGCGCGCGAACGACATATGTGGTTTAAGCGTGAACCGACCGCGGCGAGAGAGGGCGATGCGAGCGCCCCCACCTGTTCTTGCGCGTGAACCGACTGTTGCTCAGCGCGAACCCAACGCGGCGAGAGAGGGTGTTGCGCACGTCCCCACCTGTTGTGCGCTGAACCGAACGCGGCGAGAGAGGGTGTTGCGAGCGGAGAGAAGCCGAGGAGGCGAGGATGCGGGGGAGAGGGCGCACCTGTGGCCGACGGTTGAATGAGTCAAGGATATAAGGCGCGTTCATAACCTTCCATTCTGTGTCGGCTTTGTGGCGCAGTGGGTAGAGCACCATGTACCTTGCGTTCCGCCCGCAGAGTCGTGGGGTCGAAACCTGGCGCCAGTAAGTATCATTTTTTATATTGTGTAGGGGGAGCGATGCGGACTACGGACGTCAACGCGGGTGACATCGTAAGTTACTGAAATGCTCTGCATTTAAAATACACCAGAACGGGGATGCATGGAGTCGTCTGCCGCTCGGCGAGACAAATGAGGATCCTCCACAAGTGGGCTGCGCCTAATCCACTGCTAACGGCCGACACTGTCGCCGTACCAACGCAAGAGGACGCGACGTTGTCACAACTGAGCGAGGCACTGCACCAAGACCGCGTGCAGAAACTGACCGCATAAAACTTCAATGCCTTCAGAAAAGAGCGTCGGAGTTGAGTCTCCATCGCGGCGGCGTGACATTCGCGTCGCGAGTCATTATACCGCGCGCACTACGCGAGCAAGCCATGGCGCTCATCCATGCTGGACATCGAGGAGTAGTAGCCGTAAAAGATGCGCTCGCAGCTACATGTGGTAGCCAGGAACTGACTACCACATCGAAACAGCTACGCAAACGCGTCAAACTTGCCAGGAAAACCCCCAAGCCCCGCCCAGAGCCCCCATGCCTGATTGGAAGAAGCCAACAACTCAATGGCACACCCCGCACGTTGCCTTTGCAGGCCCAATCGAAGGAACATTTCTAGTTGTGGTGGATGCCTACAGGAAATGGCTAGAAGTTGTACAAATGAGTAAGCCAACATGTGCGGCAGTCATCGACGCCCTGCGTGCGTTGTTTGCAACATTCGAAGTACCTCGAAAAATAGTATCGGATAACGGCACGGCGTTTGTGTCGGCAGGGATCAGGCGGTTCTACAAATACAACAGCATCACAGCTGTGACATCCGCCCCGTACCACCCAGCAACAAACAGCCAAGCCGAACGCTACGTGGCCGAACTGAAGAGGGCACTTTGCAAGGACAAGACACGGTCATTACAGCGACTCTTGGCCGGCTTCCTTTTCAAGCAGTACACAACACTGCAAAATACCACAGGCCAGACCCCTGTGAGGCTAATGTTTTTGCGGGAAGAAATGGGAACGCCTCTCACGGCCGTTCGGCCAGAGCCATCTTCAAAGGCGGCAGAGGATGCCCGCGACTCACCGCGCAGCCGGTGGATACTAAAGGGAAAACGCGTGCTCGCCCGCCAGTTTTAACACAACCCGGAATGGGTCCCAGCGACCGTGAAAAAACGGATTGGCCTGCGGTCGTGGTTCGTCGAGCTCCGGGACGACAACTCCGCGGCACCTCAATCAGCTCCTCCAGCTAAGGCCGTCTTCAAGCAAACCATCCCCTTCTGATGGAAGTTAAGTGTCACAACCCGTCAACAGGGCCTGGCATCTTACTATGGAAAGCGCCGCTGCGACGCCAACAGCCACATGCCCAGATCACCAGCAACCGCCTTCGTTGCAACCCCAGACCGCCGACCAACGCATGTCCTCACGGCAGCGACACCCCCCTGACCACTACCAGGCGCTCTTCTAAGAAATGTTGTGTTCGTGCTCCCCAGCGGAAGCACAGCTCTGTGTCGGCGCCTCCCGACAGCGCGCCGATTAGTGTCCCCCGCGAATGGGCCCTTTCCCTCGCTGGCGCCACCCCCGACTCCGCGTGGCGATGGACAATGCACAGGGAGACACTTTGGGACCTTTATTCAGAGTAGTTGAAATAGCCGTGTACTTCTTGGGTGAATAAACCCTATTTCCAACTGTGCCCGTGCGTCAGCTGGTGACTGACTGCGGGGACATCACTAGCGCCTCAACAGCGCTACGAGATTCGTAATGCCCTTTTTAATGCTATTATTCGTGCCCAGATTTCTACTTCGACACTACTTTACCTAACTTTATAAAAGAGGAACCAGGAAAATTGTGGAAGTTTATTAGTAAATTTTATATAAGTCAGTAAAATAAGTCAGTAAAATTTTATTCGAAAAATTTATTCGAAATAAGTCAGTAAAATAAATAAGTCAGTAAAATTTTATTCGACGCCTCTAAATTGACCAATCCTCGAGTCATCGCGAATCACTTTAATTTGTATTTTCGCAGTCTCATTTGAAAGAGAGTAACACGTTAGCTGCCTACCCTGATGTTAATATAGTTTCGCACAATGGTGTCTTAAATATGTTACTCCAAATTAAACACAGATCTACGCCACGGCCCGATTGCATACCGAACGCATTTCTCCGGCGCTATGCGGAAACTGTGACGAAATTCCTTGTCCTTGTTTTCGAATCTTCTAATCGTTTGGGCACGCTTCCTTGTGATTTTAAAACAGCCCCTATCGTTTGTCCCAAAAAGGCGCCTACTGTTAGTTTTTAGCTACAGACCCATATCTATGTTATCTTCTGCCTGTAAGTTACTTGAGAACGTCGCTGCTACGTTCATAAAGCTATTTTTAAATACCCATCAAATCCTCCATCCATTTCAGCACAGGTTTCGCAAGAGATTCTCGACCATCACTCAATTACTCACAGTTGTTAACCGCGCTTCTTTAATTCTTGATAAGAGAGGACTGGTTGACCTCATTCCCTGAGATTTCAGTGAGGCCTTTGATCGCGTTCCGCGCGACAAATAATCCGCAAATTATTTTTTATCGGGCTTCCACCGTTTATTGTTTCTTGGATGACTGCCTATTTAATGAACGGTGGACAGCACGTCGACATTAATAGACGCACTTCTGACGCTCTCCCTGTTACTTCTGGCGCACCGCAGGGCCTTTACTTTTTCCTATTTTTTGTAACGAACTTTTTAATGTTAAAACTATTCCGGTCCAAATACTTCCGTGTGCAGACGACGGCATCCTTTTTAATAAAATTATTAGCATCGAGGATCAACTTGCGTCAAACTCGCCGTTACAAAACGTCACTTCTTGTAGCAAAACTTCTAACATGCAACAAAACCATGATAAAATAGTATACCTCTGAATGAATAGAAAGAAACACCCCCTGGAATTTTCTCATTGTACTTGTGACCAACTACTAAAGCAAGTAGATGAACACAAATATCTCGGCGTAATATTCACCAGTACCTTAAGTTGGAACTCTCACATTACTAACATATGCGCTACCACTTTCCGTAAAAGTTTGTCTTTTACGATACGAACTGAACGACGCTCCCTCTTAACCTAAATACTTAGCTTATACTTCAATCCTTACACCGAAACTTCAATATGCTTGCGTTATTTCAGATCCACACATGAAAACCAATATCGATTGCATCGAGATAATTCAAAGAAAAGCCGTCCGCTGTATTTATGGTATGTACGGCCGAACAGACTCTGTTTCTGCCCTGATAGAAAGACATGGTATCCCAGCAATTAAATCCCGGCGGAAATCAGTTCGAATAAACTTAGTTTATCAATTAGTTAACCGGAAGCTCCTACTTCATTCCATCCCGTATATTAGTCTCCCGGCAACACGACGGGGTCGTCATATACATGCCCTTGCCTTAACTCCTTATTTCGCCAAAACTAATCTTCAAATTTTTGTTTTTCCGCGCACGAACTGTGAGCGGAACAAAATACCGATTGCAGCCGTTCTGTCGACAGATTCTATTGACGCGCATACTTTCCTGTTGATGTGAAAATTATTTGCAATTACCTTCTCCCCTGTTCCATTGTTCCAAAAGGCAGCATAAAGGGGCATAGAAAACTTCTATATTCAAGAGCAATTCAGTAACATTGCGACATACATCGTAATTAACATCAAGTACGATAGGCGGGGAATAAATAAGTGTGTGGGCGATTTAATCTTTAAATTAGAAGATGCCTATTGTTTGAAATTTTGGTACCAATCCAGATATGCTTTATCGTGTGCTCCCCCATCACTTTCGAAACCTCAAAAGGGGTCCCCGGGGCAGTCATGGCTGCGAACTACCGCCCCAAATTATGTAGAGTTCTTGGCTGCCCAAGAGAGCTTTTTCGAAACAAAGAATTCGTATGGCAAATAGTTAACGATGTTTTTCACTATTCCTACTCTCCTCAATGGTTCGAGTAGGAAAAATATAGTCGTCAGAAGAGCATAAAGGTTGCTCTTTAATTTATGGACGAAAAGTTCCTTCAAGGACGATGCTTATGTAAGGAACATGGTTAAAATTAACTAATTAAACTAAAATAATTTTTAAAATTTCCCAATGCACTAGATCGAGTTACTGGGGAACCCATTGGAGATAACATATACTGAGGAGATTATACTTAGAACACCACGGCGTGCTGTAAAATTAGATTTGCCAAAGCTTTTATACCCACCTAACCAACAACGAACGAGTAAATTCGTCTGCGCCAAACTGAAATTCACGCGCTTAGTTTTCTTACGGCTCAGACTAGCCAACCAATCTAGACCCAAAAACGTACAGTTTGTACCTTGCAGGTTACTGCCAGTAAAGTTTTAGTAAACCATTCATTGCCCCAAGAGAAGCGGCCTCGTCTGCTCACAATAGTCAGAACGATCGAACTATTTTGAAGAAGCCATGACAGCAATTTGAGGGTCAATACTTATACCGAAGACACAAGAAATAATCGCATATAAAGCAGATAGTCCACCACATGCTACGTTTAGCGGTGCGCTAAAACTTTTGTATGGTTTAAAATAAATTTTTTTGAAAAATTTATCACGCTTCGGATTTTGAAGTAGTTTTTTACATACACGTGCGCAATGTTAAAATGTTAAGAATAAATAGCGTGAAACATTTCTCACGATTAAAAATCCGCATATTAATTTCTATAAAAACCAACCTTAAATGCCTCGCAAATAAACTCTCTTTACAAACTTACCAGGCAGAGCGTCTGCTAATAATGAAACCTATCGGAAAGTAACTGGCTGCTTAAGAGGAGCGAAACACGCGCATGCAAAATTTCACGTAGTTCTACCAATCGTACTGCAAGCCGTCCTGGCCACTGAGGCCTATAGACGACGCTGTACAACAAGGTCGGACGTACACTGTTGCAGACGCACGTGACACTTTGCCATTTGTAATTCCCAAGGATTGTTCCAGCTTCCACGGTGACGGCGTACCACACTCAGGAGTGCGGCGTTTCGAGGAGGAGAAACGCCGCCGAATCACATCGCAGCTCCCCGGATTCGAAATGGAAGCCGTTCCTATTGACTCAGAAAGACGTTTAAAACCCGCATATCAACCTACTGCTTCGTCCGAGCGATTGACGAGAATAGTACGGAAAGAAATGCACGCCAAAGCCCTGGCCGTTTATTCCTGACACGTTACTAAAGCCAAGAACTTCAGCTGTCACGTGAGATAAGCTTGTCGAGCTTGGCCTTGAGTCAGTTTGCTCAGCTGCACAAGCCTTTCCAAATTTAGCTGCTTTCGTTCGTTTCACAACCAAGTAAAACATACTCACGAAAAATATTGTCCTTGTTTCGCGTTTCATTTTTGCTGAAATTTGGCCACATTTGTACTTCAATAAAACTAACAGAAACACTGAATGGTTATCGGTTATTAGAAGGGAAATGACTAACTTATGACTACCTTATTAACACCCTAGAATCCGTACAAAACCGCCGCGCACGCTTTCTCCTATCTAATTGTACTCGATATTGAGAGGAAAGCGGTATGTATCAATACCCTTTTTGTGGTCTTCGCATGACATTACTGTCTGCTGAATGGACCCTACTGGTCACGGCCGCAGCACAGTGACGACAGAGCAGAGTTTCGCCTATCCGCATATACAATGCCGGTACAATTTGTAGAACAAATGTTGAGCTGTTAAATTGAAGACCAGATGTGACTTCATTTAGGTGAGGGTCGCAGGCTAAACCTTTTCTAAAACCATGTTGGTTAGTGTGAAAAACTGCTGTAATTGAAGTTGGCTCAGAATATGTGACGCAATTTTATGTTTGAACGTATTGCAGAATACGCAGTTAAAAAAGTGGGGTGAAAGTTTTTAGGCGCCGCAGGAGACTGTCGGTGAATTGAATGCCGCGGGGTTTGTCCTGCCGGTATTTATCTGTCGTCGCGGATGTTTCTCTAACCGTCGAATTACATTGAGAACATTGCAGATCAAACAAGAATTTTCTAGACTGGAGATGTTACTTCAGAACACTCTCCCTATCGAAAGAGATAACAAGTGCGCCATACAAAATATTCAATGAACAGTCGCTTCCCTTTGTATACAGACAACACAGCCCGGCGCATCTTGCCGAAAAAGAAAAAAACATAAACGAATCCCACGCATTATTCAAGGAATTACCCCCCTCCCCTATCTATAAGAGCGCATCGACGCGATGCTAAAATGAAACGACAGTCCAAACAAAAAAAAAATAAAGTCCATCATCTTGCGTAGTGCGGTTTTGGATGAACCAGGTGGACGACTTGGGGCCGCGAGCGTCGTCGTGATGTGTCGGAATCACCATCGGGGATACCTTCGCAGGTAAGGTGGAAAACGTGCTGTAGAATCCGGTAGTGTCTGAAATACCGTCGCGGAAGCTTCTCACAAAGTCCACGTCGTCGGATGGGTGTCCAAACCCACACACGATCTCCTGGGCGGTCATCGGCGTCTTGGAGTCGGAGGTTGTAGCACCCGGCATCCACCACCTACTGCTTCGTTGTGCGAACTCGAGCGAGCTGGCCGACGACCTCCGAAGCTGCAGGTATCCTTGGACGTCGCCGTTGACGTCATCATGTTCAACATGGGGAAGCGTGGTGTCAAGCATTGTAGTCAGTCGCCTTCCGCAGGCAAGGTAGGACTGTGTCATCTGCGCGGTTTCGCGGATAGGAAATTGCGAATAACCTGTTTTAACTTTATAGCTTCTTTTAAATGTGACAATAAAGCTGCTATATCTGCTTAAGAGACTGCCTGCAACATATTGCAGATTCGGATTTCAGTGCTCCGTAAACAACATTAGCTGAAAGTGAAACGAAAACAGTCTCTTAAAGCTAGAGTAGGGAGTGGTGGCGTAATCTGTCTGTGTTTCATGCAACTGTAGTTGCAAGATTACGCTCATACTAACAAACAAAAATGGCGTTTTTCAGTAGGGGGTTTTCTATCGACGCCGCACAAGTAAATCGTTTCCATGTGTTTAAAAACCCTGAGACCTTAATTTTCGTTTTACGAGCTCATGAAAGACTAAGGTATCGTCCAGCATCACTGTCTGTCTTGACGTTTCCAATTTCTTCTTAATTTCACTTGCAACTTCGATGTGCAATAGGTTTCACGTCAGGACAATGTTGACAATTTGCGACTACATTGGGCAGGACCCATTATTTGATTTCCTCTTTCTCTCAATTGAAATTAAGGATATATTCATTTCAAATAAATAATAAACATTCCTGGAGATGCCACCGTTGCCTCTGCTTTAGAAAGTTTTTAGAGGATTGCGGGAAATGGGGACAGGCAGCAGCGATTCCATGTTTTTAGGGGTGAAGCCTCTTAGGGGCTGAGGCTGTTGGCGTGTCCTGTCGTCGTAATCGTCCTTCGTCACATGTAGTCACGGTACTCAAACGCCGGTAACCTTGTTTGCGCCTCGCACTGGACCGTAACGCGTAAAAAAACACCGAAACTTTCGTGTATGCCGCGCGCTGGAGCACTTCGTAGCGCGTACTAAAAAACACCGGGACACTGGTTTACGCCTTGCGCTAGAGAGCTTCGTGCTTCAAAGGCAAGAGACTTTTACAGCAAAGCTGTACACCTGTACCCCCCCTATGGTTTCATCTCCGTTGGCAAAAACGCCTAGGTGCCAAGAATACCATTATATACTGCACATACTTCGCCCCGCAACAGGTTTCCCGTTAGTGAAGATGGCCCGGGATTTTTCTTTTTCGCGAAGCTTCCTTTCCCCTTAAAGATTTTAAAATCTAAGGCAAGGCCTCGAGGGCTTGCCAGGGATACGTTCCTCCACAGGCCTGTCCAGTTGGATTTCTCAGGAACGAATTGCTTAAGTCGACACTTATCGGCGGATGGAATAATTTGCTCGTCAACACTGAGATTTGTATGCACGGCAGAGTGAGGCAGGCCTTTCTAATGTCGTCAAGAAGAGGATAGACTTTCCATTACCGATCAACTTCTCTTCGTATTCATCCATCCTCTTCTTTACCTTCATCGGAAACAGCTAGGCACACACACACAGCACACCCATACATCACAACACAACACACCCAACAAACACACGACAGAGACGCCACACACAGCACAGCCACAACACAACACGCACGCGATACACACAAATACAGAAAACATACCCACATGCACAAAACACACACACATACACAAAACACACACACAAAACAACACACACATATACACAAAACACGCTCACAGCACAGACACAACAAACACGCACACAACAGACCCACACACACTGTCTATGATATCAAGTTTCGTGGTTTTTTGGACCAATATATCCCAGTGTGCAATATCTTACCCATCTTATACCTTTTCAAGGAAACATCATAGCAACTAAAGAAGGACATCACAGTTATCTCTGTACTTCAATCAATTCAAATAATTAGGAAAATAACTGGTTCCCACTAGCTCTACTGTGGGGTCTCAGGAGGATAAGTGACATACCAAGTCTCTAACTTGGTATTCCGTTTAAATGGTATTCCATTTAGCAACGTTATTGTCATTCATAAACGTTGTGATGTGTGAGTATGTCGACGTTTTCTGACCAGGTGAATGTTGAGCGAATTCATCTAGGTTATCAGCCAATTATGCGTTCTGAGAAGTACTAGTAATGCATTTGCTTGTAAGATTTCGGTCCACTTTGCAAGAATGAAAACGGCCGAGGGGGCGAGGTCTATGTAGAGGCTTTAAATGAGAGTCTCAATTATGAGTCACACAGACGTCATTCTAAAATAGGCATACGGCAAGGTTTTAGGAAGGAGATTCAACTTGGGATAGATATTGTCACTTCTATAATTCCAATGTGCCCCTGTAAAAACAATTAAACCACGTCTAAAATTTCATTTGTTCCCTCAACTGTTTTTGGGGTGACATTCGCAGTACGAACCTAATTGAAAAGCATTGACTTGTACAAAAAAAACAAGAGGCATTGTTTCATGACGAGAATTTATCCTGCAATGCTACAGTTTGAAAACAGCTGGCCACAAAAACATACCGAATGGCTTTTGCCCAGCAGGCTACTATGACCAATTTTTCCTTCTGTGGACTGATGCCTAATTGGATATCTTAGACGTATAAAATAGAAACAGAATTCCTGGATAATCACAAGTACGGTATTGCCGCAGCTTGGTTTTATTTCAGTAATGATTGGGTGGAAATTGGAATGATTGCTTCCTGTCACGTGTCCAGTATCAGTGCCTGTGAGTGCTTTAAAAGACGTTCACCTCAGATCTCGAGCAGTCATCGAGGCTTGGCCCTTCGACGTTCAGACTCTCTGTGTGACGGCAACGGCTCTGCGGTAAGCCGACAAAATATTTCTTCTGATTACTGTCACCTTTTCGTCTGTACGAAGTTCCGTGTAAAGTTATTAATTAACATTGCTTCCTATTGAAGAAGCCATCGTAAAATTGTGAAAATGTTTTGAAAATCTTGGGCTTCTCCAGGGCATTCTGTGAAACAGTTCTGTTTTTACGAGTAATTTTAGTTCAAGAAGGCACAAATACCAAGTAATTTACAAGAGACATGCGAATCCCCCTCGAGAAATCAGACTGTTCTCTCCCAGGGATATAATGAAGCATGCGCTTTACAAATGCTGCCTCGTGCACTACTTCCTATATACATTTTCGCGGTAAGGAAATAACTGAACTCTATACGAGAAAATAAGCTGTCGGTGAAATGCAAAATTAGTAGCTACAAACAAGTAATATCTAAAAGCAATATTCGCAGACATTTTATTTCATTCTCTTTATTGTGCAATGAAAGTCTAATAGGTAAAAAAATGTTTCTTTACAGATTCCGCAATTTGAGATGGGATTGTTCTCAGTGGTAAGGCATTGTTTTCAATCTGATGCACGTAGCATTGCATTTTACAACTGTCTATGTAAGGGGTAGGGCCCGGTCTAGAAAAAATTAATAAAATCATTCAGGAGGGCGGCTGAGCAACGCGGGGGGGAATCATACTAGGAACCAAAAAATCACAACCTTTAAAAAGTATATTTTATTTTTATTTATTTATTTATTTATTATTTATTTATTTATTTATTTTTATATTTTTTTATTTATTAATACAGCAATCCCCATGTTTTTATATGGCAATTAATATTGCAGAAGGAGGTTCCAGAGTTTACACTGTCGAGGGAACCTCCTGTGCTCAGTGATGTGATACTTGGCAAAAATAAAAAACAACGTCAATAGAACGTAATTAAACAGATATATTCAAAGAACGGATTAGACGTAATCAAACAAGGTTCATAAAACGAATTTTGGCAGGGAGGTTACAGACATAATTTTGTAATATGTTTGCACTCTAAAATACATGCAACAAAACAAACGAAAACAAATACAACAACAAGATCAGGTCAAATTTGGTGCAAACAACAATAACGACAGCTCCATGACTTCGTCATTGTAAAGAATCGGCAGGATCACGCGAAACTAAGGGAATGCTCTTGGTGCGAACGAGAAGAAGACATTATATTCAAAGACGTCACAGGCCAGAGTTTTTGAAGCAACGACGAAAGGTTATACACGAAACGTCAGACGAGACACTCAGCTAAGGGAAACAACCCAAGTGACCCGCTCCACTGCCCACAATTACAAGGTCCGCGACCGTCCCCGCGTAAATATCTCGAGAACAGAACCTCCTCACGGTCGGTCGTATGAGGACGAGGGTGGCGACGTCACCCTCATAGCGGTGCTTGCGTCGTCGAGGTTGACTCCACAGGTTGCGACGCCGGAAGGAGTCTCAGAAGAAGCAGTTGGAGGCTCGAACCCGCCTCCCGCCCGGTCACGCGCCGTTCGGCAACCGGAGCTCGGTAGACGATAGTCCATGCTGGCGACGATGCCGCGGGCCTTGGCGGCGACGCCCGGAATAGTGGCAGAGTCTACCGACATTCTTGCCTTGCTGTGGCGCGTATACCGCACGTCTTAGGCGGGTTCTCACGGTGCCGTGCCCCGTTCGAACCGCCTTGTCTCCTGGCTCGGTCTCTCTCGCTCTCTGCCCGTGCCTCGTTCCCACCTCTTCTTCCTCTAACTGAGCAGCACCTGCTGGGTCTTGAGCTTCGTGTTTCTAGCGTACAATCCGGCGTCATTCCCCTTCTCTGGTATGTTTCAGTTACGGTACGCGGGTAAAAGGAATATTTGAGGCAGTTATTTCGCGACCAAAAAGGGGTTAACGTCTGTTCATCCCTTTGGCAAGGGGCGTACCCACATGAAAATGAAATGATGTCGGAAACATCAAGCTTGTGATGCCCCTTAATAACTGGTAAAGAAATTTTAGTTGTATAAACTATTTCTTTCGGTAAGTGAAGGCTCATTGTCACGAGATAAGAGCTCTGTTATAGAGGTGCGTCTATAGCTGCATAGATAAAGCGAATTGCCCTTTTCCGCACGTTTTGTAATTTAGTTATGTTATCTCTAGTGAAGGGGTCCCAAACAACCACCCCTTATTCTAAGATTAGGCAAATGATAGTTTTGTATGCTAGAGTCCGCACCGTAGACTTAGATGTCTTAAACTTCGTCGAAGAAAAAATATTTTGTGGTTAGCGTTTTATTACACAGTCAATATTGTTACGTAAAGACGACGAAGAGGGAAATGCAGCGTGGTTTGTGATCCCAGCCTACGACGACGAAGAAGAACTGTGGGTGCGCGCTGCCTGCGCGGGCTCAGGCTTTGCCGCCATGTAAATAACCCGTAAATACATCGTTCGACTGTCTCATCGTTCATGTCGTCTCTACTGCCGCCACGTAACAATATGTTTAGTCCAGTTAAGGTCATTGGTAATCCAAAAAGCAAGATACTTATTTAAGTTACTTCAGAAAGGATGAAGCTTGCCGTGGTAAAATTAAATAGTAAGGGTTTGTTTTGTGCGTTATTCGCACAAGTACAGTTTTATCGAAGTTATTTACATCTGCCTTAAGTCCCACTACTTAACAATTTTATGAAAGGCACTAGTTAGAAAGTTTTGATCAGTTACATTGGATATCTCAGAAAGTATGACACACTCTTCAGCGTACAACTTGATTTTAACAGGAACTTCATTCAAAATATCATTTATAAAAATGCGAAACAAAGGGGGTTCCAGAACAGTACCCCGTGGAACGCCAGAGTAAACGGTTGGCTCTTCTGAACAAGATTCGTTAGAAACAACAAATTGTTTGCGGTTTATAAAATATTCAGCTATTCATTTTACTAGGCGCGGCTTTTGAAATGTTTTCTCTAATCTAAAAAGTAATTTTTTGTGTGATAAATGTCAAACGCGTTTGCAAAATCCATAAAGATTGCATCAGTTTGCGTCTCATTGTTAATTGAAGTTGTTCCGAAATCGCGTCTCGTCTCTACAAGTTGAGTACAGTTTGAATAGGCTTTTCTGAATCCGTGCTGGTGTTTTGTTAGGATGTTATGCTTACCTAGACACTCAGAGATATGCGTATGAGTGATGTGTTTTAGAAGCCTAAAGGTTGTTGACGTTAATGATATAAGACGATAATTCGAGATGAGTTGGTTTTTATCACACTTATAAGCAGGCTTGGCTCTGCCGGCGCTCCAATCATCTGGTTCTCCGCCTTCACGCAGTGATTTTGAAAATAACGCATACAGACACTTTGCCATCCACTCGGCCTGTCGCTTTAAAAATGCGTTTGGAATGTTATCCGGCCCGGGTGTCTTTGACACATTGGGTTTAAGAAGCATGTAGAAAATGCCTTGCTCACTGATAACCTTGGTCGAGCAACCTTTTCATTTTAATTGAAATCATGTGTTGCAGGAAAGACAAGTGTGCGTTGTTGACTTGAGGCAACGCTCGTTACGATGCTTCAGTTTAAGTTCGCCGTACGTGCGATATGCCTTGCTGATTTACCTAAAAGGCTGCTCACTACAGCACTGCCACAACTGTGACTTCAAACTTTATGGAGAGTACATTTTACTACATGCTCTGAAAGAGGTTAGGTATTTACCCGAAAAAACTATGTTTAGAAACCTGTCAACTGCAGATTTTCTCATTTGAATGCCATACAAGAAACAAAACATCTGGCATCAATTTTCTTGTTTAATGTGCTCAATACAACCAACGCAGACATGGCTAAGCAGAAAATGTATTTTTGTTATGCCTTATGTGGGCTTTCATTACAACAACTCCATAATCTCTATAACTACGCGCGGCATAGCTTTACTATTCCTGGCGTGTTAAATTAGACAATGTCGTATTTCGTTTGCCTACCAAATTATGTATCTCGGCTTCTTCGGAACATGACGTTCGTAACCTGAGCGCAGGTGGAAAGCATTGATTGTAACACCTGACTAATATAAACCTCGCACCAGATTTTCAGATTCCATGTTGCCATGGCAATTGTATTCCTGGCGCAAGTGGCTGTAGACGGTGTGGCGGGTTGTGCCGGCCAATGGGTAAGTTCAATGCAGAGCATGCCAATTCATGGCTTTCACTCCCTCTCTCAGTGCATATCCTTTCTTTGTATACAATGGTCAAACTGTACCAATACCAATTACAATAAAATCGCTTAAAAGCTCACTTCCCCTGATTAAGATAGACGGCACGTGCTGAAGCACTTCAAGAGGATCAGCAGACATTATAGCATGCGGAATGAGGTCACTGAGCTGTTCGTAGTGTAATGCGACATCTGCAGCTTTGTGAAAAAGGAATCGCATTGTATGACTGTCAGAAGAATAGCCAAAACTGTAAAAAAGAAAGTTATGCTCTTTATTGTATGTGGATTTCTTGTACCTTCTTTACCGAAATAGTCCATATAAAAATGTCAAAACGTCAATAAAGAGTAATGATTAATCAATAATGAGTAACCAATAATGATTAATCAATAATCAATAAAGAGTAATGAGTAATCAATAATGAATTCGGTAACGTAAAGAGCTATACCACAAATGTTATCCCACTGTTAAACATTTCCGAATAGAGTGCTTCAACATATCCAATATGGAGTTGTGTGAGAACTTTCACTTTCGTGTTAGTTTTTCTTGCGCTGGTGCAAACATATTTGCAGTCACTACCTCTTTTACGAGTTCTTGCACGAGTTCCCTTAGAGTGTAAAAAAATACCTAAGCAGCTGGTTGATTTCCGCTGGTAAGTACTCAAAGCAACAAGAAACTGATGCAGATGTGTTAATCTGCTACTTAAAAAACAGTTACACTATGACTTGTGTAACAAAGGTAGAAAACACCGAAAGCTGCTGCTATATTACGACTTGAACCTTTCTTAACGCTCTTAGATCTTGCAACATGTAGAAAAAGCTCAACCGTTAGGACCTCGTGTGCGACACTCATAAAAAAGTGCACTGCTTCGTGGTGTTTTCATACATAAGTTTTCTGGTAATGACACTTCTGGAAAGAAGCAAGTTCCTCGTGTTTGATCGTCGTCTTTTCATTACACGCGTTCGTGCCATTACGCATTGTTAGGTTTACGCAGACACTGCTGGTAGTGGAAACGTTGCAGAAAATTCAAGGACACCTAAGTTTTACTGAGGCTGTTGTGATGTGCGAGAAAATAAGTGTCCATTAACAGAAAGCGATCACTTCGTCTTATTATTATTATGGTCCTTCCCCTTTGCGTGTTTTTATTGGCTTGGTCTTATGACAAGGATGACATCGAACGGGGCAACACTTTGCCACTCGTCAAGGGATGAATGTGTGATTCCTATGCCAGTCTTAAGTTGTACAGCATGTCCGGCCGTAGCCTGTGCGTTTCATCCAGTAGCGGTGCACAGGTTCTTGTATACGGCTGAGTGCGCACAGTTTTCTAATTCGTGCATGCCCTCTCAATACTAACATAAAAATTAGTCCTCCCGCGATATTTGTATTCCTTTGGGGGGTGGGGGCGGAAACTAGCCAAAAGTTTCCTCCAGGAGGCCTTCAAGCAGAACGAGATTTGCGCGTATTTATTTTATCACTATGTTTTAGCTAATATTACAACGGAGTAAATAAAACACTCCGGCTCATTCGGAATGGAAATGCGATGACTGAGGTAAAAGTGCAAGGGGTAGTTTCCACTAGCCTTAACTTGGGCTTTCTTTACCCTTTCTCTAAAAAAGAGATGAATAAAAACATTAGCCTACACCATGCAAAATCAGTTTAAACAAACTCCACATTCCACCCTCCTAAAATCGAAATGCAAACTTGCAAACTTAGAAGCCGAAGCCCACTTCAGCTCACCGGATGTCCAAAGGCAACTACCACACTCCAAACTCAAAACAACTGCTGTGTGCCCTGAGTTCGCTCATAGCGCCATAGGATAGATACTGGTTTCGTAACTCTAGGGACCTAGGTTTGATTCCGACCACGGTAAGCGTTTTTTTTCTTCGAGGTGCGTCTGGAAACACCTGCACGTGGGCTTTTGGCCTCCTCGCCACTTTCCCTCACACTTCCTGACCAAGCATTTTTTTCCTCCGCCCTTTGCCGCCCAGAAGTTCCGGTTTACAATCCACACAGACGGAAGAATTTTTCTGCCGCTTTGGTGCTAAAACTAAACCGTCCGGGTGTCCTTATTTCGGCTCAGATGACACATCGCAAGTGTTTCCCGTGCGTTTCCGCGTTTGACAGGCTGTTTTGGCACATTTTGCACAGGTGGAGCATCGCGAATACGAACACCAACATAAAATTTCCAAGGTTTCTACCATTACCTTTCGAGGTGCTCGGTATTGTGTTGTACCCCCTTTAGCACGTAGTATGGATAGAACTACACGGGAAAAGCTTTCGGCCTGTATTTGGTGATGCATGTAACAGATATTTACAAATCATTTCTGTGTTCTTTTTTGTGGTGCTTTTGCATAGTACGACACCCTATCATTTCCGCGAACGACGACTGTCTACAAAGGAAGTTTCGTTGTCTCTTTCAGTGTAACAGCTTTGACCAATCAACCTGCTGCAGCGGCTTTTTCTGCCTGCCTGCCGCATTTGGAGCTGGCATCTGCGTCCCAGGGAACTTGAAATAAAGTTCGTAAAAAACGGATGCAATGACGCCATTCATAGATCTCTCCAAACCGCAAACATTTTTACGACAAAGTCTGAAAGAAATCTCAAGGATGAATGAATCATGGTGACTTCGTGCTAGCATAACAAAAAACAAAAGCGCGTCTAGCAAGAATACCTGAGACCACTGTATGTCATTCGGCAGATAACAGGCTTCGCTTACTGCGTCCCACTTTTGTGTCACGGGCGCCAGCGCTGTGGTGTGCCGGCCCACCACAGACTTCATTCACCCACCACAGCCGCGAAGCGACAACAATATTCAATTACCTTAGCAAAGACCATTTAAATTTACTTTGTGTGTGGAAAAGTTGAAGCGACTTAGTCACTAAACACAGTCAATTGAATCAAGCTTCATGCTGTTTTTTTTTATAAAGACGCAATGAATAAAATTATACTTCAGTTTTAGGAGAAACAACGTGCCGAAAGAAACGCCGATGCTATGAGGCCTGGTGCAGTTGAAGGCTGCGTTGTCGTTTCGACTTCCTGGCGATCTCCAACGCACGCTACAATCGACACGTGGCATTTTAAGTTTTCGCATACATCTTAAAGGCAATGACCGCGGCCAGTATTGAACTCGCGTCATTGGCATCAGCAGCACCTCCCTTTGTCACTGATCTACCGCGGAGGGTGTAACTCAACATCAGAAGTTTACACCGGAGGGGCCACTCAAGGGGATCACACTACAGGTCAGGTGTAGAAAACGACCGCCTGTACATATTTTTTTTTTCAGATACGCCAGTCGTATATGAAGATGTTTTCGCTGTTAGAAAAGTACCTAAAAGCTGATCTAGGCTGATCCTGCGTGTAATGTTACAAATACAAATACATGTGCACATCAAGCGGCATTCTGCATTTATATCGCTATTGGTGCTCAGTCTTGCTAGCAATTTCTCCAGATATACTGTGCCATATTCACAGGCGTGACGGGTATATCTAATAAAAACACTATTTGAAATTTCTTTGATATTGTTTTCCCAACTCGTCCGCGACATGCAACCCAGAATCGTCTTCATGGCGAAATGAGGACTACTTCACGTCATCCAGTAGTATTTCCCTTGACGATCTCCGCCGTCCACACAGAATGGTATTGAGATAGAGGTTAGCTGAAAGCTGTCCTCGTGTACAGCTGCAGTTTCTAAACAATACATTGAGTAAAACGTGTAGCTACCCACCGGTACTACCAGAAGAAGTCACCAATACCTTCGATACACCGACGAAAATCAACATATAAACCACCTCATACAGTGTTACTAAAAATTTCACTACGCTGGTAGAATAATCTTGAATTCTAAATTCGACTGTTTTTGTGAACAAAAATTATTTTATAAGCGCGAAGCTTCAACACCATCGCAACCGCCGCAGAGGTGTCTCCAACGGAACTGCATGACAAGAGAAGCGCCGCGTCGAATACGCGCCAGAACCAGAACACTATGTTGTCTACTACTGCATCAAATAATTATTGCTGAGGCGTAACAAAACAATAAAGAAATATTTGTATTAAACATTTTTTTTACGGAACTCTAGCATTTTCGTGTAATAGTTCTAAAACGTATTGGCAAAGGTTTCGCTTTGTGTACCCTGCTCGCGGACGCAGGCTGGTGGCGTCCGCAATCGATATACTGAACATTGGACCCAAAACATTTCGAGTACGGTAAAGGTGGCTAACTCAGTGGCCACACGACAGCCTGCACAGTCTTTTCCAATCGGGCATATTGTTTTATTCTGTGAAGGTAATGCGGAGCGAGTATTAATTTTCGAGTCGGGCTGGGGAACGTTTGTAAATGCGATTTGGTGTTGCGCTGTCGATTCCACAGTAAAGTGTAAGCAATGGCTGTTGCCGGAGCACATCCATAGAACGGATGGTAACCTTGGTCCTTTACTGAAGACCCGGACGGATTTGCCATTAGGCCACGAAAAACAGAAGTTGACATCAGCATTTAATGTTGGATCCGTATTTGTATGGGAACTCTGTAGTATGGTTGTATGTATATGTTACTACTCTATCAAGCGTTCATTGTAGCTCATTCGTTTTTGTAGTCGACATATTTTGGGACATCGTCTATGTGCTACTGCCATAAAAGGAGAGCCTAAGAGTCATCATCATTGCCAAAAATGTCGGGACAGCCACCAGGTGAAAAGGCAGCATTGTTTCCGCATCAACTGCGTGGTTTATTATTTAGAGCTTTTCGATCGGCCGTCAGGGTCAAGCAAGCTAGCTTGCCTGGCTTAGATCGATGCTCTCGGGATATCGAACAGTTACGGCAGATTCGCCAGAGATCTACAACAACGTAACAAATTCTAGGCATGTTTGCTGGAACTGTCTTGTGTTCTCATTTTTACGCCTTCCTAACAATAGTTACTACTGCAAACGTGCCTTACAACGCAACGTCCGCAAGAACGAACGGTGGAGGCCAACCCTAGATTGCAGCGGACAACCACCGTTACGGTGGAAGGAAAAGATTTTAACCGGGGTAAAAAACTAGGCCGTTTATTTCGAAATATTTTGGTTTTTCCTGCACATACACACGCGCTCACATAATGAAAGAAGATGCGTGCCCAGCACGATCTAATCGTGTGGTTCATGCACCAGTAAAGCGAAAAAAAAGTGCCAAAAATTGAACTTTGCGCGGAAAGCAACTAAACCTTGCTTCAAACATGCATGCATGCATTTTAAGGTGTCCTGACGCAACTTTTGCGTGCTAGTAATATTACACAGTTTGCTTAGTTTACTGGACAGAATACCCTGCCCGAAATTTGTGTTTCTTGGGACACGCAGAATATAGTTGAAGTTAATCTCATGTACAGCGCCGACGGAACAGCACCCGCAGCCGCGTCCAACAAGTGGGCGTACACCAGCGTCACCATCACTCCCTAATATAGAAAAAAAGGGACGTAGCTGTGCACCCCAGACGTTCGGCAGAAACGAATGACGACATGTCACACGCGCCCTCGCAGGGTGCACCTTGAGTAATCTTGGTGACGGTATTGACAACACCGCGGACCGCGGGCCCCCGTACTCAAGCTGTATTCCACTCTGCCTAGGATTTTATGGTGGCCATCCGAGCCGTGGTCAAGCTCTGGTGGATGCGCTCCGTATCTGTTTACTAGACAGGGAGCTCTGGTACCTCTCTCGGTATCAGGGTAAAGCGAGCGACAAAAGTACCCCCAGCCACTTCTTTTTTTTTCATGCTGTAGGGTTTTTTTTTTAACTTTGCAAACCCCATGATCGGCCTTCCAAAAGGGGCCCCACCAAAGCCAACTTTCCTCCATTACCTGCCGTATCGTTCCAAATAACTGGCAACTTCCGCCGGTTCTTGAGTATTGTACACTGGGACAATACAAAACCAGTGACATCTACATCCGTTCCTTCTTAGCCAAGTTCATTGAAAGTATTTTCGGAAAACGGTACAAAGCAAAAGTACTGACATCTGGAGAAATCCTTGTAGAAGTAAACTACCCAGAACAATAAAGAAAAACTCCTTAAACAAAAGCGTATTGGCGACGTGAAAAATATATTCACTCACCACCGAACGCTCAATACGCCACAGAGTGTCATATTCGAATCTGATCTCAGCAATGAAGCTGGCTCTGAGATCCTCGAGGACCTGCGCGACCAGGGTGTCACTACAGTAAAGAGGATATACCCGTTATACCTCAGTGGAACTGGAAGGGTTTCCGTTCATGAGCCCGTTTAATAAAGTGAAGAGGATGACTATGTGCCAAGGAAATCAGCAAATGAAAACCCAACATACAGTCCTGTCTGTTTCGTCCTTGCTTATCAGGAACCGAGGCAAGCCGCCTACCACCGAAGAATGATCATCGGTTTATTGCGCGCTAGTTCTTTATACAGTGAACACAAAAAGGGAAACAGCGTGCGCAGTGGACTGCCTGCGCCCGCGCGCTAGCTCAGGCGCGCCTAAACATGATACACTCACCTGAGCACCTTAGTTGAATGTGTGAATTCAGGGTTTTTTTTATGTACCGTCCAACCGTACGTCCCCAACCTACGTGGGTGCGTTAAGTGCCAACGTTATGGCAAGAGCCCTAACAAGTGCCGTGCGCGGATAACGTGTATGAAGTGCTCACAGCATGACCACCGCACAGAGAATCGCAACAGTACTGTGAATAAGTGCCTGAACTGTAGTGGCCCGCACCCAGCGTACTCAAGGACGTGGTAAGCCTTCAAACTCGAGAAGGAAATCATCAACCTCAAAGCCAATGAGAACATTTCCAATACATTCCTCTACAGAAGCGTGTAAAAGGCTTAGTGCCTTCGCTTTTGCGGAGAATGTCCACGCAGTTTGCCGGGGGGGGGGGGGGGGGCGGTGGAGCGCGTCGGGTTTTTGAAGGGGCAGATTACTCCGAGACAGAGTTTGTTACGGCCCCGCCCCCCTGGTTTTCATTTGGCAGCCCAAGCCGCTATTACACCACTTGCCGGGACGAACGTGTTCGAGGTGGCAACCCACATGGACAGGAGTGGGGTCGCTCCTGTGTCTACCTCACGGGCCTCGAGCAGACCTCAGGGCATCCTCACTGCAATCCTCGCTGCTATCCTCGCCCTACCCCCTGTCCTACCCGTGATTCCTGCCACGCCCTCGGCGGTGGTGACTGAAAGGAAGAGTACTCGAAAAGGTTCTACGCCCTGGTTCCGGGAGCCCAGTCTCTCGGACACACCCAGGACAGCTCAGGACGAATTGGACGTCTAGCTGTACTTGCCTGCACAGCAGCCCAAGGAACGGACAGCGACGTCAAAATCAAGGCAAAAACCGCAACAGCACACTCCGATAATACAAGCGCCTAAAGACAACACATGAACACACATACACACACTCCTGTAGATCCTACAGGTACGTAATGAGAAGATAAAATATTGTCATGTGGCCAAAGAAGACATAGCTCTCTTCAAGGAAAACAAGTTCATTGGGGCGAACTTGTGCTAGCATAAAAATTCAAAGAATACAGGTGGCGTACGAAGTGACGTACGACGTACGAAGGCGAGCTTCGACGATTCGAATGCCGCGGCGTCTCCTCTGCAGGCTTTTATCTTTCGGCGCAAGTGTTTCTGGAACCGTCGATTTACATCCAGAACATTGTAGATCAGAGAAGATTATCCTGGGCTAGTGACGTTACGACGAAACAGTCTGCTTATCTGAATGAGATAGCCCGTGCGGTTTTTAAATAATGAATGGAAGACGCGCTTCTGTTGGGACACAGATAACAGAGCCGGTCTGGCCGGGGAGTAAAAACGATAAATACAAACCCATACATGGTTTGCGGCATTACCCCCCCTTTAAGAGGGCATCGACCCGATGCAAAACAAAAGACAATGCAAACAAACAACAAAAATAGGTCCGTCATCTTGCATAGTAAGGTTTCAAGCAAACCACGTGGACGCCGTCGGGCCGCGTGCGTCGTCGCGATGTTCCGGAATCACCATCGGGAATCACCTCGTAGGTAAGTAGGCCGACACGTCGAAGAATCTGGTAGGGTCCGAAATAGAGTCGCAGAAGCTTCTCACTGAGTCCGCGTCGTCAGATGGGAGTCCAAACCCAAACACGATCTCCTGGGTGGTTCTCGTTGTCTCGGCGTCGGAGGTTGTAGCGCCCGGCATCCACCAGCTGCTGGTCCGTTGTACAAACTCGAGCGAGCTGGCGGGCCTCCTCCGCACGCTGAAAGTATCCTTGGATGTCGGGGTTAAGGTCGTCGCCCAAGCAGCAGAAATCGCCAAGCCCAAGCATGGGAAATCATCAGTTACCAATGTGTCCGAGCTTGGTAAAACCTCGGCCGCCATTATTGGCTGGTGCTTGGGAAAGGTGACAAGCCAACAATTGGCAAAGCTGTGGAAGGCCAACATTGGATAACGCTTGGCAAAATATGTTGCCGTGGTAATGCCTATGGGTGGGCCACACGCTATTTCCACGCACTTTTTTGCCTTTCTGGCCAGCCGTTATGGCCAATTCCTGTTTCATGAGTTGCCTCCCGGTCCGATTTCTGCTTTTTACATGTAATTATACAGGAAATTATTTAGCAAGTGCGCATTATTATTTATTTAATGCGCACTAGAATAATATTTTCGTGTACAATGGCATGTGTAAAACAGAAATCGGACCCCAATAAACTGCATAAACTTTGCGAAGCAATACGTGACTTGCGAAAAATAATTGAGCAACACAACACATCACGTCCCTTTGCTTACTTTTATTATGCACACCAAATTTAGGCGAAAGAAACCTGTCCTAACGGTTGCAAGAATACGAAATATGCTTGTTCAAAATACAAACCCGAAAGCACACAAACACAACAGTCGAACAAATTAAAAATGCGCTGCTCGTAACGCGCGAACCGATCAATGCTTCGTTTAACTGTTTCAGATGCCTACAAAACAGAAGCATGCAGGTAAATAAAAACAAAGACCCTCCTTCCAAGCAATTCGCCAACCTGCCAAGATCACAATATAGTTCAAAAGCCCTATTGTTGAATAGTCCAGCTTGGAAGGCTTGATCTCTTTGCTGCATCCGCCAGTTGTCCACGGGAAACACCTTTACGTTGTAGCGCCTGTATTAAGTAAAAAAAAGCGTTCACTACTATAGTAAAAACCCGCTGTTTACTAAATACAGCACCTAGCTCCATCCTTCACGCATACACGAGCGAAAATATTCAGCCTGAACTTTTAGCTTGTTAGCACTCCCTATGAATCATGAAACGTGCCGCACTATCTATTTTTCAAAACTGCGTTTTACGGTAGCAGTTAGTGGGATCGTTCTTGAGAAAAGTCCGGAATTTCACCGCAAATTTGCTTCACACTTAGTGCAGTCGCGCATAGTAATATGAAAAAAGTCCAATAGACAAAGCAACACCAGCAGTTCCGTGAAATTTAGTTGTGGCTACTGTAGTCAATTAAACAATTAATTAATCGTGAGTAAAATTTCGCGCCGTAAACGTTTTATTAGCGTAAGTTTTGTTTTCTAACAACGTGGGATCAGACTACAAGGCAACGCACTACACAATGGGTTTGGAACGCACAAACGCCCCCCCCCCCCCCCCCCCCCCCCCACTTTTTTTGCAGGACATCTATGCCAACTCGGAGGTAGATAACAAGCCTTGTGACCTTTTAATGCGCTATATTTTTAAGTGGTAACCAAATAAAGCGACCATTAAAGAGACGCTACAAATCTTACTGATTGGGTATTGAACTGGTTAAAGCGTTGCTGTCGCCTTCGCTCACTTCTGCCTCGTCGGACGCGCCAGATGCGAGCGGAACCGACAAAGCACCGCGGCAGCGTAATTACTTAGTCGCTCGACAATATCTTTACGTCATTCAGGAAAATAATGAAACGAAAGCTTCATTGATAGCTGGAGTGTCATGAAGTCAGCTTAATAAATCCGTAACTGTTATAATGCGCACGAGTCTTGCTTCAATGCATGCTGGAAGTCGTGAACCCGCAGTTGGTGCACGGCCGCTTGTTCGGAAAATACAAAGCCGGAAAGAGCATTGCCAGAACTGGCGTCCCACAAATGGAAGGACATGTATATGACCATTAATTCTTCGCACGAACCAACACTAAGCAGCCCTCACACGCGCCAATTGTTATAAACGACAGCTGAAGTTTTGGCGGGAACGACAGCGAGCTCTCCCGTACCACGCACGGAAAAATGAAACGGTGACTAACGTTGCAAGCGGCCGCTCGGAAGCAGGCAAACGATGTTGTTTCACCAGCCAGGTATACTCCAACACCGCCACCGACAACGAACCGCACATCACAGACACGTCTAGGAGTACTACGGCGGATTCAATGTCACAAAAGAGACGCAGATGTCGGAGACTCGGAGCGACGCGACCGCCCGTCCGCCCGCCAGCCCAGCGGCGGAGAAAAAGAAAGAACAAAGGCACAACGCTCAAGTAGTCTGACGGAAACCCTTGCATTAGAACACACAAATGACCCATTCCTAGAAAACGTGTAACACTATCTCGCACGCTATTTTAAATACGCTGTACTTGACTTTGAGTACGCTTTATTTCGTGGCACGGAGCTGTGGTTCTTTAGGTAACTACTTTTGGCCGTGTTGTGGCCTGTTCACCCCTCCAACTGTCGCCGCCACGGCCTCGGCAAGCGCCAGGCGAAAATGCGCTTTTATCCGTCTGGTGAATCTCGGCAACCGATGAGCTTTATGTGCGACGTTACTTCCAGTCGCCGTTGGCTTGGCGCTCTATTAACCTTTCAGCCGAGTTACCGATGACTGGCCGATAGCTGGGAAGCCAATTTGGACCCATGGGTTTTCCAATCATTGGCAATCGGCCTCTCCTGCTTGACCGTCTTCTAAATTTGGAAGCATGGCGTCAAGCATCGTAGTCGGCAGTCTCCCGTACACAAGCTCGAACAGCGTCATCTGAGTAGCTTCAAGGATAGCCGTGTTGTACGAAAACGTGACATACGGGATCACTTCGTCCCAAGTCTTACGTTCAACCTCAACGTACACTGACAGCATATGTGCGATTGTCTTGTTCAGACGTTCTGTTAGTCCGTTCGTTTGTGGGTGGTACGCCGTCTTTCTTCGGTGATCCGTGTTGCTGTAGCGCAATACTCCTTGCATCAGTTCCGCAGTAAAAGCCGTTCCGCGGTCCGTGATTAGAACTTCCAGGGCTCCATGTCGCAGCACAACTTGGCTGGTGAAGAACTTTCCGACTTCTTGTGAGGTCCCCCTCGGAAGAGCGGCGGTGTCTGCGTACCGCGTCATGTAGTCTGTCGCTACGACGATCCACTTGTTCTCGGATCGAATGGCAGGGAACGGTCCCAGAAGGTCTATTCCAATCTGTTGGAAGGGCCTCGATGGGACGGCGATCAGCTGCAGAGCTCCGGCGGGTCTCCTCGGTGGCGTCTTTCGTGGCTGGCAGTCACGGCAGCTCCGGACGTAGCGGGTGACGTCGGATGTAAGGCGGGGCCAGTAGAACTTCGTCTGGATTTTTCTAATTGTGCGGGGTGTTCCGAGATGTCCGGAAGTCGGGTCGACATGGAACGCTTCCAACATGTCGTCCCGAAGGTCTGCGGGGATGACAAGACGATAATTCATTCTGGTTCCGGGGCTGAAATTTTTCTTCACTAGAACGGAGTTTTTCAGGCTGAATGCTGGTAGGTTGCGTTTGAAAGTCTTAGGCATGGCGACGTTGCATCCTTCGAGGTAGTCGATCATGACGCGTAACTCGGGGTCGGCACGCTCCTGGGCGGCTAGGTCGCTCTCCGTAACGACTCTGAAGAACGCGCTGTCTTCATCGGATTCTTGTAGTGGTGGGTCGACGGGGGCGCGGGACAGGCAGGCAGTCGGCGTCGGAGTGTTTCCTGCCGCTTTTATAGACGATTGTAACGTCTAACTCTTGCAGCCGCAAGCTCCAGGGCCCAAGACGGCCTGAGGGGTCCTTCAAATTGGGGAGCCAACATAGCGCAAGGTGGTCTGTCACAACTTGAAATAGTATACCATTTTGAAATCTTGAAGTTTTTAAATCGCCCATATAATAGCAGGACACTCTTTTTCAGACGCTGAGTAGTTTTTCTCCTCCTTCGACAGACCACTGCTGGAAAAGGCGATTACTTTTTCGCAACCGTTTTGTTTTTGAACGAGGACGGCACCCAAGCCTACATCACTGGCGTCTGTGTGCATTTCCGTTTCGGCGTCTTGGTCGAAATGAGCGAGCACGGGCGGGCTTTGTAGGCGTTTTTGCAGCTCGGAGAATGCTTTTTCTAGATCGCTTTTCATGCTAAAAGGGGTGCTATCTTTCGTGAAGCGTGTGAGTGGCCTCGCAATGCGTGCGACGTTTGCGACGAAACGCCGGTAGTATGCGCACAGTCCGAGATATCTTCGCACGCCCTTCGTGTCTTTCTGCCTTGGGAAGTTAGCAATGACTGAAGTTTTTGCCGAATTCGGTAGGGCTCCCGCGGCGTTGACGACGTGGCCCAGAAACGTGAGCTCCTCATACGCGAAACTGCAGTTTTCAAGCTTCAGCGTTAACCCCGACGTACGAATGCCCTCGAGTACTGACTCCAACCTTGCAAGGTGTTCATCAAAATTCCGGGCGAATACCACAACGTCGCCGAGGTATACGAGGCAGGTGTGCCACTTCAGGCCAGCTAGAACAGTGTTCATGACTCTTTCAAAGGTTGTTGGCGCCGTGCATAGCCCAAACACATCACCTTGAACTCGTATAGACCGTCCGCGGTTATAAACGCGGTATTCACTCGGTCTCTCTCGTCCACCTCAATTTGCCAGTAGCCGGTCTCCAGATCCATCGTTGAGAAGTACTTCGCATGGCAGAGGTGGTCGAGGGCGTCTTGGATTCGAGGCAGGGGGTACAAATCCTTTTTGATGATTTTGTTCAGGCGCCGGTACTCAACACAAAACCTTAATGTGCCGTCTTTTTTCTTCGCCGGCGCAGCCCAGGGGCTTTCGATGGCTGTATAATGTCGTCGCTGAGCATGTTGTCGTCTTGAGTCCGAATTGCTTCCCGCTCGTGTGAAGAGAAGCGGTACGGCGACTGTCGGGTAGGTCGGGCTCCATTTTTGGTTATTAGTCGGTGCTTCGCTAGAGGCGTCTGACGTAGTTTTGAGTTCGACGAAAAACACTCCCAGCGCGACGAAGCAAAGCCAGTAATTCGTTCCGTTATGCTTGCGGTAACGTTGGATTCACGTCGATGGGGTTTGGAAGCTTGAAGTCATCTTCGGGTGCGCATTCAAATTCAGCAACCGCGATCACTTCACTTGCTTCTTGCGTTTCTTCGGGAAACGCAATTGCAGCGCCCTTGTTTAAATGCTGGTACTCGTCGGTGAAATTAGTGACCAGCGCCCTTGTTTAACGCTGGTACTCGTCGGTGAAATTAGTGACCAAAGCGTGGGATTGGCGTTGCCGTAATCGCGCAATGCCTCTTGCGACAGAGACACTACGGCCGAGAAGCAACGTTTGGTCACTCTCTACGATAGCGTCCACATCGGGAGCTGCATCTTCATAGTAGACGCTGATCATCAAGCTTCCGCGGAGTGGCAGGGTGACATAATTCCGGCGATCCTTACAGCAGCACGGTTTCGGCGTGCGGTTCCGGCGTCATGCAGTGATCGGTGGAAAATATATAGACTTGGCGTGTACATCAATTATTGCACCATTGTTTGTCAAAAGCCCATTCCGAGAATTACGTCATGGGAGCAGTTAGGCAAAATGACGAACGCCGCAGGGTACGTTGTGCTCTCTATGGTGACGCGCGATGGGCGCGTTCCACTTGATGTCACGAGGTGCCCTCCTGCTGTGAATATGTGTGGACCGTCCCATCTGGTGATAACCTTCTTCAGCTTAGACGCAAATGGTCCGCTAATTACTGAAATGCCGGCTCCCGTGTTTATGAGGGCGACTACATCAAAGCCGTCGATGGACAGCTGACGGTCGGAGGCTGCCTTCCTCGAGCTCCGGGTACGTCGTGGCGTCGTATCTCTGCTTGTACGTGTTGAAGTTCGGGCACTATGCTTCGCCGTCTTCGTAGTATTCTCAGGGGCAGGTTTGGTCATGTCGGGTACGCGTCCCGCGGTGTAGCTGTCGTCGTGTTCGGGAATCTCGTCAAGGTTCGGTCGGGTCGTCGGGTTGAGGGAATGTCGTGAAACATGGGCTTGAGCGAGTCACTAGTCTGGTGAAATTTGGTATAAACGGATTCATTATCTAGACTCCTAGAGAGTATTTTGCAAGCCACCGACGGAACGAGTAACGCCACAGAAAATAAAACACATAACCGCGGAATTCCCTAAACACAGTCAGAAAATAAGGCAAGAGTTATTCTTGCGTTGGACGCGTTCAACGCTCCTCAGTGACACGGTGTACACTTTAGCATGCAGCGATGCTGCGGCGCATACAGCGCACCGCACGTTATTTAGCCAACGAAACAACGCGAATGCACAAAAGAAAATGTATTAAAAAAAAACTATGATCACCTTTACTCTGCCTGTTGGTGAATGACCTCTGTTGGTGAATGACCGACAAAGCTGATGCGAAAAAGAATATCAGAGGAAGGGATGCTGCGACCAGCCGGTCCAGCCGTTATTGAATTTCGTGAATTTTTTGGAACGGAGGGGCAGACAGATGCGTTCGTTGTGAAGAATTGGAGGACGGCACCGCTAATTTAAGCAGACAGTTTGGATGTTCCGCGCACTCGGATAGTTTCGAATTCCTCGGCGTCCAGGAGTGCAAAGTATACGCCTCTTACCCAAAATTACGAGACAAAAGAAGTAAAAAGCAAAAGGCAGAGCAGCGTTTTTCTAATTTCCTCTCACGTGCTTGTCCGGCACAATTTGAAGTTTGTGCCCAGGCAGAAGCCTCCTTCGGCACCAGCCGCCTAAATTCAAGTAAGCGTGCGCACAAAAACAAGGGCTCTCTTCAGCGCCTCGCGCTTCACCGGCTCGTGGGTTCAGTTGCTTTGCCACGAGGCATTTTTGGTGATATATAACCGAAACAGAGGGTGCGCAAACGATCAACAGCTTCGATGTAAATAAACTGGGCTCACGTCACCTCCCTTAACGTCCTTTGTTTCTCCCCCGCTCCCCACCACACCCTCAAGCCTGGATTCTCTTTGTCAGTAACACACAGCCCATATCTAGGTTTTGGAATTCAATGCATACTTACATTTCCTTATGAGCGGCACTAGTCAATGTGGCTTAGCATGTATAGCTATAATTATCTACAGTGAACATTGTCTCCTACCTCACAGGAGTTTCAATATTATGTCTTTCTTACAGAATCAAAAAATGGAGCGCGCGAGTTTGTACCCGTATGTTTTGTGAAGCTTCGCAACGTTTCAAAACTCTGGATCCGTATAAACCCAGAGTCCATCTGAGCCCGAGTGAGTTTTTAGTTCTTTTGAGACCTCAGCCCCCGTGAGTTCTGAAGCTATTTTGAGTTGTGAGCCCAAGTGAGTGCTGAGTTCATTTTATTTCAGAGCCCGAGTGGGTTCTGAGTTGTGCTCTCGCTGAGATTTGGAGTCTGGGTTCGTGTAGATTAGTTGCTGAGCAATCAGTCTAAGTTTCAGTGAGAAGTGATGGCAAAAATAAATTTGTGAGTCAGCTTCAGTGAGCCCGTTCAACTGAGCCCAGGTATGGTTGTGAATGTCACACCTAATGTTTTGAGCGGAAGAAAACTGTTATACCCCCTAAAATAAATGATGCTGTTACGGTCTGCGCAGACTGTAGAGTATAATTTAGATAATATTAATTAGGGGACTGTAGAGAAAAGGAAATTTGAGTAAAGGACGGTGAAATCTTGCCTATTGTATGTTGACTGTGATACTATACCTTCTTTGATTAGCTGGCAGAGCGACATCCCTCATCATGCAACAGCAAACTAGGACGCACTCCTAAGCAATACACTCCCGGGAATTCTATCGCTGCAAAAAAGCATTAACAAATTGCTACCTTCAGGCGAATAAAGTGGGGCGCACATTAAGGCATTGTCATACAATCTAACGAACCACAGATGTCTCCTATACTCCTGTACGGCGGTACAAAAACAACTGCATTATGTTTTCCACTGATTTGACGGCCATTTTTTGTGGCTATTACAAGAATGTGGCTTCTTTACAATATCATACATAATGGTTTGTACGTTCGCTTTTGGTTGATTGATTGATTGTTGGGTGCAATGTGCTGACGCAATGCAGACCATACGGCGCGCCGTAGTGGAGGGCTCCAGATTAATTTTGACCACCTGGGGATCTTTAACGTGGGCCTAAATCTCGTATACACGGGTGTTTTTGGTTTTCACCTTCATCACAAAAGCTGCCGCTGCGGCCGGGAATCACACAAGCGACCTCGTTCGTTCGCTTTCGTTTGAAGAGCTGTCTGCAGTAATCTGCGCTCCGAATGCCACAGTAAATAAAGCTTCGAGACCAATCGGAAAAAGGATTTATCAAATTTAAGGGCAACATCCGCCCTACCCGTGTTTTCTAAAGGCTTTGAAAAATATTCACTAGAAGAATGACCACATTCGGCAAAAAACAGTATAATTGCCGATTCGCAATGTCCATTCAGTAAAGGGTCTTCGATGGAATCAGTGCGATTGCACCAGAATCAGTGCTATTGCAACGTTGCACCTACTTCTACTGCGCGTGTCTGTCAGCTTGCCCGTAGGGTTTCAAGAGCCGTTTCGCTCACATCTTAACCGCGAAGGGGCGCTAGTTCATGGGCGCATTGGGGATCTTCTTAACTTGTCGCTCCCTTCATACCTGCTGCATTTTTGAAAGATGGCTTACGGAGGTTGACGTGAAATAGTGTAAGAACATAATTATTGTCGGGCAAGCAAATAGCAAACAGAAAAACTATATTTTTGGATGGTAGAGTCAGCATGTTACTGATATTTTTCGCTCGGGAGGATTTACTGAAGAAAAAGTTGCGTGCAAATCATTTCTTCAAGCGCTCACTTCTACCATTACTTTCCACAAATGTCACTTCCTTGTAAATTTCAGAAGATTATATAAACCAAAAGGATAAGCAGCTGAGGGTCCAGTGACGCTATCTGGTAGCTTTTACAGCACAGTACTCAATTTTAAAACTGCGTACCGATGCGGAGTTCGAACAGCGCGTACAAAACAAGGCCAAAATGTGGATGGGACAGAGGGGGATGCCCCACTAAGAAAATGTCACGGCACGTTATCCGAGTAAGTAAGCGCGCAAAGTCAGCATCAGCCTGCGGCAGCACAACTGGTTTTGCGTCCCCCGTAGCAAAGGCGTTTTTATCAGCGACCGACCAAGATAGACAGTCATTGTGCAACCAAGAAGGCGTAGCAACGCCGCCTGGGAAACGCTAGGCAAACTGTCAACTATTTTGCATAGTTTCCGAGAAGCGGCGCTGGCTGGCGGACATGAAAGCACGTAGGAAGGCTACAAAGCGGGAAATGGTAGGAGAGAGCAGCAGGCGAGTGGCTGTTTTGTCATTTTTCTCTCACGGGTTAGGCAATGTTTATACAGGTGGTGTTGGCTCTGCAGGCTTTTATCTTTCCGCGCGAGTGTTTTTGGAATGGTCGATTTATATCCAGAACATTGTAGATCAAATATCATTATTCCGGGTTAGTGACATTATGGCGAAACAGTCTGCTTATCTGAAAGAGGTAGCCCGTGCGGCATACAAAATAAAGAATTGAAGACGCGCTTCGCTTGGGGCACAGATAAAAGACCCGGGCGCATATTCCCAAACCATATCCCATAGGGGCCAAGGCCGACCACACCCCCTCAAACAACGACGTCACAGCGTGACGTCACTTTCTCTTCGAGTGCGACTTCATGCGACGTGGTTTTTTTTTTCTCGTTTCGGGCGGCGGCCGATGGCTTCGCTCCGTGCATGAAGCTTGGGCTGCGGCGCTGGGGAGCTGTGACGCACATTTAGTAGAAGTTAAAGGCCCACCCACATGCAGCGTACTTTCGGCGTTTTCTCGCGTGGCGACGCAAGCTGACGCGCGAGCAACGCCGAATGTCTACGCTCGCCAGATATCGGCGTCGACGCAGCGCGAGAAAGCAGCGGAAAGCGGGCCATCTGGCGCCATCTGGCGTACACAAATGCAACCGGTGCCACTCCTCGATCGCGATTGAAACGTGCCGTCTAGCAGCGGCAATGCGTCGAGCGCGTTGGAAACCTCGATCGCGATTCACTTCAATCGCGATTGAAAGATCCCGTGTCTGCGCGTTGCCGCCGAACGACGCCGACGCTCGCGCGACGCGTGATTTCGCGTCCATGTGGTTAGGACTTTAACCTTTTCGTACCTATACGTTCCGGAAAGCACTCTCATTAAAGTAAAGACAAAAATTGGTTTCGGACTTTTGTGGTCGCGCTGCTTCGCGGCGGTCGATGGTTTCGCTCCGCGCGCGAGCATGACGTACGCGCTGGGAAGCTTCAAGCACGAAGTATACCTTTGCATATTTGTTCTCGCTTCTCACTCTCCGCACTTTCTTGCGAGCCTGCAGACGATCGTCTTCCATCCTGTTCCTAGTTAGGCTAGCGCTCGGCGCGGTGCTCTAAGTGCGCGCGCAGGCGGACGCTTTTTCACGTACATGTGGTCATTGTTTACGTTCCTGAAAGCGAACACCATCGATCATGACAGTGAAGAAGAAAATGTTTTTTTGATCTGGGGTGGTCTTTTGGATTCCGTACCGAAGCGCAGAACGTTTGCTCCCAATCGGTCGAAAGCAGACGCGTACGTCGGTCGCTCATCTGCTGTTAACATCGGCGAGCGTGTTGATCTGTTTTTATAATTGTCATTACCGTCAAATCTGAACAAAGTAAGATTGGATGATGAACGAAGACGCACTTAGCACAACTTTACTTGCTACTTGATTTCACCTTAATGTTATGTACCTACTGCACCTTCATGGGTATTCAAAGTGTGAGCAAAGCAAATTTCGATGCTGCCTTGATACTGAGGGTACCGTCGAACGTCACTTGTAGGTGACGGCAAGGCACTCTGGCCCCCTTTGTTTAGATTGAAAAAGAAAAGAAAAGCCCGTGAAACCCTCACCGCAAAAAAAACAAGGTTTCGCCAAGATTTGAACCATGGACTTTCAAACCAAAATGCCAGCACACAAGCGCGCAACCACTCGACCACTCCAGGAGAAGACGCGGGCGCCAAATAATTGGTACCCTAACAGAGGCTGCCAACAAATATTTTCGAGTGATTTGCTTTGGTCGTGTTTGAGACATTTGAGCCGTGGTAACGCTTGTTTCTTACGCACACACCTTAGATCCGAGGGCAGTTATGCTATTACTACATCCGCTGTAACCACAGCCACCTTATTTGAGTCAAGATAAGCTATCGCAAAACCTCGGTCTTCCCTACGCAAGCCACGGTAGCAACGAATGGAATGGCATGCGCCTCTAGAATTCTGGTGTTGATAAGGCTTGGTCGTCATGCACTAATTTTGCAGCCAAGCCCCATCATGCTAATACTACAAGCGAACAAGCAACGTAGCCAGAGATCCCTTATTTAACTAAAAAAATGCTATCGCAAATACCCCACCTCCTCGATGAAAAACAAACAAGCCACAAATGAATAAGGGCTTTCGAACAGCAATAGCTTGCAATTTGTCTCAAGGCAGCCGATAACTGCAAGTTAAAAAGAAATTGCTTCTCTTCTGCTGAAAGGAATGACCCCAAAGCACGAGAAGGACGTGAAACCAGACAGCTGCTGCCAGCTTTCCGCTGCTTTCTCGCGCTGCGTCGACGCCGATATCTGGCGAGCGTCAGCTCGCGCCGCCACGCGAGAAAACGCTGAAGTACGCTGCATGTGATTGGTCATTTAACTTCTCCTAAATGTGGGTCAGCTCCCCAGCGCCTCAGCCCAATCCTCCCGCATGGAGCGAAACCATCGGCCGCCACCCAAAACGAGAAGAAAAAAAAATCCCCGTCGCATGAAGTCGCGTACGAAGAGAAAGTGACGTCACGCTATGACGTCGCCGTTTGAAGGGGGTGTGGTTGGCCTCGGCAGCTACGGGATATGGTTTGGGAATACGCGACCCGATTGTGGCCGGGCAGTAAGAACAAGCAATAAATAAACAAACCCATACATCGTTCGCGGCAATATAAGATTGTTCTACCGACTGAAAAAAAAATACGAAAAAATCTATCCCCGAAAATGCTTTCCAAAAAACCACACAAAACTATTTGTGGTGAGCACTTTGCATTGTATTCTCACAAATTCTACAACAATTATACCTATTCTCCTCCGTCCCATACGTGAGATTTATTTAAAACGCCCGTAATAGGAAACACATACTACCAAATGGGCAGATAGTCCAGATAACTTTTCAAAGTTTCATGGCACTCATAAAACGCTGAGCAATAACAAGATCACCGTTGGATATAATACAACAAGGGGTTCCATATCGTTTTATATTAGTTGCGAATTGCAATGCGAGACGCCGTTAGGCCTGCGTAACACCGCTTTTTTATTCGCTGTTAAATTTTCCGCGTTTCAGGATTTTCGTTTGTATTTTGAGTTTGTTTTTTATGGGAATATTAGTGATATTAGTGCCTACCCGTATCTTTCTTAAATAAGTACAAAAGCGCATTGTTTTTTTTTTTCATTCTTGTCTCTGTGGCTTTCTAAAGCCCCATAATCAAGCTGTGCCAGCAACTACAAAAAAGACTAGCAACTTGTAGGGTGCCTCGATACGCGCGTGACTATGGCCCTTAAGTGTCACGCCAGTTTGGGCGCCAGCTGGCGAACGCCTGCTTCAGTGGGTACAAAGCCTGTGCACGTGTCGTCGTGAGCGGAACTTCGGCCACTGCACCCTACAGAGGTTTCCTTTTCCCGATCCGTCTAACATCTGGTGTACCGGTGTCATAAGACTAACGCTGGCGTGTGCAGTTGCGACAGCGGATTGTAATTGATGACATCTACACATGACCCAATTTCCAGGTAGCGGTGGTCGAATGGTTAATGGGGTTGATCATTTTGAAGATGAGGGCTATGTAGCCGATGCAATGGGGAATATGGATGCTTATAGTAGTGAATATAGTTGTGGCCAAGTTTTATGCCGGCGCCCTTTGGAGTCTGGAAATTTCACCCACTTTCCAGCCATTACAGTCCACGACTATTTTGGCAGTTTATGGTGCCGTGAAGAAAAACTCGTAGCACAACGCCATAGTGACCGAACCACCGTGGCGGGCGATTTTTCTCAATTGTATTCGCCATTCTTTGATGCTGTGTAATGTAGCATCAGGTAGAGCCATTCCAGAGCGAGTACTATAATTGTTTATGGTGGTATGCGGCGGCTTTGTGTACCCATTGATCAGCTTCGGGGTAATATATGCCTTAGGAACATTTACTCAGGTTGTATCTTGTGAAGGACCAGTGGACAATGTTGACCATGAAGATTTTTGCGAGAATGGAAGGTTTTCTCTAGTATGGGCACGGAGCTAATATAAAGCGGTGGAACCAGCTTCGTTGCTTTATTAGCCTGAGAAAGGTGTATGGCTGATGTTGATAATGGTTTCTCCCAACTGATTGTGTTTTAGCTGTCCATTGACACACAAAAGCCCTCTCGACGTATTTGCAATGGTCTCTCAACCAAGTGGACACGTGACAAATTCGGAAAAAATTTCACGAGGCTTTCATAAATTCTCCCGAAATATAATGCCCATGGCTGCTAAGTCACTGCAAAATTTTCGGCAACATTTCAGCTGATGAAGCTGCGTCTATAGGTCATGCTAGTGAATGCTTTACTCTGCTAGAGAGTTATCCTACTCCTGTTTCTGTTCCTCGATGCTGTAAATTTATTTAGGCTGGGACCGACCATCTAATGGGCCATTCAATAACTAGTGGGCTGATAGGCACCCTTAACAGCGAAAAGTACGTAACACGAAAATAACATTTTATGTCAGTAAGTTAATTTTGCAAGTTAGGTGTTTTTGTTTAGAGGCAGGCGTACATCATAATCTGAGATGAAATTGCAAGCTCAGGTTGCTACGGGGACTGATCATGAATGCACCACTGATGCACCACAATGGCACTAAAAACCTTTTATTGCTCTAGAAAAGCAAATGTCATACAGTGAAAGCTTCTTCGTTCAAAATTGGTTAATTTGAAATTACAGGTAATTCAAATTGATGTTCAGGTCCCCCTGCTACACTGTGAATTTTGGTGGGGGAAAACGCCCGATACTTCGAACGGGACGATATTCACAACCGTCAGTTCGAACTAGCTGCCCCTGGCTTACACCGCTCCTTGGATATATAAACATTGTCCCATAGTGAATACAATGCATTGCAAAACCAAACCAAGTTTACACCCAATGGAATGCGTGAGAAGCAAAATCAGGTGTACACTTAGTGCAAAGTTCATTGACTGGCTCGCCAGCGCTTTGGTGCATACGGCAGCATGTTTTGGCTTCCACAGCGGGCGCTGCAATTGTTCGGCTGAAGCTTTTGGAGGTTTTCGTAATGCGTGATCGTTGGACCTGCGATCAGCTGCAATTGCAGAATAGGCCGGAAAAAGCTGAACTTTCATTCCTAGCGCCCGCTTCCTAATTGTAACTGCACTTAACTTGAAGTAGTCTTTGGTCCCCTTCAGGTTCACATTAACGAGCTCCTACTGTATTCTATCATCATCAGCCTGGTTTTGTCCACTACAGGACAAAGGCATTTCTCAAAGACATCCAGCCCCGTATAAAAATTTATTTAATTTAGCACTGTCGATTTCTTGAGTCAGCCAAAATTTTATAGCAAACGCAGTCTAAAGCTTTCATTACTACACCAATATATTGCAGTTATATTAGGTTGCTTTAAACATGGTGCTTGCCTTGTGTTTTATTTGTGACACTTTAAATTTTGAGCAGGCTTTACGTAAGCTGTTTTTTGGATCTGACTGATTTTTCTGTTTTCGTTGCTATTTCAGAAAGAAACTTTCCCTCGCACCCTGCCTGCAGTTGTCCAATGATGCTTTTGGCGTGGATGGATATGGCCAGCTTTGTTTCCTTGCAACCTTACTGTTTACACGGCTGTGGTGCTTTTTTTTGCGCATGGTTTGAATATATGATAGTAAAAACACCAGGAAAACCTGCAGTTTTCGGATTTTTTAGCATGCTTTAGGACTTGCAAGTGCCGAACCACGTGGGAAGGCCGTATATCTTATCAGTTTTTGTCACATCAGTCGGGCAGTTGCTTTTTATGGCTATCAAATAATTGTACATGATTAAAGAACTCAATGAAGTTAGTTACGCTTTATTTTAATTTGTTACCTTATGTGCTTTATGCAAAACAAGAATTGTTTCCAGGTTATATTTGGTCATTGTCCAAAAATAAACTTGTATTAAGAATGCCACAACCAATTTTTATTCTTGCATGATAATTTCTACCTGTCATAAGGTATGAAAGTACAAGGGTAGCCATCGAGCATGTATTCATGTTTTTCTTTAAACCGCGCTTTTTCTGCAGGCTAATTCAAAAAAAGAACTGAAGCCAAGCACTCCATTCCAAGCTTTGAGAAATCGGCCATTGTACTTCGAAATACCACCCGAAATGTCCACCTTTCATTGAAGCTCTTTTTTGGTGATTAACATACTGCGCTTCCTTCCAGTAAAAGCTCCAGAACGTTTTGTGAGCGCGAAAAGAAAAATACTTCGCAGGACTCAATACTTCCTTGTGGTACAAAAACCTCCCTTCTGGGTTGATAAAAGCTCCCCAAGAAAGCAATAAAATACTCCGATAAGGCCCCTAATCCTCGGTAAAAATTTAATCAAAGGAATAAAATATTCCTAGAGACCCTCCTAAAAACACTCTACAAGTTATATAAATATTCCCCAAGGGAGCGAAAATAGGCACCTATTCAACCACCTGAAAACTCAATTGCTTGAATCGCCTTGGAGGAAGTAATAAATACTTCACTTTACCCCCTTAAATTATCCCAAGCGTTTCATAAAATTCCCTAAATCCCACCTTTCTATCTGCTAAAAACATCATGTTTTCAGGGAGTAAACGAAACTTCCCTAGCCCATGTTCTAAAAAAACTTCTAGAAAAAAGATCATTATAGAGGTGATTTAAACCTCTAAGGAGTATATATTCTTTAGAGTGGTGGCGACCGCGACATGCAACTGTGTTGGCCATGCAATAGTTTACGTGAACATAGCCCATCGCTGATTTTTGCAGGGTACAATGCATTCTTTTGTGCCGATGGACGTGACTGTGGCGGACTGTTTTCTCTTTCCCTTTTGCGTGCTTCCGTGTCTCTGCAAGATGAATGCACCCGAACCGACCAATGATTCTGTGCACGGTGGGGTTCGATTACGAAACGAGCTCACCGCTTTCCATGGTCTCCACAGATTGTGGTTTGCTGCATGTGTCTGCATTTTCTTATCTAATTTCGCCGCGGGTTGTGCGCGCCAGTTCGGTCTGCGGCTCGCAATGTTTTATTGTTTGCGTGTGTGTACTTGTTGACCGCTCAGCTCAGACTTTTTTGTGTGTTGCTCCACTTAATGAAGTGGGATTAAATGTATCCTCTGTGGGCGGTGTAAGGTTTGACAACGCAGATCATTGCACTACTTGCGCCCCCCCCCCCTCCGACGTCGTTGTTCACCAAAGGATCTGTTGATAATTGAGGCGCTAATCCTTCTGACCAAGAGGCACCCTCGCAGACGAGCCCGCCGCGTCCGGCCTGACAAACGAGGCAGCCTCCCCTCAGTCTTGGGTGGCGTATCACCCACGCGCATATATTCACCGAACGCCTCTTGCTCATCTAGCGCGAGTTGTATGCCCTGCTGTTTCTTGCTTTTTAAGTGCGAATGCACTTCTTAAGCGACCCTGAATCACGCGTCCACCGCCGTCCGTCCGTCCGCACCACATACCCACTTAGGGCGATTGGCCAAGAAGAGTTCCTAATTTCTTTAGCACATACCCACTTAGGGCGATTGGCCAAGAATCGGGCGTGAGAAGGGCTAATGCACCCGCTTAAAGGAGTACTGACACGAAATTTCAAAGCTGAGATCCGCTCTAGCAATCAAGTACAACGACAACACAAATAGGTGTCTGTGAATAAATGCATCTTTCTTTCTTTGTAGTTGTGTGTGTGTGTGTGATCTCTCTTTCGCGAACATTACCGAACCGCGCAAATTCAACTCCTGCATTCGCACTTTCACATTCTTCCCCTCGGGGAAATGCGGGGAAATTTTTAGGTTTCTCATTTTCTCACTTAGGGTACCTGTGTTATGCGCTGTGAAGGGAAGGGGGTCTATTTGGTGTCCATCTTAGCTGTACGTCGCGGAAAAGGTCCCGTGGCGCCGGGACTCCGGTTAGCTTTTTTCTAAGCCCAACAGTGGGCTGTTCCAGAGGTCCTGCATTAACACTGTATGTAATTTTGTACACAATCTGTAGGTGGTTTGGACTCGGAATTTTCCTCGTCTCTCACAGCGGCACGACACACCGGGCCGGGCTGCTGAAGGAGAAGTAAGGCCGATACGTACTCCACCTATAAACACAACTAGTACGTTTCACTCATAATAGGCATTGAAACCATCTCCTCAACCTACTCTCGGGGCGACGCTCTTTCTCTCTGCCTCACGGGCACCTAACAACAAAGCTAGAGCAATTACACACATCCGGCGAAACAGTGTTGTTCATGTCCCAACGGGCACCTAAATTCGTAAAATATCGCCTAACTATAAATGAATGAGATCAGCAATGCGAAGAAGTATCCGCTTTTTAATTCAGTAGTGTGACCTGTGACCTAGTAGGTGAACGGGTTCACACATACAGGAACATGTAACAAGAACTAGTCGTCAAAGGCTATGTTACAGGGCTACCTGCCGAGCTCGTCACTGACATCGTTGTCTACACGCTATCGTCATCGGTGCCATCTGCCATCTGCAAGAATCTTCTGGGCTCCCTTGCCTGCCGTTCGTGGCAATGTTCCCGTAGTTATCCCCTTCACGAAGATCCTCGGCTGTGCCAAACATAGCAAGGACGGGACCAAAACGTGCTCTAGCCTCCTATCCACTTTTCGGCCATTTTAATAGAAAAGCGCTGACCATGCTACACAGCGACAACAGCGTACACGCCACTAGGCTGTGCTGTTACAGCACAGGACGTCCACCATACAGCAGTAATTGCAAATGTCAGTCAGATATTCACACTTGACGAGCAGAATTACACCGCAAAAGGACAAGAACGTCTCGCCGTAGTTTGGACAATTCCAAAGTTTCGTCCATATTCGTGCGACCATCACTTCGCTGCGGTCTGGGACCATCATTTTATTTTATTGCCTTCCCTCAAGGTCATGATGGGCGACTCGGATGCTGGGTGCTGCTTTCACAAGAGAAGTTTCAATGTTGTCTACAAAACTGGCAAAACAAGTGAGCATGCGGACGCCCTTTCACGCTCCCTGTTATTCTCTGCCCACGATGACATTCAGGCGTTTTCTTCATCAACGGTAGCCTTGTGAATTGCCGCTGTGGACGCGTGCGGAACTACATAATGATTTCACTGCTCTTCAAAGATATGGCACTTACTGATGAAACCTTATTGACCTGTTATACGTTTTGGCACAACCACGCAGTTTCTGGTCGCGTCGCCACCTAAACAAATTCTGACTTACTAATGGCACCCTTTACCACTACAGCTACCACCCAACCAGCGACAGATAGCTGTCGGTCAGCAGGACCCACCTCGTCTCTCGCCAACAGTCACCGTCGGGCAGAAGTAGTACACATCTCCTGGGTCAAGTCTTTCAACTTCCAGTCTCCACCCTACCGCCGTATCGTTCATTATACACCGTAATAGTTAACGATGCATATAGTATGAAATACACAGCATACAACCGCCAGGAAGGGTTTTTAAGAACCAAACAACCAGTGAAATCCTGCCTGAGGTTTCTTCGATGCTTTAGTACGCTCTTCCACCTAACCAACTTGCAACAGGACCAAGAAAAACCTTTCACTGCTTTCGTTAGACAACGAAGGGTGGCATGAGGGCGAATACACGCCGCATAACTTTCTACCTTACCCACAGACATTTTAAACGAACAAAATAAAATCTGCAATTACAATATTTCGCTAATTTCAGTCATCTGAATTTCTAGTCAAGTAGAAGATACGACAGTTCTTTGTGTGTGTAATTACGAGGCAGCCTTTCAGAATTGTTCAGAATTTTATTCAATTTCAGTCTGGGCAAGGAACTTTTATCCCGCACGTAGCCCGACGTTTGCACGCTCTGTGAGCTTGAGGCGTTCAGGTTTCCCTTTCTACCCACCAGTTGGTTGGCATTTTCCATAGCCGGAACAGAAAGTCCCGGCACAGCAGGGTGGTTTACCAGAAAAAGGGCACTGAAAAGAACGGGGAAGCAATATTGACAAACAGCTTCCACGTAAAAGATACGCCACCGCGGATAATATGAAAATATAAAATAAACATTGTCAATGGGCACACTATACTGAACTATCATGGCTATGCACAGTATAACACAGCGCACGAGACACGAAGGACGCATGACAAGACAATACTGGTTCCTCGTAGTAAAACAAACGCCCACCGTTTTTCTTTTTTTCCAAGGACGATTAGGGACTGGAACGTTCTTTCGTACGAAGTGCTAAATGCGTCATCCTTGGATTCTTTTTTGGCTACGCTCGGTTCTAATCCTTGAACACAGAACTCAACCTGCATGTCTTACTTGAAACCCGACAACTGCTTCACTCTGGTTTCGTACATCTGAGTGTCGCTGAACCATTCAATAATATTTATTCCGACGTGTTGGCTGTTGTCTCTGCTGTTTTTTTCTAAGCCTGTATTTCCCCTGCTCGTGTATTTTTTGTGTTGACGCCATTGAAAGCAGTTATGGCCTATATATGACTTTATTGCCTTTTTCTGTTCTGCATAAGCTACAACTAGTGCTACGCCTGTCGTACACTTTTTTCCAGTGTGTACTTTGTCATTTACATGCCAAATCGTACTGTTACGAACTCGATCCTCACACATTACAGAATTCAGTAATATTTGTTTTTGTTTCTTTGATTTTATCGTTCTTTGAATATTCAGCATACTTGTGTTATATGTCTAAATTATCTCTTGCTCCTCTTCTGTGCTCGCAGTTTGCAAAATCCATTTCACTGTTTTGTACACTCCTGCCTTGGCGGCTAAAACCCTGCTGGCAGTATTGACCAAATAAATAAATAAATAAATAAATAAACACAATGAAGCAAGATTGCTTTAATTTGTGCTATTTGAGATCCAGACTCTTAGGATACCAAAGCATGTCCCCTTCTATTCAAGCTAAAACGTGGCCTCGTTCGTAATACACTTCGTAGATGGATTCTTCTAAATGAGTAATTGGGCATGAAGGCTGAATAACGTCCACTTATACGCGCCGAAACCACCCTGTAGTGGCTGTCTGACTGCAATTTTGTTTTACTTCCTAAGTTAGCTCTCTATGCGCCGATGTGTACACACACGTTTTATTTCGTGTACTTCATGACAAAAACGGAGGCTCCTTGGAATTGAGGACGAGGCGCACCTCGCCCTCAATAACACAACTCTTTAGCCACTGGCAGCGCCGTACGGGTGTGGGGAAAATTTTCTGCATCAGTTCGCGCATCTGTTAATGGGGAATGACAGTCACCTGAGAAATTAGAACTCAGAAGTAAACATTGTGGCGAAGTTTCGAAAAGGCTGTTCCGACAGTAACAAAATAAATGGATTTGTGTCATACCGAGGCCTACCGAGGCAACGCTGTATGACTTTATGTAATTAAAGTATTACCCAAGAAACTAGAAGACACTTAATAGAGGTTTGTTATGGTATGCGATCATATTCAAAGTGTGTGCTGTGTGCAGGCTCAAAAATACGATCAGCTGGTAACAATTGGACAGTGTTACCCTGTCCATGCCTTTTCATGTCATGGTATGCTTCTTGTTGGCTGGGAAATCACGAATCAATACACTGCCGTGGCAACACTTTTTTTAAAAAACTGTCCTGTCCTTCTGCAATTAAACGTTACCTTTTTTGTGTAGCGATCATATCAAATGCGAAAAGGCGGCACTGCGCATTTAATTGCGTACGATGGTTTGTATTGATGGTACAGGTTCGAGTTCAACTCTGGCCGGGTATATTCTGTTAGTGCTAAGGAAACAAATTGCGAAGCGGGCTAACGTGACATCATTTCTGAGTTAATATAGGTTTCAGTTAGTTGAGCATTTAGTATCGTATACGGAGCGTTGTTTGGCGAACCCCGCAAGACATTCCGGATAATTTCTCGCACTACCGTTCTGTCGTTGCGGTTCCGCTTTCACTCCTTTTTTTTACTTTTCTGACTACGCATTCCAAACGCCCATTGCAAAATCATTTTTTGCTGTAATAAACAGCACGAACACAAAGCATGAATGGACATTACTTTTTGAAGCACCATCGTTGGTGACATGGTTCCCTCAAGTTCACATTGTTAAAGACAGAGGAAATCCTCCTCAATTTTGTAGCACAATAACGTGCGTAAAGGAACGTTAAACTCTATGTTCTTTTGATTCATCCAAAAGCGAAAACAAGTGGGGCAATATAGCATCGAAGAATGGCGAGACAGATATGGAACTGAGCAGGAAAATGCAGAAAATCGCGCAGTCGGGCTGACGCCAGGGGGTTAACCCGAAACCCCGAACGCAACATATAAAGTCTTTGCCTCTCCTCATCGTGGTTTTCGCTTTCTGGAGAAAAAATAAACGCGACACATTGGAAACGTAGAGAAATACGTATTAGAGGAGTTCGAGTTTTTGCTATTGACAGTGGTGGATTTCCCGTTGACGTGTCAATGCCAGAACAGCCGAAATAATAGTCTCACCATTCTACTGGTGTGGTTGACGTGTGCCCTTTCAGCATAGAAAATATTGTAGGGCTTTCCCACATTAAATGACCTTTTTTGTGGTTTTACCCTCCCTTACGTAGCTCACATTGTCAGTGGGCGTTTGCAATTTACCTGGTCGGCTTTATATCACTTGGTATATTTTGTAGTAATCGTCTAGTGTCATCAACAAAAAAATCGAAAGCACACTTTCCTGATAGCCCTTTCTATGTACTTCTGGAACTTAACCGCTCAGAGAGCGTTTTTATGTTTGGATTGGCCACAAAAAAAATTAAGAACAAAATTTATATTTGTGGTGTACCAAGCAAACAGTGCTTGCTAACGAAGCTTTCGCAGGAAACACTTCAAAAGCCTATATTGGGAACATTTTCGTATTCTTCTCATGGAAGAAGCTGTTGCTGGGTGAGTTGGTGAATACTTCATGACTTGCCTTTAGCACCCAAATTGAAGACCAAAAACGCGACAGGACAGGCGCCACTCACAACTGATTTACTGCATTGAGGATTATAGCCCAGGAATGCGCTAACGTTCCGTGCGCGCAATTTTACAAAACCCCTTATTAGGCTATGTGCGGGAGGAATCGAAGCAGGCTTTTTCCCAGTCGAGCAGAAAAACTGACGTGTCCATCGCCCAATGAGATCCTTTTATATGTAATAGGCCACACAAACTATATGGTATCTTCGTTCCCATGTTCTACGTACAGTTTTGGCTTGATAAAGAATCGGCTCACACGTGCGCTTTTGGCAGTGGAATGAAAAATTGGCGACCAATTTTTTTTATTCTGCTAATTCTCGCTTAAGCGGTTGTTAGCTAGCGACCCGCTCGCCTTATATACGCTTTTCCGCATATCACCGGAATGTCGCATACAGCACGCATTAGGAATGGCATGCTTCTTACAGCTTCCTGCCTTTTTTAGTGTGCGTTAGAAACTGCATATGAATTTTCTGTAAGAAGAAACGCCAGCACCGCACGAAGGTGGCTGGCACCCTTTATTATGTTATGAGAAACTCCGTGGCGATAGGCTACAACCTCTGATTATTCGGCGCGTAGATCACCATTCGCCCTCAGTAGAGCTTCCGCCACTGCCGTTACAACTTGCTTACGGAAATCTGTGGAATATACCACATCCGCGTCTTCCGCTAAAGCCGTTTGTACCACATGTGCGCGCCATTTTTGCAGAGTTTACTCCAGGCAGACAGAAGCGATGCCTTTCCTGAAAGCTTTAAACATTTTGTTGTATAAACATCCTTGTTGTATAAACAGTTTGTTGTATAAACAAGCTGGTTATGTCGGTTATACTTGGCAGAGCTTTTTTGTACTTCCTCCCTGTTGTTTTCCAATGTGCTGGAGTTATCGCGCAGATCGGTAACAAGTCAGTCTTCACGTACATAGCGGAACATTCCCCGACCCGCCGCGGTGGCTCAGTGGCTAAGGCGTTGCGCTGCTGAGCACGAGGTCGCGGGTTCAATTCCCGGCCGCGGCGGCCGCTTTTCTGATGGAGGCGAAAAGCAAAAACGCCCGTGTGTACGAGATTTCGGCGCACGATAAAGATCCCCAGGTGGTCAAAATTAATCCGGAGCCCTCCACTACGGCGCGCCTCATCGCCTGCGTTGCGTCGGCGCATTAAACCCTACAATCAATCAATCAATCAATCAATCGCGGAACATTCCCAGTTGTTCGGACACTCATACCTTCACACTGTGGGCCGGGTGTCTTTTTTATCCAGAAACGTCTCATTGCTATAGTTGTTCCGAACTTTGCAAGCTACTAATTAATAACTCCAGTAGTTGGTTGCGCATGCGATGTCCCCTATGATCGCCGGGAGCTTTAATATTTAGAGAGGTTTAGAATATTTTGAAATTTTATAACTGGAAATATTTTAATGTATCGCCTCAGTTCGTAGGTATACCTTTTAGACGTTGTGAATGGGTATTCTGATGCCGTATAAATAGATGTGTTTTATATTCTTACCGTTTGATCTTTACCGATACAACCCGCGGCTTCTCCGGCGACTTGCACCAAGAAAAGGATTGCCATCACAGCGTAGAATCGGAGAACCTGTTTTAAGGTGTACAACAGTTGTTTGACATCAACAGCAGTTGTTGTGAAAGGTATGTTTCAGCACATTTTATTGCGGAACTCGGAACATTTCGCATGCAGAGTTTTACCCGATACAATACCATTTTACTATGGCATAATGCTGTAAAATAAGATTATCGGCACTGGGAAATCACTTTTTTCAACGTTAAAGTAAACGCCATATTTCAAGACAGCCATACTCTTTTTGGTAAACCACCTTGATATTGATTGGGGTGTTTACTCGACTTTAACGCGTATTTTTCCTACTTTTCCTTCCTGATGCGTATCCTCGCGTTAGAATTGTATTTTCAAATTGAATTAGCTTAAAGAGCACGATGCTGCACCCTCCTATCATCGGCAGCTACACCTTTAGCCATTTCTCGATATATGTTGGCATATGTGCCAGAGCTTTTTGGATCCACTACTAGCCAACACCAGCGTGCACAGCCCTCGGTGGTTTTCGTTGCCCTGAACTGTTGGACTCCTCTTCGGCGACCCTTGCGATGGCAACATGTCGCGTTCGGTACGACGTCCATTTCGAAAGACACGCTATTTTGACGGCTGACGAAGTCGGCAATTCCGCTGCTGCCCGAAGAATTGAGGTGAACGAATCGAACACCCGCCAATGGTGGCTCTAACGGGAGCACAAGCGAACGCGGCCTAAAATGTTTCCATGGGCCTCGCCGCAGCCGCCACGTAAATTTAGAGAAGAGTGCTGATGACTAAACCAAATAACAGTACAACTGCCTTATGGTGGACTGTGTGGCACTGATCCAGTTCAAAGCAAGCGCTGTCAGTTGCCAGATGTGCATCCCGCGAACAAAGTTCGAAGAGTCACAGTAGGGCGTCAAGCCACAATGTTTGAAAAATAAATGTGCTTTCCCTGCTTCCGCTGGCCTCGTGCGAGTAGTTCGGCGGTTATTTCTTTCCTTTTTTGCTTGATCCGAAAACTCCCGTTGCGTTACAATCGAGTAAATACGGTAGATTGTAATCATTTACGCAAGTTTCTCGATCTGATTAGAAGAAATGTTACGGCCACTCTGAACGGACTTTATGTCAGAACCACTTATACAATACTAAATTCAGACAAAAAAGATGCTTCGCGGTTTTACAGCACAAGAGTTATCCCGGCCGTCAGTCAATTACAATCTAAAATAGAGGTTTACGCTGCATCCCACCCATTTTCTAAAAGAACAGAGGGTGCAGAAAAAGCCTCACATTACCACACCACACCGACGCGATTACGACCTTTGCTTCGAGTAAATAACGACGTATAGAGATTTCTTGTACAGCTTGCAAATTCATGAAACGAAACTGGGAACCTGAAAACGGAACGGCATACTTGGTACCTGAATACTCCGGTCTGCTGCATACCATTTTGGACTTCACCCTAGTAGGCACCGACACGAGGGAAAAGACGACAGAATGACCTTGTCAGGATGACCGGACGATGCTGACAAAGAGACAGGGCAGCGTCGTGCTGTCGTATTTATTTCCCTCGTGTCCGTGTCTCCAAAGCTTCCGTTCAAAATGCTTAACCGACACCAACTTGCCAAAATGCCGATCCTTCTGGGTCATGCAAATTGCCTTGCATAATAAACGTCAAATGATACCCTTTGGGTCACTTTGTCCTGTTTGCAATCGTGAAGTTTTCTTACGTGAAAATTTATTTGTTTTATTTCTACCTAGCAAGCATCGCCCCAGTAGTTCTCTAGACAAAATTTTGAAATCTGTATACAGTCGAACACGGATATATCGAACACGGGTATATCGAATTATTGTCTATATCGAACTCATAAATTATCCCCTTCAAAATTCTGTGTAAAAGTATAGGAATTCGTACGTTTATATCGAACCGTATTTTTCCCGACATCGGGTATATCGAACGCCGCGGGAGCTGGTAGGTGCTCTTCGGCGGTCGCTGCACCCCCGAATGAGGTTGAGGAGGATGTGGAGGAATGCGGCGGCATGGCGAAGTTCGGGTGCAGGAGGCGACTCCTCGATAGGCTTTTAATGAACCTCCGCGTGGGTACCGAGCTTAAGGTTGACCTGCTGGGAGCCATACATATGATGACAAGTGCTTGGAACGGCGTGAAGAAGGAGACCGTGGCCAACTGCTTCCAGAAGGCAGGCTTTGTGACGGCCGAACTTTCCGAAGCTTGCGAAGACGGCGACGACGACGACAAGTGCATGGGCGACACGTTTCGTGAGTTTTCGTCCCTTTTCCCGGCTGCTGTTCCAGCCGGAGTGTCTGCCGACGACTTCGTGAACGCTGACACCAATGTTCAGGCTGTTTCGAGCCTCGGTGACGAGGATATTGTAGCTGTAGTCGCAGGAACCCAGGCCGATAGCTCGAGTGGTGAGGATCGCCCGGACGAGGAGGCGGCTACACGATCGTACTCCGCGGGTGAAGTGGACGCTGCGTTCAGCTTGATTCGCCGTTGTTGCGGCGACATGGAAAGAACTGGGCTGTCGCACCTGGACGGCCTCGAGAAGATTGAGACCAGCGTCTTTAATTTCATTTCCAGGACGAAGAAGCAGGCCAAGATCAGCGATTTTTTTTCACGGAAATAAAGCGTCCTGTTGCGTCGTCAGTGCGGAATTAGTTGTCATTCTTGAATGCGCCCATCGGTAAGTGATCGTTCGCCATAGGTGAGGTCTCAGAGCCCATATTTTTTATATCGAATTTTTCATATATGGAACAATTTCGCGATCCCCTTGGAGTTCGATATATCCGTGTTCGACTGTAGTAGTTAATTTACCTGTCGCATATAGCAATTTTGCAAACTGGAATATGTTTTCTGGGCCGCACCTTGGTTTGACACAGGCTACGCTACTACGAAGCCAAACTTCAGAACCTCGAAACGGAAGTACGGAGTCACACTTTGTCCTTTAATTCTGTCCTTGAAATATTAAATTACGATGTTTGCTCTGAGGTGTCCTTTTTACTATTCAGTCTGCCTTCAACGAAATACTAGTACCGAATGTTTTTGTTAAATCTTAGAATCGTTGTTAATCGCGGGTGCGCAGTACGGAGTCCTCAAGGGAAAGCTAATGACAAAATTGATACCGGGATGCCCGTACAACCACTGCGATGAACAGAGAAGTTGGTTCTGGTTTCAGTGCTTCATTAGAGGATTTTTTTTTGTTTTCTTAACTGGGTGGGTATTTTCTGGAGAACCATGACGACGGTTTACAAAGGCTACGCTTTGCTTTTGAAGTTTGTCGGCACTATTCGTCGCATTTTGAAACGCTGGGTATTTTACAAAGAGCACTCGGTAACTGTAATTTTCTCTAAACTTATTGATGCTGCAAAACACGTGATCAGAGTTTCATATGGTATTCTGGTATGAGTCGCGATGATTTAATGGCTACACTTAAAGACAACGTCATCCAGGAAAACTACTATTCCAAGAAAGGTTCTTACCAAAGAGAAAAAACCCATGTTCAGTCCGAGAATCTGCAAGTGTATTGGAAATATTCTCAACATATTTTCATCAAGGTTAGTGCTGACTAAGTATAACCAGACATTTGCAGAAAAGACATACAAAATATTTTCTTTCATTTTGCGGCAATTTGAAAATTTTTGTGGTTAGCTTCAACCCTTTCTGCAAGCAAAACGCATGAACGTTATTGAACCCAGTTACCTCGATCGGATTTTAAAACGCACATTTCATCAATACGTCTTTAGAATCAGAGCCACGCAACTTGTAAACAATATTTTTGTATAGAAGGATACCGAGTTGCGTTATGAATGAATAAAATAAATTATGCGCCACAGCCACGTACGAAGAATATTGCCTTGGTGCTGCACTTCTCCACTCTTTTTGGTCGCAAGCTCACTGGTCTACTCTGGTACACAGAACTTTGCACTAAAATCCTAACAGCATAAAACAAAATTGAATTTCGTGCGCTTACCACAGTGCCGTCTATCTCGAGCAAGGTCTGTATGCAGAAAACTGAAGTGTCCACGAATGCTATCCATATATTTATACCCTCAAAAGTTCACTAACCCTGGGAAAGCAAGTGCTAGGCTGAAAGCCTCGACACGTGTTCCACGAAGGCACCCTCAATTTTGCTGCAATCAAATCGTCGAAAAAAACGCGTCGGCCCAACCTTTTTGTTCCAGGAATTTCGTTTATTTTGTTTTGCAGTACAAAACAGGAAACCAAGCATCCGGCTGCAGCTTGCGGCTATTCGGGCACGGCATCATGAATCAGCGTGTTTTAGGTTCTAGAGGGATATTTTTATATTCGCATTGAGCGGTTAGCTTGGCGACAACGCAGAGCTTCCTGTTTTTTGTGAAATCAATTTTTAACTTCAAGGATTAGACAACCTGAAGGAAAAACCCCCGCACGAGGCAACGAACATATAAATGTCTGGAGAACTTTGTTTACGACTGAAGTAATTTAGCGTGAGGGGAATTTAGTTTCCGGCGACAGATTTTGGTTTCAACGCGGTTTACCGGTAAAACACTTGCGCATGTTTACCGAAATATTTTTTTTAATATTCGCGTCTTTAAGTACAAGTATGTGTTTACCTATTTCTATTTTATATATTTCGTTATTGAAATATTTAATATTATTTTTTTACTTGAATATTTATTAGTGGCGTGCTGAAATATTTGCAAGTGGGAGGTCACAAGGGAGGCGACTTTTGATAAATTGGTACCGGCTGGTTGCTTCGCTGTTTTGGAGTTTTTTGTTACTCCGAAAATAGTGAATCAAGTCTATCACGTTTGTTTGCGGCAGCACTGCTTGCTTGGGTTAAATTTCTTGCGTATTTGTATCCCACTGTACGGCGGCATCGAGCAGTTTTACTGGCGTTATCGCTTTCTGCGTGAATTTTCCAGTAATGAAAGTGATCAGGTCTTCGACAGACTCAGCGTGGGTTGTGTTTTTGATGCGTTTCTTCAGGCAACGCTGCACGCGTCGACATATTGGGAGCGGCTCATCCGTTTGCATGTAGCATCGGGAATAGGGCCCCGACAATTTTGTTTGCCTTGATATCATCCGGCAGTAATGCGTTGCACAAAATTTTGTTCATATCTTCCTCAAACGGTATGATATTAGAACACGGCAAACATTTTCACACACACCTATTGCTTTACGAATGCCGCACCATCCAATTGCCGAGGGCATTCCAAGCGTAGCGTTTCAAACGCGCCTTTACGGCCTTTGAGAGCTCCAGCAATCCTGCGCACACGTACTTGCACCTTTCCCGCCGGAAAAACAAGTGGGATTAGGTAGCCGCCCGGAGAATGTTTCTCCGCAATGCCCGCGTCCTTGCGCTCGAGAAAAACTGAATGAAATGTGGGTGAAGGGCAACGAGATTCATCGCATGTTTCATACACAACCTCGAATCCTTCGTCGGGTAAAATGTGGGATCGAACATGACAGCTGTCTGGACACATCTGAGACAGATTGTGAACAATGTACGAGTTTGGCTTCTGAGGAGCATGCCTATTGATTTGACTCAACCTTTTCGATGAGCAAGAATGTGTCGCGAAAGTGTCTGAACTTGCTGAGATATTTTAATTCTAAGAAACAATGTCAAGGCGGTATATGTTAGCGATATCAGGCGACTGGCTGGATATAAATAAGTGCTTATTGAAAAACATTAGACTACTGCCATTCAGATGCGATCCGCCGATAAGCCGCTCAGCCGTTTCGCAAAGTTTGTCGCGAGAAAACACTGCAGCGTGTACGAGCATTCAAGAATCTGCTCTAGGTGTCCGTATGGTTCGGGGGAAGATAACATCTGGAGGTTTGCGGAAGAATGGCTGCATGTAAGACACCACAAACACTCTGTGGTGGCTCGCTGAACATCCCGCGCCGATGCTTGAGTAAATTTAGAATAAATGTAGTTTTTCTACTCTGACTGGCACCCACAGTAGTAATGGCGGCGGGAGTTTGCAGCACATATTTGTGCAACGGTGGCAGGCCATGTCTACTTAAAAGAAACTAAACTCTAACGTAACATGTCATTTATTCGAGTGCTGTAGATATTATTTGCCTGATCACTCATCCCCTCGCGCTGTTTTCTATGACGCTTTCATTTTGTTAGGCGAGCCGATACAAAGACTGCTTATAAAAACGGGCGCGCTGGTGGCACAATAGACATCCAGCCTCGTCACCGGCAGAGCGGAAGGTAAGCGACACTTTTTGGCTCGGCGCCCGCTACAAGCTCTTCTATGCGCAAAGGACACTAGAGTACTCCCACCGGAACCCATCGTCCCACGCTCCCACAAACTTTCAATTCAAAGGGCAGCCAATTCTTAAGCTGCCGTAGATCAGTGCATCCGGAAGGTCATCCCTTTCTTCTGGGAAGAACCAGATGTGCCACCATTACCTGGACAACTTTTTATGGTACGATGAACTGGAGCTGCCGCCCAGGGAGCCAGTTTAAAATCGGGTTAATAATGAACATTTTTCCGAGGATGACTACGCATGCGCGCAACTGGTATTCTCGACCTTCAAGTGCAAGACGCTGGGTGTATACAGTAATTTGTACACGAAGCCTTACTGCCTTCTCTTAAGTGATGTCATGGAGAATTTCTGGAAATGCATCTATGACCCACGCGGCCTCGATCCACTTGCTTTTGTTAACTTGCATCACTGGGCTAGGCGTGCGCGGTAAAAATGTCTAGAAATATCTTTCAGCTTCTGTCCGCACAAACCAACTTTTATTTTTTTAGAAAGGGCGGTGCGGAGGCGTATGCCAGGCAACAGCCCACCGCGTTGTCACCAACTATCCCGAGAGCGGCAACTGTAATGTTGAGAAGATATCCCGCGCACAATCTCCCTTGACGCGAACGGTCTATATGCTTTCCGCATGCAGCAACCGCCCCCCTTTGTCAACTTCCGCTTTCCTTCCCAAGATGCTGTGTTGAACTTTGATGTGCAGCGGGAGGTGCCGGTCACTAAGCAGGGAGTTGTATTAGAAGTGCATCTCGAAAAAACTCCAGAGTTGCGTTCGTCTCACTCCAGCTTTCGTCTCGCTTCCGAAAAACTCGCTGTGCCCTACAAGCTTTTGTCACCCTATCAAAAACAAGTGGAGGAGCTGACTTAACTTCTATGCAATGGTTAGGAGAACAAGCTATTATTTAAGCTATTTGGCAAACAAAAGTACATTTGATATCATCAAAATTTAAAACTGCACTTTGATCTGGGAAGGCGGGTAAAGAAAATCGCATTTTCCCAAACGACACAGATGCAGAGCTTAATTAAACAAAACAACGCCATTCGGCATCAGGCATCCTACTCATTTGAAATAGGTCTCGGTTCCGTAAGGTGCTCCATAACTGCCAGCGTTTTACCGAGCTCCCCCTTTGCACAAGCACGGAGCAGTTCTCAGAGGCTTCGCAGAAGCCCAACCTCTTCCAGTTCCGCATTCTCAATGAGAATGTGGGGCTGTGTCAGCCTGCTAATGCCTCTTTGCGCTTTAAGCAAGAACTCTACCTATCTCAGCTCTGTCATTCTGGAACTTTGTAAGCTGCACATGTACCGTATGTTCTATCATAATGTCCGTCCCGTACTACCCGACGCAACCTTTGTGTACCTGTACATCCATCTACCTCTGCCTACATCTAAATGTTCCGGCTCAAAGGTTGCCTCTTTTTCCTCCTACTTGGACCCCTTTTCCTACACCAGTGGCCTTCTGCTCTTCTCAACGCGCAATGCATCTTGGAGCATTCAAAAACGAAATTCCACTCGAGTCAATTCTTGGGTTCGTAGCACTCATGAAAAATTGTATAGTCTAAATTTAGAATCAAAAGCCATATATAAGCGGGTCAAAGGCTTGAAAATGGGTCACATGGAGGCTGACGTAAGAATTGTACGTCGACTGCTCGCAAACGAGAAGCCTCTATTGACTGCTCCAAGACACCATCGTCAGAAAAAATACTTTACGTTTCTCTGTGCCATCACGCAAAATTGCCCTAAATACAGTGAGCAACAAGGTATTCATCCCAGACGATGCCATCCTCAGCTTACCTTTTTGTTAGAATCCTCCGGCCCCATGTGTGTATATTATGTACAAAGCATAAATATTGTCATTTGTATAAAATGTAAATTCAGTAGATAATGCTTGTATCTACGATTATTTGTACATAACTTGATGAATCGAAGAAAAAAATGTATATTTTTCGCCATTTCATTCTGTGTCACTTTGACTTTCCAATTCGCTTTGCTTTATTAGGAGTAGAACAACTCATGTAGCGGCACACGTGATAGTCCTTCCTCACCAGCACGGGGATTAAAATATCGTTTGCCAGCACGTGTCGGAAAGGAAACTTTTCCATTACGTTAATCAGCTGCTGACCGCACGATAGTCGAGCCACTATGTAAAGACCTTACTATCCGCAGGTTCTTGTATCGGTGGCCTGGAGACGGGTCTTGTTGGATAAGAAATGGTGCGCTGAGCCGATAAAATCGAACATCCCCGGATGAAGTGAACTTCACTAAACAAAGCTGTTCGGCAAGTTGTGCATTATGATTGCAAAATTGAGCGCAACTTCGACACCGACACAAGAGATAACGCTGGTACAAGGGCTCACTCAAAACTAACATTTATTTGAAAAATCGTCTCGTTTTTACACAGTTATTATCACTTGGAGCATGCGCACTGGGATACACTATGCAAAAAAGAGCCAAACAGGTGATAGCCACAAAGTGACATTTCCAAAACTTCAAACTCAGTGGCACGAAAAAGCAGAGATGGGTCGCTGACGCGCTTTTCCTTTTTTTCCTTAGTGCAAAAGGCTTCCAAGAGTTTCCACGCTACTGTGTTATCACTCCTGCTGAGAATTCGACTCTGCTCAAAGAAAGGTCTGCATTTTTTTTTCCGAAGAATTGACAGGCCTGCAATCTTCCCAATGCGGGTGTTGCGAAAGGCAAAGGTCAAATAGGGAAGCCGTCAGACCTGCTAAGGCGAAGCCTGTTGTTCTACCCTATATACATAAGGTTATGTACCACCTGAAAAAGGTAGCAGAAAGGTACAAAGTGCCGGCGATTTTTTCTGCTCCAAAGAACTTGGCCACCTGTGCACACAAATTTCTGGCAAGGCCAAACAAAAACAGCGCGAAAAGTAGCATGCGAAGCGCTATGTGCCTTGTGACGTCGGGGTAGTATATGACATACCGCTTTCATGCGGTGAAGACTATATTGGCCAGACAGGCAGATGTGTTAATGAACCGGCATGCGAGCACAGTAACAATAATACACGCGCGTATTTACCCGCGCATTGTGAAGATTGCAGGCCTGTCAATTCTTTCTAAACAAAAAGCAGAGCTTTTTTGAGCAGATTGGAATTCTCGGCAAGAATGATAGTGCAGTAGGGAGGGAGCTCTTGCAAGCATTTTGCATTAACAAAAAAGGGACAATTGCGTCAGCGACAAATCTGTGCTTTTGCGTGCCACTGAGTTTGAATTTTTGGAAATTTCACTTTGATTGTGGCCATCACCTGTTTGTTTCTCTTTTGCATAGTGTATTCAAGTGCGCATGCTCCCAGTGATAGCTGTGTAAATACGAGACGATGTTTGAAATAAATATCAGTTGCGAGTGAGCGCTTGTCCCGTCGTTGTCCTTTGTGTAGTTGTCGAAGTCGCGTTCTATTTTAAGGCAAAGCGTTTTACCTGTAGCCCCCAAGCATTCTTTCGTGACCGTTGCTGTCAAAAGAAAACTCCCGCGAACCAATAAAAGAATTTATTGGCACCGCCTGGAATCGAACCTGGCACTGATAAACTAACACAGGGGCGAGAGCCCGTGTTGTTACCGATTTAGCTACGAGCCCACGCGGAAACGAAGAAGAAAGGAGGTGCACTCACAAAGCACATCTACGGATTTACCCCCCTGCATTGTCGCTGAATGCCACGTGATAGCGTCACGCGGCCTCTCGCGCCGCTGTGCGGTCCGCTTATGGCACGTCTAGCGGCCCTGTGCGCGCCTTGCGTATGTGCTAAGAGTTAAAAAATTAAAGGAAGCTCCAACCAACGCATAGCATCTGACTTCTATTACGCCAATGTGCTAAAGCCTGTGGCCTCCAATGTTCACGTGAAAAATCACAGCTCCTTTTCGTCCACCCCCCCCCCGCCAAACTACACATCAAGGAACACATTCAGATACTCCTTGATGGCCAGGCCATCACTCCAAGCCCCTGCATCAAGGTCCTGGGCCTACATTTCCAGGCCAACACCAAGAGTGCCGTATCCTTGCAGCGCCACAAACGTATAATCAATCAAATGATACACATGGCCAGGCGAGTTGCCATCAAAAAGCGAGGGCTCAAAGAATCCGATACCGTTCGATTATTTCAAGCTTTTGCCCTCTCGAGAATCGCTTAGGTCAACCCCCTGTCTTCTTCTCGGCAAGAAGGATATAACGATGCTGTAAATGATTAGAAAGGCGGTGGAGTACACCATTGGTGTTTAAATGAGTTCGTCCACATGGAGGCTGCTTATCACGGTGCTCCACAACGCGGTGGGAGAGCTGATAGAGGGCCATCCTTTTAACCAGAAGCTCCGATTGAGCAGAACTGCGGCGAGTCTGCACATCCTTCATCCGATTGTCTGGGCAGCACAGAGTGTCACTCCGCTTGATGTAGTCACGGACTCTTGGCGACAAGAAGTAAAGATGCTCCCTTTGCTTAGAAATATGAACCCCTCACAAGACGAGCGTCGCCGGCAAGCACGGAATAAGGCGCTCAGCACCACCCACGGTAAGGATCATGCCGTTATCTACGCATACGTCTCCCAACATCGAAAGGAGCAATACGCCATCATCGTGGCTAGCTCCGGAACCAACCTCCTTGCGTGTACCTCACATCACGGCCGCACAAGAAGCAGCCATCGCCTTGGCTCTGACTCAACCAGGGGTTCGGAAGGTAGTCACCGATTCCTAAGAAGCCTACCGGAATTGCCAGTCGGGTTGGGTGTTCCGACTTGCACTGCATGTGGTAAAAAACTACTCCCCAAACGGTTCCATTCAGGTCATCTGTACACCAGGTGACGCTTCCATGGATTCCATGGAGGGCAACGAATACACCCACCAACAAGCCTGCGCTTTTACCCCCCGTGCTACAGAGCTGCACGAGGACAGTCATCCGCTTGTCACGTTCAGGGACATAACCCAGCATTATCGCCTTCGGAGACAGACCCTACCTTCGCCTTACCCTAACCATTCCAGAGAACAACAAACTACACTACGGCTCATAAAATCCGGCTCCTTCCCACACCTGACACGTCTTCACTTATAGCACACGAATTGCTGCGACGCAGAATGTAAATTTTGCTCAGAAGTAGGAGCAGTCCTCCACATAATCGGGGTGTGCTATTTTAGCCTTGAGCAACCTCCATCATCTACCCAACAAGAGCAATTGGAGATGCTGCTGTACAGCCCCTCTCTCCCTATCCAGCTTCAACTGGTGGACAGAGCACCGGTGGCGCGTACTGCATATGGGCTCCAGTGAAGAAGGAACCACTTCCCTGCGCCGCACACGGGGCTGTTCGGAAAGCTGAATAGAAGTATCTCCTCCACCTACTGCAACCGATCTTGTCGCCTCCGTCTGCGGCGGCAGAGACGGAGAAGTAAGATTATGTAACACCGGGCTTGATTTTCCTTTAATTTTATAAAAAAGAGTTTCCACTCATGTGCTACACCAATACAACTCAACCAACCAGCGTTCATGCATCATGCATGATTTAACCTTACCAAGAATATCTCTTTCAAGTAATAAATAGTGTGGGTAAGTGTATTTCACTTCTTGATGGTTTCACTATTTGTAGAGCGACGTGAGTGAATTTAGTGACGTCGCATGGGTAATCGTTGTGGGTGCCGTTTACCGCTTTGCTTTCCAACCACATTCACAGGGTGGATTGGCGCGTTTTGTTTGAATCACCACGATAAAGCGGCACACTTCCGAGGCTGTCGAAATAGGTGACGATGCATTCAGGGCAAACAAAAGCACCTAATGCAGCCCTAGCTCCCGCCTTCGGTCCTTGTTGATAATGTACACGCCCGGGGCGCCTTTCTCCCGCGCAATCTGTTCGTCCGCAAACGTGCCGCAAAAGAGGGTACGCGTGGAGGGGTGTTGCGCAGAGGAGGGATAGAAATCTAATTCCATCATGTTTAGGTGACAATTGACAAACTTGACCTGCCAATCCTTGTTAACTTCGAGCACTCACAGAGTTTCCGAGAGAAGCAAACACAGCTCGCATTACTCAGGCTTCGGGCGAACTGTCGCGTTAGCCCTGCATAAACCTGCGTATTTGGGGCAGTGTTTGGTCGTCCTGCTTGGCTCTAAGGCGGTAGTTAAGCATAAAACCATCTCGCTCGTAAGCGGCGGGTGACCCGCGCACGGCCTTTATATTCAAGCTCTGAAAAAAGGAGAAGTGAGACTTCGCGTACAGATCGTTGGAAAAATGAAAGGTGTCCGTTAATTGCTGGCTGACCCCTCCAAAATGACTATTTTTATCGAGAACGGCTGGTGTTTGAATGGGTTTTCTTGGTAATACATTGATAGCTGCTCGCTTTGACCATACGAAAGGTGAGCGTGGAAGACACCGAAGTTGGAAAGAGATCGTCAAACAACAGCTGGGCAGTGATTGGAGGACACGGGTGCTATTCCAGAAGGCTCAAGTTTGAGCGAAACTCAGGCAAGGCGAATCTGTGGTAATATCAATAAGGTCATGGTAATATTCCTAGGCGGGGTTAAAATGCTTTAAAAATGCGACTCATGCTATTTGTTGAGAATTGAGGTGACGCAACTGGTCCAGGGCAGCGCGCTCCAATGGGGCACGACTCGGCCGTGGCGCACCTTTCGGTGCGTTCTCTCGCTCCACTGTTCCACCAGTGGCTACTGGGGGCACGCAAATCCAACTACCTTATTTTATGGCACTTTTACATTATTAATCTGTATTTCACTAGAAGGTTCATTGACTTTTGCATTCCAGGCGTTTTTATGAACTTTTTGTTTGAAATTTGTCTTCCTAAAAAGCCGTGCCTGCCGTCGGTGGCAGAAGACGCAATCACGTGACTGTGGCCAACTGGCAAAAAAGAAACCGGGTGATGAAAACCGTTATATCCAAAACAGTTGCTGCTCGTATTATGTTATCGAAACGCTCTGCTTTTTCATCAAAAATGTCCTCGGGGCACTCAAGCCGGATTATTTGCTTTTACGTAAGCAGACGTATTACGTATTGCCAGCTTGTGTTCTGAAACATTCTACTTGCACCTTTTTTTCTTGCTTTCCTTTATTTGTCGTTGCGTGTTCCAGTTTACAAGCAGACTGGAACACGCCACAGCCTCCCTGGGATCGCTGTTTTGCGAGGGTGGTATGCAGCTGTCTTTCTCGGTGACGTCCCGTTCAGGTGTCACGCGGACGCACTGTTATACAACTTAGTTTTATGAATTTTGCGAACCAGGCACATTAGCTTCTCAAAGCTCCTTATTTCTGGCTAACCCCGAAAACGGCAAAAGGAAGGAATAGTCCCAGGCGGCACAGCACGTTTGTCCCAAGACCGGCCCGTCTATGGCCGCTTTCTGGCATGTCCGGCCAGCATTCAGGTTCTGGCAGCCACTGATCATAGGATGAGCGGCCAATATTCGGCAACCAGCGCTTCGGTATTTGCCCGGCCACCCGTGTTCAGACGCACAATGGCATCTACCCGGCTTCCAGATATTCAGTTCACTTTCGGCTGCCGATGTTGAGAAAGAGAACGGCCCAAGTACGGCTTTAGGGCATCCGTTATTCCTTCGGGAAGCGGTGTTCAGCCGAACCACGGCAAGCGACCGGCAACAAAATATCCCTATTCTTGTGGCCGTTGGTGTTCGAAAGGAAACCGGCCGGAGCGTGGCTTCCTCACATTCGCTCTTTCAACGGCAGAATTTTCGCTTTCTTCGAGCAACCAGTGTTATACAGGAGACCGGCCGACACGGCCCCAGAATGTACATTTTTCATTCGGTTAGCGGTCCTCGGTCGAACTACGGCAAGCGAACGGCCGCAGAATTTTCGGCAACCGGTGTTCAAGAGGACACCAGCCTACGTAAGGTCTCAGGTTACACGACATTATTTCGGTAAGCCGCGTACAGCCGAACAACGGCATGGGTCTGGGCACCGAGAATTCATGCACAGACGTGCTTGGAAGAAGACCCGCCGGGGTAGGACCAGTTTTTTCCTGCGTGAAGAAAGAACCGTTAGGAAGCCGAATGACGAAGACGCGTTTTTTTTTATTCGCTCGGTGTTTCTACGATTCAAATGAATGAACGTCGCTTGGCAAACAGTAATGAGTGTTCTGCGTGAATGTGGAACGTGCAAGGACTCACTGAACATTACCAGGGAACCTTTTAGGCCATCGGAATGCCATTTATTGCCACAAGAAGACTGTGCCACACCGACGGGTGAACTAAGCCTCGCCAGTCATAGCCGCTACCACGCCTCGCCCGCCGGCTTCGTCGACGCATCAGCTCGAGGCTATTCGCCCACTCAAGAAATTGACACCATTTTCGACCTGAGAAATTGACACCATGTTCGACCAAAGGTGGCGGTGGTTCACCAAAATAAGTCGAGCAAGCAGCCGCCACGCAGGAGCTCAACCGGCGCCATGTCAAGGACTCCCAACCAAAGAAAGGCAAGGGCGCGCAAAGGCGCGAGTTTGCGGCTATTCTTCTTACAATAATACTGCGAAAAACAATATTGCACTATTTTGTTGGTGATAAACGTAGAAGAGGCCAAGCTCGTGCATTGGTAGGCTCAACTTCGTGCCCTGCTTCATGGGATTTTATGACTGTCTATTTAGAAATGCGTGTTATTTTAAATTTGCCATAACAACAGAGCCTTGTGAATGACGGAGCCTCGATGTTACTTTAGTTGCGGTGTTTGAAGTTGAGCGTAGCTACACTTCGGAAATGACTGATTTGTTTAAACATAATCGCCAGCATCCTAGCAAACACTGATTTCGTCGGTTTTTTTTTTTTTTTGCACAAGGCAGCTTGTTGCGTTCACGCACGATTTGGCTCTAGCAATAGATAAACTTAAAGTAGTTGACTGTATTTTCTTGTACTGCAAAAAAAAGGCTCTGGCGGTGTTCCATATCCGCTTCTTGTTAGTACATTGCGGGCCATAAACTGAATGAATTGGTCATTGCATGAATAGCGGGGTATATCTCTCTAAAACAGCAGTCGGTCGCTCTCCATGTTTGTTCGTCCGGATATGTACCCGTGACCTCAGGAATTCCCCAAGGGACAGTTGCGGGCCTTCTTTTGTTTGTGTTATATAGAAATGTTATTACTATTGGCCTCAAATATTTGTTCAAAATGTTCGCGAATGACTGTGTAGTTTACAGGACTATAGCGAATGAACGTGAGTCCGAATACCTGCAGCATTATTCCAATTTAATAACATCCTGGAGTGCCGATTCCGAAAAGCCGTTGAATGTTAAAAAGTGTGTTAACGTGACCTTTACAAGAAAATCTTCATTCCAATTGAATACGTATACCGTAAAATACATTGCTTTAAGAACGGCAGGGGAATATAAATAACTAAGATAACTAGGAGTTTATTTAACGAGAGTTTAGAGGTTAAATAGGCACGTTCACAACACAAAAGTTACGGTTGCACGTGTTTTTGGCTTTCTGAGATAAAATTTCAGCTAATCTCCACCTACCATAAAAAAACAACCGTATTTTACTCATGTGCGCTTGATGTTGGCATACGCATGTGTTTTCTGGGATTCCTACACCAAAGATCTGGTTGATACGCTCAAAATCATGCAGAATAGGGAAGTGCGATTCGTATTAAGCAATTGTCACTGTCAACTTACCATGAGGGAAAGTATAGGTAAACTGCAATGGTAAGACGGGAAAGACCGCAGACAAAACCTCAGGCTGAAATTTTTTCGTAATATCTATCATTCGAAAACTGCAGTACAAGGGGAGAAATATGTCCAAGCGCCATTCTACATATCCGAAGTGGGACCGCTACCTTAAAGCAAATTATCAACTTTTCTTTAAAGGTGACGCCTTGCAGGTTCATTTTATCTTAGATCAATACGAGAGTGTATTTATCTTCCACGTATGATTGTACCAACTGTTTATAATGACGATTTTCACCGCGCTTTGTGGAAATATTTTGTTATTTGGTCTCATATTCGATGCTTAGTGTTATGTATCTCCCTGCTGTAATGCATCCAAAGACAGAAGGTATCAAAAAAAATAAAAAAATAAACGAACAAATAAATAAAAATACATAAATAACTCGCGGAGCCGCAAGTTCGCCTCCGACGGGTTGAGAACCGTACGCATTCAAACTTGACCAATGAAATATTCTTTGTTTTATTCGTTACAGTATCCAAGGTTTGCTGTATGAGTACTACCAGTGTTATGGTATTGGTTTTAAACAAATTATGAAACTCTAGTCTTATGCCTTTCCTTGCGTGAACACAGAGAGATACAACTCCAGCCACACTGAAGCAAGGCGTCATTCTCAACGCTTCTAAAACTTTTTTACCATAGTACGACATTAGAGGAAAATTAGGTTCTTTTGGGCAATTAAATGGTGTGCACGTAACTCATGAAAACAACATAACAAAAATAGATTGAAAATGAAAGCACTTGTGCAATCTCTCCTAGGATCAGCCCTGCGAAAGATCATCAGAAAAGTTGTTCGAGTAGAAAATTTCCTTGCAAGAAAAATGGGCAAATACTGGACATACGTTTTGTGTGAAGGAAATTGTATTGAATGCTTCTCAGATTTGTTCGAGTACCAAACCCTTAGCGCCGGTTTTATATACAACAAAACTGGCCGAGCAACTGTTGTAAATATAGTTGATTTAGTCAGAGAAAGTGCTCAGAAAGATTGTCCTAAAAGAAATTGGCTAACCGCGGCACTTTCATTTTTGTGAAATTCTACCCACTAAAGTGCGCCTTCCGCCGCCGCCCCCCCAACTCCTTCCAAGTTTACTACAGGTAAGCCGCCCAACAGAAGATATCAGGACACTGACAATCTTACCGTTTTAAATGCAGAGCATTTCAGTAACTCACGATGTCACCCCCGTTGGCGTCCGTTGTCCGCATCGCTTGTGGTCCGCATCGCTCCCCCTACACTATATAAAGAAATAATACTTACCGGCGCCAGGTTTCGATCCCATGACTCTGCGGGCGGAACGCAAGGTGCACGTCGCTCTAACCACTGCGCCACAAAGCCGACACAGAGTACAAGGTTACGAACGCGCCTTATATCCTTGACTCATTCAACCGTCGGCCACAGGTGCGCCCTCTCCCCCGCGTCCTCCTCGCCTTCTCTGCGCTCGCAACACCCTCTCTCGCCGCGTTCGGTTCGCGCGCAAGAACAGGTGGGGGCGCTCGCATCGCGCTCTCTCGCCGCGGTCGGTTCGCGCTTAAACCACATATGTCGTTCGTGCGCTCTCCGGTCGCTAACATCTGTGGCGTGATCGTGACGTCAACATCACGCGTTCGTGTGTTGGCGCGATTTCGGCGCTATAACACTCTCTCGCGAGGGGCATTGGATTGGATTCGATTGGATTGGCTTGGATTGGCTTGGCTTGGATTGGTTTGGATTTGGATTGGATTAAAGTGGATTGTGTTGGATTGTGTTGCGTCATAGCCGCTCCACGTTGCGTCATAGCCGCGGCAGGGGGTTCACGGCACGTTTCACGTTTCACCATCGACTTCATCGACAATTCATCGACAATGTCTACGCTGGAAGACAACAATTACAACAACAACAACAACCAATACGTAATCCATACGACTTGCAGGCGCGCACCCCGCGGAAATGCTCTGCATTTGATCGTGCCCCTCGCGAGGGGGATGTTTGAATAATGCGTCGACGCGGGCGACGACTGGATGGGAAACTTTTATCTACTTCGTCTTCGTCATTTCAGCGCCCCTTTTAACCTCATTTGTCATTTTTCTGTAACGTAACAACTCAGCACGGCATATGCAGCTCGGTTCTCAGCTCCGATATGACGACACACGTTTTGTTAACTCACATGTTTTCAATGTCACTGGTTATGTCGTTACCTATAAATTCACTGCATCTGTAAGTGGCGCAATACTTTCCCGGGACAAATGCAGGAATGGGGCGCCCAAAAATGAAAGTAGAAACAAATATACAAAGCTTTCAAACCAAAATTTTGGGTATTGAGGGACACAACAAACCGGCTTTCATTCGTAATGGAAATTAAATACAATAATATGATAAATATTCAATTTATTTCGGTTATATAAAGTGCAAAACGTGGGGCTTGCAAACACCTACAAAATAATGAATCAGAGCTATAAAAATATTGTTTGTGTGGGCCTGATGCAGTATGTAAGGTACAAAAGGTGTTCAAGAACATGTCTGATAACACTCTATGAAAATGAAAAGATTGCTGCGGCCGATGCGTAGCATCCGCTGTGAATGTAAACGTTCACCTCCCTCATTACTAAACGACGTGTGCTTCTTTTTCCTTGCATCGCGAGGCAATCAACAGTGACAATGGCCCCCTTGTTGCTACATCACTTCCGTGGGACCTTTTTGGCGCTCCCAACTGCTTCCCAAGGTTTTCGGAAACTTTCACGTCTCCGCCGCAATTCGCGGTGACTGCAAAATGATCCCGACGAAAAGTGAGACAATCTGTCATGTCAAACTGGATAGCACCGCGTTCAGCGGTTGAATAACTTACTCGTATGGCGCGAGCGCACGCTCTTGTTTGCCCAAAGTATCACCATTATCCCAGGCTTTGCACAAGCTGACAACATTACTTCCCTGCTTTATGCTTTAAATTGCGAAAGGCAACTACATTAAGTCACCGTTACATCCCAATTATAGCGAAAACGTGGCAGCCGCAAGAGTTTGTCGCAACGCTTGCTTAAAGTATTCCCGGAAAAGGGAGACATTCAGCTATCTGGAAACAAAATAACAAAAAATTGAACCGTATTGACTGTGCTATCTCCCATAATGACGTTCGTAGATGCGAGACGGTAACTGATATTCTACGCTAGGGGATCGAGTTTGAAGCATTCCTTAACATAAGCTCGACATCTTGCGTTCCCCGCCGGCTCCCGCTTGAGCAAATGGCATGTATATCGATTCCGTTTTCTTTTGCTGAACGTATTCGTGCAGGCAACGGCAGGCAACTTTCGAATTATCCGCTCATTTTCCGGCATGCAGTATGGCCAAGTAACGTTGCAGCCCATGGGAAGGCTGCTGCTGTAAGCAGTGATATGTGTGCAACGCCGCCCCGCTGTACAACTTCCGAGTTAGCCCCTCTTTTCCTAGCATGCAGCGTGGCCTAACCACGGCAGCGCCCATGGCAACGTCGCGTGCAATAAAGTAACAAGTGTCTGCAGCAGTGACAAAACCCAAGCTCTGCCATTTAAAACTGGTCGACATGTCCTGCAGCGCAGCCTAACGACGGCGGCGTCCAAGGCAACGGGAAAGCCGAAGATCACCTCCGACGCTTTATCTACGGGTTATAGGGTGCCTATGTGGAGCATTGGGATAGACGTCGGCCTTGCAAAGCGAGTCCCAGGTGCGATCCCGGCCCAGCGGCAATTTTTTTTCGGAGCGTCTGATCGCGCTAAGCATTGCGCCTACGTCATCGGTCACGTGAACGGGCGTGTGGTGAGGTGCCAAAAATCAAAACGATATAAAGGAGGAATAGACCAGCGCAAGCTGTCGCCGCATTCTGATCAACATGCACTGGAATCATCTTCATTGTGGATAGCGCTGAAGGGACCGGGAAAAGGCAAGAGGAAGACAAGGAGGAAGAAGTAGTTGGCTCGGAGGATGGATTGCCTGGCGTACTGGATGTTCGAGGCGAGTCCGAGGGTTCCAGAAGATTGTCGTTAGGACGGCGGGTACCCAGGTGTTCTGCGATTGTTGGTAAAGAACGTCCAGACACCACGGCGCCACTAGAAAGGTCATGGCTCTGCCTCTATTCTTCTGACGGTGCCACAGCATCTCTCTGCCTAGCCCTGGCGTCTTCAACAGCTGCGCCTGCATCCGGCTGTCACTTCTGAAGACGTCTGCGTCACTCGCGCCGTCAAGCACCGCAATGATATCTCCGTGCATCGAACACGTGAGACTCTCTCTAGTCGGGAGAATCTTGCATCGTACTCATGTGTGGGGACTATGCCCCTCGTACGCTGGTTTAATGCCATCGAACAGTAGCTTGTAGCTTTTGTTAAGTGTACGTCTCCTGGTTAGTGTCCGCCCTTGCCCTAACTTGCCGTCCCGCATAAATGTTCGTTTTCCTCGGTCACCGAACCCACGTCGCTTTTTCTTGCTCCTGGCATCTACATCTGCGTCATGAGTTCTCCCTAACCTCAACATCATCACAGGGTATAGGTCCGCAGGCTCACTCACGAGTGCACTCAGCCCTCCCCCCCTCACCACTCATGAGTGAATGGTGGGTGAGCCTCGCCATCGTTTCAGACTGACGAGTGTGATTGCGAGTGAGTGCGAGCCCCAGACGCAGTGAGCCCCGCTCACCACTCGCGAGTGCACTTGCTCTACTCACGCCATTTGCGGTTCTTACCGCGATGAGCGCCATTATTGGGCTTGCTCCCGTTGTTGGCTATTCGTGGCAGGACCCACTCTCTGTGATGGTTTGTAATAGCAGGATGGCTTTTAGCTTTTCAAATATGTCGTCACTGAGCTCGTGCTGCGCCGCACCCTAGAATTATATTCTGTTGGCCTGTCGATTTGGGAATATGATTTGGATGGCCTCCTGACGCCGTAATGCACTACTACTGTTCGGTTTCACGACTAACGGCGTGTCTGCTGGACACACTCGCGTGCGAGGGAAGGCGAGGAGTGTCGAGTGTAGAAGGCGCGAGTGAATGCGTGTGGTGATGCCAAATGGTGAGCGGCAGCGAGTGTGAGTGGTGATGGCGTGTCCACACCATCCGTGGCCTTGTTCGATAAGGAGAATGGCTATCTGAGTGGGGGGAGGGTGCCACCTTAGGCAAGGCCTCGTGCAGCCTTTTTTTAAATGCGGAGCATTTCTTAGGCTCGACTGGTCCTGCGTCGTTGATGGCGGCTCCGTCCACACGCTCACTGCGCATGCCCAACTCTCCTCCTTACAGCCACAGCTCCGGGATACTACACTATAAAAAAAAGAAATAGTTAGCAGCGCCCGGTTTTCATCCCATGACTGTCTGGCCACAACGGGAGGTACGCGGTGCTCTTCCAACTACGCTACAAATCCGGGACAGGAGCAAGTGCTACGAACGCGCCTTATGTACTTGACTCATTCAAACTACGTCAAGAAGCTACTGATACAACGAAGGCACGCGAAGCTGAACGTCAACGGAAACGACGAACTGAAAACTTTAGAGGGGGATGCTGAATTTCCCTTGCGAAAGCTGTGGCGGGAAGCGCCACGCGCCTTGCAGCTCAACCAGCCGCGTCCGCAGAACCTTTGATGCTGATTGTGGCAGGATGCCCCTAGGGATTGGCCAACCAACGAATCCATCACGAGATAGGTTCGCGTTCAACCACCGTCGTCATCTTCCCGTAGGGGAACCGCTGAAAAAGAAGAACGAGAAGACAAAGCTGAGAAGAGGAGGGCGTGTACATTGCTCTCAGCCGGTGCACCAATGTCAACAACCTTTACCTCACCAAAGCTGACGGAGACTACCGATTCTACCACAGAGACAACATAGACAAGAACATGATGGACGAGTTTCGGCGCCTCGAAAACCACCGCCTACACACCGTAACACAACAGCACTTGCGTGCCTTTGCCACCGGTGTGGACCCGGAGGTGGAATTCCCTCTGGCGCTAGTAAAAACCAGATCACTCAACATAACGACAACACAATGGAACCACACGGAACCGCCACGATGCTTCGCATCCACATCAGGGTTCCCCACGGGAAGATGGTGTAATTTTAAATGCAGGGCATTTCTTTAACTGACATGTAGCGTCCGCCGTCCGTCCGCAACAGCTCAGCGCGCACGTGCGCTCTCTCCCTCACTCCTCTTCTCCCGCATCACGCTACCCTCCTCGCTTTCAACAGGTCCGCACCCCTCCCCCTACACTATATAAAAAAATAATACTTATCGGTGCCTGGTTTCGATCCCACGACACTGCGGTCGGAACGCAAGGTACAGGGTGCTCTACCCACTGCGCCACAAAGCCGACACAGATTCAAAGGCTACGAACGCACCTTATATCCTTGACTCATTCAAACTACGTCAAGAAGCTGCTGATACAACGCATTCACTACCTGTGGGCGGAACGCGAGGTACATGGTGCTCTTCCCACTGCGCCACAAAACCGACACAGAATCAAAGGCTACGAACGCGCCTTATATCCTTGACTCATTCAAACTACGTCTAGAAGCTGCTGATACAACGCATTCACTACCACCACCTCCCCAAACAATAAACGTTAACGCAATACACCCACCCCCTATGCGACGCATTTACTCGAGTCCCCCTCGCGGGGAGATGGGCCCAATTTTTTTTTCACGTCACAGGGTTGTGCAAATTATTTTTGTATGCAAATTTTGTCATGACCTGTTATTTTTTCTGTTTTTTCTGTTCTTTCCTATCTTTCTTTCTTTAAGGTAATGTCGCGTCCCAGTGTTTTAAATTCATGCATTTTTTCATAGACTCAGTTGGAAGTCAGCGTTGTGCCCGTCGCCTCCGTGTGTCCTCTGTCATTTTTTTGCACTACACGAAGTCATGGATTACTGCTACCAACTAGCCCAAACCCAAACTCTGGTGAGCGCACACGCGAGTGAGTGTGAGTGGTGACGGCTAGCGGTGAGTGTGAGCCCAAGTGAGTGCGAGTAGTGACGCCGACTGGTGAGCGGGAGCGCGAGTGGGTGTGAGTGGTGGAGGGCGCGTAGTTACCGTGAGTACGAATAAGTGCGAGTGGTGAGGGCGACTGATGAGCGTGAGTGTGAGTGAGTGCGTGAGGAAAAATATATTTTTGTGAGTGTGAGATTAACTCTACGAGAACGTGCGCCGCCGACGCTGTGTCCGCGCCGGTCTCGTGGCCACGTTCTCGTAGAGTTATTTCAAACCCGAAAAAAGAACTGTGGTAGCATGTTTGCCCTAAACGTATATAGCCCGCCCAAGAACAAGTCCAAATTCACCAACCTCCTAAGGAAAACTCTCGAAATCTCCCGTGGCCACGCTTTACTTATTGTAGGCGACTTCAATGACCACCATACCGAGTGGGGATACAAACGGGACACCGTTAAGGGTCGTAGCCTTTGGCTAGACGCCCAACAAAAAGGTCTCAGCCTTGTTACAGACCCATTGTACCCAACCCGAATCGGCAATAGTGTGAGTGGAGATACGACGCCTGACCTATGCTTCACTAAAAACATGCGGAGAGAGGCCACGTGGTTTAACACGCAAGAAAATCTTGGTAGCGACTATTACATCGTAGCCATCACAAGCGTTTTCGGTGGCGTTACGCATAAATCTGGAAAAACGCTTCGACTGGTAGACTGGGACGCGTTTCGAAAAATTCGTGCAGCAGAACGAACTTCCCACTCTGACTCAAAATTCGACTCGGGAGCGGCAGAGATAGTCGATATTGAGGCATGGGCTGAGCAACTACGTCGAGATGCTGACACAGCTACCAAAAGTATACCCGCAGAGGCAGGCCTGTTTCAAGCAGACGCACGGCTTCTTCACATGTGGGAGGCCAAGAATAGTCTACGACATCGACTCAGCAAATATAAACTAAATCGCAACCTCCGTCGTCGGCTTGCCCGACTTTACAGGGAAATCGAAGACTATACTCAACAACTCTTGCGACAAAATTGGCACGCGGCTTGTGATCGCATGGAGAAAGAGATCGGGATGGCTAAGACATGGCGGATCATGCGTTGTATAATAGACCCTGACAAAATTAAGACCACGCAACGACACAATCTAAATATTGTCCTCCACAAATTTAACGGAACCAACAAACAGCTTCTCCAGGCACTTCAGGATCTCTACATTTCCCCTTCGGCTACCGAAACGCTCCCCCCTTACTCGGGCAGTGATAACGCCTTCCTCGACAGTCCCATCACCTTAAGCGAGGTACGGGATGCCGTTGCGGCCCTTCGGATCGGCTCAGCGCCGGGGCCGGACGGCATAACATATAAGATACTCCGCAACCTAGATGACGACTCCATCGAGACTCTCACGCGCTACTTTAACGTCTGTTGGGACGCGGGCCACATTTCCGCTCAATGGAAAACGGCCAAAGTAACCACCATCCCAAAACCCGGGAAAAGGCTCCAAATTGAAAACCTTCGTCCAATTTCTCTCACCTCTTGTGTAGGAAAACTTCTGGAGCATGTAATCCTAAACAGGATCAACGCCTACATGGAAAAAATTCTTTATACCCACACACCATGATTGGCTTCCGCCCCAAACTCTCGACACAGGATGTGATGCTTCGACTGAAACACGACGTTATTGACGGAGCGCACTCCTCGTCAACAGATACTCGTGCCGTCCTCGGGCTCGACCTCGTTAAAGCCTTCGATAACGTCAAACATTCGGCCATCCTAGAAAATCTCAACAGCCTGGGGATCGGAAGGAAGGTGTACAACTACATTCGCAACTTCCTCACCGATCGAACAGCAACTATCACTATTGGCGGATTTAAATCAGACAAAATTCACCTAGGCAGTAGGGGAACCCCTCAGGGTTCGGTTCTTTCCCCCTTCCTTTTCAACGTGGCAATGATCGGTCTACCCAATCTCCTCAATAGCATAGAAGAGCTCCAGCATTGTCTTTACGCCGACAATGTAACACTGTGGGTGTGCGGCGGTAGTTACGGTCACATTGAGGACACTCTCCAGCAAGCCATAAACACAGTCGAAAAATACGTTACACCCCGGGGCCTCAGCTGCTCACCCGAAAAATCAGAGCTTCTTATCTACCGTCCCACCTGTAGAGGGAGGAAATCTACTTCCACTCCCCCTTCAATCCAACTTTTTGCCGCCAGTTCGCACCGCATTCCCATCGTCTCTCTCGAGTATTCGCGTTCTTGGGCTTCGAATACAAGCGAATGGACACAATTCCGAATCGTTGCTAGTGCTCGAAAAAGTTGTGCACCAAACAACCAGACTAATATCCAGGATAGCTGGTCGCAACCACGGAATGAAAGAAGCCAACCTCCTACGCCTCGTGCAGGCCTTTGTAGTAAGTCGGGTGACGTACGCCACTCCGTACCTCCGGCTACAGCGGGCAGAGGTAATTAAAATAGACGCTCTACTCCGCAGAGCCTGCAAGCGAGCCATCGGTCTCCCACTAAACACGTCCACCGAGCGATTTGAGGCCCTGGGCCTGACAAATAGTCTGGACGAACTGATCGAGGCTCAACGGCTAGGGCAACTCGTACGGCTGACCTACAGCACAACGGGGCGCCACATACTCGACTCGCTGGGCATAGCTCACCCCCACAGTGCGCCTACTAGTGTTGCGATCCCGTCAACAATACAGAAAAATATTCAGGTCTCTCCGCTCCCGCGTAATATGCATCCTACACATAACAGGGAGCGGCGAGAGGCCAGAGCCCGTGCCCTGCAAAGACGCTTTGCGAAAGTCGAGAACGTTGCTTATGCGGACGCGGCTGATTACGGTGGTCGCGAGGCAATGGCCATAGCGGTGGTCAACAATCAGGGCAACACCATCGCCTCCTGCTCTATCCGAGCGAGAGACTCGGTGGTTGGAGAAGAGGTAGCCATTGCTTTAGCCATGGTTGCCTCCACAAAAATCAAGACAATCATCAGCGACTCTAAATCAGCAATTCTAAATTTCTCACGAGGACACATATCAAGGGAGGCGTCCGCAATCCTCATTTCTGGTCTCCACCTCGAAAACCGGACAGGCAAGATCAACTTAATTTGGACCCCCGCCCACTCCGTCCTTGCAGGGAACGAATCTGCGCACGAAGCCGCTCGAGGCTTTACCGACAGAGCGGACGGCCCTTCCGATGCGGAACTCGTCCCAATGTCAGGCAGGGACAGGCTGTTATGGTACAGTGATATCATCGGTCATTACCGTTTAAGCCGGGCCCGCTTCCCACCCGCGCACCCATCCCTCAGTAAACGGCATTCGGTGGTCTGGCGACTGCTACAGAACCACTCGTACCCAAATCCCCTAGTGTATAGCTATTGCTACCCAGGGCGCTATTCCCCCCAGTGTCATAGATGTCAGGAACGAGCGGACCTGGCGCACATGCTATGGCAGTGTCCGCAGGCGATCATAAATGGCCGCACAATCACTAACAGTGACCAGTGGGAGACCGTGCTGCTCAGCTCCAACCCGGAAGATCAACTCTGGGCCGTCCAGCTGGCTGAGGACGCTGCCAGAGCCCAAGGGCTCACGGCCGACGACTAAGCTACAGAGCTGGCAAATTGAATAAAGTTTACTCTCTCTCTCTCTCTCTGTGAGTGTGAGTGAGTGGCACCCAGTTTTGCCGAGGTATGTGAACGGGTAACTATTCGATTAGTTAATACTGGGTTAATTGAAAACGGAAGCTCACTGAGACTTCGACATATGGCGCTACTGGGAAGGTAATCACACACAAAAGGGCATCGGCGGCGTATTCCCAAACCATATCCCGTAGGGGCCCAGGCCGACCACACCCCCTAAGCAGGAGCGCAGCCAAAGAGATGAAAAAAATTGCAATTTTTTAACCTCCTTGGACGCAGCACCATGACGTATCTACCTATATGTGCGCGACTTCATGCGAGGTGGATTTCTTCTTTTTTTCCCCTCCCCTCGTTTCGACTGCTTGGCAGGCGGCCGATGGTTTCGCTCCGTGGGCGGGGCTGGCCTGCGGCGCTGGGGAAGCTGACGCACATGTGGTAGAAGCTAACCTTTTGTACCTGAGCCCCTGATCTCTCCGCGCTCTTCTTGCGAACCTGCAAGTTGACGCTGACCTCCGATCGTGTTCCTAAATAAGCGCTCGACTCGGTGCTCGAAGTGCGCGCGGATGGACGATTTCATGCGCATGTAGCAATTATACACGGTCCGGAAAGCAAACACCCTCATTGAAAGCTCATTCTACAGCACACAGAAGGGTATACACTTGAGTTGGGTGCTCTTTCACTATATACACAGCTCAAAACACGATTCGGTGCTGCAGGTAAGGATTACAAGAAAGGCAGCCAATTACCCATCCCTACATTTACAAACTGTCCTACTCTTGCGACAAATTAGAGCTGCATGAGCTGCTACATTTTGGCACTTTCATAAGCACTATTACATTGAATTTTGTTAACATTAACTTCATTGCATTATTCTTTATCAGGAACAGTGCCACTAAGGAAAACATTGACATTTTGTTAACAGCAATGGAAGGTGTGAATCGTTCTTGCAAGGGTGATACATTGATAAGAAAGACACCAGCTCAAACGTACACGTTTAACACTCGGTCATGAATTCTGCATAATTTACACTGCTGGTCATAATATCGAAAATATCGAAACAATATCGAAAATATATACCAACCAAGGGCTAAGTAATAGTTGGATTGTACAGTAACTGAAGTACTCGAGGAGTTTGATATATTTCTTCTGTACAGGGCTATTGACCACAGTCTCTTCACTGAAGCCACCAGGCCGAGTTTGATATTGCCGCGAACCATACATTGGGTTTGTTTATTTGTGTTTTGCTTTTACCGCCCGGCTGCGCCGGTCTGTGTTATCTCTGCGCCAAGGAAAGCGCGTGTTCCATTCTTTCTTTCTGTGCCGCATGTGTTATCTGTTGTGATAGGGAGAGCATTCCGATCTAACGTGAACAGCCCAGAATAATCTTCTTGGATCTACTATGTTCTCGATGCGAATCGACGTTTCGAGAACCACGCGCGCCAAAAGATAAAAAGCCTGCAGTGCGGACGCCGGGGCATTCGATTCGACGACACTCGCCTGTGCAAGTCACTTTGTTGACCGCTGCTTCGCCGCCTCTGTATTCTTTTGAGTTGTTAGGGGAGCACAAGTTCGCTCCAATAAACGTGTTTCTCATTCAACACCACTGCATCGTCCTTGTCTTCGTGACATCTGGTGGAGGTGCTGGGTACGCACCCTTCATGCCCACTACAACCTCGAAAAGCCGCCAAGCCAGTCCAACACGAGCCAGCCCCCGCCTGCAAGATTTACCGCCCGAGTTCGGTCTTTTGCCAGAAGGGCCCAAGAGAAGGAACGCTGCAACCAACACCATGGTGCAAGAAACAACGTCGCCAATCATCCTGCAGCAGCCCCGAGAACCGCCATCGTTCCGGGGAGCCCCCGCTGAAGACCCCGAAGAATGGTTGGAGAAGTTGGAGCGCGTCCGCATCTTCAACAGGTGGGACGATGAAGAAACGTTCCGGCATGTCTTCTTTTACTTAGAAGATGCTGCTCGAACTTGGTTCGAGAACCATGAGAGCTCTTTGACCGACTGGACTCAATTCAAGAGGGAGTTCCTTAAGACCTTCACTACCGTGGTGAGAAAAGAGCGAGCTGCGTTTTTGCTTGAAACTCGAACGCAGCACCCCAACGAAGGAGTCGTGATTTTCGTTGAGGAGATGAAGCGACTTTTTCGTCGTGCGGACCCTGAAATGACCGAGGAAAAGAAGCTCAGGTTTCTAATGCGAGGAGTCAAGCAAGAGCTTTTTGCTTGTCTAGTCCGTAACCCTCCGAAGACAGTGGCCGAATTCGCGTCTGAGGCGGCCGCGATGGAGAAGACGCTAGAAATTCGAACCAGGCAGTACGACCGCCCTGTCAACGCGCTGTTCTCGGAGACCATCGGTGCTGCAAATGGAAGCTCCGATACATTGCGAGAGACCATCCGAGCAGTGGTCAGGGAGGAGCTTCGGAAGCTTTTTCCAACGACGCCGCAACCTCAAGTGGCTTCCCTGACCGACGTAATCCGAGAAGAAGTCCAAAACGCACTGGGAACTTCTACGCCGTCGGAAGCACCCCGCGAACCACAAGCCATGACCTACTCCTCGGCTGTTCGTCAACCCCGCCCTGCTCCAACCCGTCGTCAAGAGGCTGAGCCATACCGCCGTCCAACGCCGCCCGCCCGACGCCCTGTAGACCAATACCAGACGCCAAGGAAGACCGACGTGTGGCGAACGCCCGATAATCGCCCGCTGTGCTACCACTGCGGAGAGGCCGACCACATCTACCGTCGCTGTCCCTACAAGAGGCTCGGTTTGCGAGGGTTCTCCGTCGACGCCCCACGCCCCCGATACGGCCAGCGCCCTGCTGAGATCGAAGAATACCTCTCCAACACCAACCGAGGACCAGCCCGCTTCAACCGTTCACCGTCGCCCTACCCGTCTCAGTCACCAAACCGCCGCAGCACTGCTGACTTCTCACGTGGAAGGTCTCCCAGCCCACGCGGGGGAAACTAAAAGCAGCAACTTCGGGAGGTAAAGTTGCACAACGGCGGAAAAATGAAAACCCTCCAACGACGCAGCGACTCGCTGAAGACCATCATTCACGACATGCCCTCATCCCGACGACCCGACCTAGCCCTAACGAGACTCCTGAACACGACGACAGCTACACGGCGCGACGCGTACCCGACCTGACCAAGACGTCCGTTGAGAAGACGACGACAACGACGATGCACAGTGCCCGACCATCAACACGTACAAGCAGAGATACGACGCCCCGACGAACCCGCAACTCGAGGACGACTGCATCTGACGTCAAGGTGTCCATCGACGGCTTTGACGTAGTCGCCCTCGTAGACACGGGAGCTGACTATTCGGTAATGAGCGGACCATTTGCGTCTAAACTGAAGAAAGTTATGACCAGATGGGACGGTCCGCACATACGCACAGCAGGAGGCCACCTCGTGACGCCAAGTGGAACGTGCACATCGCGCGTCACCATAGACGGCACAACGTACCCTGCGGCGTTCGTCGTTCTGCCTAACTGCTCCCGCGACGTGATTCTCGGAATGGACTTTTTGACGGACAACGGCGCAATAATTGATCTGCAGACCAAGTCGATAACATTTTCCTCCAGTCACTCCACGACGCCGCAGCCGAAACCCGATCACCGTGCTGCTGTCAGGATCGCCGACGATCACATCACCCTGCCACCCCGCGCAAGCTTGATGATCGCCGTCTACTGTGAGGATGCTGCTTCTGACATCGACGCTATCGTAGAGAGTGATCGAAGGTTGCTTCTCGACCGCGGTGTCTCCGTCGCAAGAGGCATTGCGCACTTTAAGCAACGCCAATCTCACGTTTTGGTCACTAATTTCACCGAAGAGTACCAGCATTTAAACAAGGGAGCTGCAATTGCGTTCCTCGAAGAAACGCAAGAAGCAAGTGATGTGATCGCAGTCGCCGACTTTGAACGCACACCCGTAGAAACATTCAAGCTCCCGCAGCCATTCGACGTGAATCCGGCGCTACCGCAAGAACAACGGAAAAAATTATTGGCTTTGCTGCGTCGCTATAGCGAATGTTTTTCGTCGAGCGCAAAACTACGTCAGACCCCTCTAGCGAAGCACCGAATATTAACCGAAGATGGAGCCCGACCTACCCGACAGTCACCGTACCGCGTCTCTTCACACGAACGGGAAGCCATCCGGACTCAAGTCGACGACATGCTGAGCGATGACATTATACAGCCATCGAAAAGCCCCTGGGCTGCGCCCGTCGTACTCGTAAAGAAAAAAGACGGCACATTAAGGTTTTGCGTTGACTACCGGCGACTGAACAAAATCACGAAAAAGGACGTGTACCCCCTCCCCCGAATCGACGACGCCCTCGACCACCTCTGCCACGCGAAGTACTTCTCATCGATGGACCTGAAGACCGGCTACTGGCAAATTGAAGTGGACGAGAGAGACCGAGAGAAGACTGCATTTATAACCCCAGACGGCCTATACGAGTTCAAGGTGATGCCGTTTGGGCTGTGCACAGCACCAGCGACGTTTCAAAGAGTCATGGACACTGTGCTAGCTGGCCTTAAGTGGCACACCTGCCTCGTATACCTCGACGACGTAGTGGTATTCGCCCGGACTTTCGACGAACACCTTGCAAGGTTGGAGTCTGTACTCGAGGCCATTCGTACGTCGGGGTTGACGCTGAAGCCTGAAAAGTGCCGTTTCGCATACGGGGAACTCAAGTTCTTGGGCCACGTCGTCAACGCCGCGGGAGTCCTACCTGACCCGGCAAAAACTTCAGCCATTGCGAACTTCCCAAGGCCAAAAGACAAGAAGGGCGTGCGGAGATTTCTCGGGCTGTGCGCATACCACCGGCGCTTCGTCGCAAACTTCGCACGCATTGCAGAGCCACTCACGCGCTTGACGAAAAATAGCACCCCTTTCAGCTGGGAAAACGACCAAGAAAAAGCATTCGGCGAGCTGCAAAAACGCCTGCAAAGCCCGCCCGTGCTCGCTCATTTCGACGGAAATGCCGAAACGGAAATGCATACGGACGCCAGTGATATAGGCTTGGGTGCCGTCCTTGTCCAAAAGCAAAGCGGCTGCGAAAGGGTAATCGCCTATGCTAGCCGTGGTCTGTCGAAGGAGGAGAAAAACTATTCTGCCTCTGAGAAAGAGTGCCTGGCTATTATATGGGCGATTTCAAAATTTCGCCCATACGTGTATGGAAGGCCATTCAAGGTTGTAACAGACCACCATGCGCTGTGTTGGCTCGCCAATTTGAAGGACCCCTCTGGCCGTCTTGGGCGGTGGAGCTTGCGCCTGCAGGAGTTCGACGTTACAGTCGTTTATAAATCCGGCAGGAAACACTCCGACGCCGACTGCCTGTCCCGCGCCCCCGTCGACCCACCACCACAAGACTCTGATGAAGACAGCGCGTTCTTCGGGATCGTGACGGAGAGCGACCTAGCCGCCCAGCAGCGTGCCGACCCCGACTTACGCGTCATAATCGAGTACCTCGAGGGATGCAACGTTGCCGTTCCTAGGACCTTCAAACGCAGTTTACCAGCATTCAGCCTGAGAAACTCCGTCCTTGTGAAGAAGAATTTCAGCCCCGGAAGAAGAGCGAATTACCTTCTCGTCATCCCCGCGGACCTTCGTGACGAAATTTTGGAAGCGTGCCACGACGACCCGTCTTCCGGACATCTGGGCACAGCCCGCACTATCGGAAAAATCAAGGCGAGGTACTACTGGCCCGGCCTTACCTCTGACGTCACCCACTACGTCCGGAGCTGCCGTGACTGCCAGCGACGAAAAACGCCGCCGACAAGACCCGCCGGACTTCTGCAACCGATCGCCGTCCCATCGAGACCATTTCAACAGATTGGAATGGACCTTTTAGGCCCGTTCCCTACGTCACGATCACAGAACAAGTGGATTGTCGTAGCGACAGACTACATGACGCGCTACGCAGAGACCGCCGCTCTTCCGAGGGGGACTGCACAAGAAGTGGCGAAGTTCTTTATAAGCCAGGTTGTGCTGCGACATGGAGCCCCGGAAGTCCTAATCACCGACCGCGGAACGGCATTTACTGCGGAGCTGATGCAAGGAGTATTACGCTACAGCAACACGGATCACCGAAGAACGACGGCGTACCACCCCCAAACGAACGGACTAACAGAACGTCTGAACAAGACAATCGCAGATATGCTGTCAATGTACGTTGACGTTGAACATAAGACTTGGGACGAAGTGCTCCCGTATGTCACGTTTGCGTACAACACGGCTATCCAGGAGACGACACAGCTGACGCCGTTCGAGCTAGTCTACGGTAGAAGGCCGACTACGATGCTCGACGCCATGCTTCCGCACGTAGAAGACGACGACCTCAACGCCGACGTCCACGGATATCTTCAACGTGCGGAGGAGGCCCGCCAGCTCGCTCGAGTTCGTATAACGGACCAGCAGCTGGTGGATGCGGGCCGCTACAACCTCCGACGCCGAGACGCCGAGTACCAACCAGGGGATCGTGTGTGGGTTTGGACTCCCATCCGACGACGCGGACTCAGTGAGAAGCTCCTGCGAAGGTATTTCGGACCCTACCAGATTCTACGACGTGTTGGCCAACTTACCTACGAAGTGATCCCCGATGGTGACTCCGGCACATCACGACGACGCACGCGGCCTGAAGTCGTCCACGTGGTTCGCTTAAAACCTTTCTACGGACGATGACGAACTTTTATTTTCATTTGTTCGGACTGTCGCTTATGTTAGCATCGGGTCGATGCACTCTTAGAGGGGGGGGTAATGCCGCGAACCATACATTGGGTTTGTTTATTTGTGTTTTGCTTTTACCGCCCGGCTGCGCCGGTCTGTGTTATCTCTGCGCCAAGGAAAGCGCGTGTTCCATTCTTTCTTTCTGTGCCGCATGTGTTATCTGTTGTGATAGGGAGAGCATTCCGATCTAACGTGAACAGCCCAGAATAATCTTCTTGGATCTACTATGTTCTCGATGCGAATCGACGTTTCGAGAACCACGCGCGCCAAAAGATAAAAAGCCTGCAGTGCGGACGCCGGGGCATTCGATTCGACGACACTCGCCTGTGCAAGTCACTTTGTTGACCGCTGCTTCGCCGCCTCTGTATTCTTTTGAGTTGTTAGGGGAGCACAAGTTCGCTCCAATAAACGTGTTTCTCATTCAACACCACTGCATCGTCCTTGTCTTCGTGACAATATCAGTAATCATGCGTGCTACCACTCACGCTGTTGCCAATGTCGATTAGTTATTTTTAACAATTTGTGCTTCATGCACACAGAGATTTTGCTGCAAAAGATACGTTATTTATAAATAGACAGCTCCAGCAGCATCCGAATGGCGCTGATGCCCCCCCTGTAATCGGGAAGGCACACGAAATCGTTACCACTTAATTTGGCTCTGTCCATTATTCGACCGTAATCACCACCAGCTTTTAACTCGGGGTCCCGGCCTTGCGACTGAACAGGAACATGTTAGTCGGGTCCGTGACGATCCCACCGCATTAGAAGCAATTACCGAGTACGCCCTTGAAAACAGACTCTACAAATTGGTGTAGCAGCCTGGCCGACTTTCCCGTTCGGTATACAATGTGAACTGTATGCAGCGTGCACTGTTTTCAGTGTGAACCGCATTGTCCACAGTGTGAACTGTACATTTAAGTGTGAACTGTACATTTAAGTGTTAACTGTGCGTTTTGCTGCCACTGACTGACTTTAATGTGTTCATTTTGCGATTAGGACCCCAAGACTGCAACTGTGTTCATTGTGCGAGTTGTGACCTTCCCCTTTTCTCCTCATCCTGCTCCCCCCCAGGGGCCCCATGGCCTCTCATTTAATGCAGTGTTACACTCACTCAGATACGTATATACTTTTCGCTGGGACTAATGAGTAGTTGCCCGTGAGCTTGAAGTCACGGTAGTCGCAGCAGAGATAAAACTAAGTAAAAAAGTTGTCTCCTTGGCGCACTTTTTTTACGATAGTGATCTCGGAGTCCAAATAGCGGCAAAAAATTGTCACTTTTAGAGATCCACTAATGGGTATAGATGAGCAGTTTGTGTCTGTTTCCTGCGACGCATTTTTAGCTACCACATATATATATTTCTGTAGTGTCTGGCCTTTTAATTCGCCAGCATTGTGTCAGAGCTCGTGCCTCAACTGCAAGCCACACACACGCAAAAAGTATACAAATGTATAAACAAGAAATAGCAGGAATAAAAATATAAATAGCACAACACAATTTGCCCGCGGAGCGAAACCATCGGCCACCCGCAAAGCAGCCGAAACGAGGGGAGGGGGAAAAAAGAAAAAATCCACCTCGCATGAAGTCGCGCACATATAGGTAGAGACGTCACGGTGCTGCGTCCAAGGAGGTTAAAAAATTGCAATTTTTTAACCTCATTGGCTGCGCCCCTTCTTAAGGGGTGTGGTCGGCCTGGGCCCCTATGGGATATCGTTTGGGAATACGCCATCCGGCGCTCCCATCGTTAAACCTCTCCTACTCGATCATGTATGGTGCCACCGGATCCCGATGGTTTCGATTGGCATGAGGGTCACGCCCTGGTTTTAAATTTCCTGCGCACGTCTGGCATGTATCCCGCGACATCAATGATGATTGCTGCTGTGACGTGCGTCTTGCGGCGACGGAGGAGGTAACGGGGCGCTCCCAGTGATATCACTTTACGCAACTGTTGCGCGCAAATCGGACCTTAGCAGATAAAATAAATCAATTGAATCAAGTTACATTACCAGAGAAATCAATTTGTTGGTGTATTTGATTTCGGCGCACGATAAAGATCCCCAGGTGGTCAAAATTAATCCGGAGCCCTCCACTACGGCGCGCCTCATCGCCTGCGTTGCGTCGGCGCGTTAAACCCCACAATCAATTTGTTGGTATATTTGCTCTAGTTAACACCCTCAAAACTGCAAAGTATTGTTGCAGTATTGCCAGTATTGTTGGTGCTCGTCAATATTGGTGCCAACCGCGGTGTGTTTCCAGCTGCTAAGCTATTTGGTGGGAAGTGTTCTATAATATAAAGCTGGCGTTGAAAACAGCAGCAATCTTTTCATTTTCATAGAGTGTTATCAGGCATGTTCTTGAACACCTTTTGTACCTTACATACTGCATCAGGCCCCCACAAACAATATTTTTATAGCTCTGATTCATTATTTTGTAGGTGTTTGCAAGTCCCACGTTTTGCACTTTATATAACCGAAATAAATTGAATATTCATTACATTATTGTATTTAAAGTGCATTACGAATGAAAGCCGGTTTGTTGTGTCCCTCAATACCCAAAATGTTGGTTTGAAAGCTTTTTATATTTGTTTCTACTTTCATTTTTGGGCGCCCCATTCCTGCATTTGTCCCGGGCAAATATTGCGCCACTTACAGATGCACTAATTAATAGGTAACAACATAACCAGTGACACTGAAAAAATGTGAGTTAACAAAACGTGTGTTGTCCTATGCGAGCTGAGAACCGAGCTGCAGATACCGTGCTGAGTTCTTACGTTACAGAAAAATGACAAATGAGGTTCAAAGGGGCGCTAAAAAGACGAAGACGAAGTAGATAACAACAACACATACAGGCTCCATGTCTGTGTTCTTCACGTGTGTCTATTTCGTCTTCGACGTTCTAGCGCCCCGGTTATTCTTCCCAGCAAGCATGAACCAAATAACTCAACAAGTTTTGTTGAGACAAATGAGAGTCCGAAAAAGACGCTTTGAGACTGCCAACAGTGGCATAAATATGCTCGATTGAGGTTCAATTCACCTGGAGATTATCTCGCTTATAAATGACGCAGAAAACTATTTGGAGACAAGGGTGTGTTGCTACGTGTTCTGCAAACCCTTTTAGGCGCTATTGATATCAAGATCAATGGCGTTTCAAAATTTTGGGAGGGCATCCGCTAGGGCATCTAGCGTATCCGCCGAAAAAATCGCGTCACAAGCTGGCAGCAGCTGCTGAAATGTGCGCGTGCGGGTTGGGAGCGGGTTCTAAAGTATGTCGCCTATAAACGTATAAACGACTGGGGAAAATATCAGCTTCCAGCACGCGTTTGTTGATACGTGTTCAGGGAATCCTGCTGGGCCCTATTGCGCCAAGGTATTGACCTTTCGTGATTTTATTCTATTCACGTGGAGAGGAAAAGAATCGTTGAGGGCGGCAGCAACGGCTGAAATTTGCACCGAATGTTTCCAATATTATCCACTAAATAGACAAAAGAAAGTTGGCCTAAAATGGCAACGTGAATATAACTTCTCTCCTCCACAAACTTTTTCCTACTGTACGAGGCAAGGTGTTGGAGGAGGTGGATCAGTATTCAGGTCAGAGCCCCTATTTATGAACAAAAAATTAAATGATCGATGAGCCTGGCTTGGATTCGTTGTATATCCACCGTTGCCTGTGTTCCGCCATGCCCTTCTCTATACAGAGAGTGCCAGCCCTGTCGCGTCGAAACCATCGGAGCAGCCGTTCACTGTTGGGCGCCAAGTTTCCATGGGTATGGGTAGCGCGACGGCGAATGGTTGAAGCGCGCTGAACCTCAGTTGGTGTTGGGCAGGTACTCTTGGATCTCAGTAGGGCACTGGCCAGGTCGGGGGCAAGGTGCTTCTACGGAGAACCCTCGCCAACTGGGCCTCTTCTATGGGCAGCAACGGTAGATATGGTCGCCCTCTCCGCAGTGTTAGCAAAGCGGGGGATTGTCGGGGGTTCGCCATACGTCCGTCTTCTTCGTCGTCTGGTTTCGGCCTACCGGGGGTCTCGCGGGCGACAGTGGACGGCGGTACAGCGGGCCCTCCTGACGACGAAGTGGAGCTGGGCGGGGTCGACGAACAGCTTCGGAGTAGGCCATAGCTTATGGCTCACGTTTTGCTTCCGATGGCGTAGAAGTTCCCAGTGCGTGTTGAACTTCATCTCGGATCACATCGGTCAGGGAGGCGACTTGGGGTTGCGGCGTTATTGGGGAAAGTTTCCGCAGTTTGCGAACGAAGGTGTGGATTTTTTCCTGTACGTCTTCATCGCTTATCCAGGGGCGTTGACGGGGTTCACTAAAAACGCGTTGAGTGGTCGATCATACTGCCTCGAGCACATGTAAAGGGTCCTCTCGATCATGGAAGCCTGGGTCACGAACTCAGCGACGGTTTTGCAAGTGTTCCGAATGCGTCCAACGAAGATCTCTTGTTTAACCCCCCGCCTCAGAAAGTGCAGCTTCTACAAAGGATCCTAGGAATGATGGGGGCTCCCGAGTTTGCTGCAGGACGACAGCAGGATTGGCTTGGTTGACTATGGTGCTGGTCGCGACATCTTCCTTCTTCACTTTCCCGGGTAGTCGACCGAACTCGGGCGAGCGGCCTTCACTGTTAAAAATATTCCCGTAAATTTACAGTAACAATGACCGCTGACTCGTAATGGCAGTATGTATTCATAAAACAAAAAAAAGAACACCACTGAAGCTGTAGTTGCAAGAGACGGCACACTTACCGTAACGCAAGGGCTAAGGTGAGAAGCCGTACCATGCAAGTACAACGTGAAGCCGTACTTGATGCTCAAGGCGAAATTTCCGGACTAGGTTTACAGGCGGAATGCCGTAGGAGTAGCCCACAGAAACAACAACGTGGATGGGCATGTACAGTTTCAGAGGCGTTACTCCTAGTTACATCAATGTTCTGTTATCAAACGAACGGTCTTCTTTACGGCAAATTTAAGGGGCTTGCCATGTGGGGCAAAGCGCTAGAACGGTCGCAAGGCGAAAGGAAAAGACATTACGCAAGTGCAAATATGCTACCCTCTCTTTAGCTGCCAGCGAATTCATAACGCCATATTCGCAGCAAAATAAATGAGCTGGAAGTCAACACTGGTGCCGACCTTTTCTTTTCACGTTGCAATCCTATTTGTGCTATCACACACAATGCTCAGAACTCTTACCTGGCATCCAGCTTATGGGAGTTTTTTGTATTTCTGTGCTTGAAAACAGTACCCAAGGAAAAATTATTTTTCATGACTATATTGTAACAGACCAAATATCAAATACAATTCTTATCTTCAAACTATGCGCACGGCTGCAAAAAAACAGTTGACGCACCACCAATTAAAAAATTAACCCTCCAAGATAAATTCAGTTGAGAGAAAATTCAGTTAAGAGTTCAGCGCTGTGTCGCAGTTAATGTTTCTTTTGTTCCGTCCTTTTATGCGCTGCCTGTTGATATGGTCACCGATGTGCAAGTTCATATCGACGAACAATAAATATTCAACTTCTCCTGCGACGGCACATTTAACTTTCGTGTTTTACCGATTCCTATGAAAAGAGGGATCAACTACATTTTTCTTTCCATCAGAAGGCTCCTCTACACCCTGCCACATACAAAATCCTCAAAGGTGGAACTGAAGAAATCAATGGCCTTATCCGCAAGGTCTAGCGCGCCACCCTTCGCATCCCTCATAACGCATCCACGGATCGTCTGCTCCAGCTCGGAGTTTTTAACACCGAAATTCAAGTAATTGAAGCACATATATCCCCACAGAGAAGTCGGCCACCACTAAAGGAAGCGGGCAAGTCTGTTCGCGCTGATCAAGGCATTCCACCGTTCAAATAAGCTAAAAGGGTTATGCCTATTCCCCATTAAATTCGGACAATCATGTTCACAAGAGTTCTCCCCCGACACATACACGCCGTCTACAACTCGGCGCGCCGCCAAGCCCGTACACGGGCCTGGGACCACCCACTGGCAAAATGGGCTGAAGCAGTAAACTGTAATGCGACCCAATACCGCCATGACGTCGCCTTCACTCTGGTGGTCATACGCAAGCCCACTAGCACCCCTCTCAGCACGCTGACCATCGTCACTACCTCTTCCACAACTGTAGACGAAGCGGCCATGTAACTCGCTCTCACACAACGACCAACCTCGCCTAAGATATTTCTTACACCAAGCTGGCCCTGCTGAATTTTGTACAGTGGACCACCCCCACTGAGGATTCATCATCCAGGGTAACTCATCTCAAAAGATGGTCGAGTTCGTGTAGGCCCCGGCTCGCACTGGACTGCCGGGAAATGAACTTGCCCATGCCGTTCCCGCAATTTTACACTACGGGCTGGTGTAAGCATCATCTGCCTACACGGCGCGTGCTCCTCTAGATAACGCCCAATCACTTTCAATGACATAGTGGAGCACTAACAACTTTTTCGGCGTGCTTCGCCTTCCGCCCTTTTCTCCAGTACGCCCCAACAATTCAGTTATTGGCGACACTCGCAAACAAACTTCAAATTCACAGCTCGTCTATACCATTCCAGTCCTCTTCCTTCGTGGCTCCCGACTGTCCCCAATGAAGTCAACGTGCCACTGTTGCACACTTTATGTGGGCTTTCCATTAGAACCCCCTCCTCAAATAACTTCCGCCCATTTCTCCACTACGCTTCAAGAATTCAGTTATTGTCAACGTTCGTAAACAAACTTCCAATTCACAGCTCGTCTATACCATTCCACTCCTCTTCCTTCATGGCTCCCGACTGTCCCCAATGTCGTCAACGTGCCACTCTTGCACACTTTATGTGGGCTTTCCCTTAGGACCCCTTCCTTGAATCTCCAGCAGCGAGCTATGGAGAGACATGGAATAGATCTAGCCATGAGATTCACGAGCCCCTGGTACGCAGACCTAATGATGTCGTGGCTCGCTTTCGCCCGGCCGCCACCAACTCTAAGTAACCATGTGCCAAATAAACGATTTCCCTTTCTGTCTCACCAATTGACCAGGTTCACGAAGACGCCTGGCGTGTCCCGCACATAGCCAAAAACTGGAGCAAAAGGTGCCTTAACTTCCCATCCACTTCTTTACCCTTTGATAGAACAGCACACACTACACTATACACCGACGTAATCGGACCGGGAGCTGGACTGTGGTGTTACAGCTCCGGAAATCCTCAGTACAACTGGTAACTGCAAATGATATGGACACTTTTTACGGCACAACAGAAGAAGGGTGCCTCACCATAGCTTGGAAAATTCAAAATTTCCGTCCATATCTGTACGGGTGTCAGTTCACTGTTGTCAATACCCGCCTCTCTTATTTGGTTTTCTCCCCTAAAGGTCAGGATGGGCGAATCAGAGGATGGATACTCCGTTCACAACAGTAGTTTTACTGTTGTCTATAAGACTGGCAAAAAAACATGGGTATGCATACGCACTTTTACGCTACCTGTGATCCTCTACCCACGATGGCATTAAGGCGTCTTCTTAATCAACGGTAGCCTTGCGAATTGCCTCGGTGGACCCGTGCGGAACTATATATTGATTTCACTTCTCTTCAAAAGTACGGAACCTACTGATGAAACCTCATTGACGTGTTAGACGTTTTGGCTCAACCACGCGATTGCCAGCCGCGTCGGAAACCTTATGAATTCCGAAATATCAATTGCACCCTTTACCCCAACAAATACCACCCAACCGGCGACAGATAGATGCCGTTCATTCCCCGTGATCTCCAAAGCCAAATATTTTTGATATTTCACGACGACGCTACTGCAGGTTACCTTAAACATACAACTGTATCAAAAGCCCCTTCGTTCTTGGCAAATTCACTTTTGTGGCCAAATGCACTACGTCGTGCGGGTCGTGTCAATACCATGACCATCCATATTTTTGGCCTGCAGGGACACTCCGCACCTGCATTGAACTCCATATTCTTTTGAAGTTGTTCGAATGAACCTTTATGGTCCTCTGCCTGTGAAATCATCTAGACATCATTACATAAGAATTGTTAGAGCCGGATCGAAACATCGTTGCAGTGGATCATTACAGCCGAAGACCAAATGACAAGCTTCGTGTCAAAAGCTTCTTTTCGCACGTGTTGCGCTACATATGGGGCTAAATTCATTCTGCAGGTGGTATTCCTGTGACATGAAACCCCCCGAGCGCAGTTTAGGGACCGAGGCTGTGGCTTTTTTTCCAGACGGGTTGGTGACGTTTTTTGTGCCACCGAAACTGCCCACAAAAACATGTACAGCTGCCACCATCAAGAAAGTGAGTTTACCAAACGCTTTCATCGCACCCTCCCTGATATGATCTCTTGTATTTTCATCCGGACCTTTAAATATGGAACGTTATTATCGAATTTTTCTGCCACGTCTATAATAAGCAGTTAAATGAACCACATGATTTTCGGCATTCTTTCTTACCTGAGGTGGTCCTTCAGATCTCCTCTCTGCACTTCTTTATTCACCGCACTTAAAAATAATAATAATAATAATAATAATAATAATAATAATAATCAATCAATGTTTATTATAGTGCCCAGGAACAGCGGAGGCCTTCGTGCTGGAGCACTCAGAGGGGAAAATGCAGCACTGTAGTACATCAACACTTTGCTAATAAACACTTAGTGAGCAAAAAAAAGAAAAGAAAGAAAGAAAGACCTACAAAAAACGGCAAAGAAGATTAGAAATAAAACAGTGTAATACAACCGACTTTACACAATCAAGTCGTGCTGCCGCACACAAAAGGTAAAGACAGCAATGAAATGCATCAACAGCTGTCAAAAGAACAGTGAGTGAGCAAAAAATAAGAAGAAACTACAACTTCAAAGAAGAATAAAAATACCATAGTGTAATTTTAGGCAACATTACACAATCAATAGAAACTGTAATGTCTCGTCAATTGCAAGAAGACATCTTACAATAAGCGTAACTATACAGAAGGGTGAGTGAAAAGAAGAAAGTTTTTACAAGATTCGGGAAGCGTACATTTTCAGTTTCAAATGGACGCATGAAGTGAATATGGCAACTTTAATGATAAAAACGGCTGAAAAAGAAAAATTCTACGATAATTACAGTCGCAGTATCAGCACAATACACTTATAATCAGGAACAAGAACAAGCAAGGTGAAGTCAATGCACACGTCAGGACGATAAGTGAAGAAAAAGAGCACTGCCAAGATGAACCTCGTGTGTCAGAGCTGACAACCCGGCCAAAAACTACCGAAGAGGACGCTGAAAGATATCGAGCTTCTCGGAGTGAATATTATGCAGATGCTGCATCCTTTGAAGAGGAGAACGGGTGCTGAGTGCTCCAGCTGCTTTAAAAGGGTGGGCGAGCCTTGTAGCTTTTTGTGGAACGCGAAAACTGATTGATTCAAGTAGTTCCGGGCATAAGTTGGTGACCTGGTATCAAAACGATTCCAAAATATTAGTTCCGGGCATAAGTTGGAGACCTGGTATCAAAACGATTCCAAAATAATAAATTTGCCGGGTTATAATGCTTTTTACATAAATAGGAATAATAAACGGGGTGGTGGAGTTGCCGCCTATGTTACAGATCGGAAACTGTGAAATTTTATCAGAATTTACTAGTGTCACCGATGATTATGAAGTGCTCACTGTGATGTGCAAAAAGCAAGGAATTTGCGTTATCTATCGCCCTCCGACTGGGAATGTACTGCAATTTTCGATTTCTTCGAAGGGCTATTAGATTACATAGGCAAGAACAACTATTACCTTTTTTGTGGCGGAGATTTTAACTTAAATATCCTGGACCAAGATTGGTCTTTTCGAGAGTTCAACACTCTGCTTTCTTCCTATGGTTTTGCCAACCTAATTTCAACTGCAACCAGAGTCACACAATCTACCTCTTCTGCGCTTGACCTGCTTATTACCGATATTGAAACTACCGTCCATAGTGCTGGGACAGTAGCATCGGGTTTAAGTGATCATTGTCATTGTCCAGTTTTTCTCATTTACCACTCCCAATGCGTGGAAAACGATGCTCGATCTGGGCCTTTGATTGTTCAGCGAGTCACCCAAGACAGGCTACTATCATTTAATCAAGACGTCATGAACCATGACTGGTGATTTGTGCTTAATATAAGCAATGTAAACGATGCGTACACGGAGTTTATGCAGGCTTTTGTGCGCATTTACATGCGACATTTTCCGTTCACTGTGGTGAAGCCATTGAAAAAGATACGGAAGCCCTGGGTGACTCAAGAGCACATAAAAATGATAAAAAACAAAAATTTCCTCTATCACTCGTTTTAAGTGCGAATGCACTTCTTAAGCGAGCCTGAAGCGTCCGCCGCCGTCCGCATTCCGCCGCCGTCCGCATAGCAACAGCAGCGGGTGCGCGCGCTCCTGGTCTTCCTTGGCAACGGGGGGAGATGGGCGCGCGCTGCCTGGCCGCTGACATGGCACATACCCACGTGGGGGATTGGCCAGGAATTTCCTCGTCTTCCTTGGCAACGGGGGGAGATGGGCGCGTACTGCCTGGCCGCTGACATGGCACATACCCACGTGGGGGATTGGCCAGGAATCGGGCGTGAGAAGGGCTAATGCACCCGCTTAAAGGAGTACTGACACGAAATTTCAAAGCTGAGATCCGCTCTAGTAATCAAGTACAACGACAACACAAATAGGTGTCTGTGCATGGCACATACCCACGTGGGGGATTGGCCAGGAATCGGGCGTGAGAAGGCCTAATGCACCCGCTTAAAGGAGTACTGACATGAAATTTCAAAGCTGAGATCCGCTCTAGCAATCAAGTACAACGACAACACAAATAGGTGTCTGTGCATGGCACATACCCACGTGGGGGATTGGCCAGGAATCGGGCGTGAGAAGGGCTAATGCACCCGCTTAAAGGAGTACTGACATGAAATTTCAAAGCTGAGATCCGCTCTAGCAATCAAGTACAACGACAACACAAATAGGTGTCTGTGAATAAATGCATCTTTCTTTTTTTGTAGTTGTGTGTGTGTGTGTGATCTCTCTTTCGCGAACATTACCGAACCGCGCAAATTCAACTCGTGCATTCGCACTTTCACATTCTTCCCCTCGGGGAAATGCCGGGAATTTTTTTTGCGGACACGCTCGGAAACAACGCTAAAGCAGTTTAAAAGATTTAGAAATAACCTGAACACAGAATTGCGACGTTCCAAAATAAACTATTATCAAAACATCTTTGGGCGTATCACTCGACAACGCCCTGATGTTGCTTGGAAGACGATAAATGATGTTCTTGGTCGTAACACCAATAGATCTGGTGTGCAAAAGTTAACCGTAGGCAACCGTGAAGTGACAGGCGAAGAACTTGCAGACTACTTTAATACTCACTTTGTTAATGTAAAAGTGGCTGATAATAACCAACCCGATATCAGCACTCAGTTTAGCAATTCTACCGACAGTATTTTTATTCAAAGAACAGATGAAATTGAAATAAACAATACATTTATGCTATTGCAAAACAGTAAGGCACTGGATATTGAAAACATTCAAATTGAACCGGTTAAGTATGTTTTGCCTTTCATCGCCTCCCCACTTGCTCATATTTTTAACTTGGCGTATGAGCACGGAATTTTTCCCGATGCCATGAAAAAAGCAAGGGTATCAGTGATTTACAAAGGGGGAGACAAGAACAATCCATCGAACTATAGACCGATTTCTGTTCTACCTGTTTTTTTCTGAAGTGTTAGAAAAAATTATATGTTCACGATTAACAAATTTCTTCGACGCAAAAAATGTGCTGAGTCTCAATTTGGCTTCCGAGCGGGAAAATCCACAGAATCGGCTTTATTAACTTTAAAAGAAAACATCCTTGGAAACATTGAACAAAATTTATATACAGTAGGTCTTTTTTAGATTTTAGTAAGGCCTTTGACTTAATAGACCATGACATTCTCACGATAAAGCTTAAACAATACGGGATTCGCGGGAGCCCTTTAGCCTTGCTAGAGTCTTACCTGCGCGGCCTACAGCAATGTGTTTTTATTAACAACCACAAATCGTCTCTTTTACCTGTTACTCACGGTGTACCTAAGGGTAGCATACTGGGTCCACTGTTATTCAATACCTATATTAATGACATTGTCCTGATTGATCCCGAAGTTAAATTTATGATCTACGCCGACGATACCACTTTTACAGTCTCTGGTTGTAATTTAGATCGGGTAATTCTAAAATGCAATGAACTTCTCAATAAGATATCATTGTGGTCTAAAATAAATAAACTCGAAATTAATCCCAATAAAACCAAGGCCATCATATTCCGTGCTAAAAACAAACAAGTTTCCTCGTCTTACCACCTTAGTTATGAACATCAGCCTGTGGAAATTGTCAGTGACCACAAAATTCTGGGGGTATATTTTTCTTCAAACTTGAATTGGGACACTCACATTGATTCTCTTAGTAAAAAGTTATCTGCAGTGACAGGGGTACTGTCGCGCTGCTGTAGTATTCTTCCGCAGCAAGCAAAGCTTCAAATTTACTATGCTTTATTTTACTCACACATAAATTACTGCAACCAGGTTTGGGCTACCACAACTAAAAGAAATATGAATAGGATTGTCACTATACAAAAAAGAATTATACGACAAATGTCAAATCTTAAACGCACCGACACGACAAAAGAGGCATTTCTAGTGAATAATGTACTTCGCGCCAATAAAATGTATGAGTTTCGGTTATTACAGATCTTTAATTGCTCCTCACCTCAAATCGTTAATTACCTGTCCTCTCTTGCATCATTACAACATTACGCATCGACTGTTAAAACACGCTGCACCGATATATGGGCTATACCACATTTTCGTACAAATTACAAGTTTCAGTCATTATCTCATAATGTTCCCATGACACTAAATAGACACCAACATACTTCTGGGTACAGTAGAAAACAACTTCGAACATACATCCTGCAATCGTAACTGAACCTAGCTTGTTTTTACTTCTGTATTCCTGGCCTACTGTAACTGAACCTAACTGGTTTTTACTTCTGTATTTCTGTCCTATTGTATGTTTACTGTGTGTTTGGAATCGATTATGCACTGTGTTCTGAATCATGTTTTTTCCTACATATTTCTAGCGTATTATTTTTAATTTTTATTTTCAGTGTGCTTGAATCTCCTATTGATAATGTAAACTATTCATTCTGTTCGTGGCCTGTTTCTCTAATCTGTGTTTCCTTCATCTAATTTTGATTATCTTTGATGAAATTTGTAGAACTGATTTGGTAAATTGAAATCGTGTTTTATTTTTGTTTTTTTGTTACTTATGATTACATCTGTGTTACGTGGTCCGTCCTCCATGCCTTGTAACGGCTTCCTGCGCCTTTGTCAAGCTGCTCGAGCAGCTTTTAGCCAGGAAGTCGTCCAGATGCTTCTGGGAAAACTGAATAAACTGAAACTGAAACTGAAAATATTACCATGAAGCAATTTGTACATGAAAAGAAGGTCTGAGTGGGTCCGCCGGGAACTTAGAGAAATAGTTATAGGGATAGGCTCCGAAGGAAAAGGGTGCCTAAATATTGATGAAAATTTGGTTTGTACACGCTCTATATGTTGACAGTTGGAACTACAGGTTCCTCCATTCCAAACGACAGAAGCATATTCTAGTTGCGGAATACAAAGCGTTCTGAATAGTTTTAGGAACGAAGAAGGAAACCGGAATTCTCGAGAAAACCTGCATGCAGCCCCAAGAGAGCATAGCGCCCGCCTAGTAAGTTGAGTGACATGAGGTGAGAAAGTTAAGGCACTGTCGAAAAACACGCCGAGGTCTCTGATCTCTTCAACTCTAGACAAGTAACCGCCGTTAATACTGTAGCAAAATAAAGTGCGGTTCGTTTTCCTGCTATAAGACATGACCTTTGTTTTTGTAGAATTAAGATTTAATCTATTGTCTGAGCACCACTTGGAAAATGAGGATATATCTTGCTCCAGGGCAATGCAGTCATTATTGGACTCAATCCGTCTGAATATTTTAATGTCGTCAGCGTAAAGAAGGAAAGAAGACATCTTAATTGCGGCTGACACATCATTAACAAAAATGGAGAACAAGAGAGGCCCCAACACGGAGCCTTGAGGCACACCGCTTGTTGATCTGTACAGAGCAGGCGTCTGCCCGTTCACGCTAACGAAACTGAACTGGTTATCTAGATAACCACCCAACAATGCCACGAGTGGCGTATCAATTCCTACCTGGAAAAGCTTTTTAAGTAACAGCGTGTGGCAGACAACGTCAAATGCTTTGCTCAGATCACAGTAGACAACGTCGAGCTGGCCCCTCTCAGAAATGCCTGCCAAGGCCTGCTCCATGAAGCAGGAGAGATTAGTTGTTGTCGACCTTCCTGATATAAAGCCGTGCTGTTTACTTAAAAGGAGATTCCGTACAGAACTTGACAGTAATTTGTACAGCGCTGTCTCAAACAGCTTGGAACAAGCACAAAGGAGAGAAACTGCTCTGTAGTTTGTTCCATCCGATTTGGAGCCTGACTTGAAGATAGGGCGCACTCGAGAAATTTTCCACGCGAGAGGGAACACGTTTGTTTTTAGACACTGGTTAAATATCACCGTCAAAACAGGTACAAAAATGTTGCCGTATGTTTTGAGAATAGCTGCAGGTATTCCGTCAGCTCCACACGACAATGACGGTTTCATGCGCTTTAGGCTCTCCAAAACCAACTGCTCGTCCAAAAGCACTAAGCTAGAGCCTTGTAAGCGATTTAACAATATGTTCATTTCAGAGACGTCACGCTGGCCGCATGTGGCACTGAAGTGCTGAGCAAAGTGGTTGGCGACATTATGAACTTCTTCCCCAGAGGAATATACAAGATTGATAAGATCATATGAGTTGTTCTTAAGGGACCGGATGTATCTCCAAAATGTTTCAGGCTGAGAATTCGCACTACTCTCTACAGAATCGAGATAGGAGCGCTGGTCCCGCTCATAAAGGTTTTTACATAATTTACGGTAAGAGCAGAAGTTCTGTTTCCATTCGTCACTCCCGGTTTTCTTATACTTTCTGTGGCAGCGGTCTTTTAATTTAAGAGTCGTACAAAGTTCTTTTGAAAACCAATGTGGGTGCTTGGAGTGGTTTGGTTTATACTTGGGAATAAATTGGTCCATACCGCTTTTGACAATTTCGGTGAACCGTTCGACCTGTGCATTGCAATCAGGAAGTTCTTGAATTTCCGACCAATCAAACGAAGAAAAAAAGCTATACAAGCAAATGTAATCCCCACGTGCATAACAGAAGGGAGAGAGTTCATTATACTTTAGTGAGGTACCACAATGCCGAATCGAAACGGGAGCCGAAACTGAAAATGGAGGATGAAGCTTGTCGGGTTTGACAAGAGAGATATCCGCCATTGATACTCGCGCGTTCTGTATGTTTGAGAAGCAGAGGTCTAAGATATTTTCGGAGCAGTTTTTGATGTTATTCAGTTGTGCCATGGATGTGAAATCTAGGAAGTCTGAAACAATGCGAGATTTTTGCTGTACATAATAATTGTAATGCTGGTTAGTTAGACTGTCCCATTGTACACCAGGTGCATTGAAATCCCCCAGAATGATAAACTGGTGATTTTGGTTTGAAGCGCAAACTTCTTCTACAGAAGTAAGTAGCTCATTGAACGAAGAAATAGGAACATCGGGGGGAATATAAAACGCCCCTATTAAGAGCATCTCGCCCCCAGTCAGTCCGATGTCCAGCCAGACACACTCATTGTCGCCCTCAAGGTCTTGACGCCTCTTACACTGAAGACCACAATCGACCGCAACCAATACGCCCCCTCCCATTTGTTTAGCCCCAGTAAAATTCCTATCTTTGCGGAAAACTTGGTAATTTGGAGGGAAATAATCATTTGAACTAATGTCGCTACAGAGCCAGGATTCAGAAATTACAATAATTGGAAAATTTGAGGAAAGTACATTAGCAAAAAATTCGGAAGCTTTAGTGCGAAGGCCGCGCGCATTTTGATAGTAAATGTCCACCCTATTGTTAGTCTTTTTCATCGTGTGGGACATCAGTGGAACAGAACATTTCGGGATGCAGCTTTCCGCGGAAAGGTTTGAAAAGGCAGCCCTTCGGCCAGAACAAAGGATCGCTCAAACGCTCGAAAGAGTCCTCATCGACCGTAACGCAGAAGGAAGAATATGAACTGTACTTGGTCTTCAGCCGCTGACAAGCCAGAGGTATGACATGTACCGTCGAAAGATGCTCCGTCAGTTGGGCTGAAGTGGTGCACGGTGACAGTTTAGACACGAAGATGTGTCTCGGACGCTTAGATGGACGAACGACGGAGATGCTACACGCATCTGAAGCACCCACACACACTGCACTCCCTCTGCGTTTGTTTGACTGGGCCGAGTCGTTGGAAGGTGGCTTGCCGGATGCATCATTTAACAAAAGGCAAGCCTCGGAAGGGGCTGGGGTCAGCTGCTCGTTCGCTGAAAGCGTAGACGCTGCGTTTATCTTCGCCACAACAGTGGCAAAGGATGAAAGGTCCACTCGCTGCGTGGAAGGGGTCACCATCGTCACGTTGAGCTCAGGTGTCGAAGGGGGGGCAGGTCGCTCGGGAGGCAAAGGACCGGCCCACGGTAACCGCGGGAGCCGCTCCCCTCGAAGGTTGCGAACCTCCGCCCGCAGAGAAGCAATTATGCCTGACTGCTGGGCGAAAGCACGCGCGTTCTCCCTGCTCAGGCGGTCGTTGGCCTCTCGTAGCTTTGCCACCTCGTCCGTCAGGAATGAAAGGCCCTCGAGAGCGTGTAGCAGCATTTCGCGGATGTCGGTCGCGTCCCCTCCAAGGTCTCCTGGTCGAGGAGTACTGTTCTGAGGATCGGGTGGCTGCGTGGCCGGCAGGCTCTCGTGTACGGAATCGTCAGTAGGCCTACTCACCACCTCCGACGCCGAACACAGGCACAGATTACACTGGAAGGGCCTCTCACCAGTCTTCACAGCTTGCAGCTCCATCTCGGGCAGCTGAATACATTTGGAGTGGGCATGTGTTTTGCACGATGTGCATCGAAAATACTCCTGTCTGCCGTAAAAAACACCGGAGCACAGCACGCAGACATCTGTGCTGGGCGCCATCTTGGCACAAGATAATCAATCAATCAATCAATCAATCAATCAATCATGTTTATTTACGTGCCCAGGAACAGCCAGAGGCCTGAGTGCTGGCGCACGGGTAGTTTCATGAAAACAAAATACAAGAAACATATAGCAAGAAACAAACAAGCGACAAGACACACAAATTGAAGTAGTTAAAATGACAAATACAGCACAGGCGGAGCCTGGGTACAGGTGAAAAATAATAGAAGAAGATGCCTATGTTGCTCTGCCTGTCGTAAAGGCCACACGACAGGCAGAGCAACAAAGTTTGACAGTAATACAACAAAAACAACGGAGTGTAGAGACAAATGATAATATGAGCAAGTGACAGTAAACAGTTTCAAAAATAGGCAACTATCAGTTGGATAGACACAACCGCAGAGAAACCAAATTCCAGAAAAAAAAAAGAGCGACAGACATATCATAGGTGTTTAACATACTGTATTCAACAGCGCTGTACGGTAAATTGTAAAGGATTTCTGAAAGATGTCAAGGTGTTCAAAGAAGCGGTTGTAACAATTCTGTATTCTGCGCACAGGAGAATGATTGGAGTTGCGCGCAGCGGTCAAGAACGGGCGATGCGACCTGGTGGGCTTTTGTGGTACACTAAAATCTAAACAGTTAAGCAGGTCTGCGCAAGAAAGGTCGCCATGAACAATTTTGTGAAGAAATGTAAGGTCTGCACGCATACGTCTGCAGTTCAAGGAAGGGATGGAAGGGACTATGGGTAAGTCAGAATCAAGATGAAAACTCTGATTGTGATGACGGTGCTTAAATATGGATAAAAACTTCTTCTGCACACGTTCTATTAATTCACTACTAGATTTGGAGATGTCGTTCCAGGCAACAGAAGCATATTCTAACTGTGGTATACATATTGCATTGTATAGCATTAGAAATGGATCTGGAGAAGAGAATTCCTTTGTAATCCGACACACATTTCCAAGGCTTCGGAGTGCTCGCCGGGTGATGAGCCTAATATGAGGAGAAAAAGAGAGGGTACTGTCGAAAAGCACCCCTAGGTCCCTAATCTCATCAACCCTTTGCAGAGGAGCTCCCTCAATACTGTAGGAAAACAGCAGACGGTATGTTTTCCGGCTGTAGGTGACAACCTTTGTTTTAGTGGGGTTTAAAATTAGGCAGTTTTTCCTGCACCAGACCGATAATTCCGACACATCCCTCTGCAAGGCACAGCAGTCCTGAACACCGCTAATGTGCCTAAATAGTTTGACATCATCAGCATAGAGAAGAAAAGAAGAGTTTGTTAACACTGTTGAAACATCATTGATAAAGACAGAAAACAATAATGGACCCAGCACGGAACCCTGGGGTACACCACTTGTTGCAGGGTAAACACTAGACTTTTTGTAGTTCACATCTACATAAAAGGACCGGTCAAGGAGATAGTTGGACAACAAGGCAACAAGGCTTGCGTCTACACCGGACTTAGCAAGCTTGTTAATTAATAACTGATGGTTCACCACATCAAACGCCTTACTGAGGTCAAAATAAATAACGTCCAACTGGCCGTTTTCACAAACTGCAGCCGAAGCCTGTGTCATAAAGCTTGCAAGATTTGTGACCGTCGATCGACCAGAGAAAAAGCCGTGCTGATTTGGTATCACAACGTTCTTGACGCAGGCAGCAAGAACTTTGTGCAGAGCTGACTCAAAGAGTTTTGAGGCGACACAAAGGAGTGAGATCGGGCGACAGTTAGAAACGGCTGACTTATCACCAGACTTAAATATTGGAAAAATTCGAGCGATCTTCCATGCACAAGGGAATTTACCTAAAAGTAAGCAGTTATTATAAATGGAAGTTAAGACAGGCACAAAAATGTTGCCGTAAGCCTTCATGAGGGCAGCTGGAATTCCATCTGCACCACAGGAAAATGATGGTTTCATCCGTTGAAGGCTATCATTGACAATTTTTTCATCGAACCTCAGTGTGTTAAAATTACAGTTATTAAACGATAGGCGTTCGTAGTTGCCATCTGGCAGTTGAAAGACCGAATGAAAGTACTGAGCAAAACTGGTGGCAACATCCTCAACCTCTTCACCATCGGAATTAAGCAGGCTAACGTGTTTTTCAGACGCCTTAGAACGGCCGCGTACATACCTCCAGAATTCAGCCGGTTTCTGAGACGCAGCAGCCTCTAACGATTCTATATAGAGCTGGTGGTCACGCCGGTAGAGGATTTTACAAAGTGAGCGATACCGACTAAACTCCGCTTTCCACTTGTCAAGCCCAGAACGCTTGGCCTTTTTGTGGGCGCTATCCTTAAGTTTAAGCGAACTTCGAAGTTCTTTAGAAAACCAGTGGGGAAATTTGGAAGGAACAGGCTTATAAGAAGGGATATACTTTTCCATGCCCCTTCTGACGATTTCAGTGAAACGTCGAACCTGTTCGTCAACATCATTGACATCCAAAACACTAGACCATTCAGCAGATGAATAAAAGTGATACAGCCCAGCATAATCTCCACGCTTGAAAGCATATCGCGGGACTGCACAATTGTCAACACCGCCAGAGCGATGCTGGGTCGTGACCGAGACAGAGACAATAAGAGGGGGGTGAAACTTGTCGGGGTGCACAAGGGATGTTTCGGAGGCACACACTTGTACGTTTTTTAAGTTTGAGAAGCACACATCTAGAACATTACCACAAGAGTTTTCTATGCGGCAAAACTGCTGCATGGAGGTGAACGATTGAAAATCTAATAGCATGCTGCATTTCTGCGCTGCATAATGGTTTTTGTGCTCAAAGGAAAGACTGTTCCAGCGAATACCTGGGGTGTTGAAGTCTCCAAGTATAATGAGCTTATGGTTGGAGTGTGCATTTGAGACATTTTCTATGGTTGTGAGTGTTCGATTAAATACAGAAGGAAAATACATCCGGGGATATATAGAATGCACCGATGAGTAGCTTCTCGCCCTTCGTGAGGCCTACCTCAAGCCAGACTGATTCGTCTAGGGTCTCGAGGTCAGCACGCCGCATGCAATGCACTGAATGATCAACGGCAACGAGAACCCCGCCACCTTTTTGTTTAGGTCCAGTTAATTTTCTGTCGCTTCTAAAGATTTGATAGTTAGAAGGGAAATAGTCGGAAGACGAGATATCATCGGAAAGCCAGGTTTCAGTAATGACAACAGCAGAAAATTTAGAGCATACAATATTTCTAATAAATTCAGAGGACTTAGTTCGTAGACCTCTAGTGTTTTGATAGTATATGTCAAAACTGTCGTACTTACTGATCATTTTCAGTTATTTCAGAGCTGTGCAGCATACCAGGGTGGACCTTGCCTTGAAACGGCTTGAAAAGGCAGCCTTTTGGCCACATAGACGGGTCGCTCAGGCGCCTATAACACTCCTCGTTAACAGTTACGCAAAAAGAAGAATATGAGTCATACTTGGTCCTAAGGCGTTTGCAAGAAAATGGCGTAACTTGCACAGTTGACAAGTGAGCCAACAGTTGAGCAGATGTGGTGCTAGCGGACAGTTTTGAAACAAAGATGACCCTGGAGCTCGGTGGTCGGTGTACCACAACCAACTAATAATAATAATAATAATAATCTTTATAATCAATCAATCGATCAATCAATCAATCAATGTTTATAATAGTGCCCAGGAACAGCGGAGGCCTTCGTGCTGGAGCCCTCAGAGGGGAAAATGCAGCACTGTAGTACATCAACAATTTGCTAATAAACACTCAGTGAGCAATAAAAAAAAAGAAAGACCTACAAAAAACGGCAAAGAAGATTAAAAATAAAATAGTGCAATCCAACCGACTTTACACAATCAAGTCGCGCTGGCGCACAGAAAAGGTATAAGACAGCAATGAAATGCATCAACAGCTGGTAAAAGAACAGTGAGTGAGCAAAAAATAAGAAGAAACTACAACTTCACAGAAGAGTAAAAATGCCATAGTGTAATTTTAGGCAACATTACACAATCAATAGAAACTGTAATGTCTGGTCAATTGCAAGAAGACATCTTACAATAAGCGTAACTATACGGAAGGGTGAGTGAAAAGAAGAAAGTTTTTACAAGATTCTGGAAGCGTACATTTTCAGTTTCAAATGGACGCATGAAGTGAATATGGCAACTTTTAATGATAAAAACGGCAGAAAAAGAAAAATTCTACGATAATTACAGTCGCAGTATCAGCACAATACATGAATAACCAGGAACAAGAACAAGCTCGGTGAAGTCAATGCACACGTCAGGACGATAAGTGAAGAAAAAGAGCACTGTCAAGATGAACCTAGTGTGTGAGAGCTGACAACCCGGCCAAAAACTCCCGAAGAGGACGCTGGAAGATATCGAGCTTTTCAGAGTGAACATTATGCAGATGCTGCATCCTTTGAAGAGGAGAACGTGTGCTGAGAGCTCCAGCTGCTTTAAAAAGGTGGGCGAGCCTTGTAGCTTTTTGTGGAACGCGAAAACTGATTGATTCAAGTAGTTCCGGGCATAAAATAATACCATGAAGCAATTTGTACATGAAAAGAAGGTCTGAGTGGGTCCGCCGGGAACTTAGAGAAACAGTTATAGGGATAGGCTCCGAAGGAAAACGATGCCTAAATATTGATGAAAATTTGGTTTGTACACGCTCTATACGTTGACAGTTGGAACTACAGGTTCCACTCCAAACGACAGAAGCATATTCTAGGTGCGGAATACAAAGCGTTCTGAATAGTTTTAGGAATGAAGAAGGAAACCGGAATTCTCGAGAAAACCTGCATACAGCCCCAAGAGAGCGTAGCGCCCGCCTAGTAAGTTGAGTGACATGAGGTGAGAAAGTTAAGGCACTGTCGAAAAGCACGCCGAGGTCTCTGATCTCTTCAACTCTAGACAAGTAACCGCCGTTAATACTGTAGCAAAATAAAGTGCGGTTCGTTTTCCTGCTATAAGACATGACCTTTGTTTTTGTAGAGTTAAGATTTAATCTATTGTCTGAGCACCACTTGGAAAATGAGGATATATCTTGCTCCAGGGCAATGCAGTCATTAATGGACTCAATCCGTCTGAATATTTTAATGTCGTCAGCGTAAAGAAGGAAAGAAGACATCTAAATTGCGGCTGACACATCATTAACAAAAATGGAGAACAAGAGAGGCCCCAACACGGAGCCTTGAGGCACACCGCTTGTTGATCTGTACAGAGCAGACGTCTGCCCGTTAACGCTAACGAAACTGAACCGGTTATCTAGATAACTACCCAACAATGCCACGAGTGGTGGATCAATTCCTACCTGTAAAAGCTTTTTAAGTAACAGCGTGTGGCAGACAACGTCAAATGCTTTGCTCAGATCACAGTAGACAACGTCGAGCTGGCCCCTCTCGGAAATGGCTGCCGAGGCCTGCTCCATAAAGCAGGAGAGATTAGTTGTTGTCGACCTTCCTGATATAAAGCCGTGCTGGTTTCTTACAAGAAAATTCTGTACAGAACTTGACAGTAATTTGTACAGCGCTGTCTCAAACAGCTTGGAACAAGCACAAAGGAGAGAAACTGCTCTGTAGTTTGTTGCATCCGATTTGGAGCCTGACTTGAAAATAGGACGGACTCGAGAAATTTTCCACGCGAGAGGGAACACGTTTGTTTTTAGACACTGGTTAAATATCACCGTCAAAACAGGTACAAAAATGCTGCCGTATATTTTGAGAATAGCTGGAGGTCTTCCGTCAGCTCCACATGACAATTACGGTTTCATGCGCTTTAGGCTCTCCAAAACCAACTGCTCGTCCAAAAGCACTACGCTGGAGCCCTGTACGCGATTTAACAATATGTTCATTTCAGAGACGTCACGCTGGCCGCATGTGGCACTGAAGTGCTGAGCAAAGTGGTTGGCGACATTATGAACTTCTTCCCCAGAGGAATCTACAAGATTGATAAGATCATGTGAGTTGTTCTTACGGGACCGGATGTATCTCCAAAATGTTTCAGGCTGAGAATTCGCACTACTCTCTACAGAATCGAGATAGGAGCGCTGGTCCCGCTCATAAAGGTTTTTACATAATTTACGGTAAGAGCAGAAGTTCTGTTTCCATTCGTCACTCCCGGTTTTCTTATACTTTCTGTGGCAGCGGTCTTTTAATTTAAGAGTCGTACGAAGTTCTTTCGAAAACCAATGTGGGTGCTTGGAGTGGTTTGGTTTATACTTGGGAATAAATTGGTCCATACCGCTTTTGACAATTTCGGTGAACCGTTCGACCTGTGCATTGCAATCAGGAAGTTCTTGAATTTCCGTCCAATCAAACGAAGAAAAAAAGCTATACAAGCCAATGTAATCCCCACGTGCATAACAGAAGGGAGAGAGTTCATTATACTTTAGTGAGGTACCACAATGCCGAATCGAAACGGGAGCCGAAACTGAAAATGGAGGATGAAGCTTATCGGGTTTGACAAGAGAGATATCCGCCATTGATACTCGCGCGTTCTGTATGTTTGAGAAGCAGAGGTCTAAGATATTTTCGGAGCAGTTTTTGATGTTATTCAGTTGTGCCATGGATGTGAAATCTGGGAAGTCTAAAACAATGCGAGATTTTTGCTGTACGTATTAATTGTAATTCTGGTTAGTTAGACTGTCCCATTGTACACCAGGTGCATTGAAATCCCCTAGAATGATAAACTGGTGATAATAATAATAATAATAATAATAATAATAATAATAATAATCAATCAATCAACCTTTATTTTTGGTGCCCAGGAACAACCTTAGGGTCTTGGTACTGGTACACCATATACAAGCATTCATAAAAACAAACTAAAATCAAGACAACACAGCACAGAAAACCATGTATATGAAAGAAACAATAAGGTAAAAATAGTTACAGAGATCCCAGAAAGCAAAACAGCAAAAAAAAAAGGAAGCCTAGTGTTAGAAGCCATGACACCCGGCCAGCAAAAACGTTGAAGGCACGTGAAAAATTGAAAATACACAAGCAAATACTCAATGAACATGACGGAGAAAGATTATACACATAAAACAAAGGTTTTGTAACAAAATGTTAGGAAGTTTCAAAATGGAAAAACGAAGTTCAGCGTTACAAGCACTGACACTTAAACCGACAGAAATTCAAGCAACACAAAATCAGGAAAAGGGAAAAACAAACAAGCAAGATGATGATTTGCATAAAATAAATACGGAACAGAAATACGGCACATAAATGACATAAAGGCACTTAAGCTACAACACTTTTCAATTCATTAGAGAACAAAGACAAAGAGCTCTCGAATATATCAAGCCGATCGGAATATTCATTATAAGCACATTGTATTCTGCAGTTGGACGAGCGTCGTCTACTTAAAGCATCTGTTCTCAAAGTTCGAAATCGTCGGAAAAGTTTGTTCGGCAAGTTGACATTCATAAGTGCAACCAAGTCATCACACAAAATATCACCATGAAGAAGTTTATAAAGAAAGATAATGTCAGCTCTCATTCGTCGACACCAAAGGGAAGGAATACTTTTGAGACAAAACATGCTGCCGTTTGCGTCTTCTTGTACATGACGGAAACGGTGCCTAAAGATAGAAAGGAACTTATTTTGAACCCTTTCGATGCGGTCACTATTGGACTTGCAAGTTCCATTCCAAACAACATAACCGTAATCGAGAAGAGGTAAGCAGAGAGCCGAATACAACTTTAAGAAAGGAAGAGGACTTTTAAACTCTCTAGAATACCTGCAAACAGCACCCAGACATCGAAGAGAGCGTCCGGTAATTTGTGTAACGTGGGAAGAGAAAGTCAGAGAAGAATCAAATAGTACTCCCAAGTTCCGAATTTCGGTCACCCTTATAGGAGTATTGCAGCTGTTTATAGGAGTATATTTTATTGGAGCATATTTTATAGGAGTACTGTAGCTGTTGAGTTTTCCTAGTATAGGAAACAACTTTCGTTTTTGAGGGGTTCAAAATTAAGTCGTTTTTGGTGCACCAACGATGGAATGACACGATATCAGCCTGAAGAGAATTACAGTCCTGAACATTACGCACTTCTCTGAAGATTTTCGTATCATCAGCATACAACAAAAAAGAAGAATTTTGAATGGCAGAAGCAACATCGTTAATGAAAATGAAAAAAAGAAGGGGGCCCAGAACGGAGCCCTGGGGTACACCACTGGTTGCTTTGTACCTAAATGATGTTTGACCATTATAACTTACATAGCAATATCGCTCCTGGAGATAGCAACGTATAAGACCCACTAAAGAAGCGTGAACATCTAACAGAATGAGCTTGGCAAGCAATTAAGAGTGGTTGACTACATCAAAGGCCTTGCTCATGTCACAGTAGACCGCATCAAGCTGGCTTCTACCAACGACTGCTGGGACAGCCTGCTCCATGAAGCATGCGAGGTTTGTGGAAGTTGAGCGACCACGCATGAAGCCATGTTGATTAGGAATGAGGACCTGTTTAAGTGAGAAAGACAAGACCGTATGAAGAGATAACTCGAATATTTTAGAGGCAGAACAAAGAAGCGACACTGGCCTATAGTTCATGGGGTCGGTTTTTGGGCCTGACTTGAAAACAGGGAATACACGACAGATTTTCCATGAGCGAGGGTACGTGACAGACCGGAGAGAGTTATTAAATATTGAGGTGAACACAGGAACAAATATATTTGCATACGTTTTTAGAATTGCAGCAGGAATACCATCTGGCCCAGACGAAAACGAGGGCTTTAGCCGCTTGATGCTGGTCTGCACGATGTTCTCATCCAATTGGAAACAAGCGGAGTTACCGTCCTGGTGACAAGAGATGCTGCCGTCATCACTCCCTCTGCTAAGCCCAAACAAAGAAGAAAACTGACGAGCAAAGCAGTCGGCCGCATCTCCAACCTCATCGCCGTTGGAATCCAGTAGACGAAAAGATTATTTCGTTGTACTAGATCTAGAGTGAATGTACTTCCAGAAGGCTCCCGGCTGATGAGTTGCTTTAGCTTCAACTGACGCTAGGTACAAAGCATGATCACGCTTGTGCAATATTTTGCATAGGGCACGTAGCACCGGAACTCCTGAGCGAACTGATTCGCACCAAAGCGCTTCATCTTTCTGTGCGCACGTTCTTTGAGTTTCAGGGCATCCCGCGATTCAGAAGAAAACCAGTGTGGGAACTTGAACTTCTTTGGTAAATATTGCGGGATGTATTTCTTCATGCCCAAAAGCACAATCTCAGTAAAACTGTCAACTTGTTCATTGACATCAGAGTGGTCAATGACTGTTGACCAAGGGGCAGCAGAAAAGTAGCCATACAGCCCAACGTAATCTCCCCGGGCGAAAGCGTAGCGAGGTTGCGCATTGCTTGAAATTACAGAACGGTGGAGCATTGTAGGAAGGCAACAGGAAATAGAAAGAGGAGGATGATATTTGTCGGGTATTACTAAAGCACAATCAGAGCGCGACACATTAACGCCATCGAAGTTTGAAAAGCACAGGTCCAGAATGCTTCCACTGCAGTTTTTTATGTGATTACGCTGTGCCATGGAAGGGAAAGACGAGAAATCTAGTAACCTATTACCCTTCTGTTGAAAGTGGTGGTTGTAGTGGGAACAGGTGAGGTGGCTCCACTGAACGCCAGGGGCGTTAAAATCTCCAAGGAGGAGGACCTTGAGGTCGCAATGAGTAGTGAGCACCTGTTCAATGGAGGAGACTAACTTATTGAACGCGTGAGGAACTACATCAGGAGGAACGTAAAAAACACCAACTAGAAGTTTTTCAGTTTTAGAGATATGAATATCGACCCGTAAAGACTCACCTGCGTTTTCAATATCGCTACGTAGCACACACGGGAGAGATTTGTTAACTGCGAGAAGTACCCCGCCCCCCTTTTGTTTGCATCCCGTTAAGGCACGATCATTACGATATACATGGTAATTTTGAGGAAAATAATCATTGGATAGAATATCAGGGCACAACCAAGTTTCAGATATAGCTATTAACGGAAAGCAAGAAGCCAGAACATTACCAAAAAATTCAGTCGCCTTAGTTCGAAGACCTCGCACATTCTCATAAAAAACATCTAAACTAGTCATTATTCTTTGTCTGATGTGTTGCGCTCAGAGCTGTGAAGCATGCCTTCGCAAAACATGCCTCGAAACTCCTTAAAGAGGCAGTCTTTCGGCCAAACAGCGGGGTCATTCAAGCGCTAGAAAAACTCTTCACCGACGGAAATATAAAAGAATGCATACGTTTCAAATTTCGTTTTCAGTCGTCGGCAGTTCAAGGGCGAGACACCTAAGGTTAACAGATGGGCATTAAGACTAGCAGAGGTCGTGGACGGAGAAAGCTTTGAAACGAACATTGCTTTGGGGCGCTTCGGCTGCGGAACGACGACCAATCCACATGTGTCCGATGCACCTACACATGCCCGGCTTCGACGCTTCTTCTCAACAGTAGGAGGGAGACAGTCAAGCACAGGCGCAGAATGCACCGGGGAAAGTTGGGACGGAGTAGGAGGCAGTGCAGGAGAAGCCGAAGACACCGACTGCAGCGGAGCAGACGTAGCCGAAGGCAGCACTTCCTTGTTTACAGCTTGGGCAAAAGAAGGCTGCCCTGAGCTGTGACGCACTCCTTCCGCAACACGGCGGGGTGGCGAAGTAGTTGGGCACGCAAGGAGCACACCTCCGCTCGCAAGGAGGCAACCACCTGCGCATAATGGGCGCGGTCACCCTCCCTCCCCTGACGGAGACGGTCGAAAGCCTGCGCGTTTTCTCGGCGTAGGAGGTCGTTGTCCTCCCGCAGCCGGGACACTTGGTCGCTGAGGAAAGAAATGCCGTCCAACGCGTCGATGAGGAGTGCGCGAAGACCGGCAGCTTCCCCTCCAAGGTCAAACGGTTGGGACGGCGGCGGCGGGGCTTTCTTGACTACTGCCGGCGAGTCTCGTCGAAGGGAGGGGGAAGGAGCCGTGCTTGCGGACGGGCCGATGTCGTCGTTGGCTACGCAAGGCCTAGCCGCCACCTCAGCCGTTTCACAAAAATTACACTTGAACGGCCGAGCACCAGATCTCAGGATCTGAAGCTCAGCGTCCGGCCATGCAACACACTTCGCGTGCACGCGTTTCTTAAAGAAAATTCAGCGGAAAAACACTTGCTTACCGTAAAAAACACAGGAGCACAGAATACAGCAATCGTTGCTAGGCGCCATCTTGCGGCAATAATAATAATAATAATTGTTCCAATGGCTAGGCGCCATTGGAACAATAATCAATCAATCAATCAATCAATCATGTTTATTTACGTGCCCAGGAACAGCCAGAGGCCTGAGTGCTGGCGCACGGATAGTTACATGAAAACAAAATACAAGAAACATATAGCAAGAAACAAACAAGCGACAATACACACACAAATTGAAGTAGTGAAAATGACAGAAATAAAGCACAGGCGGAGCCTGGGTACAGGTAAAAAATAAAAAAAGAAGATGCCTATGTTGCTCTGCCTGTCGTAAACACCACACGACAGGCAGAGTAACAAAGTTTGACAGTAATACAACAAAAAAACGGCAAGAGTGTAGAGACAAAGATAAGACGAACAAATGACAGTAAACAGTTTAAAAAATAGGCAACTATCAGCTGGATAGACACAACCACAGAAAAACCAAATTCCAGAAAAAAAAAGAACGACAGACACATCATAGATGTTTATTATACTGTATTCAACAGCGCTGTACGGTAAATTGTAAAGGATTTCTGAAAGATGTAAAGGCGTTCAAAGAAGCGGTTGTAACAATTCTGTATTCTGCGCACAGGAGAATGCTTGGAGTTGCGCGCAGCGGTCAAGAACGGGCGGTGCGACCTGGTGGGCCTTTGGGGTACACTAAACTCTAAACAGTTAAGCAGGTCTGCGCAAGAAAGGTCACCATGAACAATTTTATGAAGAAATGTAAGGTCTGCACGCATACGTCTGCAGTGCAAGGAAGTGATGGAAGGGATTATGGGTAAGTCAGAATCAGGATGAGAACTGTGATTGTGATGACGGTGCTTAAATATGGATAAAAACTTCTTCTGCACACGTTCTATTAATTCACTACTAGATTTGGAGATGCCGTTCCAGTCAACAGAAGCATATTCTAACTGCGGTATACATATTGCATTGTATAGCGTTAGAAATGGATCTGGAGAAGAGAATTCCTTTGTAATCCGACACACATTTCCAATGCTTCAGAGTGCTCGCCGGGTGATGAGCCTAATATGAGGAGAAAAAGAGAGGGTACTGTCGAAAAGCACCCCTAGGTCCCTGATCTCCTCAACCCTTTGCAGAGGGGCTCCTTCATTACTGTAGGAAAACAGCAGACGGTGGGTTTTCCGGCTGTAAGTGACAACCTTTGTTTTAGTGGGGTTTAAAATTAGGCAGTTTTCCCTGCACCAGACCGATAATTCCGACACATCCCTCTGCAAGGCACAGCAGTCCTGAACACCGCTAATGTGCCTAAATAGTTTGACATCATCAGCATAGAGAAGAAAAGAAGAGTTTGTTAACACTGTTGAAACATCATTGATAAAGACAGAAAACAGAAAAGACAGAAAACACTAGACTTTTTGTAGTTAACATCGACATAAAAGGACCGGTCAAGGAGATAGTTGGACAACAAGGCAACAAGGCTTGCGTCTACACCGGACTTAGCAAGCTTGTTAATTAATAACTGATAGTTCACCACATCAAACGCCTTACTGAGGTCAAAATAAATAACGTCCAACTGGCCGTTTTCACAAACTGCAGCCGAAGCCTGTGTCATACAGCTTGCAAGATTTGTGACCGTCGATCGACCCGAGAAAAGGCCGTGCTGATTTGGTATCACAACGTTCTTGACGCAGGCAGCAAGAACTTTGTGCAGAGCTGACTCAAAGAGTTTTGAGGCGACACAAAGGAGTGAGATCGGGCGATAGTTAGAAACGGCTCACTTATCACCAGACTTAAATATTGGAAAAATTCGAGCGATCTTTCATGCACGAGGAAATTTACCTAAAAGTAAGCAGTTATTGTAAATGGAAGTTAAGACAGGCACAAAAATGTTGCCGTAAGCCTTCATGAGGGCTGCTGGAATTCCATCTGCACCACAGGAAAATGATGGTTTCATCCGTTGAAGGCTATCATTGACAATTTTTTTCATCAAACCTAAGTGTGTTAAAATTAGAGTTATTAAACGATAGGCGTTCGTCGTTGCCATCTGGCAGTTGAAAGACAGAATGAAAGTACTGAGCAAAACTGGTGGCAACATCCTCAACCTCTTCACCATCGGAATTAAGCAGGCTAACGTGTTCTTTAGACGCCTTAGAACGGCCGCGTACATACCTCCAGAATTCAGCCGGTTGCTGAGACGCAGCAGCCTCTAACGATTCTATATAGAGCTGGTGGTCACGCCGGTAGAGGATTTTACAAAGTGAGCGATACCGACTAAACTCCGCTTTCCACTTGTCAAGCCCAGAACGCTTGGCCTTTTTGTGGGCGCTATCCTTAATTGTCAACACCGCCAGAGCGATGCTGGGTCGCGACCGAGACAGAAACAACAAGAGGGGGGTGAAACTTGTCGGGGTGCACAAGGGATATTTCGGAAGCACACACTTGTAGGTTTTTAAGTTTGAGAAGCACACATCTACAACATTACCACAAGAGTTTTCTATGCGGCAAAACTGCTGCATGGAGGTGAACGACTGAAAATCTTATAATATGCTGCATTTCTGCGCTGCATAATGGTTTTTGTGCTCAAAGGAAAGACTGTTCCAGAGAATACCTGGGGTGTTGAAGTCTCCAAGTATAATGAGCTTATGGTTGGAGTGTGCATTTGAGACATTTTCTATGGATGTGAGTGTTCGATTAAATTGAGAAGGTAATACATCCGGGGATATATAGAATGCACCGATGAGTAGCTTCTCGCCCTTCATGAGGCACACCTCAAGCCAGACTGATTCGTTTAGGGTCTCGAGGTCAGCACGCCGCATGCACTGCACTGAATGATCAACGGCAACGAGAGCCCCGGCACCTTTTTGTTTAGGTCCAGTTAATTTTCTGTCGTTTCTAAAGATTTGATAGTTAGAAGGGAAATAGTCGGAAGACGAGATATCATCGGAAAGCCAGGTTTCAGTAATGACAACAGCAGAAAATTTAGAGCATACAATATTTCTAATAAATTCAGAGGACTTAGTTCGTATACCTCGAGTGTTTTGATAGTATATGTCGAAACTCTCGTAATCAATCAATCAATCAATCAATCAATGTTTATTATAGTGCCCAGGAACAGCGGAGGCCTTCGTGCTGGAGCACTCAGAAGGGAAAATGCAGCACTGTAGTACATCAACAATTTGCTAATAAACACTCAGTGAGCAAAAAAAAAAGAAAGAAAGACCTACAAAAAACGGCAAAGAAGATTAGAAATAAAATAGTGCAATCCAACCGACTTTACACAATCAAGTCGTGCTGGCGCACAGAAAAGGTATAAGACAGCAATGAAATGCATCAACAGCTGGTAAAAGAACAGTGAGTGAGCAAAAAATAAGAAGAAACTACAACTTCACAGAAGAGTAAAAATGCCATAGTGTAATGTTAGGCAACATTACACAATCAATAGAAACTGTAATGTCTGGTCAATTGCAAGAATACATCTTACAATAAGCGTAACTATACGGAAGGGTGAGTGAAAAGAAGAAAGTTTTTACAAGATTCTGGAAGCGTACATTTTCAGTTTCAAATGGACGCATGAAGTGAATATGGCAACTTTTAATGATAAAAACGGCAGAAAAAGAAAAATTCTACGATAATTACAGTCGCAGTATCAGCACAATACATGAATAACCAGGAACAAGAACAAGCTCGGTGAAGTCAATGCACACGTCAGGACGATAAGTGAAGAAAAAGAGCACTGCCAAGATGCACCTAGTGTGTCAGAGCTGACAACCCGGCCAAAAACTCCCGAAGAGGACGCTGAAAGATATCGAGCTTCTCGGAGTGAACATTACGCAGATGCTGCATCCTTTGAAGAGGAGAACGTGTGCTGAGAGCTCCAGCTGCTTTAAAAGGGTGGGCGAGCCTTGTAGCTTTTTGTGGAACGCGAAAACTGATTGATTCAAGTAGTTCCGGGCAAAAAATAATACCATGAAGCAATTTGTACATGAAAAGAAGGTCTGAGTGGGTCCGCCGGGAACTTAGAGAAACAGTTATAGGGATAGGCTCCGAAGGAAAACGATGCCTAAATATTGATGAAAATTTGGTTTGTACACGCTCTATACGTTGACAGTTGGAACTACAGGTTCCATTCCAAACGACAGAAGCATATTCTAGTTGCGGAATACAAAGCGTTCTGAATAGTTTTAGGAATGAAGAAGGAAACCGAAATTCTCGAGAAAACCTTCTTACATCATAATAATGATGATGATGATATTATTATAATAATAATAATATTAACGTTTATTTATGCCGCAAAAGATACTAAAAGAGGCATAGGAGCTGTAGAAAAAGCCGGCATGAAGGCTTGACTAGGCCGAAGCCCCCGGTCAGACGAGCAGCAGCAGCAGCAGCAATGTACAGCGAAGCCGTTACAACAAACAAAATTGAGCACGCGTATCATCCTCGTGCGTAACATGACAAATGGGTGAAGGAGTAACACATTCCTCAAACAACAAATAGAAACGAAAATATTTAGAACATAATGACGTGCAGAAAATTTAGTGAAATACATTATTCATACCTGCAACGCGCTTCCCGGCGCGCTCATTTGAACAAATCAAAACCGACATAGTTAAACATTTAAAAAAAAAGACAGCGTTTTTCAAGCACAACCTACCGGTATTTCGCCTCACCATTGGAACAAACCAGTTTTCTTGCATTGTGAAAGCGTAACTTGTTTCCTTTTGTTGAAGATTGGCCAGATTCCGTATATGGTTTACATTCCTTTTGGTTTCTATTTTAAATCGAACACTCAGTCGGTATTTTTCAAGTCATACACTGTAATTACACCTGTTTCAAAAAAGAGACATTTGCTCTTCGCGCCGTACTTCCCATTGAAAACATAGCGGAGGAACTTTTTTGCAATAGATAAATTTTCTGTAGAAGTGGGTGCGTTATAAAGAGTAATACAATAGCAGAGTTATACAATAAAGTAAAGAGTTAATAAAATACAACAAAATAAAGAGTTACACAATAGTTGCTTTAAAAAATTTGGGAGGATATATCTGATACATCCAACGGTACCGGTTATCCTCCCAAGCGTGAGACAACATGGTTCACATGATTTTGCCCATGACATCGTGCAAGAAAATATTACACCAAGGCACCTAAAATGGTCTACCACTTCTATTTGTCGACAGTTCAACATAATGGGATCGTGTGAGAGAACTGGTTTGTTTTTCGGACGAAATATTATTGCTTTTGTTTTCGTTTTTCATTTACGTGCATGTAATTAAACTTGGACCATTTTTCCAGCGTGACCATCAATGTGTTACAGGCCTGTATAAGACCATGCAAATCTCCACCAGAGAACGCAACGCTCACATCATCGGATTCAATAACAAATTTTGCATCCCGGTTCACATATATAATGTCATTACAGTAAATATTAAACAGCAACTGACCAAGCACGCTTCTTTGTGGGACGTCAGAAGAACAAGCAAATGTTAAACAGCAACGAATCAAGCGAGCTTCCTTGTTGTACGCCAGAAGAATCAGGTTTTCTTTCGGTATATGTATTGTTTATACTGACGGTTTTTTTCTTTTACCACAAATAGGACTTTATGAGTAATGCAGCTGGGCCCCTGATTCGGTAGTGCTCTAGCTTCTTTAGAATTAACTCATGGTTCATCAAATCAAATGCCTCTAAAATTAAATCAGATTCCCACTACAAATGCACTATTTTCAAATTGTGTAAGAATATATTCTTTTTGTTCCAAGACAGCAAGCTCGATAGATTTGTTTTTTGAAATCCAAATTGGCATGGTGTAATGACATGGTGTATGTTGTTGCGTGCGGGACTCTGGGGGAGGACCTCTGTGGCCATAAACTCGAGCGCGCCTGCGCATCCCTGTCGCGTCGGAAAGACATTGGGAGGGGAGCCAAGGCCGAACAGAAGCGGGTGATTTAGACCGCCGGCTGTGTGTCCGCAACACGTGTGCGCTCCGGCGGAATCGGGGGGACAGCGGGTCGCGGCTTCAGAGAAGACCGAAGGCCGGCTTTTCGGAACCGCGGGGTCGTGGTGGTGCACGCGACTCGGGACCTCCGGGGGAGAGAGAAACGGGAGAGTCGTCTTTAGGCAGCGGTAGAGAACGGCTGTCGACGGAACGCTCGTCCGGACGACGAAAGGCCTGGGGCCTCTTTCGTTAGAATGTAGCAAAGAATAAACATCCCTTTCATCGTCACCGGTCCGCAATCTGGCGTACCCCACAACAATAATTATGAATTTAAAGAGTGTGATATGCAAAACCTTTTTCAAGGCTTTCGAGAAAATAGGGAGCATATACACAGGTCTCTAATTGCTGAAATTTTTGCGATCTCCACTTTTAAACCGGGCTGTTTTTTGGGTATCTGCATTCTCTGGAAATACTGATGTGGTGCTAAATATATGTGCAAGTACTGGTGCTATTATATCTGCAACATGTTTCAGGGGTCTTACTTGAATATCGTCAATATCTGGGCATTTGCTATAGTTTAAGTTATCTATAACTGATATCACTTCATCTGTTGGCACAGGTTCTGAGAATACTGTATGTACGTTCTGAACACGCATACATTCGCATGCGTCCTTCAAAGACCTGTCTGCTTTCATATTGGTGCCAAAAAAAATGGTTAAACGCATTAGCCAGCTCATTTCCAGTTAGTTCTTTGTCATCAATGTTCATGTTTAGCGCTTGGTTCTGAACTGATTACGGTGGAGTAATGAGTTTACCCGACTCCAGATAACATTGTTGCGCTGCAGCGCAAGCGTACCTTCAGCCTGGCCAAGCATCTGCACTGGAGCGCTCGTGTTAGTACCAGCCAAACCGGCCGATAGTTGTGGCGCTGGAGCACAGGTGTGTTTGTGTATGTGTGTGCGTTCAATCAGCGTCGAAGCAAGACCAGTCGTTCCAAAGCGTCTGCAGTCGAGCGCACGTGTAAGAAACGGAAGACGAAGGCCAGAATAAATAAACCACCATCGAATCGAATCGAGAACTGATCGGCGTTCTCTCGTACCGCAGCGCACGTGGAATAACTATGCTAGTGCTTTTTCCCACTCTCCCTCGCGACGGCAAGAAAACGCGACTTTCTTTCCTCCACGAAACGCGAGCTCCGCCGCTGGGTTGTTTTCTTTTTCTGTCGGCGAGTGAGCCGCAATAAACGTGGCGACCTCGGCGTCCGGTGTCGACTTTCTGCGTCGGTCTGGAGCCCAGCTCGGCCAAAACGTAACAACATCAAAACAACCCTTCTTTATGAGCAACAATGCGGAATAGTATTTGGTTCACGCTGCTCTCAATTCATTCTTCATTCTATTTCTGCACTGTTAGAAAAACCTGCAATCATTGACTGTGTGCGTCGTTCAACACGTTCTTTACAGCTTGTCCTTCACTTTAATTCCGTAACGCAGCTCAGGTGTGATCTACGGTTTACGAGTCTTTCTAGCTAGTTTTCAGGTTGAAAAGAAAAATTAAAAGGATAAAGTTGCGTGAACATGCGCAGAAAATTATTATAAACCTCATTTGAATTATTAAGCGTGACAATGGGGGTCCACTAAACCTCAATAAGTGCGTTCCAAAAATCAGTGAGCGAAGCTTCATGTATACTTTGAAATATAAGGCCTACTTGATGTTTTAGTGGTTTAGCTAGCGCATCAATACACAAGAATACTCAAAGATGACCGCTAATCGGGCATAATAAGACACCTTCCTGAAGTCTTGGATGGGAAATCTTCGTAATGAAAAGATCTAAAGTGGATTGGCTTTCAGTTGTTATTCAAATCATTCAATTAGCCAAGACAGTTTTAAATTCTCTGACATAATAGATATTACAGCTCATATCAATGTTTCAGTCTCCAGATGCAATAAGCATCTAGTTTCCATCAGCAACAAACGATAAGAACTCTTCCTAAAATTTCAGAAACATTGTAACATCCCTACTGGATGGGAGATAGCAAACAAAGTAAATTAGTTTGCCCACACATAGTGATAATATTTCGTAGTTAGGTGTAATTACACTGTACGGGGCTAGTATTTCACCATTTGCACTCACATCGAGCAGCAGTGCAACTCCTCCACCACGGCCTACAGATCTATTGAGGTAATGCGTAATTTAGTTTGCCAATTTAAAGACTTTACTGGCGCTTGTGCTCCATGTTTCACAACATAATCGCGGTTAACTGGAACTGAAATTCGCTACAAAATTGAACTATGGATTCCTTTTTATTTTTTACTAATCGCGCGTTCACATGTATAGCTTTTACGGGAGTAGCTGAGAAAGTTAAGGTCAGTTGGAAGGAGATAAGAGCATTCCATTACATTACATGTGTTCTTTCTCTAGACCTTACAAAGCCCAGTACTTATTTCAAGCGGTCCAAATCATTGGAACTTTTTACACGAAGTATAAGCGTACTTTCACCTTTGCGTATCAGAATTTTCGAAGTGGGCCCTTAGGGTACGAGTTGAAAACCGACGAAACATTCTATATTGCAGAAGAAAAGAATCAACACAATAAGAGTGACACTGAAATACCATAAAAGCACGAGAAGTACACAATACAATTGCAAAATACAGCGTTAAACATTGTATCCAAAAACAAGAACTGTAAAAGTGACAGAGAATCTTGGATTTTAAAAACAGGAACACACAATTGCAGCCTAGAAAGGATCAGCATGATAAGACAAGCTACAGAGTATTTTGAATGGCTAAAAATGCGAGGAGTGCGGTTTAAAAAGAAGAGGCGTCTGTTGGGTACACTGGGCTTTTTGGTAAAGAATTCCATTCATTGATAGCCAATACAAGGTGTGAGTTCTGATATTTGTTCGGGCAAAAACTGGGCTAACTTTGTGAGCGTGGTCGGTGCGTGCCGATATATAGGGTGCTGGAAGGAAGAATTTGCGAGTGAGTGGTGTTAGATGATGGTGCAGGGTGTGAAAAAAAGTTAATCTTGAAAACTGCCTGCATTGGATCGGAGGGGGAAGAATAAGTTGGTCCTTCAAGGAAGATACACTCAGGTATCTTAGGTACGACGACAGAATAACGCCTGCGGCCTTGTTCTGTAAGGATTCAAGCATTTAAGTTAGACACATTTGATGGGGATGCCAGATCATTTGTGCATATTCTATTCAAGAACGGAGAATAGTATTATACGCGTGAAGCAATGTCTCGCAATTAGCCAAGTGGATGCGATTGTTTCGTTTATGGGGGGCTCAGCATAAATCGTTGATGATTGTAACTCCAAGATATTGAAATCATGAATCGGGTTCAATTTTGGCACTATCTATTAAAAAATTATGTTTCTGATCTTGTCACGAAAAAAAATCGCACATGTTTAGTTCTTTCTGCGCCTATTTTCATCAGACATTTTTCGCGCCATTCAGTTAGGGCAAATAAATCATGCTGGAGTGCAGAAACGTCATCAGAATTTACAATTTCTCTGTAAATTACACATTTATCGGCAAACAGGCAAATTGACGAGGAAATGTTACACGCTATGTCATTTATATAAATTAAAAAAAGTAAAGGGCCTAGTACGGTCCTTTGGGGTAGTCCTGATGAGACACCCCCCGGGTGAGAAACGTGGTCGTTCAATTTTACAGTTTGCAACGGTTTGGTAAATTTGCGAACCCAGTGAGTTGTTTTATCAGCCAGATTAAGGTTACAAATTTTAAGCATTAGGCACTGGTGTGGAACCTAATCGAAAGCCTTAGACAAATCGACAAAAATGACATCGGTACAAAGCAACCTATGCTGCGAATCGTGGAGATCAGTGACCAGCTTAAAAAGTTGTGTTTGACATAAGAGAGAGAGACAGAGATAACACTTTATTTAACCAAGGGTTAGCGCAGCTTGTTAGCCGAAGACCGTATGACATGAAAAATATTTCCTAATCCGTGTTGGTTGTTAATAAAGAAGTTATTCTGGTTAGGGTTGGTCACGCATGTAGTACCATGCATGAAAAGATAATGTTCTAGTAACTTGCAGCTGATTAGGTAAGTAAAATAGTCCTATTGTTAAGGGGATCAGACCGGCCGCCACATTTGAAAAATTGCAGAGCATGGGCAAATTTCCAATGGTCCGGCAAACAACCTGAATCTAGGGATTGCTGAAATAACCATGAAAGCAGGTCAGCTGAGAAAGGAGAAGTTATTCTCAAGAGCTGCGCTGTTATGCCATCAAGAACGGGGATAGTCTTGGAAGCTAGGTGGTCGATAGCGCAAGCCACGCCATGGGCTCTAATTACAATGGGCGTAAGACCAGAAGCCATCTTTGGTTGCGACGGCTCCAGAAAGTCACTAAAAGGCAACTCGGTAGTCAAAACTTGGGCAAAGTCTCTCTTAAATTTATCGGGACACTCTTGCAATGATAACGTATTCGCACTTGCATTGATTAGGACGCGTACAACTCACTGCGGTGAATGCCTCAAGTGTGAACCATACTTTAAAAACTCGGTGATATTGTTTCACGACTCTGATCAGCGCACGTGTGAGATAGTAGAGGCAGCTGAAATGCAACTAGGTGATTTTGAGTGTGTCAGCACGACATCAGTAGCCTTGTCCGATAAGGAGGCAGCTTTCTTAAAGAAGAACTGGTCGTGGTAATGACTAGCTGACATGTGTGGGACAGCGGCAAGCGATTCCGTTATTTTAATCTGTGTATAATCGTAACCTTTTCTGTATCTCTTGTATTTTCGCTGCTATATATTTCCCCCTGTTTCAATAAAATTCAGTTGGAAGTAGCACTTGTCCTCGTCTACTGTGTCCCTGTTTTTTTCTGCGCTTAAAATGAACGTTATGGAATACCAACTAGCCCGAACGCAAGCCCTTCTTCGCGTACCTTGTGTTTGTTCTTCGGGATATTTGCTTGGGTCGGTTTTCATGTTACTTGGGAGCGTAACATTAAAATACTTGTGCTTTGCCTCACGTATTCTTTGTTCAATTATATGAGAAATCTGTTTGTAATTCTGCCAGTCATCAGGATCGTTGGTTCAAGTTGACTTTCTGTAGGCCCTTTTTTCCTGTTTAAAAGACGTTTGACATCACGGGTGAATCATGGTTTTTTGGTAAAGCATAAGATACGAAAGTTTCTTCTGTGCATAATGAGGAGGCATTCTTTCAGAATTGTTCAGTCTTTTATTCAAGCTCAGTCTGGGGAAGGAACCTTGATCACACATGTAGCCTAAAGTTTGCACGCTTTGCGAATTTAGGCATTGAGGCTTTCCTTTCTACCCAGTTGGTTGGCATTTGCCATAGCCGGAACAGAAAGTTCCTGCACAGCAGGGCGGATTACCAGAAAACGGGCACTGAAAAAAAAAACGGAGAAGCATTATTCCCCAGCAGTTACCTTGCACGTAACAGATACGCCACCACGGATAATATCAAAATTTTATTAAAGACAATGAAGCAAGTGTACTTTAAAATGCGCCCGTTGACGCGGAAACTTTTAAGAGACCAAATTACTTCCCTTTGCGTTTCAGATAAAATGTGACCTCGTACCTCAGACTTCGTAGGTGGGCTACGCAAGAGCAGTAATTGGCCATGAAGGCACATCAAAAATGTCCGCGTTTTTACGCGCCGAAAGCGCCCTGTAATGACTGTGTGACTGTAAGACAGATTTTTTACTTCCTAGATCAACTGTCTGTGTACCGCTATCTCCCCACGCGTGATTTATTTTGTTTCGTTCATGGCAACAATGGCGACTCTTTGGAATACTTAGAAGCGTACCTCGTCCTCAATAACACAACGCTTTAGCCACCGACACCGCCGTCCGGGTACTGGGAGAAGTTTCTGCATGAGTTTGTTTGTCTATTAATCGGGAATGACAGTCACGTAAGAAATAAAAACTCAGAAATAAACATCGAGCCCAAAGCTTCGTAAAGGCTTTTTCCAAAGAAATAAATCAACATTTGTGTCATAGCACAACCACCGAGGCTACTTGGTATAACTTAATCTAATTCAAGTATCACCCAAGTACACAGAATACTTTTAATAGAGGTTTGTTATGGCAGGTGATCATATTTAGGGTTTATGCAGTGTGCAGACTCAAAAATACGAACAGCTGGTAACAATAAGATAGTGCTGCCCTGCCTAGGCCTTTTCACCTGATGGTATGCTTGCTCTTGGCTAGCAAATCCCGATTCAATACGTTTTCATGGCAGCAATGTTGTCAAAAAAACTGCCCTGTTTGTTTTAATTGAACGTTACATTTTTTTAGTGTAATGCGCATATCCGGTGTTAAAGGCGGCATTGCAATGTATTTGCCTACAATGGCATGTATTGATGCTAGAGTTTTGCGTTCGAAGGGGGCCAGGTCTATGTTGTTGATAGTTCTACGGAGGCGAATGCCTGCTGCGACGAAGTAGCCCCCACAACATTTCTCCCTCGGCATTTGTCTTCTTGCGACGCGAAGCAACGTGACGTCATTTCTGGACCTAATTATGGGCTTCAGTGATTGTACATCGTATACTGAATATACGATTTCAGTATCGTATAGGGAGCATTGTTTAGAGAACCATGCAAGATATTCTTTTTAATTTTTGCACCGCCCTTCTGGCGTTCCATTTCAACTTTCACTGCTTTTTTTTTACTTTTCTCGCCAGGAATTCCCAATGCCCATTGCAAAAGCCTTTTTGCTGTAATAAGCAGGCCGAACACAAAGCACGAATAGGCATTACTTTTTTGAGCACGAGCATTGGCGACACGACTCAAGCCGGTGCACATTGTTCAAGACAGAGAAAATCTTCCACAATTTTGTGCACAATTACCATGCGTAAAGGAACGTTAAGCTTTATGTTGTATTGATTCATCCAAAAGGTAAAAGAACTGTGTCAAAATACGGCGTCAAAGAACAGCGAGATACAGATGGAACTAACCAGGAAATTTGAGAAGTTAGCACAGTCGGGCTGACGCCAGGGAGGCAACCCGAAATACAAAACACAACTAATAAAGTCTCTGCCTTTCCTCATCGCGGTATTTCCTTTCTGGAGAAAAATAAACGCGTCACACTTGTAAAAGTAGAGGTAGGCGTAGGAAAAGAGTTTATTAGTTTTTGAGTGACAGTGGTGGATTTCCCATTGGCACTTTAAAACCACAACAGCCGAAATAAATGTCACCCCATTCTACTGGTGGGGTTGCCGTGAGCGTCAACTTCAGCATAGACAATTATTGTAGGGCTTTCAGAGATAAATGACGTTTTTTGAGGTTTTACTCGCGCTTATGTAGGTCACATTGTGAGTGGATGTTTCCAAATTACCTCGACGACTTTTCATCACTTCGTCTATTTTGTATTAATCTTCTATGTCATCAACAAATAACCAAATGCACGCTTGCATGGTAGCCCTTCTTAAGAACTTGCGGTACTTACGTTTAACCACTCAGATACAAGTTTTATTCTTGGATTCGTAACAAAAACAATTCAAACTAAAATGCATATATGTGGTTTACAAAGCAAACAGTGATTACTTTTGCGCAGGAAACACTTCAAAATCCAATATTGGGAACGTTTACGTATGCTGTTTATGGAAGAAGCTGTTGCTGGGTGAGTTGGTGAATACTTCATGACATGCCTTTAACGCCCAAATGGAAGACCCAAAAGGTGATCGGACAGGTGCTACTAACAACTTATTTATTGCATTGAGGTGTACAGGGCAGGAATTCCTAACGTGCCGTGCACGTGATTTGACAAAACCACTTATTAGGCTATGTGCGGGACGAATCGAAGCAGGTTTTTTCTCAATCTCGCAGAAAAACTGACGTGTCCATCGCCCAATTAGATCCTTTTATTTGTAATGGGCCACACAACCTTTACGGTATCTTCGCTCCCGTGTTCTACGTACAGTTTTGGCTTCATGAAAAATCGGCTCACAAGTGCACTTTTGGCAGTTGCACGAAAGATTACCCACCAAATTTTTTAAATTTTCCGCGTGCTCGCTTAAGTGGTCGTTAGCCAGCAACCCGCCAGCCTTATATACGCCTTTCCACATATCAACGGAATGTCGCATACGGCACGCATGATGGATAGCATGCTGCGGACAGCCTTTTTTGGTATGCGTTAGAAACTGCATAGGAATTTTTCGTAAGAAAAAACAGCAGTGCCGCACCAAGTTGGCTGGCATCGCTTATGATGTTGCGAGAAAAACGGTGGGCATACGCTTCAGCCTTAGATTATTCCGTGCGTACACCACGATTCGCCCTCACCAGAGCTTCCGCCACCGCCTTTATAACCTGATTAGCAAACTCTGTGGAATATTGCCGCATGCCTGGGGCAATCTCCCTGTTTGGGTATGTGTCTTTCGGAACGTTGCGTGTGAAAAGAAAAGAGACTAAGGTGCTACCACGGCAGCTCTGGTTGTGCGTCAGCTTCGGTGCCGTCTGTAGGTCTTTTAAACTCAGTAAATACTCCTTTTTTTTCTACCTTTATTCGTGACAATACCACTTCTTTCGTTAAGGCCGTGTGTACTGCATGTGCGCAGCATATTTGCAAGCAGACTCTAGGCAGCCAGAAGCAACTCCCCTTCCCAAAACCTTTACACATTTTGTTGTATTGTGGGCTAAACAAGCTGGCCATGTCAGTCATACTTGGCGGAGGTTCTGTGTACTCTCTCACTGTCGCTTTCCAATGTGCTGGAGTAATCAGTCAGATCGGTAACAAGTCAGTCTTCCCCTTCAGCGAGGAACGTTCCCCGTTGTTCTGACACTTACACCTTCCGATTGCGTTCCGGATGTCCTTTCTATCCAAAGGCGTATCATTACTACAGTTGTTCCGAACTTACCGGAAACTACTAATGAATAACTGCAGGGGATGACTGCGCATGCGATGTCCGGTATGATCGCATGCAGCTTTATTATTTGCAGAGGTTTAGAATATTTTCAATTTTTATCACTACATATTTACTAAGGTATAGCCTCAGTTCGTAGGTATACATTTGATACGTTATAGATGCGTATTTTGATACCGTATAAATAGACGTGTTTTATATTCTCACCGTTTGATCCAAACCGATACAACCCGCGGCGTCTCCTGCCACTTGCACCACGAAAAAGATTGCCATTACAGCGTAGAATTGGAGAACCTGTTTTTAAACGTACAACAGTTCTGTGACAACAGCAGTTGTTATGGAGGGTAAGTTGCAGCATATTTTGTTGCGGAAACTCGGAACGTATAACATTTCGTAAGCAGAGTTCTACCACTAAAACAGCACTTTACTATGGCATAATGCTATGAAGTAAGATGGTCGTCACTAGAGAAACACTTTTTTCGACATTAAAATAACGGCCATATTTCAACATGCCTATACTATTTTTAGTAAAATACCCTGATGATAATTACGGTGTTTACTCTTTTGTAACGCGTTTTCTTTCTAATTTTTGCGATCTGATCTCGACCCTCGCGTTAAAATCCAATATCGAAATAAATTTGCTTAGAGAGTGCAAATATACACCCAATTCTCACCAATGGTTACAGTTCTGGCCATTTCCCGATCTTTTTTGGCAATATGTGCCACAGCCGTTTGGATGCAGTACAAGCCAACATTGGCTGTCTTCGTTTTTTTGTTCGTTTTCTTTTCTATGTTGGTAGGGACGGCGTAGGCAGCGTGCACTACCCTCGGCGCTTTTCCTTGCCCTGAGGTGTTCCGACCCCTCTTCGGCTTCCCTAGCGATAGCAACTTGTCGCGCTCGGTATGACGCCCGTTTCAAGATACCAGCTGTTTTTTACGAAAAAAATCGGCCATTCGGATGGCCCTCCCGCGAACGAAGTTCAAATATTCTCAGCTGGGCGTCAAGCGACGGTGTTTAAAAAATACATGTGACTTCCCGTGCTTCCGCTGGCCTCGTGCGAGTACTTCGGCGGTTATTTTTTTTTTTGCTTTTTTGGTTCACCTAAAAAACTCACCCTTTGCGTTACAATCGAGTAAATACGGTAGAATATGTTACATTGTGATCATTTACACAAGTTTCACAATCTAATAAAAGAAACATTCGTGCCACTTCGAACAGACTTCATGTCAGAACCTTTTTTGCAATAATAAATTGAGGGGAAAAACCTGTCTTGGTTTTTTACAGCACAAGATCTATCCCTGCCGTCGTGCAGTACAACCTGAAATAGAGGTTTAAGCTACACCCCACCTCTTTTCTAAGAGAACAGACGGTGCATAAAAACCTTTAAATTATTACTCTACAGAGACGCGAATACTACCCTTGCTTCTAGTTAATCACTGCGTTTAAATATCCCTTCTACAGCTCGCAATTTATGAAATGAAACTGCGAACCTGAAACCGGAACGGCATACTTGGTACCTGAATACTCCGGTCGGAGGCATGCCTTCTTGGGCGGCACCGTAGTAGACACAAACTCGAGAGAAAATACGATAGGACGACCTTGTCAGGATGATCGGACGACGCTGACAAGACGACAGTACAGCGTCGTCCTGCCGTATTCATTTCCCTCGCGTCTTTGTCTTCTAAGCTCCCGTTCAAAATGCCTAAGACACCTACTTGAGAAAATGCCGATCCTTTTGCGTCATACAAATTAGCTTGTATAGAAAACGTCAAATGATACCCTTTGAAACACTTTGTCTTGTTTGCAATCGTGAAGTTTTCTTGCCTGAAAATATCTACCCAGCAAGCAGCGCCCCGGTAGTGCTATAGCCAAAATGTTGAGATCTGTCTACGAAGTTATTCTACCTGTCACACATAGCAATTTTGCAAACTTGCAGATGTTTTCTTTGTCGCACCTTGGTTAGACACAGGCTACGCTGCTACGAATCCGAACTCAGAACCTCGAAACGAAAGTGCAGTGTCAGATTTTGTCCTTGAAATCTTTCCTTGAAATATTAAATTACGATTTTTGCTTTTAGGTGTCCATTTTACCATTCAGTCTCCCTTCAACCGAATACTTTTACAGAATGTTTTTGGCAAAGCTTCGAATGATTGTGAAGCACGACAGTTCTTCTTGGGTCCCCAATACCGAGTCCTCAAGGGAAAGCTAACGACAAAATTGATACCGGGATGCCCGTGCAACCACTGTGACGCATAAGCGAGTTGGTTCTGGTTTGACTGCTTCATTAGAGCATTTTTTTTGTTCTTTTCTAGGTTTTTTTAATGGGGTGAGTATTGTCCGGAGAACCAACACGACGGTTTACAAAGGCTACGCTGTGCTTTTGAAGTTTGTCGGCACTATTCGTCGCATTTTGAAATGCCTGGTATTTTACTCAGAGAACTCGGTACCGTAATTTTCTCTAAACTTATTGGTGCTGTAAAACACATGATCAGAGTTTGTTAGAGTACTCTGGTATAAGTCGCGATGATTTAATGCCTAAATTTTAAGACAGCTTCATCCAGGAAAACTACTCTTCCGAGAATGATTCTTACCAAAGAGAAAAAACCCATGTTCAGTCCGGGAATCTGGAAATACATTGAAAATATTCTCAACATATTTTCATCAAAGTTTTTGCTGACTAAGTACTACCAGACGGTTACAGAAAATACATAAAAAATCCTTTCTTTCATTTTGGCGCAATATGAAAATTTCCTGGCTAGTTTCAACCCTTTTGTGCTAGCAAAACGCAGGAGCGTTATATAGTTACCTCCTTCATAGTTTAACACGCACATTTCGTCAATACGTCTTCAGATACAGAGCCACTCAACTTGTAGACACTCTTTTTGTAAAGAAGGATTCTAAGTTGGCTTATGAACGAATAAAACCAACCCTACGCTGAAGCCACGTACGAGAAATGTCGCCTTGGTGCTGCCCTTCTCAACTATTTTTGGCCGCAAGCTGACTGGTTTACTCTGGTACACAGAACTTTGCACTAAAATCCTAACCGCATAAAACAAAATTGAATTTTGTGCGCTTACCACAGTGCCGTCCCTCTCGAGCAAGGTCTGTATGCAGAAAACTGAAGTGTCCACGAATGCTGTTCATGCATTTATACCCAGAAAATTCGACTAACAGACGGACAGAAAACTATAGGCTGAAAGCTTCGACACGTGTTCCACGAAGGCATCCTCAATTTTGCTCCCAATCATAACGACAAAAAACGCATCGGCCCATCCTTTTCATCCCCGGAATTTCGTTTATTTTGTTTTGCACTACAAAACAGGAAAGCAAGCATCCGGCAGCAGCTTGCAGCTGTTCGGGCAAAGCATTTTGAATAAACACGTTTTACGTTCCGGAGGGATATTTTTATATTCGTATTGAACAGTTAGGTTACCGACGACGCAGCGTTTCCTTTTTTTTCTTGAACTCGGTGTTGTTAACTTGAACGATTAGACAACATGTAGGAAAAAACCCCGCACCAGGCAATGAACATATAACTGTCTCCTGAGCTTTTTCCTAGGGCTCAAGTGATTACGCGTGACGGCAAATTCAGTTTCGGGTGACTGATTTTGAGTTCAACGTACGTGGTTTACGATAAAACAGTTGTGCATGGTTAACTCAATATTTTTCAGTATTTCCGTCTTTAGGGATAAGTTTATTTGTACTTATTTCTACTGGCCTTGTGAAAATGACCTAAATCGGGTGGTCCGTATGCGGGGAGGACACGCGTTGTGATTAATTCGAACCCCCCCCCCCCCGTAGATTTTTTCCCCCTTATCTTCCGCCCCTTCCCCCGAAGGAGACGTTCGACCTCTTCCTTCTAAATAAATTCAATCATTCATTAATTCATTTTATATACTGATTTATTTATTTATTTAGTAGTTTTTTTCTCACTTAATTTCTTAATACTGACTTGGAGGGCAAAAGGGAGGCGATTTCTTAAATCACTACTCGCTGTAAGGCTTCCCGGCTTCAAAAGCGTTACCTCATCAACGTATGGTCCACCCTCTAAAAACTCCTCTTTCAATATCCCCGCAATGGCAAACAACCCAAAGACATACTCAAAGTTCACTACGCAGGACAGGACAGAAGGTACATCAGGCACCTCAGCAGAACTAGCTGGCTTGATTTCCGCGGAAGCTTCAACCAGCGGACGGGTTGCCAAGAGCTGTGGAGCTCATACAAAGCTCTGTTGGGTAAAATAATTCACTAAACACCAAGCGCAAACCTCCTACTTGCTTAGTATATAGAAGAAAAATAACGTGCACAATTGTGGGATAATTATTCTTCCTCCAAAAGAACAATTCTGGCAACTTCACTCTCTATGCCCCAATCACCTCTAATCTGTTGTAGGCTGAGAACGTATTCACAATTTCAGAACTACACAGGGCCCTGGAGCACGTTAACACCAAAAGGGCAGCCGAGAAAAATAAAATTACTTGGCAAATGCACTGCAACCTTGATGAGCAACCCAAAAGACAGTTATTAGTGGAAAATTATGGTAATCTGGCATACTTCTTACTTAACCGTCTCACCATTATACTCAAGGTGGCGAAAAACCTCACCTGAGACCCTAGAGAGCCCGGTTTCCTTCCCGGTATTACCATTCATGACAGCCTGCACGCACTAAGACCAATAATAGGAAAGGGACGAAAAAATTAGGTACCCCATAGGGCTTTTCTTACTATTGACCACAAGAAAGTATTTGACACTATTTTCTGTGGTTTAATTATTGCAATTTTGGAGGAACTTAACCTAGGTCACAGAATCGCCCCTTTTGTCAAAAAGTGTCTAGTCCCAACCACAGGCACGTACCAGAGAGCACTGTTCTGTCTCCAACAGTTACAAATATATGACGTCGAAAATTGCCTGCCACCTCCGACAACTACCCCACATTCAAGGTACTATAGATGCGGATGATAATACCATTTAGCTTGACCGCTGCCAGACGAATCTAGCCCCTCCGCAAGTTCAGATACATATACAAGCCGCACGCGATAGTCGCCGCGACACCATCAAGCATATCGAGTTGCAGCCTTCGCCTTACAATAATACATATCTGGTGGTTCATGGCACACAGCAACAGAAGAACGACTTTTAATTTGCAGTTGCTCAGCCGAAGCCGGCCAAAGAGCGTCGAGATAAACTCTCGGCATGCCTGCGAGCCGTCCCCAAGAGTCACAGCATGAAAACATGATCATTACACCACAAATTAATGCATTTGTGGTGTAAACAAAAGGAAATGCGACAGGACGTATAGTTCACTAGAATTGTAAGGGATAACTAACACTTTTGAGGAAGTATACGCTTTGAAGGTGAAAAAACCAGCGAAATAGACGGAAGACGTAGAAGAGACGAGACAACACACACGCTGGACTAGCAACTGAGAATTTAATTGAAAAACAGAAACAACCAGAGAACGACCAAGCCTACGCATGCGCAACAAGTACGCACGGTCTGATAAAACGCTATCGTAATACACTTTTTTCCGCTCAGCTTTGTAGGAACGCGATCTCTTTATCGCTGAGGGAGATGGAAGAAACGCTCACGCAATTTCCTTCTTCCTGATGGCTGATGTAGAGCGATTCAATTATTTCCCTCTCTGTTTTAGTCCTGCCTCTTCCCAGAATCGTCACTCTTTCAAACAAAGCCTCACATTTGCCCTGACGTTTGCACTGACGACAGTGATAAGAAAGATGACCGGCTCCTTGCCCTCTGATCAACGCGCAGTGCTCTCGTAACCGGTCGTTGATGCATCGACCTGTTTGGCCTATATATACCTTACCACACGTCAACGGAATGTTGTAAATGACTCTTTCGTCACACTTTACGAATTGCTTTTCATGCTTCGTTTTACACGCACCTCTCTTTTTTCCCGCATTTTCAATGCGCGTGCACAACCCAGACAGCTTACATGGCGCGGAAAACACTAATCGCACACCATGCCGCGAAGCAATTTTCTTTAAGTTGTGTGACACTTTATGAAGGTAAGGCATCACTTGAAATTTTCTTTTTTCTTTGTTTTCATCAGGCCTTTGTTCACTTTTCTGTTGCCTTTTAAGCTTAACATGGAGGCACTCAGCGACTGCCGTAAGCACTGTGCTGGGAAACCCCGCTGCATTTAGCCTATGAGCCTGACAGTCCAGGCTTTCCTGGATTGCGTGGACACAGCTTTTTTGGAGTGCACTGCGGAAACATAATGTGGCTATGCCTCTTTTTACCAATTTGGAGTGACTCGAATCAAACGGAAGGAGCGCCTTCTTAGTCCTAGGTGAGTAAATCCAGCAAACGTGGCTGTCGTCTTTAAAAGTTAGCGTTAAATCTAAAAACCTAATGGTTTTATTCTCAGCAAGTTCAAAGGTAAAATTTAGGGTTTCGGAGCACGCCTTAAAAAGCTTTAAAATGTCTTCAGCCACTTGTTTCGGGCAGTCAGAGGGCAAAAGTTTTAACACTACTAAAAAATCATCCACGTAACGAAACATGCGAAGCACTCTGACGTCACTTTCTGTGACTCCCTTAAGCTTTTGATCGAACTTAGACAGGAAAATCTTGCACAATACAGGGGCCACGGCAGAACCAATACAGATTCCTGTCTTTTGAATGAAAGTGCGGTCACGAAATTGAACTACAGTCGACGAGAGGTACAAAGCCACCAACTCAAGGAAAGCATCAGCACTGACACCGCACTCATTTTGAAACTTGACCACACCCGTTTCATCAATCAGTTCACGAATGGCATAGAACAGTTCGTCATGGGGCACAGAGTAAAACAAGTCTTCGATGTCCACTGACAAGGCAGTAGTAGCCCCTGGCAGACCTTCTTGTAACGATGAAACCATGTCCATAGAGCTACGGGTTTCAAAAGGGTCATGTGGCTTCAGGGAGTTGAGTTGGCGCTGCAGAAACCGTCCGAGTATCTTCTGCCATGATCCATCTTCAGTAACTATCGCTAGAAGCGGGCAGTTTATTTTATGTGTCTTCGCAGCGAAAAAGACTTTCAGTTCTAAACCATCACTATTCTTTACAGCTTTTGCCAGACTTTCCAGGTTCAACTCGTTCAGTTTCTTGACAGCAGACGTCTTTGCCTTCTTTGGTAAAATCCCCGCAGGCTTAAAATGTTTACGAATGGCTGCCGACGCTTTTTCACCAAAAGTCTCGTTTGGGAGCACTACGAAACCTCCTTCTTTGTCAGACGTCAGCAACGTCAGGTTGTGATCCACGAAATACTTTACAATCCTTTGCAACTCTCCGTTTTTGCCGCCTCGGTTACCTTCTTGTATTCCTGCCAAGCAATCAACTCCTTCAGAGACGCAGTGGTCTTTTTCTTGCACGGACACCTTGTCAGTGACACCACGTACGGTGGCCAGCAATTCATGTTTCTTCATGGTAGGCTCCACGCTGTACTTTGGGCCTTTTCGCAAGGTGCATTCAAGGCCTTGTGGCAGAGAGGCTCCAGAAAGGTACGTCACAGAGTTTCCCGAAGATTGTTTCTTGCTTTTTGGGGGAAACTGCCGTCTAACCACATGCCAGTACCATTCGGTTAGCTGTGCGGCGTGTTGCCGTTCTTCTTGGAACCTGCGCTGACCCGTCACAGGATTCTGTCCCTCTGCACAAAGGATTCGAAGCCAGTCATATAGGTGGCTTACCTGTCTCCAGCATTCCGATTTCAAAATCCGGCATAATCTTCTCCAGTGGCCTGCAGAAGGTTCCAGTAGACCAAACAACGAGACGATTCCAGGAGGAGGTGCACCCGACTTGAGGCAAAACGAGAAGTAACGAGCACGGCACGAGGTATAGGCGATAGCGCTGACACAAAAATTGGCTCGGTTGTTGGCAGGTTGAACACGAAGAAAAGAGCCCAGAGGAGAAGAAATGTACTGAAGAAGTGCAGCTTGCTGGGCCAGTTGGTACATTTTGAAGGTGAAAAAACCAGCGAAATAGACGGAAGACGTAGAAGAGACGAGACAACACACACGCTGGACTAGCAACTGAGAATTTAATTGAAAAACAGAAACAACCAGAGAACGACCAAGCCTACGCATGCGCAACAAGTACGCACGGTCTGATAAAACGCTATCGTAATACACTTTTTTCCGCTCAGCTTTGTAGGAACGCGATCTCTTTATCGCTGAGGGAGATGGAAGAAACGCTCACGCAATTTCCTTCTTCCTGTTGGCTGATGTAGAGCGATTCAATTATTTCCCTCTCTGTTTTAGTCCTGCCTCTTCCCAGAATCGTCACTCTTTCAAACAAAGCCTCACATTTGCCCTGACGTTTGCACTGACGACAGTGATAAGAAAGATGACCGGCTCCTTGCCCTCTGATCAACGCGCAGTGCTCTCGTAACCGGTCGTTGATGCATCGACCTGTTTGGCCTATATATACCTTACCACACGTCAACGGAATGTTGTAAATGACTCTTTCGTCACACTTTACGAATTGCTTTTCATGCTTCGTTTTACACGCACCTCTCTTTTTTCCCGCATTTTCAATGCGCGTGCACAACCCAGACAGCTTACATGGCGCGGAAAACACTAATCGCACACCATGCCGCGAAGCAATTTTCTTTAAGTTGTGTGACACTTTATGAAGGTAAGGCATCACTTGAAATTTTTTTTTTCTTTGTTTTCATCAGGCCTTTGTTCACTTTTCTGTTGCCTTTTAAGCTTAACATGGAGGCACTCAGCGACTGCCGTAAGCACTGTGCTGGTAAACCCCGCTGCATTTAGCCTCTGAGCCTGACAGTCCAGGCTTTCCTGGATTGCGTGGACACAGCTTTTTTGGAGTGCACTGCGGAAACATAATGTGGCTATGCCTCTTTTTACCAATTTGGAGTGACTCGAATCAAACGGAAGGAGCGCCTTCTTAGTCCTAGGTGAGTAAATCCAGCAAACGTGGCTGTCGTCTTTAAAAGTTAGCGTTAAATCTAAAAACCTAATGGTTTTATTCTCAGCAAGTTCAAAGGTAAAATTTAGGGTTTCGGAGCACGCCTTAAAATGCTTTAAAATGTCTTCAGCCACTTGTTTCGGGCAGTCAGAGGGCAAAAGTTTTAACACTACTAAAAAATCATCCACGTAACGAAACATGCGAAGCACTCTGACGTCACTTTCTGTGACTCCCTTAAGCTTTTGATCGAACTTAGACAGGAACATCTTGCACAATACAGGGGCCACGGCAGAACCAATACAGATTCCTGTCTTTTGAATGAAAGTGCGGTCACGAAATTGAACTACAGTCGACGAGAGGTACAAAGCCACCAACTCAAGGAAAGCATCAGCACTGACACCGCACTCATTTTGAAACTTGACCACACCCGTTTCATCAATCAGTTCACGAATGGCAGAGAACAGTTCGTCATGGGGCACAGAGTAAAACAAGTCTTCGATGTTTTACGAACTGTTCTCTGCCATTCGTGAACTGATTGATGAAACGGGTGTGGTCAAGTTTCAAAATGAGTTTCAATAGAGCGCCAACTAGAAAACCCATTTTCTAGTTGGCGCTCTATTGGTAAATTCTCTAATCGCGGCATCCCATTGCGCCGACATTTATAGCAGGATGATTTCCTGTTGTTTTCGTGCAGCGTGACGAGCAGCCTACAATTTCCGTACGTAGAACGATTGCTCCACGGAGCATATAATAACAACCCGAAACCCCGCACCTTAAGTGCTCCGAGCGTGAGCAGCAACACTCGCAGACGACAATGCATTTTGACGATGCTAAATATCGGCGATGTCTTTGATTTCCTTCCAATCACACCGCCATCAAGTACAGGAAAGAACCTTGGAACTTTAATAACAAAGCTTTCCTTTCCTTTCCTCTTATTGGCCTTGTTTACGTCTCGCAAGCCTTTATTAGGCCGCTCTAGGGTGAACGACATTTCCTCCCTCCCGATAGACAAAACAGTCGTATACTTCTACCGCGCCATATCCGTTTCGTTTCTCCAGTTATCGGGGAATTATTGAAGCAACGTCAATGTACTTTATTCTTTTTTGCACTTTTTCGGACGCCCCGTGCGAATATTCGGTCAACGGCATACATGTGTTCTGCTTGAATAAATGTAACTTTGGTCAGCTGATTGGCATTAAAAGTACCCGAGATTATCCCATAATTCAGGTAAACCGGGCGATATGTAATGGCATTTTGCTCAACGACAATTTCGCTCACCTTGGAAATCTCGTTCTTAAACTATTGCCGAAAAGTGTTGTGAGAAGCTCACTTTTGTAACTGAAGACGCACAGTCTCCTGTTGCAAACGCATCTCGCATTTCGCTGGCGGATAAAGCATTTCAAAAAACACTTCGTTCTCGGATTTTACAACCCGTGGTGAGAAACCGTGTAGACGCTTATGGGGGCCAGAATTGTACGAGCTGACATTAGCGGAAGAGTGGAAAATTAGCTTTTAGCCCTGGTACCACTCATGTAACGAAACGTGCGCCTTTAAATTGTCCGTTGCACACGTTCCAACATTTTAGCCTTGTAGATGGAATGAGTGCTTAAATGATCTATATTCTTTTCGCGAGAGTATGCCTGAGTATTTCTCGACACACATTCAGTACACTTGTCGAATAGCATGCATTCGGGAAACCCCGAATGACTTCATCGGCCACTTCTTAAATAGCGGCACCAACGCAAGTAAACGACTGAAGCAATTATTGCAGAGCCGGAGAAACTAGTGCAATATATTGTAATAGCCAAATATTCTTCATAGTGCGCATACATTGCGAACACATTTTTTTTAATTGCGCGTGTCTCCCGCGTGCCTCGCGATACACGCAGCTGTCAATTCGTTGAACAATCTCCTTAGCTTTGCGTTACACGGATGCCGGTCGCGAATCGTCGTAGTCCGCCAAGGCTGGTGTAGTCTTGTTGACTCGCCCCCGTCTTCTTCGAGTTCCGTCAACTTTGTAACGTCACGCACATGTCATAGTATATGCGATGCTTTCTTTCGGTGTCTGCGGAAAAAATGGCTAAGGAGGCATGGGCACTCAAAGTATTCCACCACCGCGTCTATGTCGTACGTTCTCGCTTGGCGCGTTCAGGCTGACGCTTAGCTTCCGGCTCGCCGCTTCTACTTGTGCTTACCACCGTTCCCGGTAAATTAAGCTCTAGCAAATCAGGCAGAATTTCAAGAACCTCGGCCGGTGGTTTTAGAGTTTTTGCGTTACTCAGGACAGGGTGAATCAGGTCTCTCACGTTTGTTTGCGCCAGCGCTCTTGGCTTGAGTTTAATTTCTAGCATATTCCCCTGTAATTCGGGGTCGAGTAGCTTCACATAGCGTTCCCGCTTTCCGCCTAAAGTATGGAGCAATGAAAGTGATCACGTCTTTAAAAGGCTCTGCGCCGGATTTAGTTGTCTGATACTTGTGTTCCGGCGACGCTGCACGCATCGACATATTCTCGTCCGTTTAGATATAGGAATAGCACCTCGACAATTTTCTTTGCCTTTACATCGTCCGGTGATACGTTGCGCGACATTTTGTTAATATCGTCCTCAAACAGTACCAGATATAACTTGGCACTCATTTTCGCGCACCCTTTACTTACGGAATCTCGAGAGATGTCCAAAGATTGCTGGGGCTAGGAGAGGTAGAAACCACGTCTCTGTACACGCTGTTCTCTCACTGTGCAATTTTGTACGCGTTTATCACCGAGTATTCGAATGACAGGAGTGTTTCAGACACTCATTTACAGCTTTGGAGAGAATCAGCGACCATGCGCGCACGTTCTTGCAAATTTCCCGCCGGAAAAAGAACTGGTTCTTTATGGCAGTCATGAGAATAGCGTTTTCCCTCTCTGCTGGTGTCCCTGCACTGCAGAGAAACTGAATGAAATCCGGGTGAAAGGCAACGCGATTTATCTCAAGTTTCGTATACAACGTCGAATCCTTCCTCGGATAAAATGTGAGATCAAATGCGATGTGTCTGAACACGTCTGAGGCAGGTCGAGAACATTGAACGAGTGTGGCTTTTAACAAGCATACCTATAGCTTGGACTCAACTTTCCCTATGAGCCAAAAATTCGTTGCGAACGTGTGTAAACTTAAGGACAAATTCTAAAACTATGAAACGAAATCAAGGGGGTAGAATTTAGCGCTATTGCGCAATAGGGTGGATATTAAATACATAAGTATTGGGAAACAAAATTACAGTAGTCTCATTATGATCCGATCCGCCGATTTACAGCTAAACTGTTTCGCGCCAAATCGCATGCATAACGTCCGCGCGTTAAACCTCACAATCAAATCAATCAACTGTCGCGCCGTCTGACGGCTCGCAGAAATTATTTTACTACGCAGTTAGGGCGCAACGAGTGTGCGTACAATGGCAGCAATTCCCGCCGATGCATCGCTCAAAAATCCCGAAACCACTTAGAACACGCACCCGGTACAGTAGTACGGTACATCTCTATTTTCTTCACCAAAGTGTGCAAGGCAGCACCTGACCCCGACACCGCGGTGTAGGGGTCAGGTAGCAGATAGATTTCCTTTGAAATGCAACACCACCGACACTTTTAGTCGAGCCGGCTGTAGAGGGCAATGGTTCTTCGCCCTCATTCACCAGTTCAATGGAAGTGACGCCAGTTTCCCTTCGCGAGCATTTCTTATAGAAATATTGCAAAAACGAGTAGGATAGCAGCTCGTTTCTGTTCACTGTACGCATTGGAAGCAGTCGCCGGAGTGGTGCTTTCGTGTCGCCTTCATGCTCATCCTTGACAATGTCCACGTACACAACAGGCTCTGAAGAGATGTAAAAAGAATTGCATCGTGCCCAGCTTGGGTAACTGCATTTAATGCTGTCTGCTCCCGAAATCCGAGCATGTAAGTAAGCTCGGGGTATATCAAGACTCATCCCTCGACCGGCAGCTATAGGCTCAACAGGTTTTGAATTAATGCGCCGATGCGAGCTAGTTGGTACGTCATCATGGGAACAGGTTAAGCGCCAGACCCAACTGGAGGAAGCAAAACAGACAGGAAAGGGGCGCCCCTTTCCTGTCTGTTTTCCTTCCTCCAGTTGTGTCTGGCGCTTAACCTGTTCCCATGATTAACATGTTTGTTTTCGGACGTTAGTTGAGAAGTTTATGCTGCGCGACCTGCACGCATGAGTCATTGATTATGTTCACGTAGTTAGAGGCCAACCCGTACAATTCGGTGCGAATGGAATCGTTCAACTGGCTCCTTACAAAACAATGCGGGGTTACTTTTCCATGCATCTTGAGAGAAGAAACAGCGATAATGCCACCCCTTATTCCTACATCTCTTCCGTGAAACCTTCTTAGCATTCCGAGAAGCCTCGCAAGGTTTGCGGAAAATTCGAGGGCTCCGTCGCACTTCGCGGTAACTTCAAAATGATCACAAATGAAAGTACGGAAATCTGTTTTTTCATACAGTCTGGAGAGCATCGCGTTCAGGTGTTCAATAACGGAATGGTTTGGCGCAAGCGTAAGCTCATGTTCGCCCGGAATATCCCATTATCTCCGGCTTTTAGTAAGCCAACAAAATTCATTCTTCGCTTTATGTTTTGCATTACGAAAGGCAACGACTATTCGACCAGGGCAACACTAAAATCATGGTGAAAACGTTGCGTCTGCGATGGTTTGCCTCGATACTTGCCCAAACTGTCGCAGAAAAAGACAGACAGTGGTGAATTTAACAAAAAAACTTACAGAAAATTTACCCGCCATGACCGCGCTATCTCCGATAACGACCTTCGTCTGTGGGAAAAGGTAACTCATTTTCTGCGCTAGGTGATCGCGTTTGAAGCATTCTTTAACTTCGGCCATCTTACGCTTAGCGCCGGCTCACGCTTGAGCAAATTGCATGGATATGGATTCTGTTTTGTTTTGCTAACGGTATTCGTGTAAAATACAAGTAAAGGCAACTTTCAAATTACCCGAGCACACATTTGCGGCATGCAGTATAGGGTGTATTCACAGGGCTTTGGGCCGCGCGGCGGCGCTACCTGCGCGGCGGCGACGACGCCACATTTGAGGTTGCACTCCGGCGCGCGGGCAGCGGGTTTCCCGACGCGAAACGTGGTTTGCAGCGTGCTGCTGGCAAGAAAGTTCGTGTGGACGGTGTTTTTTCTGCGTGATTCGTGGGTTTGCGAATGCCTCGTCCTACCGAGTAGCTAGCATTGTTCTCGCTTCAAAAATCCGGACTGCGCTGGTCTCCTACAACCGCAGACCCGAAGCAGGCCACACGACAAAATAAAAAAAGCGCGCCGTGTATTTTTTTTCCTTTCGCTGTTTCGAAGCGACGGCTAGGGCAGTGCTTGACGGCTGTCTGTCTTCATTCGACGAATTCCCAAAGACGTTATCGATAATATGGCTAATCAGTATCGAATCTGTTGGAACCCGTTTCATCCAGGTGGGCCCCGGGACGATGGGCGTCGGAGCTTTCACCTTACACCTCGTCACATGTTTGAAACATTCGCATGCTTAAAATGTTCACAAATTAAAGTAGCTGGCGTACTTTATGGATGAGACGAACCATACTGGCGTCTCAGCCTCAACATGGGCTATACTTCGAGTGTTGAGGTGAACGCACGCGTACATGCAATACTGCTTCCCAGGTAATTGCGCGCATCCAAATTGATCCAATTCTTCGTCGTCCCCTTCGACTGTTCTCTAATGACCAAGCGTGTTACGTGATCAGACACTAAAGCTTGACGCTGGGTAGACAGTTTGAATACATCAAAAAAAGCGCAGAGACTAAAACGTTAACGTATGCAGGGACAAACTAGAGCAGCCTTTGTCACTTGTCTCTGCGCTGCTTTCGAAGTAGCCAAAGCGTACGTGTTCCATAATCTTTTTCTGCTTATAATTTCCGCTTCGTCTTTACCGAAAGGGAAAGACTTGAAAATCATCGGTGGGATCTTTGTTGTCGCCACCATACCTAATTTTATCACGTACTTACCTCGACCATGGTTTCCACCCAGACCCTGTGCGTAATTGTTCCGCTTCATTAGGAGCTCAAATGGACGACCTTCGTGCGTTCAACGCACAGAACACTGTCGCCAGAGCACCTCAGAGTATCTCATACTCCTCAAGAAGCGTGCAACATGCCTGGGTGGTGCACGGTAAAACCAGCTCCTCTCTCACACTCCACCACCACATAAAATTCCTCGCAGCCTTGGGTGAAGAAACTTTCTCAACTCGCGCCACGGTCGCTTCAAGCAACGCAGGAAATAATGAAATCGGCGCACGGGGATAGCGCGAAATCGCCAAAACAGACCGGGGTATGCACGCCGCTGGCCGCGCCTGTCAAACTATCGGACAGTTGCATTCGTCCCGCAAAATCATACCGTCTTAAAGCACTGCCCTGGCCTTCGCTTCGAAGCAGCAACAGCAACAACAACAATAACATAAACATCAACAACAACAAAAAAAAACGGCGCGCTTGCTTTCGTCGTTCGGCCTGCTTCGGGTCTGCGGTTGTAGACGTGAACAGCGCACCCGGAGTTTCGCAGCGAAAACAATGCTGGATACTCGTTACGACCAGGCATTCTCAAACACACGAATCACGCAGACAAAAACACCGTCCACACGAACGTTCTTGCCAGCACCACGCCGCAAACAACGTTTCGCGTCGCGCAACGCGCTGCCCACGCGGCGGAGTGCAACCTGAAATATGGCGTCGCCGCCGTCGCGCAGGTAGCGCCGCCGCGCGGTCCAAGGCTCTGTGAATACACCCTATGGCCTAGCAACGTCAGCGCTCAAGGCAACGCAGCTGCTGTGAACAGTGTCATTTCTCTGCAATGCCACCACGCTCTACAACTTTCGAATTGACCGCTCATTTCTCCGCATGTAGCGCGGCCTCACAACGGCAGCGTACATGGCAACGGCGCTGTGGTTGGAAATAACAAGTGCCTGCAGCGGTGTCCAACCCCAAGCCCCGCCATTTCAAATTACCCGCTAAATTCCCAGTGCGCAGCGCGGGATAACGACGGCAGCGTCCGTGGCAACGGTGAAGAGCCACGATCACCTCGAACGCTTTGCATAAGAATAGCCTCCCTGATAGACGTCGGGTTCGCAACCCGAGAGTGACAGTTTCGATCCCGGCCGATCTGGGAAGCAATTTTCTTTTCACAGCCCTGCTCGCGAAGAGCAGAATGCCCACGCCATCTATCGCGTGAGCAGGTAGTTAAAAAGGTGGTAATCGAAAACTTAGGCTCGCAGAGACGTCGTCAGATGGCGCCACTAACAAGGTAACTTCCACTCAAGGGGGGCGCTCGGGTCATACAGCCTCTCCTACTGGTTCAAAAATGGCGCCATTCGATACTGCGATACATATGTGGTGCACGCTGGGAACCTCTTTCCCTCTCAAACTCGCTCACTAACTCACTGAAGCTGATTGGCAGCAGGGCCAAGCCCCGGTTTTAAATTTTCCGCGCACGCCCCAGAATTGCAGCGCACGAGGTCGATGATGATGACTGCTGTTGCGTGGCCTTTTGCTGTGACGTAGGAGTTCATGGGGCGCTCCGAATGCTATCACCTTACACCAAGACGCGTGCACCACAGAGCTCAGCACTAACATTATTTCACTTACATCAAATTCTAGATACATTCGCTCGAATTGTATCCCTTGAAACTGCAACCGATGACGATGGTACAGCATAATTTCATAGCTTCAAAATTTAGGCCGATGCCATGCCGTCTCAACTACAAAACTTAGAAGATATATCTGTACGAAACAACGTCTCCTGTATGGCAGTCCAGACGAGTGCGAAACATAGGATAAGACCGAGCAAATGGTAGTTTCTGTGTCAGCAGCAGCGCTCGCCAGTGAGCTCTGTACGAATGAGATAGAGCGTGGGCACCTAATCGGAACATTTTTCTTCCAAAATGCTACCCCCTCACAAATGAGTTCTCTTCGCTAAAATAAAAAAACAGATGTTAGCACTGCGTTCAAAATAAGAAAACAACATCAGTGTATAGGAATACTACTCATCGGCTACTCGCCAATAAAGGCGAAGACTTCTGTATATCACAAAAACTTACCAAATCCCTCCGAGTTTTATTTGCGACAAAACATGCTGTTTCTTGGTAAGAAATTCTATGTCTACAATTGTCGAAATAAAACCACAAACGAATCCGCTCGCGGAGTTCCCAAAACACATGCATCTCACAAACCACACGCGAACGAAAGCGTAGCACACAGCTTACAATCTCCTACCACGTAGAGAAACGCAAGGTGAAGTTCTGCCTTATCCCCTGCTACTCTATTACTCGCTTATTCTAGAAGTATTGCTGAGAAATGACATTCATTTATTTCTTTAGCTGACACGTGCAAAGCTGATATATGGAGTCGATCCCGGATATATCGACCTGTAAGGGGATCGAAAAATAGTTCGATATATCGATAATTCGATAAATAAAATATTCTTTTGCATAGGATTTCGCAGGGGATGTATGGACTGTTCGATAAATGCAATATTTCGATATATCTGGGTTCGATATGTGCGGCATCGACTGTAATTACAATAACAGAAAGTCGGTTTTACTCAAGCGTGCACGGCGCTGAACTTTGTAACAGTCCATGTCGGTTTACCACCTTTCGCTTTGACCGCACTTTGCTACAATGCGGTCGCGCTCTTCTAGCCACAAACAAACTCATCATATCTTATCCGATTAGCTTACGCACTGAACTCGAAACTGTGTGGGCATACTTTGGACATGTGTACTACACCCTTTTCGGGGTTTGTTATCGCCCCCCAACAAACCACTCAATTTTGTTGTCGAGCTACATGTGCTAAACCTCAGTGTCACGCATCGCCCAACGGCTAGGGTTTTGGTATTTGTGTTTTTAACTTTTCTAATGTAGACTTCCTTCCCCCTGTACCAACCTTGTCCCATTTTCCTCCCAGAGCACGGAATTCCACAACCTCTGCTCACTTTTTCGGCTTGCACAGCTTTTCACCGAACCGACTGGGATACCGAATGACTGCCAATGTTTTTGCTTTGATGCGAACTTCCCGCCCAAATATTGCATCAGTCATATCTTACTTACCATGCTGAGCGGCAGCTTATCATTTAGATTTGACATACTCGCGTCTGTATTAAGAAGAAAAAAAATGTATTGGAAATTACAACAAGGCTGTTATTTAATCGATAACACCGAAACCCTCGATTTGGCGTGATCGTCTCGTGTTTTTTTTTCTTTTATTCACGTGATCTTCTTGTCATACTAGACCACAAAAGAAGACAATCGCAATGACAGAATAGGATGACAGCGTTTTGTCACCAGATTGGCTTAATAAAATGAAGCAACCAATGGAAAGAATGCGATTTTCCTAATAAACGTACTGAACAGAAACTTGTTGCGCAGAAGCAACCTACAAAGTAAATGAAAGTATAGTGTACAAGACGGGAAAGAAATGTTCGCATTGTAATTAGAAGAATAAAAAACAATCTTCCTTTTTAAAGTGTGTTTAATTTTAAAAGTGCATAATAGCACCACATGTAGACGTAATTCGGTAATTTGAGACAAAAGCTACATTAACAAATTGAAACAAAATTCCTAGACGGGCACCTACCGTCTGAAAAAGTTATTTTTGCGTGTGCGAAAGTTAACGCGAAACTGATTTCTAAATCCAGTTCCGGGCCTGTGTTTTGGGCAGGTTGTTTTAAGTGCAAGCTTCAAGCTTGGCTACGATATGTCATCAGTGTATGATAAGTTCCTTCCTTTAACGTACCGCTGTTAGAGAAACCCAGGCTCGTAATACGGAAAATCCATCAACACACAAAATACAAAATTATGTTTAGTGTTTTAAGGATTCACTGTTGCTCTGTCTAGTACTACATAGAGACGTTTTATAGGGGCTGACACAAACTGAAGCGCTTCTCGTGCCACCATAGCATAACGGTTTATAAATATTGCTTGGGAAAATTCTCATTTCTGGGCTATGTACCTGTTAAACATTACACCGAATAGCCCTATAAAAATCATTCTTGCGTCGTTGCAAGTCACATTGTGTGTAAATGTGTTTACTAGCGCAATATTGTGATTAGGTGAATATATATATCACGGGGATAACTTCGTCGAATAAAACCGTAATTACGATTGTCACCTTTTCTGGACTTACGATTTTGTATTTTATGTGTTACGGTTTTATATCAAAGCGACTACCTGTATGCAGGCCGAAAGTTATTTCTTCTGTTTACTTTTTATCGGGTAGCCTTGTAGGTTGTCGTCGAACCTCTCGGCTAGTCCGATAAAATAATATTACCTGTATTTCAAGAGCACACCTTGAAAGATAGAATGGAATTGAACAGTGTAGATAGAATAGAATTGAACAGGATAGAGGACAGCTTGATACATTAACACGTGTCCTCCTGGTATCACTCAATATATATTTTTATCATAGAGTAATATCTGGCTGTTTTTTAAGAAGTTGTATCTTGATTCAGCATTGTATTTTTTCGGTTCATTTTGCTGCTTTTCTTCTCTTGTTGTATACTAATCCATTGTACCGTTTCTCAAAATAACCGCTGTGTTCAACTGTTTTTCATTTTCCTCTTTTAAACATAGTTGTGCGTCAAATACCTTTAGTGAAAATAGCATTTAGCTATGGACATGAGGTGAACAATCGGCGTTTTTTGCTCTATAGATATTTTTGAGATATTCGATTGATTTCCAGATAGCTAGTGCTCTCGCCAAAGCAGAAAAGTTTAGGAAGTGTGCTTTCCCTAATTTCACGCGATATATCTAAACTAGAGAAGCTGCTCCGGTATATTCTTTATTGTGGGATCCACATTTGAAGACACTGAATTCTACGTGCAAAATGGGCTGCGCTAGGTATGTGAAACGTTTTTGCGGCATGCTGTAGCTCTTTTTTTACCTCATTTGTAATTTAGGCTGGTCTAAAAGCCTGGAGTTCTCCGAAAATAGTTTTTTTAGGTTATACATTGAACATATCGATTTCTTTCACAGCTCTTAATTGAATTTGGGGATTATAGCACATAAACGCAAGCTGTTAGGTTTGTAGTAGTTGAGGGCTCTGAAGTAAGTTTGACCACCGCAGGATCTATTACGTGCTCAAAAATGTCTATTGACGGGCGTTTTCTTTTATCGCCTCCATCAAAAAAGCAACCGCCGCGGCTGGGACCAAACCCACGTTTATGAGCTCACAAGTAGAACGCTTCTGCCACTGCAAAACCACCGTGTGTTTTAGCTGCTCAGCTATTTGGTGGTGAGGGTTTTATAATATGAAGGCCAAGTTGAAAACTGCAGGAATGTTTTTTATAAGTTATCAGGCATGATCGTGAACACCTATTAGACCGTTTATACTGAATGAGGGCCCCACATACAATATTACTTTTACAACTGTGATTCATAGTTTTCACGTCTCTAGTTGTGCACTTCAATATCCCAAAGTAATGTTTTTTTTATTATTTAGAGTGCATTATGAATAAAAGTGAGTTGTCTCCACCAATACCCAAGATTTTCAACTGAAAGCTTTTTATATTTGTTTCTAATGTTATTTATTGGCCCCTCCAGCATTAGTGCCATGACAATAATTTGCCACTTAGAGATACGCTTAATTTATAGGTAAGGGCACAAAAACAGTGACACAGAAAACCTTTGAGCTCACAAAACGGTGTGTTCATACGCAATGTTAAAACCGATACATAAATACCCTGCTGAGTTTTTACGGGAAAGAAAAATTACAAATTGGAGGCCGTAAAAGGCGCTTTGAGGCTAGTGGCATAAATCTGCTGGATTGAGGTTCGGTTTACTTCTAGATTATCTCGCTTATAAATGACGCAGAAAACTGTTATTCAAGTGTTCAACGAAAAGTCGTCTGGTCTAAAAACTTCTTCTGGTCATCTGGTCACTGACCAAGTCCTTTCTGGACTTGGTCAGTGAGCACGATTTTATAGTCCCAGAATGTTTTATAGTCCCAGAAAGTTTTTATAGTCCCAGAAGGTTTTCAAATTCAGTAGAACCTAGCAGACCCCTTTTCCAGCTAACACGAATATTGCCCTTTACCCTTGTGTACAAGCAAAAAATTACTCTAACAATTCATAATATAGTGCAACATAGCGATCCGTTGCCGTTGAGTATATTTTTCTCCCCTAAAGTAAGCACCGGAGCTGCAACTAATAACCAATTTAATTTGCCTGTTTGCCGTAACACCTACGGACAAAGATTAATTCAATTCAATGGCGCCCATATTTGGAACAATATACCTAATAACGTCAGGAATAAAACTAACTTCTCCCTGGCTTTAAAACTGCATCTAATAAGTGTGTATAAATAATAATCAATGGTCTTTTAAGTGCAATGCACTTCTTAAGCGACCCTGAACCTGCGTCCACCGGCGATGTCCGCATCACATACCCACGTGGGGGATTGGCCAGGAATCTCCTCGTCTTCCTTGGCAACGGGGGGAGATGGGCGCGCGCTGCCTGGCCGCTGACATGGCACATACCCACGTGGGGGTATGGGCCATGTTTTTGGAGGTTTTGCATAGAGTTCTAATTGTGCACCTGAGTGGAGGAAAAGCTCTGTTGCAATGGAATGTTAAGCTATACCCACAAATATTAATCCCACATGTCCTGAAAAGAACCCTTGAATACATTTTTGGAACATCCCAAGAATTTCCTTTCTTTGTTCTGCACGGGATGTTAGACCTCCCAGTAAAGTCCTAGTCTGGGACATCCGAGAGGTCTTTTTGTATATCACTTGGGATGTTTTTGGAACCTAAGTGGGATGTCCCTGGGAGTTCCCAAACTCCCAGGTGGGACATCCCTAGTACTTACCTAGGATGTATGTGCGTTGTCTGGGGTCATACGTCGGGTCCCAGGAGGATATGGTGCGACTTTACTGACCGTGCTTGTTCTGCATAGCAGAGTTACGTGTAGCGTCGCAGCATTAGAACGCCATCGTCCTTTTCTGATTTCTGTATTTATAGTGGAAGCTGTGTCAGTCTGTTCCTCCTTAAAGGCGCCATGCAGACAAAACACAAGATTAGTTCATTCGAAAGCCTTTCGAATGAACCAATCTTGTGTTCATAACGAGGCAATCCGATTGCCTCATTGGAACCCTACTAAACCTACTTTTAACGCACACTACGCTGAAATGAGCTGTATTATTAGGAAAAAAAGGGGTGACCACGTGACCCACTAGCTCACTTCCCGCAACACAATTTATGTCCCTTCTTATTCTAGCCCATGTGTTATATATTTATGTGAGCCCTCTACCCGATTCCTATGTACTCTATCCTCCCTATCGCACCTCCCCTACACCACCATGCGTTCCGGTGTCCGCCCTTAGGCGAGACAATTTATGCCTGTTGGTGGACCTTCCTTTGTTTCTATTGTACAATAAATGAACACATATATATAAACGTTCCACAGAACGGCGGGCGCTTGCAGCTGACGCCCAGGTGTGTTGATGCGCCAGTTGCAGCCACCTAATTAAAGCAGTTAAAACACCAAATACGATTCGGCCGAGTTTTTTTCACATCTGTCTATATGTGCCTAGCGAAATGCATGAATTTTTGCTTAATTGCGCAAGCGCGATTCAATTTTAAATTCTGCGGCGCATTCCGTGTGCCGCTTGTTTACAAACCAAACAAGCCGCAAAATTTACCTTATTAAAGTGACAGCTTTGTTTCGTTGTGAGATTGATCCTGAATGACTCCGGCGTCGACACGGGCGCTACAAAAAGCCAAGGAAGGGCAGGTGATTAATGATTATCAAAGGTGTTTATTACTGATTGCACAAACAACAGAAGTCTGACCAGAAGATCAACATCCCTTTTTCGAGCAGCCACGTTTAAGTGAAAGCTTTTGCGAATGAAGCTTAAAGAAAAAAAAACATTTTGTCATTTCGCGGCACGCACACACGATTGACACCGTCTAAAACCCTGTTCCTTGGTCCCGTAATTAGGGCTGGTCATAGACGGACACCGGGTACAGATTATCAGTTAAAGTGTTCGTCATAGCCTTCCTTGAAAGGCTAACGATATGCTCCAGAGAAAACAGCGCAGTAAAATAAATAAAAGTGTCGACAACTTCTTTTAGAAAACCACATGACGGCTTCCTGTTAATCTGTACCGTGGAAACAATGAGAAAAGGTGGTAACTTATGCGCTTTTGAAGTTTTGGAAGTAGAACAAAAATTGTCGCTGGTTCTTGCTTTACGGCACATACCCACTTTGGGGATTGTTGAGGAATCGGGAGCTTTGAGGTGATTATGTGCGCACTTCACAAAGGTATTATTCGAAATGTCAGTCATAGAGCGAATTAGAGCAGTGTGTGCAGCGCAATACGTGAACGTGACACATGTGAGTAGAAGAGGTGCACGTCAACCTCGCTCAAGTCTGATTCTACAGAAGCTGCGGCATGTGCCAGCCTGCTTGATGAAGCAACTTGCTGCATACGACGAAGAAACGAAAGTTAAAAAAAATTCCCCCACACCTCCCCGAAGGGAATCGTGCAGAAATGCGAATGCATTGGGTGCACCGATGAGTGTGCTGCGAGTAATGGCGTAATTAATGACGAGAGTGTGAACGTAATCATTTATTCATCAGCACCTGTTTGTGTGATCGTTGTGCCTGACGGCCACAATCACTGCCTTGTGATCGCTAAAGTGTACGGTCAAAGGGTCTTTGAGAAGCATACGCGCGTCACAGTTTCGCGTAAGGACCAGATCAATGCAACTCCCGTGAATGGTAGTGGCGCACGTGTCGAAGCCGGCAGAGAGACAATGCATAGAGTGCCTGGTCTGCATGTACTCGACCAGCCACTCGCCACTCTTCTTGCGCACGTCAACGTTGAAGTCGCCAACCAAGACTATGGGGTCAGAGGGTTTGGAGCGCATGCGCACACTTTCCATAGCCGCGTCCAGCTGCGCGGCGACGGCGTCTCGAGCGAGGTTGGGCGCGAGGTACACGGTCACCACAAAGACTCCGTCTCCGGTGTAGGCAAGGGTGTACAAGTCCTTGTACGGAGACGTGTCTCGAACGGGAAACGTGGGAACGGCGTGCGATATCAAGTTCCCATACCCGTAGACACGAGACTAACACCGCAGTACTCGCCGTCCTTGCCGCTTCGAGCAAAGTAGTACTCGTTGACGGCGTCATCAGCCACAGCAGTAGCACTCGGGCAGACACTGCGATCGAGGACGAGGAGTGACGCCTGTCGTTGTCGCAGTTCTTCGCGGAAAGGCAAGTAGCGCTTGACGAACACATCCACACCACCGGCTCGGCGGAGAGATAACACCTGCGGGCGCACGCCGACGGAGCACGACAACCCCCGACTAAGAAATGCATTCGCATTTACGACGACGACGGCGACGAAGGCACAACTACGAGGCGCGCGCTCACGTGCGCTCGCGCTGGAGGAATGCAGGCGCACGCCGGCCAACGGAGCAAGACAACCCTCAGCTAATAAATGCATTCGCATTTAAAAGAGACGCAAACATGATGTAAAAGTAAAAAAGGCCGTCGAGGTAGTTAGCGCCGAGAGACGGCAAAACGAACGCAAAGAAAGAGATGCCAATACGATGTAGCAGTTCAGCACTCATAAAAAAGTGCCACCAGGCTTTCGCCTACAATGCATGTGTCGAGACTTCGGTGCCCCGAAAAATATTTCAGATATGGAGCACGGGGAAAATCACGAACATGTAGATCTAAATTTTTTGTGTTCAAGCTTATTAAGTGTGTCATTGAGAAAAAGTTATCCTCGGAAGTGTTTTTTCCGTTAAAAATGCATAAAAATATATACTAACCTGGTGTATTCGAAACCGAAACTGAAAGGGACAGATTTGTGTATCAAGAAAGAATGCTATGATTCGTGACTCTTTTCTGGGTATTTACCAACTCTATTACGTACAAAAATGTCACATTGCTCATGTTGTCTTTTCAATAGTGCATTCATAATTTAAAATCATTAAATTATCCATAGGTTCTAACACATCCGGCTTCTACGAAATGAAAACATTAAGGAGCACTGACACGAAATTTTTGTTATGTTTTTTCGATGCTATGGGTTCCTATCAGCCCACTAATCATAGAATGGTACTTTAGGCGGTCGCCCAACAACGTAACCAAATATTTACAGCCTCGTTTATTCGTGTCACTTTTGGTTGCGACAAAACGAGCACCGCGGCAGTCGCCATGACAGGAGGGCGCGCGTGACGTTATTTTTCTTGTCGCACCACTTCCGGTGTGGACGCGCGCCCGGGCAGTATGACGTCAATTCCAAAACCGCGACGTGATGCACACCGCGGAGCAGCACCTGCCAACCGCCGCCATCACGTTAGCACGTCACGGGAGACCTGTCGTTGGCAGTTCGGAGCCAGGGGTAGATGGCATCATGCTGATGCCGCTGTTGAAAGGGTATCCATTCTGAGCTTTTTCGTGCATGCAAAGGTTAAAATGAATTGGAAATAGTGTGGCATGCTTAACCCGTTCCAGAGCATAGACAAAGCTGATGCCGCATTGTCATGGTCGGCAGGAGAGTGTGTGTTCTGTAAGACCAACCATCACTGCCAATGCCCAGCCGTGAAGATGACGGGCGATCTTCGTGAGCGCGTGCTCGTAGAGCCGGTCATCCGTGGTTCTCTAAGTAAAAGAGCAAGAAACAAGTTCTCCTCATTAAAAGCATTTTTCAGTTCTGGTGAACAGCAGTTGCATAGTGGCAATATGTTATATTGAACGGTTACTGCTGAAACTTGGTGGGACATATCTTCATATACAAAGGAAGCATTTTACATAGTTATCTCAGCTCTGAAATTTTGTGTCAGCTAGTACTCCAGTTTTGCGCGTAACACAAATAGCCCGGACTTGCAGTTCTTTTCTGGTTATTATAAAAAGAATATCACGGACAAAAATATAATAATGCCCCAAGGCTCTTCTCCCCAGAGTATTTATCAACTGGAATACTAAACGTCTGACCATGCGGACACGCAATATTTTGAATGTGTTGTTGGAGTTCCGGAGGCTTTGAGGGCGCGTCAGAAAAGCTGTTCCATTGCTTTCTGGATGGCTTACTGTGCCTACTAGCTCTTCTATTGGCAGCCACAATATGGTAAGTATATAACAATAGGCAAACAATGAAAGTTTGCCGGCGAGCAACACAAGGAAGTCGAACTCCGAGACTGACCTAGAGGCGTCATTGCTCAGCAAGTCCAATGAAGCATGGTATAAATCAGACAAGAGCAAGACCGAAGACAAAGCTAGCTGCAATTTAGGCTTATCTTGTGCATGCGCTGGGCTTCTTTGAATTCTTTCTTGTTGACTTTCTCAGAATTAATATTTTTGGCCTTGGTTCAAACACAAACATTCATAACTTCTGCGTGATACTGAATTCTATTAAAACTTGGCAAATTTTTTTTTCTCAAATATGGGGTGTGCAGCAAAACTCAAGTAAAATCGCCCCACAAGTTTTGATATGGCTCCCTTTCTCACCAAGGCGCACTCATGGTATCTCAGTAATGTGTCTCGTTAATTTTGGTTAATTGCACGTGTTAAGGCCTACCCTATTTCATTACCAACCACTTTTTAGTGAGTCAACTTAAAATAGTGTTCGCATGAGAACAACTTTTAAAACAATATTTAAACGAAACATATAAAAGACACACGATATACTTTCTAAGGCTCCCATGGGCGTAAAAATGCTTGATGGTGCACACCAACAATCTGCGTTTAACTTTCCAAAAGTTTTGCACTATAGCTTAACCTAATACATTTAACTGAAAAATGCGATGACCAGCGTCAGCCGTAAAATACACGCTAGAAAAGGGAAAGAAAATGGACATCTACAACATATATTTTCCATTTAGTCACGAATTTGTTCCAACTTTAGACTTCTTACCACGCTGTAAGCTGAAAAGGCAAATATTTTGACCATATAGGCTCAGAGCTTCTTCAAGCCTTCGGTAAAAGTATATTTGGTGCTCTTGATTGTGCATAATGCACGCGTTGCACTAATGCCGGTAAATACATTTTTGCAGTAACTCTATCTATTTACACTTCTGCATAATCGAGAGGTATGAGCTTTAGAACCTAGGAAAAATCGTCCTTAAAGCCTACTCGCCAAATTTAGCACTTACGCATCGGAAAGCGGAATTTTCAAAAGGCAGATACGGTTAGCATCTGTTCAGTCGACCGGCGTCACAGAGAAACTAGTATAAAGTTGTGCGCGGAGTCGAAACGCTAAAAGGAAATAGCAACGTGTGCGCATATACACTCGGAATTTCTGTGAAACCCTTGTTGCCACGTCTTCATAATCCTCTCTCATTTTTCTTTGTTCAGGTGTTTATGTGTCTCGCTTTTTAAAGGGGTTCAGAATGCCAAATGCAACAGTATATTTCGATGGAGCCAGCCTTCGGTCACCCACTCAACTCCATACCAGCCCTCAAAGACTTTTGTTTAACCAAAGAACAATAAGAACAATTGAAAAACATTGATATTTTACGCCACACGACGACAGCGGTGACGTAATACAGAAATACCTGGCTCCTTCGGTTCAAGAGCCCCACAGTGCTTAATTGCGCACATCCCCACAGTACGTTTAATTTACTAAGCCCATCTCCAATTTATGTTTAAGTTACTACAACGCACCTGCAGCTCAGTATGCAAAGTACTGACTGCACTACTGAGCACAAACTTCCGGTTGGTGACTACGCAGCGTAACGTAGGAGATGCAAAAGCATCAGTGTGTCCACATTTGAGCGCACGTTATAGATCACTAGGCGTCATCAATTAATCTATAGCCCTCCAACCATGCATGGCTGTCCGCAATTGAATACTCGCTGTATATCTTGTCCCTAAATTCCTGTTTTAACTCATCTTTAATATTTTCGCGATGGATATCGGGATAATGAATACCGCTGTCGGATATCGCTCCCGATGGAATAACATGCAATTATTAAGTTATGGACAACTATACTTGAAACGAAGGAGCGAACGTCGATGCTGATTGAAGGCAATTATATATTTTCAAAGTGGTGCCTTCACGTACGGCACATTTGGGTTCGATTGGACCTTCAGACTCGGTGGACCTTTCGTCTCGTTGGAAATTCAGGCTCGATTGGACCTTTCGTCCTGTTGGATCTTTCGTCTCGTTGGACATTCAGGCTCTCTGATCACGTGACGAATTGAACCTTCCGACTCGTTGGACCTTTTGTCTGGTTGGACATTCAGGCCACCAGTGCACCCACTGCAGGTTCACGATGTTCAGTACGCGTTGAAGCGAGACTGGTGTGCAGTATCAGTTACGGATGTATTAAGGTGACTTCATTAAACTCTAGCTATAAATAAAGCTTTAGTTTCATTATTTTCTTGAGCAACTCCGCCGCTGGGCTTCTCCCTCGGTTCGGCTCACATCTGGCGCGTCCGACGAGGCAGAAGTGAGCGACGGCGACAACACCGTAACCAGTTATATACCCAATCAGTTAGGTTTGTAGCGTCACTTAAATTTTTGCTTTATTCGGTTACCTCTTAAAAATAGAATGTATTAAAAGGTCCCAAGGCTTCTCACCTACCTCAAAGTTGGCATAGATGCCGTGCAAAAAAAAAAATGAACGTTCGTGCGTTCCGAACCCATTTTGTAGTTAGTGCATTGCCTTGTGGTCTGATCCCGCATTGTTAGAAAAAAAGAACTTGCGCTAATAAAATGTTGACGGCACGACATTTCAGTCGCAATTAATTGTTTGTTACTACAGTAGCCACAACAAAACTTCACGGAACCGCTGGTGTGTTGCTTTGTCTATTGGACTTTTTTCATATTACCTTGCGCGACTGCAATGAGTGTGAAGTCCATTTTCGGTGAAATTCCGGACTCTTTTCTCAAGAACGAGCCAAGTAACTGCTACCGTAAATAGTGCAGTACGTTGCATGTTTCATAGTGAGTGTTTAACAGGCGGAAAGTTCAGGCTGAATATTTTCGCACGTTCATGCGTTAAGGATGGTACTAGGGGCTGTATTTAGTAAGCAGCGTGTATTTACCATTGTAGTGAACATTTTTTTACTTATTAGAGGCGCAACAACGTAAAGGTATTTGCGTGGACAAGTGGCGGATGCAGCAGAGAGAACAAACCTTCTAAGCTGGACAATTCTACAATAGTGCTGTTTAACTACATACTGTGATCTTGGCCGGTCGGCCAATTACCGGGGAGAATCTCGTTTCCATTTACCTGAATACTTCTGTTTTGTAGGCTTCTCAAGCAGTTAAATGAAGTAGGGATCGGTTCGCGCTTCATGAGCAGCACTTGTTTTATTTTTTCTCTACTATTGTGTTTGTGTTTGGAACAAGCTTCATTCATATTCTTGCCACTGTTAGGCCAGGTTTATCGTAAATTTGATGTGCATAATAAAAAAGTAAGCAAAGAGAATGTTTTCTGTTGCTCATTTGTTTTTGGCAAGCGACGTATTTGCTTCGAAAAGTTGATGCAGCTGATTGTGCCTCGCGGTCCGATTTCTGATTTATGCATGACATTGTACAGGAAATTATTTAACGAGTGCTTATTAAATATATAATGCGCACTCCTTAAATAATTTCTTGTATAAAGCAGAAGTCGGGCCGCGAGGCAACTCATAAAATAGGCATTGGCCATAAGGACTGGCCACAAAGCCAAAAATGTGCATGAAAATAGCGTGGGGTCCACCCATAGGCATTATCATGGCAACATACTTTGCCGAGTGTTGTCCAATATCGGCCTTCCAGAGCTTGGCCTGGTCACCTTTCCAAAGCACCAGCCAATAATGGCGGCCGAGGTATTGCCAAGCTCGGACACATTGGCACTAATGACTTGATATGCTTGGGCTTGGCAATTACTGCGTGGGCTGTTAACAAGACACGGGCCATACAAGGAAACAAGGCAAAGGCCCAAAAATAGGAAAACAATACAAAGGGTACACGGCAAGAGCAAAGGCAAGCAAACCATACTCTGAACTGAAGCAATCATTTTAACTCCGCATGAAATTGTATCAATCTCCTATGCACTTAGGTTGGTCAAGAAAATAAACAATGTACAGCAAAGCATTTGTGTATCAAAATTTGTTCTTGCGTGTGGTATTCGCCAGTATTGCAAACACTTCGTACTCTGAGATGCAACTCATCGATTTAAAAGGGTGTGGTATTTAAGCGGTTTTGGCCAGACCTTTGTTACTTTCTATTATCATCATCATCAGCCTGATTGTGTTCACTGCACGGCTGCCTCCCCCAAAGATCTCCAGCCATGTCTCTCGAGTGCTAGCTGAGCCCACCCATGCCCCCTAATTTTCGTACGTCATCCCTCCGAGCCCTCGGCCAACCCTTATTGCGTTTATTTTATTGGCAGCCACTCCTTCAAATCAATGGCACACCTGTTGTCCCTCGTTCGCTGATACAAGAAGACCATGCCCATTTTCTTGGCTTAATTTGAGCTTGTTTTCCACACCAGTGTGTTTTCTGATCCACACAGTGGTTATCTTATCACTAAGTATCATCCCTAGCAGTCTTCTGAACAGTAAGCTTCCTCTGTCACTAAAAAAAAACTTGTATATAACCAATACATCCTTCAAGTAATGACGTAAGGGACATCTATTTGGGGTCTCCCTAGGCGACCTGAAAGGAAACAGATAGGGCTAATGGGCTGGGGGCTTACGTTCTATATTGTCACGTAGCTAGAGACGACACAGCTGTTTTGAAGGAGAAAAGTTTATCGGAGTGAACTTGTGCTAACCTAACAACTAAAAGAATACACGGGCGGTGAAACAGCAGTCAACAAAGTGACTTGCGAAAGCGAGCGTCGACGATTCCAATGCAGCAGCATTTGCTCTGCGGGAATTTATCACTCTGCGCGAGGGTTTCTCGAATAGTCGAACTATAACCAGAACACTGTAGATCAACGAAGATTATTCTAGGTTGTTCACGTTAGTTCGGAACACTGTCGCTATCAGAAGAGATAACACATGCGGCACAGAAACAACGGAACACGCGCCTCCCTTGGCAAACAGACAGCACTGTTAACACAGACCGGTGCAGCCAGGCGGCAAAAGCAAAACACAAACAAACCCAATGTATGGTTCGCGGCAATATCTTAGCACTAATAAACACAGCAATCAGAGAATAATTTTGAGTAGACACTGTTGTCAGAATAACGGTTATGTGGGGAAATAAAACAAACAACAATGCGTTACATTATGCCGCTTCGTTTCCTCTGTAAAATACACAAGTACATATTTTATGCGGATGCCAAGCCACAAGCAGGCCTCTGTATGTGTACTAAAAAACGAAGCATTGTATATTACCGTTTTCATTCAGAAAAGATTTTACCCAGAACACCAATTCTACAGCTTAAGAAAGCTTCATTTGATGAGAGCTTATATAGTTATTGGACAGAATCTCATAAAAAATCACATTCAGGTAGTGGCTGGTGGTAGCAAGCAGTGTCTTATTTTGCTTACCTACAGCAGTGGAGCAGGGTACATCGGTTCGGGAGCAGTGCTGAGAGCCGGCTTTTGTAGCAAGGTTGTAGTAGCCAAAAACGCCTTTTGGAGCAGATTTGGAGCACCCAGAAAGGCTGTTTTGCAGGGGGCTGGCACACGCTGCTGTGGCGGACCCCTGGCAATAAAGTTAATTTATTTATAAACTATATACAGTATAGCCCACTTATAGTGAACCCTGTTTTAACGAAACAGCAGCTATAATGAACAAATCTTCGTTTCCCGTTACCATTGGTCTACATAGATTTCCTATCCAGATATAGCAAAAAAGCGGATATAACGAAGTGATTTCGGTTTCCCGTTGTGTTCTTTATAAGCGGGCTCGCCTGTATTAGGCATTCCACTTTGCAATAGAAGGTACTCCGAACCACGAATGCAGTTCTATATCTGAAAATTTACAATAGGGGGAGTTACCTACTTTCGGACCCGCTGAGTGCACCACGTTACGTAACTGTTCAAGGGTAAACTTCTCGCGCACAGTCAAAAAGGATCACATAACACGCCATCGCTTCGTGTCCAGTAGACGGCAGTGTTACGCAAAGTCACGGTGGCATTCCGTATAACAAGGAGTTTGCTTGTATTATTTCTATTGAACAGTGGTTTCAGTGCTTGCGAACCAGAACGCAGCTTGTTTTCGCCCGTCACGGGGCTGCGAGAGCCTACGATTGTATGCCGTGGACTATGGAATGAGATGATGTTAGAAAATAATTTATGCGGGACCATCATCCACATAAGCAAAGGTCACAAAGTCCACACACAAATGAGATATTACCTAACCACAAAGGCAAACTGAATTATTAAGTGGGGGAAAAGCACCCAAGACCCTGTTTTTTCAATACATGCCGCTATGCTTGTCGAGTAGGGTCGACTATGTATGTATGTATGTTTGTGGTTTATTGGCGCAAGGGTTTCTAAGACCAAAAAGCGCCAGAACTATGTTATGTGGTCTTTCAATAGTCATGTTTGTGCTTAGAATATGTATGAAATGAGTATGATACATCTTAAAATACTGTATATATTGGTGTAGAGGGCCCGTCCACTAAAGCATGAAGATGTTCATAATGGTGGCTGAAATGGATTATGGGTGCAACGTGATGCCCCTCGAGCCAAAGAGCATGCGACCAGAGTGGGCCTCCCGTGCGGACAAAGGGAGCATGAGGGCCTCACTCACTGCTCGTAGGCTCTGAGATCACGCACTGTACGAGATGAGTTTTAAAAACTTGATGTCTGCAAGATAACTTAAAAGACTTTTGTTTGTAAACATAGGTTCATCTCCTAAAAACAGTGAAGGATGTAGTGGAATGTTGTAGGTATATATTTTCGGGAAATGCCGTTTTCTGGCTTCATTGCAGAATGTGCACTCAATTAATACATGGAGGATGGTGAGCCGTTCCCCACACTTGTTACAAACAGGTGGGAGTGTTCCATTCAAAAGATATGCGTGTGTAGCGTAAGTGTGGCCTATTCGCAGTCTGCAAATGGATACTTCAATGAATCTGTTTTGTTTTTGTGTTGTGTATCTTCCTAGGTTTGGTTTTACTGAGTGGAGCTTGTTGTCTGTGTGTGTGTCCCACATGTGCTGCCAGCATTTACGGATTCCCCTCCGGATTACTGGTTTCAGATCGAGGTGAGGGACCTGCGCTACATCAACACCACTACGTAGGGCCGCCAAAGTGGCGTTCTGGTCAGCAATTTCATTGCCCAGAATGCCACTGTGTCCAGGGATCCAGCAAACAAGTATTTTTAGCTTTGACTTATAGGCAGTTATAAGAGCTTTAAAAAGGCGGTTTAGAATAACGTTTTTTGTGGGCTTAAAGGAATCCAGTGCAGTTACTACGCTTAGGGAGTCTGTGTAGATGACTGATTGTTGTATTTTGTTCTGTGTAATGTGTTCCACTGTGATTAGAATACCATAGGCTTCTGCTGTAAAGATGCTACAATTTCTGTTCAATGTCCTTGTGCTGGCAAAGTCCGGGCCATGTGCAGCACAGGACACAGAAGAAGAAGACTTGGAAGCATCTGTGTAAAAACAGGCGCATGGATATCTGTGTTGTAAACTTAAGAAATGCTGTAAAATCAATTCGCGGGGTGCACGACGCTTGTCAATTTGATTAAAGGATGTGTCACAATGAATAGTTGACATGCCCCAAGGTGGGACTATATCGGCGATACAGGTTTTTATGCCATCATCTAAAGACACCCCTATCTCCTCTGCAAGGCCTTTGACACGCAAGGCTACAGGGGCAGGGATCGACGGGCGCGCTAAATACAAATGGGCGGATTAGATGTCATTCACAATAGAATTGCATGGGTGATTCGTCATAGACATTGTCCTATTAGCATAGAGGGGTGCTGTATAAGCACGCTGGTGCTCTAGACACCAGTGGTCGCATTCTACATAAAGACTCTGGATTAGACTTGTCCTGAAGCCTCCAGAGGCAATGCGAAGGCCCAAATGTAGTACTGGGTCTAACATTTTTAAGGCAGTTTTAGACGCGGACCCGTATGTTACACTTCCATAGTCTATACGTGACCTAACTAAACTCACAAAGAGACGTAGAAGGCAGTCTTTATCAGCACCATAAGACTGATGTGACAACACTTTTAAAATGTTAATGGTTTTTAGGCATTTTTGTTTGAGTTTCTTTAAGTGCTGTACGTACGTTAGTTTTCCGTCAAGTACAACACCTAAAAACTTGTGTTCTTTCTTGACAGCAATCCGTTCTCCGTTCAGTGTGACATCGGGTTCTCGACGAATTCCACGCTGTCTTGTGAATAACACACATGTACTTTTGTGAGGATTCAATTTAAAACCATTTTCTTCCGTCCATTTTGCAAGCCTGTTCACACCTAACTGTATCTGCCTTTCACATATGGACTGATTGCATGACCTAAAGCTTATTTGGACGTCGTCAACATACATTGAGTCGGAGATTGAGGGTGGCAACGATTTTCCAAGTGAATTCATTTTAATTATAAACAGAGTACAGCTTAATACTCCACCCTGGGGAACCCCATTTTCTTGTATGTATGTTCTTGATACCACTGTCCCTACTCTTACCCTAAATGTCCGCTCCGACAAATATCTTTCAATAGTATTTAGCATATGTCCAGACACACCGAATGCCTTGAGATCAAGCAGTATGCCGTAACGCCAAGTTGTATCGTATGCTTTTTCTAAGTCAAAGAAAACAGAAAGACAGTGCTGTTTGTGGATAAAAGCATCTTTGACATACGACTCAAAGGCAACTAGCTGGTCAGTTGTGCTTCGACCTGATCGGAAACCAGCCTGACAACTGTCCAGGATGCTGTTATATTCAAGAAAATGGATTAGCCTCTTATTTACCATTTTTTCAAAAACCTTTCCTAAGCAACTTGTCCGAGCTATTGGTCGGTAACTGGCAGGTAGTGAGGCATCTTTCCCCTGTTTTAATACGGCAACTACAACTGCTTCTCTCCAAGCTCTCGGAAAGTATCCCGCCGCCCATATTTTGTTGAACAAGTGCAAGAGTGTTCGGAGAGTTTCTGGGTGCAGATGTTGTATCATTGTGTATGATATACTATCTGCCCCAGGCGCTGAAGCCTTACATATTCCCAAGGCCACCAAAAGCTCTGTTATGGAAAATTCCGTGTTGTATGGTTCGTCAGATCTTTTGTTATCCCGAATCGGTTTCTTCTCCATAGATGTTTTGTGTCGTAAGAAAGCATTCGTGTAATGAGCAGAACTCGATACATATGAAAAGTATTTCGCAAGTGTGTTTGCCTGGTCCTCTAGGATATCGCCTGTACTGTTGACCAAAGGTAGGGTGTGTGTTTTCCGTCCTATAAACTTTTTAATTCTGTTCCATACTTTGCCTGCATCTGTGTACGAGTTGATAGAAGTCACGAAAGAGCGCCAGCTAGCTCTTTTTGCTTGCTTGCGAATGCGTCTTCCTTGTGCTTTTGCACGTTTGAAGGAAATCAAGTTTTGCGTAGTGGGGTACCTGCGAAGGACACCCCACGCCTTATTTTGAGCCTGCCGTGCAAGCCTACACTCTTCATTCCACCACGGCCTCCTAGTGTTAGGTGTGGCACCAGATGTTTGCGGAATTGAGCCCTCGGCAGCATGAAGAATGTGTGCAGTCACCAGTTCACAGGCTTCGTCAATGCCCAAGTAGCTTAAGGACGTGCATGAAAGCTAAGATAATTGTTTAAATTTTAACCAATCAGCACCAGATTCCTTAAAATTTTTATGGCAGATGGAACTGTTACGGGCTTTATCAATACCTTTCAAGATGACAGGGAAGTGGTCGCTCCCATAGGGGTTGTCGTCCACTTCCCATTCAACAGCCGGAAAGAGGACAGAAGAGCCGATCGCCAAGTCTATGTGTGAGTATGTATTGTGTGTAGTGTTGTAGTATGTCGGCTCTTTTTTGTTAAAGAGACAAGCTCCGGATGAGAATAGCATTTTTTCTATTAAGCGGCCCCGGGAATCTGTGCGTTCAGATCCCCATAGTGGGCTGTGTGCATTCAGGTCACCTACGAGTAGGAACGGTTCGGCAGCTCATCTATGAGAGACTCAAATTCAGAGCTAGATAAACGATATTCAGGGGGAATGTATAGTGAGCAAATTGTTGTTAATCTGTTAAAAATAATTGCCCGGATTGCAACCGCTTCTAGGGCGGTACGCAATTGAAGAGATTGGCAAGGGATAGATTTTTGCGTAACTATAGCTACGCCACCAGAGCAGTGCGTGCAGCTATCCCTGTCTCTCCTAAATACTGAGTATTGGTTCAGGAAATTGGTGTGCTTAGGTTTCAAGTGTGTCTCCTGTAAACATGGGATGGCTGATTGCGTTTTGTGTAGGATTTCATATATATCATCTAGGTTTTTAATAAGGCCCCGGCAGTTCCACTGTGTAATTATTTGTGCTACCATAAATGTTTAGGGAGGAGATTTTACCTGGTGTAGATGAGGACTCGGGCTGGATGTATACTATCAGTTCTGACTTGGGCCTGTGACACGGGTGGCTGGTGGCTTTTTGCCTCGCCCCGCCATGGTGCGCTGTTCTCTTTCCGCCTTTGGTACTGGCAGAGACTGTGTTACCTCCATGTCATCATCTGAGTGGTGTGACAGTGACGAGATGGAGTCCTTGCGGGCTCCGCCTCGGGATATGTTCGAAGTGGAGGCAGGAGCCCCTGCCGTCCCCGACTGTTTGTTGGACACAGAAGTGGTCGTGGGACCGACCACATCTACGTCCATGGCCGCCTGCAGTCTGGCAGCCGGAAGAGGAAGTTTGACGGCAGAGCCGTCACTCCTCACACTCGCAGCTAACACAACACTTGCGGGCTTCTGTCGTGCTTCTTGATAGGTAATGTTCTGGGTGACCTTCATGTTTATGATTTTTTTCTCGGCTTTGAATTTAGCACGTGACCGAGAGTATGCAGCGTGGGGTTGTTCACAGTTGGCATATTTCAATACGTTAGAAGCACAGTTCTTTGAAGGGTCATGATGTCCTGCGCACTTGGCACATGTCAGTTTTCCGCGGCAGGTGGTAGTACTGTGCCCATACCGCTGGCACTTGAAGCAGCGGCGTGGGTTGGGTATGTAAGGTCGTACGTTGCAATGAAGGAAGCCTGCAGTGACAGACTCCGGTAGGACACTTCGGTCAAAAGTTAGGATCACATGTTTCGTTTTTACTTCTTTGCCATCGCGTCTAATCATTATTCTTCTTACCGCAGTAACGCCCTGGTCACGCATGCCCTCGAGGAGGTCAGACTCACTTTCATTGAGCAGGTCCATCTCAGATATGACACCCTGCGAGCTGTTAAGGCTCCGGTGTGGCGTTACAGCTACTTCAGGGCCAAGTAGGTCGGTCTGGTTCAAGAGACTATCAGATTGTTTTTCAGTAGATAGTTCTACAAGCACGTCCCCCGATGTCAGCTTCTTTGCCTTGTAGTTCGCGCCAACTACACTCTCAATGAACTTGGCAATTAAGAATACCGACTTGCAGGTAACTGGAGATTCCTTGTTCTTAGATTGTATCACTAAGAAGCGAGGAAAGTTGTCCGGGGTGTTAAATTTCATGTTGGGCAGAGGTTTGAAAATTACATCGGTGCGGGCCCTTTTTGGGGCCCGATCATTTGGAAGTAAGTAAGTAAGTTGTGGTTTTTTGGCACAGCAACCTTTCGGTTATAATGCGCCAGACGCAGGGTAGAATAGTTAAGCGACGATTAAACGATGTTATTCAGGGTGTTGTGAGGATTAAAAACATTTTAAAAGGACTCAAAGAGGCACATAGCTAAAACCGGTGTAGAAGGCCGGCGTCCTCAAAAAATTGGAAAACGTTACTAAAATCCACCAACGGTTCATCACTAAGTAAAAGCGCAGGGTGTAAAGGGATGAAAAAGGTGTATAATGCTTTGAAATGACTGATGCGTGCTGCTTCAAGGTGTGGGCAGCTTATTAAAACATGAAGTACAGTAAGAGGTTCTCCACAGTGGTCACACATGGGTTTCTGTTCTTTCTGGACCAGGAAGCCGTGTGTGAGCACAGTGTGACCTATTCGCAGTCGGCATAAAATAACCTCATAAAAACGATTTCTGTGTCTGCAACTTTTCCATTCAGATAGGTATGGCTTCACTAGGTGTAACTTATTTTCAGTCTGTCTGTCCCATTCAGTTTGCCAGTACATTGTAATGGACTTTCGTATGGTGTTCCGAAGGTCCTGGTAAGGTACCTTGGACTTCGTTATTGCACAATGCTTAGTATGGTATGATGCTCTATCGACAGTTTCATTTTCTGGAATGCCGATGTGGCTTGGTACCCAACAAAAGACGACACTAACCCCTGCCGATGTGAGGCAGCACAGTCGATTTTTTAGCATACCTACAGCCGCATTCTTTGAAGGGACAAGGGAGATCAAAGCACGTATGGCGCTTAAGGAATCTGTAAAAATTACCACTTTTTGTAGTCCATTTGCTATTACGTCTTCAATAGCTGAGGTTATACCAAAAACCTCTGCAGTGAAGACACTGCCCTCATCAACTATCCTCTCAGCTACAGTAACTGCCGACGAGTTTACAAAAGCATAACCGGTGTGACCAGCAGTTTTTGAACCATCAGTAAAGTAGTGGCAATAGCTACTGTATTTATCCTTAAGTGCAAGAAATTCTTGGCGCAAAAGCTGGTGTGGAAAAGCTTTCTTGTCGTATTTTAACAGCGACAGGTCACATTTGACAGCACTATAGTCCCAAGGGGCTAAAGCGTCCGAGAAACTCAGAAGAGTTGTCGGGCATATCTTGAAAGAGTACAGAGTCATGTGCTCCTCCAAACGGAGGGCAAGAGGGCGGACCACTCTTGGTTTGTTCTCATAGAGCTTCTTGTACTTATTTTCAAACAATTCTCTGGCACAAGGATGGTCATTTATGCATGCTATTTTGGCTGCATATACTCTACTTAGGTACGCTCGACGGTACTGCAGAGGCCACTCATTGCACTCAACGTAAAGACTATCAACAGGGGAGGTACAATATGCACCTGATGCAAGTCTGAGGCCCAAGTTGTGCACTGGATCGAGTGAGGTGAGAACAGATTGGCGAGCTGACCCATAAACAATACAGCCATAATCAAGACGAGACCGTACAAATGAGCCGTAAATTCGAAGCAAACATGCACGGTCGGCCCCCCATGACTTGTGCGACAAAATTTTCAATATGTTAAGCGTCCTCATGCAGGTCATTTTGAGTGTCTTTATGTGAGCCCCAAATGTTAATTTGGAGTCATAAATGATGCCCAAGAATTTGTGCTCACTGTGTACTGGAACGAGCATATCCCTGATTTTTATTGTAGGTTTGGCATGAATACCTCGTTTCCGCGTGAAACACACACATGCACACTTCTCAGGAGAAAAGCGAAAACCGTTTTCATCTGCCCATCGTTGCAACCGATTGACCGTAGTCTGGATTTGTCTTTCACAGACTGATTGGTTACATGACGAAAAGGCAATCTGCAGGTCATCGACGTAAAGGGAGTACATAACCGGTCGAGGAATAACCTTTGCCAAGGAATTTATTTTAATGGCGAAGAGTGTCACACTTAGCACACTGCCCTGAGGTACTTCATTTTCCTGGCTGAAAGAACGGGAGACTGCATTGCCCAGTCTCACAGTAAAGGTTCGTTCTTGAAGAAAATCTTGTACACATGAAAACATTCGCCCTCTGATTCCTATTGCTGCCATATCCTGCAGAATTCCATACCGCCAAGTGGTATCATAAGCCTTAGCCATATCAAAAAAGACAGCAAGGCAAAACTGGTTGTTAACGAAAGCATCTCGTATCATTGTTTCAAGCCGAACAAGGTGGTCAGTTGTAGACCGAAACTGCCGAAAACCACATTGAAACCTATCTAAGTAACCTGAGCGTTCGAGAACAAAGACCAATCTAAAATTGACTATCCGCTCAAATGTCTTGCACAGACAACTGGTCAACGTTATGGGTCGGTAGCTTGATGGACAGTCGGGTGGCTTGCCATCTTTCAGTAACGGAATTACGACAGCCTTTTTCCATGCTTTGGGCAGCCTACACGTTTTTCAGATTTCATTAAAGAACTTCAGAAGCACTTCTAAGCAGCTATCATTTAGGTGTTGTAGAAAGGCGTAGTGAATAAGGTCAGGGCCAACAGAAGTAGCCTTGCACTGAGCTAGTGCTCTTTTAAGTTCGTACAATGTAAATTCTTGGTTGTAGTCTTCAGTGTTGTTGCTAGTATTTTTAATCCTGAGCTTTTCAGCACTAGCCTTATGTCTCATGAACTCTTGTGTGTAATTTTTATCGCTAGAAACATCTGAAAAGTGGGCACCTAAAACATCCGCTTGCGTTTGCAACAAATCGTTCCCACCGTCGGTAGAAAAAAGTGGTACCGTAAACCGTCTGTAGATGCCTTTGACTTTGCATACATGGTCCCAGACTTTTTTTGTGGGAGTGGTAGTGTTTATTGTGCTTACAAAGTTTTGCCACGAGTTTCTTTTTGCTTCTTTTCTGATTTTTCTGGCAGCAGCTCGGGCAGCCTTAAAGCTCAGGCAGTTGTCCATGGTAGGGTACCGTCTGAACACACCCCAGGCCTTGTTTTGCTTTTTCCGGGCTTCGCGACAGGCATCATTCCACCACGGCTTTGGCCGCTTAGGGATTCGGCCAGATGATTGTGGGACGGCTACTTTAGCAGCTTTGACAAGTTCCTCGCAAATGTAGGCGTTTGCTTCGTCTATGGACATACTGCTCATGTCAAATCCCTCAAAACTGACCAGATCCTTAAACTTTCCCCAGTCTGCTCTCTCGAGCCTCCATCGGGGTGGACAGTTTTTGAGGGCTGGAAGTGGCTGCACATCTCGCAACAAGGCGGGAAAGTGGTCACTTCCGTGTGGATCGTTCACTACACTCCACTCAAAGTCCATCTCGAGCTCTGGCGACCCAACACAAAGGTCTAGCGCAGAAAAGTTTCCCGTACCCCCAGAAAAATATGTCTTGTCTCCATTATTGAACACAAAGAGGCTGTTATTCATCAACCATTGTTCGATTTGTTTTCCCCGACTGTCGATTTTGTCAGCTCCCCATAGGCAGTGATGGGTATTAAAGTCCCCCATAATAACAAATGGTGCAGGCAGTTGCTCAACAAGGTCATTAAGTTCCTGTAATGACACATTATCAGATGGTGGCAGATAAAGTGAGACAACGGTGATCAGTTTGTTGACATAAACTTGTGCTGCAACGGCCTCCAGTGTAGTGTCAAGTTGTATTGACTTTAGAATTGTGCCCTGTGCCACAACCAAAGCCACACCCCCTGAAGTACGGGTGCTCTCTTCTCTGTCCTTTCTGAGGAGGTGATAACTGCGGAGAATTTTATCATGTTTTTTTGTTAAATTTGTCTCCTGCAACGCCACCACTTGGGGCTCATATTCGTCTATCAACTTATGTATATCATCAATGTTATGAATTAAACCTCTACAGTTCCAGTGTATGAAGGAAACCGGCATTTTAGTTTTTTGGATGAGGTACAATTACTTTTTTTTTTTTTACTTTTTGTCAGGTGGTTTCCTTGCAGGAGGTTCACTCCTTGCAGGGATCTTGGATGCATTCTTCCCAGTACCTTTAGAAGGCACGGGTAGGAGAGATGTAGAGTGTCTTCCAGTGCCCCTTTGGGGCTCTGAAAGGGACGAGGTGGAGGGAACAACGTCCATGGCCTCCTCAGCCGGAGCAGAGAGGGCCGGTGGTTGCACAGCCTTGGGGGCTGGAGCGCGTGCAGTCGTCTGTGGCTGTGCTGGCTGCTGCACGGGGGGAGACTGGGCAAGGGCCAGGTCAGCAGAGCTAAACTGCGTCCCTACCGATGCCCGAGGCGGCCCGGCCCCCCGGCGCGCCACCTCGGCGAAAGTGCCTTTTTGCAAAAACGAGAAGCGTCTTCGCGCTTCTTGAATTGACAGACCTTCTTTTACCTTGATAGCCATTATTTCTTTTTCATTTTGGAATTTCTGGCATTTTCGTGAGTACGCAGGGTGTGGCCCTGCACAATTGACACACTTTACTTCCTGCGCTGCGCAGGAGTTCGCGTGATGATCAGTACTCGGGCACTTGGCGCACGTCTCTTTGCCCCGACAGCTCTGCAGTGTGTGACCAAACCTCTGGCACTTAAAGCACCGGCGTGGGTTTGGGATGTATGGACGGACTCGATGGACTACATAGCCAAGTTTCAGGGATTCAGGAAGCTTGGTGGAGTTGAAAGTCAATACAAGGTGATTAGTGGGGATGTCAATGTCGTTACGTCGGATCATGATACGCCTGACAGTAGTAACATTTTCCTCTTGCAGGCCCTCTAAGATTTCATCCTCCGTGAGGTCTGCGAGGTCAGGATCTGAAATCACTCCTTGGCACGAGTTTAGGCTTCGGTGAGCCGATACTTTTATAGTTAGGTTTGCTAACCTTTGCATTACAAACACTGCATCAGCCTGGGCTTTGTTTTCGCATTCAATGAGGATACCTCCAGAGGACATCTTTGTAGCTTTGCATTTACCGCCGAGGACAGCTTCCAGTTCTTTAGCGACTACGAATGGCGAGGCCTTTCGTAGGGGGCACTGGCTGTCGGTCGATTCGATAACAAGAAATCTTGGAAAGCTTTGTTCTTTTAGTTGGAATGGGACCCTTGATACAGGGTAGCTTACTGCGGTGCGAACTCGTTTCCGAGCCCGATCATGAGGAGGTTTTGTCGTAGCCATAAACTAGCAAATAAACATTCAGCAGCCATGCTGGCCACCCACCTCGGAGCCCAACACGGGAACGCAAACTTGCGTTAGCCATACGTGGCCACTATAACCCTGCATAAAGAAACCTAGGGTGGCCATTCACACAGGGTTAACCCTTGCCGCCTGGAAGAGGAGATCGGAAAGCAGAAAAAAATAGAGGACAGGAAAGATGGAGAAAGAAGACAGGAAAGCGAAAGAGTGGAGAGGGGGACAGGAAAGGGCGACTGGCTGATTCCCCCTCGGCCGGGTCAGGATCATTTGGAAGAGAGGATTTCGAAAGTACCATGCGGCATAGTATAAAGCAGGGAACTGGGGTACTTTCTTCTTTGACTTTACTCTGATGGTCAAAGAGGTCCCGGAGCTCCCAGCCTGATAGACAGACAGGGAGCCCATCGGCCGGAGCTTGACCAGGGCTCCGACGGTCACCGTTTACGGCTTCTAACCCTTCACCTTTCAACTTCTCGCCACGGTAGGTAACAGCTTAAGTATGGGGGGCTCGGGGTACGCGGTGTCGCCACTCACCGTCACCAAGATTACTCAAGGTGCCCCGTGCGGGGGAGTAGGGTCGACTAAATTATGGCCACCCCTATTAAACTGCACGCATCATTTAAATATTATTCTGTTTTGTCTGTGTTTGCAATGTGATATGAAAACATTTCCCTCACTTTTAATTATTTTTCACTGATTGTGGCACAGCGGCCGCCACCGGCAAACAGAACTGTGCAAACACAAATAAGTCCAAAGGAAGGCCGAGAAGGCTCGCAGTGCCTGCTGCCTTACAGATAAGCAATAGCCAACTTCCATAGCTGCTCACAGCCTTGATGAAACCAAAACGTAACACTGAAACCGAAAACACAATGTTTCAGCCACATTTTCGGGCACGGTGCATAGCAAAGGTCGTATCTAGTCGCTCAATTCGGGCTCTGCGGCGCAGGACGCAGATAAACCATTTTGGCGCAATACAGGCTGCTCGGCGCATGATGGCACAGGTAAACAAGTTTGGCACTCAACAGCGCATACGGTATTTTCCGGTGTATAGGTCGCGGTTTTTTTATGAAATTTTCGTTATGAAACTTTCGTTTCGAAGAAGACATCAATGAGTCGGAGGACGACAGAGATGCGCCGGCGGAACACCCACTTGAAGTTGCTGAATTGTTTATTTGTTAGCGATTCGGAGGAAAACTTCGATGGTTTTGCCTAAACGCCGTCTGTAAGTACATGCCATCAGTGTGTATCAATAAACCATTTTTGAGAAGCTCTGTCTAGACTTTCGACGGTATATGCACATGTCGAGCCATTCTTACCGGAAGATGCGTTCATAGGCGGCAGTCGCCACAACCATGTCTTTCGCCGCAGTTTTTGACGATATGATTCACTATGAGTTTACCTAATTAACAAGTGTCTTGTATACTAGTGCGTCTTATACACCAGTGCGACTTATATACGTTTTTTTTTTCAGAAAAACTGTCATTTTGGAGGGGGTGCCACTTGTACAAAGGTGCAACTTATAGACTGGAAAATACGGTATTCTCCATCCGGGTACCTCATTAACAATGCAGCATGCTTGACCTTGGGACGGACTGGCACCCCTAAGCCATGCCTGCCAGGTTCTTTGAGATGGCATTAGGGAGATTTAACGGGGGGGGGGGGGGGAGAGGGGGGAGAGGGATAGAAAAATAAGTAGCGGCAGAAGGGAATAATTTACATGCATTTTTAATTTAGTTGCAACAGAGTGGTACTGAACTATTTCGTCCAACAAACTACTAACAAGCTCCACCACTGGTGAGTTGGTAATCTTTTACGTGGCTGGCGCCGCTTTTTCAGGAAGTCTTGGAAATACTGTTGACCTTAATGATGTTCGCTCTTGCGCCTCTTTGCCAAAAGAACGCAATTGAGCTTGTGTCACTGGATGCAATTTTTTTTTGCTATGCTCAGCTATCTCTCGCATTCAGCGTTTCTGTGTTACTGACCGACCACTAGTACTGGCCGGTCATGCCTTTTAAGCTCTTCACTGATAACGATGTCAATTCATGTAGGATTGGATTGGATTGTCAGGCAGCTTTAGCGCAATGCGGCCAAACTGAGAGAAAGGTTTGGCAAAATGTAGGTGCTGATCCGGGAAATTTTTGTTTTGGTCGTACACTTGTACAAAACCATCCAAATTCGGGAGTCTCTTGGACAATTTGGGAAACCTGGCAGCTATGCTAAGCATACCACACCAGCATACAACTGCATGAAGACCTTTTTATGAAATCTAGAGAAGGCCCTATAATGCACTACGTGCATGTAATGCTTTTGACAGTGGCAATCTGCTGTGGCTGATACACTCATATAGTTTGCCAAGAAACATGCTCAATAGCATTACCGGTGTTTCTATTCGTCAACCTCTTCCTGTATTGCAGGTTGACTAACAATTTCTGTACTAAAGAGACATGTAAAACAAGGGAACTATGAAAGCAGGCAGACGAGAAACTATGATGAGGTTGTTCAGCTTGACTGGTACAAGTGTGAATTATTATTTAGGACAGACAAAAAGGGTGGGGGCGTCGCTCTTTACATTAGGACCAGAATTTTTTAATGATATAATTCCAGAAAACACTATTGTGAACTCTAACTTCGAATCGCTGCTTGTGAAACTGAGACAATTTATTGTTCGCATTATCTAAGAAACTTTCTCAGGATTGTTCGGCGAATTTTATCGCTTGTTCAAACCGTATGTTGGACGAATTCTCAGCGTTAGAGATTACTGTTGTGATAATAAGTAACTGAAATATTATTGTTCTGCTTTTGTCCAATTCTACTTCAACCGGTATTAAAGCACCTACCCATATTAGGGAACATATAGAAACATTAATTGGGCTATGTATAACCAATCTAGGTGAAAGTCAGTCAGGAACAATAACAAGCGATTTGAGTGATCCCTTATCCATATTCTGATTTATTTGAAAAGCTCACCCTTAGTTCCCACATCAATTAACACATATTTACCGACTCGTGTAATGGGAGACTCCCAGATTCATATTTGCCACTGGTAGCAAATGTAAACTGGTTGATCTATCTGCCACAAAAAATCTGAATCACTTGCACAATATAGTGCCACAATGACATGGCATTGGGGGGCTCACACTTTCAGCAAGCTGCTGCCGCCGCCAAGCCGCTGCTTGGCTTGATGTGCGAGATGCTTGGCCTACTTGGTGAGTATTTTTCTTCTTCTCCTCTGCTGGATTCGGCTGCTTCCTGTTCTGATCGCCACTCTTCACTCATTTAAAGCCCCTTTCCATCTGAAGACGGCTTTGTGACGTGACATTTTGGAGGATAAAAGTCTTGAATTAAAAAAAAATAAGAGAAAGACATAATACCACGAGCTCTCTTGGTTGCAATTGGTCTCTCTTGGTTCACCGTGGTTTCAATTGTCAGTGGTGCCACAGACGGTGCAATAGGCACGACACTCGTGGCCGATAGGGTGTGCATCAATCGGATGGGCACATTCGAACACCCTTGCATGTGAGCAAATAGCATAACGCTAATACGAATGGCTAGGTATACATCTTCGACAAGCGAGGCATGCCCCGATTTAAAAAAAATAAAGGGCCAGAACAGTGCACATGTGTGCTCACATTATACGCAAGTGCTAAGTGCACCTGTGAGTTGTCACCTGGTTGTTAGTGCAACTGGTAAAACACTTGCTCAGTTCATCAAACACAAACTAATTTCCACCCCATTTGGGGCCTTGAGAGTTACTTTATAATTGTCACTGAAGTTACTGAACAGTAGTGTGGTGCTGTAAATGTTAGTGGCCACCTCGGACAATGCCCTGACCATGTCTGCAACTGGTCACTTTTGCCAACTATACAAATAATTTACATCAAAATTATCACGAGCAGATATCTGCTCCATGAACGTAAATTGAAATTTGCGCATTGCTTAGTTAACACCTTCATAAAGGGCATCTCAGAAAGACAACACCAAAAAATGATTCCTTCCTAGGCAACCACCCCGACACATGATGACATGGGGTTTTTGCTGGTATGCATTTTCTCGTGCTTGAGAAGTGAACTTTTGTCGGCAAAGTTCTTTTGACACATGTAACATACACAGGGGCCCACTCGCCAGAGTGAAATCTTTCATAACAAACCAGGTCACATTAAAAAAACCTCTTTTGAAAGGTGTTACTCACATAGGCATCACGCCAGAGTGCATTCTTCCACATTAAGTCAGCACGCTTTTCTAGTACAACTCTTCCAACAGACACAACACATGGTGTTTCTTCCCAGAGTGCCTTTTTTACCTTATTAACCAGGTTTCTCTTTGCTGTAAAGGTTTTCTGACAGGTGCTAGCTGCATAGGGCCTTGCTTCACAATGCAATACATCGTGGTTAACCAGCTTGGATCTTTTCTGACAGGTGCTACACTGATAACCCTCGCACCAAAGTGCAATCTTTCAAGCGTGTCAAGGTGGCCACTTTGAGTAAAGATACAGGACAGACGTTACACACGTAGGGCATCGCAACAGAGTGCACTCTTTTATGCACAACCAGGCCTCTCTTCTGAGAGAAGCTACACACGAGGCTATTCACCAGAGTGCACTTTTTCATGAGCAATGAGGAGGTCTCTTCGAGTAAATGCCTTCTGACAGATGTCACACACGTAAGAACTTTCACTATAGTGCAATCTTTCATGCTTCAGCAGGTTACCTTTTAGAGCAAAAGTCTTCTGACAGAAGCTACACACATAGGGCATCTCACCCGAGTGCCATCTGGTATGTGTAGCTAGTTGGGATCTTGAAGTAAAGCCCTTTTGACAGATGTTACACACGAAAGTGCTTTTGCTAGAGTGCCACCTTTCAAGATGCGTGTCCAGGTTGCCTTTTAGAGTAAAGCGTTTCTGACAGATGCTACACGCATAGGGCCTTTCACCAGTGTGTGTTCTTTCATGTTCAACCAGATGGTTTCTTTGAGAAAAGCTCTTCTTACAGATGCCACACATATAGGGCTTCTCACCAGAGTGCAATCTTTCATGCCTGGCCAGGGTAGATCTGAAAGCAAACCTCTTATTACAGGTGCTACACACATAGATATTCCTGCCGGTGTGCAGTCTCATGTGATCGTTCAGGCTGCGTTTTTTATGGAAGATTTCTTTACAAACAGTGCAGATGAGGGGTGCCTTTGTAGCACACACTTTTCCATAAGTGGTCTGGGGATTACGTTGTCCACAGGATAGGCAGGAATGCGGCTTCCCTCCAAGCTGGATATTTTTGCCATCGGTGGAAAAACTAAAAGGGAGAAATGACAAAACAAGGTTGGAAATAATTGCGTGAGATTAGGAAACAAGCAAATTATGACAACTGCTTTACTTGAAAATTGCGGTGTTTATGCAAACACTCCCACTGCATACAAAGCAAAAAGGGGCCAAGGTTTGTGAAATTTACTGAGCATATCATGCCCACATATATTCGTTGACAATCTAAAAAAATACCGAGAGTAAACTACATGCACCAACACACACAAAGTCCAGCATTTTGTATTGTCGTCAAACGAAACCTATATCTAATTAAGCCATCACAAACAAGCTATTGAGTAATCAGAAGTGATCTTCGAAGTAATCTTCCTACATGAATAATAACTGCTTCACTGTATGTTCGAACAAAAAAATAATATCAGGAGTTGGACAAAATAGCGTTTTTTTACTCGTCCACAAAAGAATAACAACTTTCCACCAACTTATAGTAACTCCACAGCTAACATAAGTCCCCACACATCTTTTGTAAGTCTCAGTATGGAGAATCAGATTAATTCTGCACTTTGAAGAAGACAACTTCAGTAAAGTACCCAAAAATCTCAACTGCTAAGCATTAACTGGCCACCTATTGGGGGAGAAGCCTAGTGTCTGGTACTTGTAACAAAACTTAGGACACCTAAACAGTCCTAATCTGTCCGAGCATCAACACTAAAGTTGTACATTTAAAAATAGTTTCTCCCTTTTAATATTGAGGCTCAAACTTGCAAAAAGTGTGTCTGGAAATCTACAAATGCATTTCACTAGTCAGTCTGGACGCTGATAAAAAAAAATCCCCCCACCTCCCCGAAGGGGATCGTGCGGAAATGCGAATGCATTGGGTGCACCGATGAGTATAGATGAGTATAGATTGAGTATAGATAGTGCATCATTATATAGATTCCGAGCGCAGCGAGCGGAGAGGGTACGCGGAGAGGAGAGAGAGCCCGCCGAGCTCCGCGATGCGAGCGCCCTCACACGCCCGAGCGCGCTCCTCCTCTCCACTCACTCTCCGCTACTCCGCCCGAGCTCCGCGATGCAAGCGCCCTCACACGCCCGAGCGCGCTCCTCCTCTCCCCTTGCCCTCGGCTACTCCCGCCCGAGCTACCACCTGCTCCGGTTGCTAGGCGCGCCAAAACTGTTGCTAGGGGCGAGGAGGAGCGCGGAGAGATAACACCTGCGGGCGCACGCCGACGGAGCACAACAACCCCCGACTAAGAAAATGCATTCGCATTTAAAAGGAAGACGACAGCATTATGCTTATTTGACAAGATATATAGCTCACTAATAATCCCGTAGCAACGGGTAAAACAGTTCAGTTCAAACTGAACACAGCCAAAAAATGAAAGTTATGGTGAACCTAAGCTTTCGCTTTTCATCTAACAATGCATGAGCATCACTTCCGGTTGCGCTGTGAAACCATATATGTGGGTGGGTATGTTGATGTTGTGGCCAATGAATGCCACAGGCCCAAGAAAGTGACGACATTCATTTCTAATGCATTGTGGGGGGCTTAAGGCTTCGTAGTGGTCTATCAGCTTAGTGACCACCTCCAGAGGGCATGTGGCAGGGAATAGTCTAAGGTCCTTGCTGTTTAACCCCATAAGGGCTCATTAGAAACACAATTATGTACCAATATTGCCAAATTTTCTCATGGCATGAAATACTTCAGGAACATCCTAAAACAAAAATATTTTCAAAAAGGATTTACGGCACATAAGAATGTTTTATTGGTAATTCCTCACTCCACGCGTAATACCCCTCCCTAAGGCATTTGAAATGTACTCTGCAATAAATTCAGTACTGTACATAAAACCCTCACCATTATCTCCGTCACCAGAATTAAACACGAAACCGACATCCTCATCACTCACGCTTGCACAAGAAAGCCGCACGAGAACCCAGCAGAGCTACAGTTAAACCTCGATATAACGAAGTCGTACTTGGGGGTGAAAATTTCGTTACATCGAGAATTTCGTAAAATCGAGGTTTCGATTTTACAGTTCATTTAACCAGTTATTGAGGTTTCAAAACCTTGCCTATCGCCCAGAAACAACTGCTATGTAGTTACCTCTCCACTTAAAGCGAAATTAGTACTAAAACTGGCCGCGAAAATTGTGTGAATTAAGAGTTTCAACACTTAGGCAATGGAATTCGGATAGCCGACGGTAGTTCACGTGTCGTCGTAAAACCGGTGCTTTTTTCGCAACGCCTCATTAAATATGATAGCAGACTAGGTTTCCACTTTTTCTTTTTTTCATTTCGGTTACTACAAAGCGCCGCTGTTAGTCAATTGAACGCACGTCCATGACCCTTGAACTTCACCCCGGCGAGGTGCTGGTTCGAAGTTACGCCTCTTTTCGTCCGTTCAGTGGTAGTCTTAGGCGCGGCATTGAGGGGTGCGGCAGGCAAACAGCGGATGGGTGCTATGAACCTTTCGAAAGACTTTTCTTATGTACAAGGGCTCTGCAGTATGGGCGTGTGATGCAACCACGACACTTGAGATAAAGCCATGATTGTGAGCTGAGTGGAGTACACTTGGAGCGCTTCACTGTGTGGAGCAGCGCTTACGTGCGCCCGCTAAAGCAGAAAGCTTACATTAAATATCTTCCGACCAAATTCGCAATTACATTTATGCCCAGTGAGCCCTAAAGAAACTGATTTCTCCGCATCGCAGCTGTCTAACTGTATCAACTGTATTGCAGCTGTATCAACTGTCTTCTATGCCTATTTTTGTTGTGCCTTTCTCAGTCTTAATTGCCTCCCATAAATGTTCTGTTAAGAATTCCTCCGTTCTCGGAAGGCGTGTCTAAAGTTTACACGTCGCTGACGGGGAAGAGCTCGGGAGGACTTTGGAGGCCCCGGATCAAGTAACCGAAGACGAGGATCGGAACGAAAAGCGGCCGCTGTTTACACCATGCGGCGCATCCGACACCATGCCACAGACCCCGGACGGTGCGGCGCCAGCGAGCGACGTGTGTTTATGTGTGTGCGCGCTTGCAGACGAACCGACGCCAACCATCGCCATTTGAGGCACCGAGACTCTCCTCTTTGTTCGTGCCCTTACCCTCTTTCTGTAGTGTATACCTGTGCGTATAATAAAACAGAGCTTCAAGTGAACCCATACTGTTCGCATCGTTCCTTGGAGATCTCCTGCGCGCGCGGCACCAGCCGCCCCGTTAAGTTACGCGCAGTCGAGCGGGAACTCGCTAATATCCAAAGGCAAGTTCACGCCTGCGGTTTTCCGTACTGTTTTCGACAAAGAAAACACTACTCAACATTTTGGTGCCGAAACCCGGGAGAAGTCGACCAAGCGACACCGAGAGCATCATGGATCGACTCCAGAGAAAGCAAGCAGCAATTCGCAACAGCATCGACAAGACCCTTGCGACCGCCAACGAGCTACTGCAAGCGTCACCAGCAGCGATCGGTGAGCTGGAAGAATTGTTTGACTTGCTTATCCAACAATCTGAAGAGCTTAGAGTAGCTAACGAGAACGTCGAAAAGAAGATAGACATCGACCAGCTCGATGAAGAATTGGCCAGCTGTAGTGCGTACAGCACAAAAATAAGCTCGATGAAAACAATCCTCAAAAGAGCTATCAAAATGGGAACAGCTAGCGACATTGCCCCGGCGGTTTCATCGCAAGTTAACACCAGTTCAATAAGCAACACACAGTCCTCGGCTCCCGCGTCAAGTACGACGTCGTTTCAATCACAGGAGGCAACCACCAGACTTCCGAAGCTCGAAATTGCAAAATTCAACGGAGACGTGCGCTCATGGCCGAAATTCTGGAACGAATTCGAGTCGACAATCCACAAGAATTCAGCGCTTCCAGCCATTGACAAATTTAAGTATCTCTCAAGCTACCTGACAGGACGAGCTGCCGCTGCAATCGAAGGCCTTACGTTGACAGACAGAAACTACGAGATCGCGGTCAAAACCCTTTTGGAGAGGTTCGGCAAAGATGAAGTGATCATCGAGGATCATATGTCGCGGTTGCTGTCGATTCGACCCGTGCTGAACGTCGAGGAAACAGGGAGGCTGAGGATGCTGTACGATGAAATTCAGGCTGGTGTCCGAAGTTTGGAGGCGTTGGGCGTGCCGCCGAGCGGCTACGGAGTGCTGCTGCTCACGGTCCTCCGAAAGAGCATTCCAAAGGAGCTTCGCTTGGAGTACTGTCGCAGGAAGACAGCTCGCAGTGATGGAACCGAGGATGAGCTACTGAGTTTTCTAGACTTCCTGCGAAATGAAATCGAGAGCAGAGAGAGAGCAGAGTACGGTACTTATCGGTTTCAAGAGTCTCATTCGCCACGAAACAAACAGAACCGCATGGGAAACGACCAAAAGCAGGCATCGTCGTCAGTCCTGTCAGCGTTCGCGGATAAGAAGGAAAATGCATGCGCCTTTTGCAAAGCACGTGATCACCTGACAGCCGACTGCCAGGCGGGTGTTTCTCTCGAACAAAAGAGCAACATACTGAAACAAGAGAGACGTTGCTTCAAATGCACCAAACGAAACCATCGAGCAGCTGAATGTCGTACGGCAAAATGGCTCACTTGCGCGAAGTGCTCAGCTTGACACGCCACTGCTCTTTGCGGCCTCAACAACAGACCCGCCCTGGAACCATCGAGCCAGGTTGCGGCCCCGCCAGCGCCTACCGCAGAGTCGTCACTTCAGGCAGCAGCGACGGTTAGCGCTGTCCGCATTATGCTGCAAACTGCTCAAGTTTGGGCTGAGGGACCTCACGAGCGATCCAAAGTGAGGCTCCTTCTCGACGGCGGAAGTCAGCGCACATTTGTGAAACAAGAACTATCGCGACGGCTAAAACTCCGCGTCCTGGGAGAGGAAAAACTGACAATTATGACCTTTGGCAACGAGAGGCCCACTGAGCAAAGAAAATGCCGCCGCGTCGAGCTGTGGCTGCGCAACCAACACAGCGGAAACGAAGTCCAAGTGGAAGCGTTGGAGGTCCCTCATATTTGCTGCGACGTGATACCAGCTCCTGAGATGACCACCGTGGCATACCTTAATGAACAAGGAATGGAGGTCGCCGACTGCTCGGTAGATGGGTCCCGTCTCGACGAAGTAGGACTCCTCCTAGGAGCCGATTATTACTGGGAGGTGGCCACCGGTAACATCAAGCGCCTACAAAGCGGGCTTGTCGCCGTGGAGACGGTTTTCGGATGGACGTTGCAGGGAAGTGCGTCAACTTCGTCATCCGCTGTCGCCTATCACGCCAGCACCGGGGTCTTGCGCGTAACAGTAAGCGCCGACCTGGATGACGACAATCTTTCCAAGCAGCTAAAATCATTCTGGGAGCTGGAGCACATAGGCATTACGGACAAGCCAGATAACACCCACACCGAGAAGCAAGTGCTACAGGACTTCAAAGAAAACGTCGCTTACAAGGACGGTCGCTACTGCGTTACCCTTCCCTGGCAAGAAAACATACACGAGCTTGCGGATAACAAGACGACGGCTTTTGCGAGGCTCTCCTCTCTGACTACAAAGCTTTTGCGCAGTGAAGGCACGGCTGAGGCCTACGACAGGGCGATGCGGGACTACCTCCTTACCGGACACGCTGAGGAAGTACCCGAAGCGGGTGAGTCCCCGAGGGGGCCTGTTTATTACATGCCGCATCGCGGCGTAACGTGCCCGAGCAGTGAAACTACTAAATTAAGAGTAGTTTTTGATGCTTCGTCAAGCGCACCAGGTCAGCGGTCTTTGAATGAGGTACTATCTGCTGGGCCGAACCTAAATCCGAACCTGTCGGATATCCTCATTAGGTTCAGGATGCACAATGTGGCCATCATGGCTGACATTGAGAAGGCCTTTCTCCAGGTTGGGCTTGCGGAAATGGATCGCGATGCACTACGCTTCCTTTGGTACGAAAGCGTTCCAAGACGGGGAGAAGTTCTTCCTCCGATCAAGGAGTATCGAATGACAAGAGTGCCCTTTGGAGTTACCTCTAGTCCATTTCTGCTCGCAGCTACCTTAAAGCACCATCTCGACTCTGTGCATAACTTGTTTCCTGCAACATCAGAGATGCTACGTGACCACTTGTACGTGGACGATCTTGTAACGGGAGCTGACAACCTGGAGGAGGCGGAAAAGATTTGTCGAGAATCACAGGAAATCATGCAGCTAGCTGGCATGAACCTCCGTAAATGGAAATCGAACGAATTCAAGCTCGAAGAGGCATTGTTGGAAACAGATCAAACCCAAAGCGGATTTTCCGACGTGACGATGACAAAAATTCTTGGAGTCGAGTGGAGGCCAGAAAGTGACGATTTTGTGTTTGAGATGAACACGCTGATTGACTTTTTGAGCAAGCGACAGGACACGAAGCGATTTCTTCTGCAGGCATCTGCACGCGTGTTTGACCCCTTTGGCTTCCTCGCGCCAATTTGGACTACTGCGAAAGTAATGTTTCAGAGCCTGTGGGAACGAGGGACAGACTGGGACGAAAGTCTCCCGCCCGATATAGCTGAGACGTGGGACAAGTGGTGCCACCAGCTGCCCATGCTGAGGCAGATCGCAACACCTAGGCTGCTCGCTCGTGACCTCAGCCATGCGTGCACAGAAGTGGAGCTCCATGTGTTCTGTGATGCCAGCCCAAAAGCATACGGCGCTGTTGCTTATGTTAAAGCAAGGACAGAAAATGGATGCACCACGGTGACATTGTTGATGGCTAAAGCGAGAGTGGCTCCTTTCAAGCGACTGTCACTACCGCGACTGGAATTGATGGGAGCCGTTATCGGCGCACGGCTGGCAAAGAACCTGACGAAACAGTTGGGAATTGAAGGCATGACAGTTCACTGCTGGACAGACTCAACGATAGCCTTAAGCTGGATCAAAAGTTCCGCCTCCAAATGGAATCTTTTTGTTTCAAACCGAGTCCAAGAGATACAACAACTGACCAATCCCGCAGTGTGGAAGCACTGTCCCGGAAAGGAAAACCCCGCAGACATATTAACCAGGGGTATCTTACCATCAGTTTTGGTGAATGCTAAGCCATGGTGGGAAGGGCCAGAGTGGCTCAACAAAAGCAAAACGTACCCCGCCTTCGAACCCTGCCTTGCTGATCCCCAACTCTGGCAAGAAGAAATCAGAACGCCGGTGCTAAACACCATAACAGACGGCGAACCAGCTGTTCTGATAAACCTAAGCGAAAAGAGTTCCCTCACTAGAGTGCTTCGGACAACAGCGTGGATCAAGCGCTTCCTCTACAACTGCCGAACCTCTTTGGAGAAAAGGATGGGGAGCCTGTCAGCCGAAGAGATGACCGAGGCGGAGAGGTACTGGCTGAGGATTTCACAGATGGAAACATTCGGAAATGAAGTACGGACCCTCAGTGCATCCAAGCCGCTTGACCGAAAATCCCCGATAAAAGATTTGAACCCGTTCCTAGACAACGAGGGACTGCTACGGGTTGGAGGTCGGCTGCAAAACAGTACAGAGCAAGAGAGAACAATACATCCGATCATTCTGTCTGCGAGGCACCCTTACGCTGGCCTTCTGATTCGCGGGGAACACAAGCGGCTTCTACACGCAGGAGTACGAGATACGTTATCTCACCTCCGTGAGAACTACTGGATCATTCGTGCAAGACAAGCCGTGAAATCAGCCATAGGACGCTGTGTGCCGTGTCAAAGACAGAGTTGTCGACCTGCCGCGGAAGCTCAGGCCCCGTTACCAGCTGACAGGGTGACTCAGGCGGACCCCTTTGAGGTTACGGGTGTAGACTTCGCGGGCCCCATATTTTACACGGACCAAGGAAGCATGCGGAAGTCTTATATAGCGCTCTTTACTTGCGCTACAACCAGGGCGGTACACCTAGAGCTGGTAAGAGACCTCACTACTGAGACATTTCTTATGGCGTTGAGGAGATTTATTGCGAGAAGAGGAATACTGAAAACTGTGTACTCGGACAACGCTCTCACATTCAAGCGAGCCTCAGCGGACCTGAACAAAATCTTCCACGCCATCAAGGGAAGCGACACTCAGGCATACCTAAGTGACCATCGAATAACGTGGAAATTCATAGTGGAAAGAGCAGCATGGTGGGGTGGTTTCTGGGAGAGAATGGTACGTACAGTCAAGAACGTTCTCCGAAAGGTTCTTGGAAGAAGTGCACTCGACTACGACAGCATAGTAACCATTCTCACTCAGGCGGAAGCGGTTGTCAATTCTCGTCCGCTCACCTACGTGCACTCTCAGGCGGAAGAACTCACGCCTTTGACCCCGTCGCACTTACTCATCGGACGTAGGCTTACAAGTTTGCCCTCCCCCGGCGGTAATATCGTAACGACATCTACGAAAAGTACAGTCACAAGGCAATCGCAGCGACGCAGCGCCCTTATGGATTTGTTCTGGAGACGATGCAGACGCGAATATCTGCTGGAGCTACGTTCGGCGCCCTTCGCAGCGGGGCTCCCGCAGAAGAGCGTCAAGGAGGGAGACATTGTCTTGCTCGGCGAAGATAAAACACCTCGCCAGCTGTGGAAACTTTGCAGGGTGGTCGAAACGTTTCCCGGACGAGACGGAAAGGCTCGGGCCTGCAGAATAGTTCTTCCTAACAAGAAAGAATTACGGCGGCCAGTTCAAGCGCTTTACCCTCTGGAGCTGTAATAAGAATGAGCAGAGGCTCATTGGGGGGGGGGGAGGATGTTAAGAATTCCTCCGTTCTCGGAAGGCGTGTCTAAAGTTTACACGTCGCTGACGGGGAAGAGCTCGGGAGGACTTTGGAGGCCCCGGATCAAGTAACCGAAGACGAGGATCGGAACGAAAAGCGGCCGCTGTTTACACCATGCGGCGCATCCGACACCATGCCACAGACCCCGGACAGTGCGGCGCCAGCGAGCGACGTGTGTTTATGTGTGTGCGCGCTTGCAGACGAACCGACGCCAACCATCGCCATTTGAGGCACCGAGACTCTCCTCTTTGTTCGTGCCCTTACCCTCTTTCTGTAGTGTATACCTGTGCGTATAATAAAACAGAGCTTCAAGTGAACCCATACTGTTCGCATCGTTCCTTGGAGATCTCCTGCGCGCGCGGCACCAGCCGCCCCGTTAAGTTACGCGCAGTCGAGCGGGAACTCGCTAATATCCAAAGGCAAGTTCACGCCTGCGGTTTTCCGTACTGTTTTCGACAAAGAAAACACTACTCAACATGTTCTACCACACATAATTACAAAACTGTGTTACAGTCTCTGACCTGTGCCTTCAAGTACCTCGTGTTGTGTCCCAAAAACGTTATAACGTCAGTGTTTAGGTTTGCAATAAAAGAGGCAGAATGTGCCAGAAATTTTGTGGTGTTTTTCGAAGAATTAATGGCCTCGGCTGATGCATGAACTGAGATGTGATAGGTGCCATTTGCATAAAAAAGCTCTAACCGCCTCACTGTGGTGTCATAGGTGACATTTGGCTCCCCTCTAAAAAATATGATTTTTGTCAGACAGGACGCTGCAAAATGATTGTTTGTAGCAAGCTTCGTCATTCCTGCCACAGCGAGTCGTCTTGCCATCCTGACTCGCGAATGTGAATGCTCGTGTACAAAAGCTTAGGAAGGGCACCCCTCGACAGCTTTGTGCCCGTCTGATATCAGTAATTGCCGAATGTCCCCTCGCTCGTATAGCTTCACTTTTTCTATTTGGTGTTCATTCACTCTTTGCATCTCTCCTTCACTGGACTACTATAGAATAAACTTTGTGCTTCGAGCCATTGCAGTATGGTTTTTCCTCGTTTCATCGAGAGCAGTTTATAATTCCTGTAAATGTTAGCCAACTAGCCAAATCACCACCTTTGTCCCAACTTCAATATGCTGTGGATTGAGAGTAGGCATGGATATCCTTTTGTAATTTTGGTGTAAATAATGTTGGCTGTGATATTTACATCCATATTCAGTGCAGGTTTCTTAGTTGCACCTGATGTTACAGAGGCTGTTTCCACTTGTACAGGATCATTATCAAGTACATTTGCTGTATAAGACCTAAGGCACTCAGAAAAATGAATTCATGTTTTCAGCCCAGGGTCTGCGTACTGTTTTTTCTACAAGCAACAACATTACAAGCATTGACTCACCCTGTATTACCAGAAGATGCATGGCAGGAGCACGTGTGAGAACCAGCTTTTGCCATAATGTCAGCACCATCTCCAGCTTTGTCCACACCCAGAACTGAAAAAAACGAAATGTACGTTCCAGCCACCTCAAGGCAATTACTGTTGTAAAATCATCAGAGACACTTTTTGGTTTAATGTTTGGGAAGTAGAGTAAAGAAAATAATTGTGAATAAATATGATGACATGCCTGTAGCCACTATATCTCGCATTTTTTTTTGCAACACAAAAAAAATATGCTAACTTGTGTTGAGCAGAAATTTTTCATCAGCAGCTATCTTACAAGAAAAGTCTATTTGATTTGAAGAAAATGGTAGTACTACTTTAAATCCTAAACTGGCTGAAACTAGGAGTGCTCATTTGCTTACGCAAGTCACAGATTCTACCTTCTCCTTTTTTGTGATGTGACACCAAGCAGTCTCTGCCAACATGATATCGGCTAATGCTATAAGGGCCAGCAAAATGCCGGGTGTATGCGACGATTTCATTATTCTGTAAGTACTGTCTCTACATCTACCACTGTCAGTGTGCTCTTATATGTTTGGTCGGCAGCGCGTTCCGACTGTTGCCGTTTAATCATCACAGTTGCCACAGAGACACCATTACTACATCAGCATGCCATTGAGGGGTAGGAAACAGGCGGATCCAGGTGCCTACTTTGTGGTGGGGGGCAGGGTTCAATCAGTCTGACGGGAGAGGGGTGGAGAAGGGTGCAAGCAACCAAAATGTAATTTGTTTTCAGTTAAACACCTAGTGCTTTTTTCAACAAGATGTTACAACCATATGACTAGTTTAAAAAAGGCTCCCTCCTTGCTGCCACGCTGATGGGCAGAATAAGCCTGAACGACTGTCTACTTTTTCAAGCAGAAAAATTGGCTAACAGGAAAGAGCAAGTTGCACGCTCTCACTTAATCAGCAGTTGCGTTAGCCAGTATCACACCTAACAAAAAGAAGTGAGGGGTGCTTTGCTCACTGCGGATAGCAATGGTCCCCGCCGTGGTCTAAAAAACTACATGCGCCAAATACCAGTATCTAGGTTTGTGAAAGGGGGGCGTGGATTAGTTAGTGGCATTGGGGGGGGCCAATCACCCAACCCTTGGATCCGCTACTGGTAGGAGGTACAAGTTTCAAACCAATATTGAAAACAGGTGAAGCATGTTAGATATGCTAGATAGGACCTCACATATGCATATAAATTACCCTAATATCCCAAGGTATTGCATACACCCCGCAACCTGACCCCTCAAATTTAAAGAAGTCAGGTTGGCCTTGCGTAAAACCAAACAGAAAAACTTGAGAAAGCTAAGCACACATGAATTTTTTGTTTATCTTGCATTTCCCCACAAGAGATACGCTCAGATTAAACTACAGAATGCTAGTTTCACCCAAGAAAATACCACAGTGTTACTACTTGTAAAATCCGCTTAACTCAACAGTGGGAATATTACAGTGAGAAAATGACACTTAAATTAACACTTTTTGAAGAAAACACCGCCTGTTGCACAGAACTGCAGCTAGGCCTAGGGTCGTATGGCAGTCTTCTTAAAACGTGTGCGGCCAATGAATACTATGGTACAAAGACAGAATTACCTCCTGTTCTGTACCAAGCCCACAAACTTGTGCCGGCAAAAATTTGAATTCTTACTTTTGTTTCCTCAATCGTTCATTTTTCTTTTGCATAACACTCCTTTAAAATTGAAGAGGTGGAAATTTCAAAGGATGCAAGAACACCTTTTTCCATTTTCAGTGACACTTTTCGGATGGTATTTTTCACAAATCACAGGTTGCTTTCGCAATGGCTGGGCAATGACTGTGGTTTTGACATGATCGATATTTGTGGTAGACAATGGTTAGAAATCCGAGGTGACCCAAAACATTTCAATACGACTGTCAGGTTCCCCTCAAATCAAGAGTGGAAAACTGGTATCTGACTGTGTTGTGTGTGCCGCATGTGAAAGAAGCCCTTCATCTTTATTTGAAAAGCATATTTGTATGGGAAAGTTGAGTAGCAAAAGTACGCACCTTGTTTCAACCCTCACTGTATAACTGTAAGCGTAGTGTCTTAGATTCAAGCCCAACTGACTTGTGCTAATACCTTTTCTAAAACCGGCCATCTCACATGTTTGCTATGAAGACAGCGGTTGCGCACAGTATTACAGCAACATCTTGCTATGTTAGTTAATTACAACCACACACTAAACATTTGTGCACAAGAAAAAGTGCCGAAATCTCAATCACCCTCCCATCCATAAGGAAGGCAGCATGTACTATCGGTGTCCAATGAAATGCGAACACGAAAATATGAACCCGAACGTACAAAATTGAAATACACTGTTCGTAAGGTTCATATAACGGCATGGTATTGGTATATTTAAAAATCTACTTTTCCCAACTTTGTTTTTGTAGCTAAGCCACACGTCGTTTTGGCTTTCATAGAAAGAAATCGTGCTATTTGTGCGTTAAGGTACATATTTTCGTGTTTGTGTTTCAGTTGATGCTGATAGTACATAGGAAACAGTCCAAAATTTCATTATAATGACCTCTTTTGCATCAAAATTCTGCACCTACCATTCACAAATATTACAAATGTACCTGCCAGTCATAAGGACTCCTTCAGGATAGCCTGCATTTTATCATATAGAACGCGACCTTTGTGGCTGTTTTGTTATCACTGGCATCGCACAGCACTGATTGGCCCACAAAAACTGTGTGGTATCTTGCTGGCTAATTGAGCTTCAACAGCGTGGCATCATGCTTAATTACGACAGGCACAATGAGGATGCTTGGATTTTGTATTGTTCAGTGTCAGCATCACTGCCCAGATCCTCTTCAGAGTTTTTAAAATGTGTCTAGCACAACACCACATACTATCACATGCAGACTTCATGCAATTTACATTCTATACATGAAAAATCTTCGTGGCTTGTGGATACCACCATGCGTAAAGCAAGAAAAATGGTACAAAAAATGATTTGCAATGCAGCTAACAATCACAATGTTTCTGTTTCTTTCAACTCTGTTCAGTGCTTGATACTACAATGTTCATTTGAGAAGAAAACACATTAACTCTAACCTGGAAATTCCTCTTCTGTTTGGGAGCTTGCACTGATGAAGAACGTCAGAATGGACTGCGTGCCTACAAAGAAAATTCAGTCTGAAATGCATACCGACTGGCACTGAAATGAAAGAGGGCGGGTACCTATGGCACTGGTGGGAATGGTGGCTTGTGTCTTTCGGCTGCACGATTCATCCGAAGTGGATGCTTCATCCGCATCCATTGATATTGCCTGCGGTATGGTTGCTGTCGTTGTGCCTTCTGGAAGGAAAAAAACAACCACCAATAAAATTTAGGTACTAAAAAGCAATGGGACTACCCGTAACCCTACTCACAGTTTCACTTCAGCTTCACTTACAGCAGACGATGGCATGCAGACCATTTAACCTAGACATGACTTCGGCAAACTAATGATTAGAGCAGCTTTCTTTATACAGGGGTGGGACAGCTGAATCAGATTTGGGAGCAGTTTTTGGAGCAGCGAAATCTCGATTTTGGAGCAAAAGAACCTTGACTTGGAGCAGTCAGTGACATTTACCACGTCACCTTAGCTGCCTCAAAAAAATCAAATTTTTGGCAACTCAGGGGGGGGGGGTGGAGTGCCCTTTTTGTTCGGTTTTGAATGTGCATAACACTGAAACAGCCTTTCCATAAAGTTTTTTTCTACCAGGGTATCACAAGGTACGAACTGCACTACCTTTTCACAAACCATTTTTAAATTCTTAGGCTTCATGCATAGATAGAGTGGAGTGCCGTTCAAAATATCGAATTGAAAAGTAAGCAATAGTAAGGCATTTTTATTATCATGTGAATGCTGAAATTATTATTTTGGTAATTCCAGACTCGGTAGAGCCATGGCAAAAGTTGCACAATGCGAGATGACAGTCGTCGCACTGTACCAGCCCTCCCATTTCAATCCCTAAGGTGCACGTTCACTACAATCGTAATTTGAGTAATGTTGGAATGTTTAGCCACCTCCGTTTCGGCAAGAAATTTCGCTTTAAATAGATGAACCATTATTACTAGCGTGCAACAATAGCCCGTTCCACTATCAGACACTGCTTGAACATTTTGCGGGGATGTAGCCTCTGCCCCCCCTTCTGCAGTTTCGATCATTCCGTTGCCGCCGCTCACAAGCTCTCTGCCAAAGGCAGCAATAACTCATCGCTTTATAACATCGCAATGAGTCTGAAATTTCACTTCAAGCATGCACCGAGCCTCACACTCCAACTTGGCGAAATCACGGGCACCACGTTGTTTTTGATAACTCCATCTTTCCAGTCACGCAACTTCCCAACACAGATCAGACGACTAAATGCAAACCCCACCACCATAACTAAAACCACGGTAGGTATCGACAAAGAGCACTCTGCTTGAACCACAAGCAACTGGTTCAGCCAGCAGCCATGTTTTCCAATCTTCGCCATACCTACCAAGATGGTGGGGCGCCCAGTAATGTCGTTCTGGAGATGCAGTGCTACGAATATTGGCATCCCCTTCAGGGTCCTATGACCTCCTCCAATAAACAGCCAATCAATCAATCAACCTCAACTTGCACAAGTTATTTGCCTCCGCAGTACACATAACTATTTTTTTCTTCAGGACTTTGCAATGACTTTCGTTGGGAAAAGTTCAAAAACGCTAAAATATAACACATGCAACCCGACATTGCAACTTTTCGAAAAAACTATTTCGGGGACAATTTTATGCAGGTTTTTTATGCAGTGATCAATCAATTAAACATTTACAGAGAGGATCACCTTGGGGGTGCTGGCAAATTATGCCATGAGTAAGCATTTTTGCCCCTTGAAACTGACAGCAGCGTTAACATTTTTGGCTCTCAGACTGTTGTGGAGCAGTTTGGCGCGATTTTTGCAATTTTCGAGCTTTCGGAGCAGCCTGGCGCAGAAAAACAAATTTGTATGAAAACTGCACAATTGCGCAGCTGCTTTAACCCTTATTTATATAAAAAAAAACTGACACAGCATGCATGCATTTTTAGGCCCTTCTGTTCGAAACACGATTTTAAGCCCTATCAAACTATCGCTCTGCGTGCAACATACATGTTTTGCTGTTTTAAGTTTCTCGCAGGCATCCGTCACACAAGCTTTTTTCTTGGCTGTGTCAACATTCCGTCAATGCGGAACAATAAGGCATGCTAAAGTTCTGTCTACATGGAACTGACGTGAAGTGCGTACAGTTCCGTCCAGACGAAAAAAAAAACCAGTTGAGTAGATGTCATTTGCAGCACTAGCATTTGGTGCAGAGGTTACGCCTCGGCTTAGGGGTGTTATGGTCCTGGGCTTTTTTTTTGTGGCCACGGCTGACGTTCCGTGAAAGCTATACTTTATGCCCACTTTACACTTGACACAGATCAAGCCCAATTCACACTTGACGCCCACTTTACACAGATAACAGGTCTCAATCGGCCACACCACACCGTTCACTAAATTCAAGGGCACGTAGCCATCACCTGAGTTACGTCCGATCATCTGTAATTATTAATAGCGATAATTAAACACCTCTGGCTAGTCAGTGAGCAGATGCGGTTTGGCCAGTTGGGTAAAAGTCAAGGCAGACTGCTCTCGCTGAGTATTGTAAAGGAGGCACGGAATAGTGGCTTGGAGTTCTGTTCAGACGAAGTGAGAGTTAGTCAAATCATCTGTAATTATTAATGGTGATTAATAATTAAAGGATTCTGGCTAGTCAGTGAGCAAAAGCGGTTTGGCCGGTTGGGTATATTTCAAGAAGGAATGCTTTCACTGCATGTTGTGAAGCAGATGTAAAGTAGCGGTTTGGAGATCCATCCTGTTCGAGTCCGATCACTATTACCAGTGATTAACCATTAACACTGGCCCTGGCTAGCCAGTGAGTGGGAACAGCTTGGCCAGTTGGGTAAAAATCAAGAAAGACTGCACTGCTCTCACAGTGAGTTACATTTCTCTGGATAGAGTGACAGCTGCGTTTAGTAAGGCTGGAACTGGGCCCTTTATTTCGGGTTCCGTCTGGTTGGAACTTAGCATTCCTTATCGTTCCATAGGATGGAACGCTAGACACAGCTTTCTTTCTTTACAGGTTAAAATGGCTGCAGTGTCGGGGTAATAAAGCAAAATGTTTAATACACTCCCTATTCCTGAAATACAGGTAAAGTAAAATTTTTATATGAAGCTAATTTTTCTTAATAATCTGTGTTTTAAAATCCCGGATATCTGTTATCCTAAAATAAATGATATCAATTACATAATAATCATTATGTTTGGAGTAACATATGCAATTCCTACAAATTCACATTAGTAGCATAGAAGGATCCAGGGCCTTTATCTGCTGATTATGATGCTTTAAAAAGTAAATTCCAAGCAAAACAATGCCTTACATACAAAGGTGATCATCGAAGAAACTCCACCTGTAACGTTTTTCTTGAGCATTTAGTGGCCGTTGTTGTCATCCAAATCCAGTTCACATCCCCATAAAGTTAATGCAGTGAGCAATATCAACAAGAAACAGATGTGTCGCAGCACCCAAGCCATTTTCCCACATCTTAGAGATTCAAATTATAGGGATTTAATGTGCCGAAGCTACACCTGGGCTATGGGACGCGCGGTAATGGTGGGTTCCGGATATTTTGACCACCAGGGGATCTTTACCGTGCACCAAAATGTTGACGCACAGGCGTTTTCGCTGTCCACCTCCATCTGAAAATTGGCCAATGCAGCCGGGATATAAATTGCATCCATCTCAGCAGGATTTTTGTAAATCTTGCCAGAGATGTGACGGACACAATTGGGGGGATTGGCTGATAACACTAAACGAACAATTGTGAGTAAAATAAAATCAGTGCTTCTTTCTGGCGAGGCGCTCACTTTTTCTCTATCATGTCCACCGTGCATCATAAGCCTGTTAGTACTCAATAAGAAAACATTCTGTGGCCCTTGACAAGCCAGCCCAACAATCTTACTTGATTGTCCATGATTGGTGCTTCACTCCATACCTCCAGTCGACGAAAACCATGGAGGAAAGAAAAGCTTAGGAGAGTCCCCCAGCTATCCCCGCACATTGGCAAAAGTGTGGAGGAAGTCACGTGTTTTCGGCGGCCATTGGAAGTCGCGTTAGCAACGGCGTCCTAGGAACAGCCCGCCCGCCGTTCGCCAGTCATGGAGGAAAGGCAGCACCTGCCTTGTCGTCCGATTGCGAAGATTGCTGCTCGCTTGCTGCGCTGTGGTCTTGCGGAACTCGAAAAGGATGCTGCGAGTTGCGACAGCTGCGCCGATGTGAATATGTCATTTAATTTCTACTTGCAAGTGCACCTTGTACCGCGTCAAGCTTTTGCTCCGGTCGCGATCACGACGCGCGTATTGAAGTGCAGATATCGTGAACGCGCCGTCCCGTCGTACGCGCGGACACCCGTCAGGTAGATTTTCGGGAAGTGATACACGGTGTGCAGTACGTAGCTAGGCGACTTGCAACCGAACGATTCGCAACTCAATTTTTTGGTTATCGCCGATGCATGTAGTTTGCTAGGCCGGCAATGCGCGGCAGTGCCTTTGCAACTGTTACAAGGTAGATTTCCAGTTGATATAATTCTATCGTCCTATACCTTAGTAGGTGTCCGTCTGTTGACTAGAAGAGTGCTGGATCTGGAATCTGGATCTTTTTGTGGTCTCGCTCTGGATTTCGCTTTTCAACGCTTCATATTGCGAGGTTAGTGTATGAACATTTTCAACTGATATCACCTTGAATTTATGGACACTGAGGCAAGTTGAAACTTGGCGAAAAAAAGTTTATTGACGCCACCCACCCCCTCCTTTTTTTTACTCAGTAAAACATTTTGCTTCCTCCTCCTCCTCCTCCTTCGCAAAAAATTCTATGGAAGGCACGCTAACAACGGTAAAAACATTCCACAATTTTTTAGCTTGAAATCTGCATGAAGTGCTGCTTACCTATATATATAGAACGGCCGTTTAATTGACTAGTCATCTCTGGGATTGCCAGTGAAACTGCAACGCAAACTTGGGCACTTTCCAGTCCGGTAGCCGCACGGCGTTTGCCCACTGTTTGCGGCGTTCTCCATCGCTTGGGAACCTATAAACGGCGGCGATTGCAAACAAAGGATGAATGCACACCAATGTACAGCAATACTTGTCAGCGGAATGATGCACTAACCGGTGGAAAGTGACGCCCAATTCCTTGGGTACCGATCGCGACTTGCAACCTCGCACCGAGCATTGCGGCATTGTTAGAGCGAGCCGCTTCGCAAAACTGCTGCGGCCACACTGAAGGCCGTGTAACGGTGTAACCGCGCGTTTAGGTTCACGGTCACGTGCTGCAAAACGGCCTTCTACCTGCCTATCAGCTGATTTCCGCCGGCTCGGCGCTGGCAGATGCAGACGACAAGAGAGGCGATACAGGACGGAGGAGGCGGAGAAGGTGCACCGAGAGAGAGGGAAAAAGAGTCCGCCATTCGACTTACAGAAATGGCTTTTCCGGCTGCGCTGGGTGTGACGTCAGGGCCTCTCCTAAGCTTTTTTTTCCTCCATGACGAAAACTATGCAAGTCGTCACAATTTTCCATTTGCTGTGCGTTCCACGTATTTTTCACGTGCTAACCAGCTGGAGGCATGGTTCTGGTCTCAAGGGCTTACCCCATGCAGCGGCTGTGGTGAGCGACGCGAAAAACGTAACTCAATGGGCATACAGCAAACAGGAAGGCAGACAGACCTTTGCAGAAGCCACCACGAGTACCACATTGATGCATTAACAATTGCTCATGAAACCACAGGGAAGTTTTCTTAAGAACACAGTGCATTAGTCCGGCACAGTTGGGCGCTAGCACAAGCAGTTTTTTCCGCTCGCTTGATCGCCATAATCGAAATATTACACAAAACATGATAAACATCAACAGAACGACAAGAAACAAGAGCCTAAATGTGGCAAATACTCGCACTGCAATTGGAAGACCCGTCAAACTATAGTGTTGTGTTCTTGACTAGGCTGCAGTCAGCCGGGGCAAGCAGACTGTATTTACTGGTCATAGGATGTTAGTCATAGAACAACCCAGAAAGTTAGGAGCAGTTCTTTTTATGTCGATAGCCACAGCAGAGAACAAGGCAGATAATGGCACTAACTCAGCGCGCATGCGCAGGGACCCGCGGCACCAATGACCCAACATCCCTTCCCCAACACGAGGTTCATCAGTAATTAGTGGTACGGCTTGCAGCATTCCGGGGGTTGTCTTTTCTGAGTGCTGCGTCAGAGCCACAGTGTAAGATGTTGGCTTCAAGGACATACCGTGGTGCCACCTATGAGTGACGTCACTTGTAGGACACCGAATCGTGTTGTCTGCTACAACACATTTCCCGTGCGTATGCGGAAGCGTGTTTTTTTGTTGTGGCCACCGTCTCGCCCCCTCCTTGTGGATTTGATGCAAATTACCAAAAAAGTTGTCTGTAAACCAAACAATCCGGGCAAGCAATCAGCAACTCGCTTGCTCCCGGCGACACCGCCGCGTTTAGGTAGTTGCTACCATTGTGACCCACAGCTCTCACATATGCAGCCAGCTAACTCCAAGGACGATGCAACTGATGCCGAGAAAAGTACTCTGTAAATTCATTATGAAATACTTGTGACAGGACATGTGTGTGCAAGGAAACACCTTGTAACAGCGACGAAAACGCGTCGCTCACTTATGATCTCAACGCGCGAACTGCTCGTATTGCGTGGTAAATGAATGACTACGCGAGAACGGTCATCAGATTCCTTCGCCGCACATGCTTAAAAGTATTGTTACGTCTGCAGTTTGGCTTAATCAGTGCCTATTTCCCATATGATGTTTTTATAGTCATGTCCGGATTTGTTTAACGATCACTGCCGTAGCCTGTACTCTGCACAGCTGATCTTTATTTTTTATGACTTGGCCGCAACGTATGAACGCGAGTTTTTAACGCCTTAGCGGGTTTGGACAAGGCTATATTTAGTTTTCATTATGTGCTCGGCGTGGTAATTTATAATTGCAGCGTGTTTGGTATGTTTACAGTGAGCCGGCCTTTCTCAAGCATCAATTTCGAAACTCCCGACTGCTCACAGAAGGCGAGGCTGCGTACGAGGCGAAACATGTCGTAAGGATTTCGGGTAATGGGGAGATGTAGAATAGGAGAACCGAGCATTGGGGGCCCATAAGAAGTTAGAGGAACCCAAACTCAACACGCGCGTGCGCGACAGGAGAACCTTCTCCAACAGCTCGCAGCCGGCTTCGAATGCACGTAATCAGATGTTGGGAACTTTAGGCTTGGCGTCACAGCAGATATTTCATCGCCATTAGAGTTGCGTGTGACAGTCCCTAACAGAACGTTTCACCGTGCTGGGAACTCTGTAAGCGCGGCGATTTCCGTTGAAGCGATCGATGATCAAGATACCTGCACGGCCTCAGCTGATTCTTGCGCGCAAGAATAGCCATCCTTCGACCGCTCGACGCACCATGCGGGAGCGGGCCGGCGCTGGCGGGACCGACCTCTGCGGCCGGTCGGCGTAAATTGCGGCAGATATTTGAGCATCGCTTTAAAAACCAGAGCTGATGACACTACCTATCAGAATTTTTCATCACACTAACATCCACTTTCACCAATCTGGTACTTCTTTTCCACGACTTGTGTGGTTTTAAAAAGCGGCGACACCCGCCGCGGAGGCTCAGTGGCTAAGGCGTTGCGCTGCTGAGCACGAGGTCGTGGGTTCGATTCCCGGCCGCGGCGGCCGCTTTTCTGATAGAGGCGAAAAGCAAAAACGCCCATGTGTACGAGATTTCGGCGCACGTTAAAGATCCCCAGGTGGTCGAAATTAATCCGGAGCCCTCCACTACAGCGCGCCTCATCGCCTGCGTTGCGTCGGCGCGTTAAACCCTACAATCAATCAAAAAAGCGGCGACAAGTTGTGGCTGCCGCGACCTGCGTCGGTTCGAGCCGCACCGTGAGCCGTGCAGGCAGGCACGGTGGGTGCGTGTGCTTCTGCAAGCAGTTAACGCTTCACGATTTCCTGCTTTATACATTTCTTGCAAACAAGGAAAATCTAGAAACTTCAATCGGCGATCGTCGTAGTACACATTGTTGATCGGGGAAACATGCCGCTGCCTACGCTTCGGTCGCATACGTAATACACCACCACACTCATGGTGTTTGCGGATAATGTACCACAGTTGATACGGTTATAAGGTCCCCATGAGGTCGAACTGCGCTTTACGCACTGAGAATTAACTTCAAACGAAGGAAATTAACACGAAAATACTTTTAGGACACGCTTCCTAAGCGAAGTGTCATGTGCTGCAAGCCACCTACGAAGCAAGATAGGAACGGTGATCCTACAAGTGACGTCAAAACAATCGCAGCGCCGGCCTCTCCAGTGGTGGGCCTCGCGGCCAATACTTTTATGTGAGGACACACCTGGCAAAACACGTTTCTTCATCGTTTTAATCAAGTCGCTGAACAGACACCGCCGAGACCACTGACTGCAGTGCCCTCTACCACGAGAGAAAAGAATCTGCTCAAGTGCCAGCTACTTGGAAGCATTCGGATCTTTTCCGCTCCCTGTCAGGTCTTCTCGGCAGCGTTCGTGAGCGGTCGTCTTCTCGCCGCAGCTTGGCCGACTCTGGCGGTGGAGCAGACGATAAATGGCCATGCGACATTTCACGCATGTCACTTTGCGTGTAGTTGCTCTTACAAACTGCTTTCTGCCAACGCTTTGGGACGGTACCGTTTTAACAACTTATGTAGCGTTAAACTGATGAGCCTTCCCAGCAGCTTTCGTAACCAGTCGTCTGCTCCCTGTGGCTTGACCGACAACCGCGAAGGAGCGGAGCAGACAATAATTTGCCGTGCAACATTTCGTGCTTTTCACATTGCATGTAGTTGCTCTTCTAACCTGTTTTCTGCCGGCGCTTTGAGACGGTGCTGTTTAAAAAAGTTATGCAGCATTAAAGTGAAGTGCATGTGTTCTGCAGAAGGAAACTGGGGTAAGCGAGGCTTCCCGCTTAGGCAAAGAAAGACACGGGATGCAAATGCTTCATAAAACAGTACACATGGAGCTGTCAAGAAAAGGTGATGTTTATTAATGTTCTGCGCGATCCCAAACGGAGGCTGCAACAGTCTCACAAAATGACCGCCTATTGACAGAAAAAGATGCTATTGAGTTGGCACTTCCCTGAGAGCTCGCTTGTGTCAAAAAGGTAGTTTTCAGAGTTCAGAGGGGAAGCGCTGCTCGATGTACCGAAGAGGTGTGCACTTGCAGACGATGCCGTGCCATCGATCTTCCCTTCAACTACCACACCCCCAGCAAAGAGAAAGCATCCGGCAGAGAAGTCACTCCGAAATACAGCCACAAAGGTAACGGAAGCTGGGAGGGATGACACAACCAGCGACTTTACAACCAGCGGTCAAGAAAACCTGCCGGTCGAAAATAAATCAGTGGCCAAAATATTCATAGCAAGTGTTTTAGAGGATTCTGCTGTGCTAACACCGTGTTTAGAGCCCTCAGTGGATGTCTTGCTCAATGCTGCATGGAATCACCACACGATGCTTCAGGACGACACGAATAGCTTCTGTTTCAGGGAAATAGCGCTGTCCACTTCCGGAATGCCTGTCTCTCAAAGTTATGGTTGTGCAACAGGTGCAAGGAACCGAGGTTAGCCTAGCAGCATTCACACTGAATACATAAATCTCCACTGCTGCCATTACAAACTTCTGCGGCTTGCGCCAATGGGACGACTGGAGCATTGTGGGCGCGGCATTAAAAGCAGTCGATAACCTCAAAATGTGCCCCAGGGGACCCACACATGAAAAATACAGGAATGCACATCTTGAGTGTGGCTACGTTGATCCAACTGCTGTTTGGAGACAAGACCAGTGCCCAGTCGTAGCTGCCGATGGATGATTCACCTACTGCGCGAGACGAAAAACCCTTGGAATGCACCAGTTGAGGAAGAGCATGTGCCATGAGCTACGACATCTGAGAATACCCCAAAGCCCCCCTCTCAGCCCAAGGTTGACGTTCTCAGAAAGCAACACATTGCTTGCTACAGGTCAAACTGCAGCTATTAAAAACCAGAACCAAGCTGGCTGGAGAGCTGTCTTCCTGTCGCGACAAACTACAGACAATCACAGAGAGCTTGCTGCGGAGTAGATGAGAAGGCTCCCCTTCCAGAAGCCCAACAAATGCACCTGGAAGAGTGCTTGCCAGCCATGCGCCACAGATCCCCTAAAGGGAGAAAATAGCCGATAAGTGGCGGTTACAGTGCTTGCTTTTCCACATCCAAACGCAACGCCAACAGGGTAAAGGTTTTTGCGCGATAATGATGTACCCCCCCTGTTCTCAATCAAGACCATACTGAGATACACCTCTGCTGTTGGAAAAAGCTGCACCTTCAACCAGTCGTTCTTCTCTGCCCTAAAGAGGAAACTGCGAACAAAGCCAGAGTTTTGTAGGCACGGCATGCTTTTGGTGGACGAGATGCAGGTACGTCAATGGACGCGTCTAAATTCAAGGACCCTCCGATACGACTTAGTCGACCACGGCAAAACAGAAGCGCCGAGCTCTACTTAAGCGGATCACATCCTAGTGTTCATGTCTTGTCCATTCGCTGACAGCTACGCACAGCCGGTGGCCATGTTTGCTTCAAAGAATGCAACCCATGGAACAGTTCTGTGTTAGCTTCTCTTGCAAGCAATCGCCCTTCTTGAAGAGGCCGGCGTTGCTGTCGACAGTGTGGTGTGTGATGGGCTAGCCCAAGTAGGCAATGTGGAAGCTTCTGGGTGTAAGTGGTGATGTGCACAACGGCAGGCATTACTTTGAGCACCCCGTGGATGAAGAGAGAAAGGTTTACATGTTTTCTCAAGTTCATCTTTTCGAATGTGTCTGAAACCAGCTAATGAAGTAAAACCGCCTCAAGGTAAACAATTATGGTCAGGTGGTCGCATTACGTGTGTAGTGAAAAGACGAAATGAACAAAGGGGCTGCCAAGGCGAGTCCTAGAATAACACGACACATTTACCCATCTAGGCTACGCAAGTTTTTGCCAACTCGATGGCTTCTCGTTTGAAGTACTACCAGGAAATAGGTTTAGAACATCTGCAGGGCTGTGACAGCACTATGGAGTTTATAAGAAAACTCAATGACTTGTTTGATGTCTTAAACGGGCGGCACCCCACTGAAGGAATAAGACAAGGCAGCAGCGACTTCAGGGTCATGAAAGAAGGCCTAGAATGGCTTGACACCGGGGAGCAGCAGCTTGTAGGCGGGCACATAACTGAACAAAAGTTCCTAGCGAAAACCCCAGTTGACGGCCTCAGGGTGACGTTGAAATCAACTGTTGACCTTCGCAAATACTTGCTGACTGAAAAAAAATTCAAGTACGTTCTGACCAGGAAATTCAACCAGGATCCATTGGAACGGTTTTTGGGAATGCCCGCCAGGCTGCGGGTGGAAATAACCACCCAGATATGCCGACATTTTTGCATGTGTACCGAACACTCAGCATGTACACGCTGCTGAATCCACCAAACTTCGGCAATTGTGGCTTTAAATACAGCAAAAAAATTTCTCCCAGACTCACCTTGCGACCAACCGCAAAAAATTGGATGGGTTCATTGAAACAGATGCATGGGAGTGCAATGACATCCTGCCTGCTACTGGGACCTCTGTGGACACTACAGACTGCGTGAACTATTACGTGACTGGCTACCTCAGCCGCAGACTGCGCACGATGTTCCCTTGTCCGGTTAGCAGATATTGCTAGAATGTGGACGCGAGTGTTGTGCCGCAGGCGGCTCTCGTAAATTGTAAGACAAAGGCTTGCGACACCCACATTTCGCACTGTACACTCTCCAGAGGACAGTTGAGGATTACTTTTCCAAGCATGCCGACGACAGCAACATGTTTTGGGGCAACGTAGACCACACCCTTGACCAGGGCATTATGTTCCCCTGCCACGAGCATAAATCTGACGCAGTGGTCAAAATCTTCCAATACTATGTACGTAACGATGAGGAAGCAACAGTACACAAAAGAAAAAGAAAGGAACGTAGAGAAGAGGAGCGGAAACAAGAAAGAGTCGTGACTATGTAAGCAGTAGAACCAGCGCCTTCATGTAGAACGCCGCGGGCAGCTGCTCTGATTTTGCAAGACGTTCTTCTGTTGCCCCCCCCAACTAAGCAATGATACAGCCAGTGCAGATATTTTCTCGGAGCCAACTTTTAAAGCAAAGCTTTCAGTGGTATCGCTGTTGTGGAGGAAATGACCTTAATTCGACGGCAGCTACGGTGTAACGTGACTCGGGGGGCTGAGGTCCACCGTCAACGGCGTTCGCTAGCCAAGTGTGGTCACCGCAAGTACAGGCTTGGCACATGCACCCTGGGCAGCTGAATAGAATGCTTTGTCGGGCGAGTTGGTGCGCCTCTGGTTTGCCGCCTGACCACATGAGTGGCGGAGTGCATGCGACGATGGCCATTGATGAGAGTGGTGCCAGGCCGTCTTCTCTTGTCTGAGCATTGTGCCGGTAGAGTGGAGGCTGGAGGCTTTGAGCCGTCGGCGGAAAGCGCAGTCTCACTACCCCTCGGATAATGTTAGGCGAGCTGCTTCACTGGAGGAATGCAAGCGTGCGAAGCAAGCGTCGGAGACTGAAGAGCGAACCGCTCGACTCGGAACGCCGGTAGCAGGACCACAACCGTGGACAACCTCTGTCTTTGGACGAATAGTATAATAATTAGAGCTAAATGAAAGGTTCAACAAGTGAAACTAAGAATTAACCAAACTAAGCCATGCTTTTGCTATGCATATCCAGGGTTAGCTCAGCTAAGCCACAGCCATTTTTTTTCCGTCTTTCCACTGTTCATCGTTTTCATCACAATCACTTCCATCCACTTTGAATGTGCGTCCACGGGCACCAGAAATTTCTGTTGCTCACGATACGTCGCACACTCTTTCACTGTTCACTCTGTCTTGAGTTGACCTCGGCCACCACACTAGGCTCCTAGACAACATTTCCACGTGCGTCATTCCCAGGCGGGCCTCATGCAGCCACCTTGACCCGAAGTGCAACAGGCACTGTTACGCGATTTTTCCTTGTTACACAATCCTAGCCAACAGAAAATTTGCTACGTCGTACAAAACAAGGGGCTAGTGCGCCGTACTCATACATGCAAAGGCCAGCGGTTTTTCGCATGTGTGTTCTGCACAGTGCTCCTATGCGGTTCGGCCACAGCTCCCGTGCTCCAATTACTTCTCACGGTACACTGTACAGTGCTGATCTCGCTAAGGGTGAACACGGGAGCGGGTGGCCGCCGGTACTATCAGAGCAGCCTACCGTGCCCAGCATGAAGCATCACGCATGCGCTGTGCGTGCCGAGCGAGACTATGCTTTCAGCGTGGCACTGCGTCATCGGAGCGTCTGCACGTCGTCTGCTATGTTTATCGCGCGTGTAGCACTGGAGCTATCAGCCACTGTATGAATGAGTGGAAACTAGAATCCACATAAAAAATGTTTCTGTGAGAGCAGTAATTTGTTCTTCAGCTCCAATACAATGGTTTCGGCACAGCAGGGTAACTCGCCCACTTGTTTCAAACAGACTCAATGAAAAGATCACGCAGATTTTAACAGCACTTAATTTTTGGAAGCGCTTACAAAAAGTCTTTTAAATGCACATAGAAGCACGCAATTCAAGGCTTCGAAGGTGGTCACTCAAAGAGGGCGTGCAGGCGCTACGACCTTCATTCAATATATGGGAGAAAACTATCATCCTTTACCTCTTTATATTTGGGCGTTTTCATGCAAGAATCCAGGAATCGCGGATCAAAGCAAGGTACCATTAGCAGACGAGACGCAACATAGCAGACGACGAGCAGACGCTCCGATGACGCGATGCGCGCGCTGAAAGCAAAATATCGCTCGGCCCGCACAGCGCATGCGTGATGGTTCGCGCTGGGCACGCTAGGCTGCTCTGATAGTACCGGCGGCCATGCGCTCCCTTGTTCACCCTTAGCGAGATCACCACTGTACCTTCAACCTCCCCAGTCGGCAAGGGAACGCCTCCGTACGTTCGTAGCCTCATACGGCAACCAATACTTCACGAACACACTTTCAGGTACAATCAGAACTCTAGCCCGTCCTTTTGATTTGCATTCTCACATTTCAACCTGCCACATTAACCTTCACCGTATAACAGGAGTGGCTACTGTCACAGGCAAATATGTTATGAAGCACAAGTCCGTCCTCACCCTTCATGGTGTCTCGGTTGTCGTTGACGTCGTCCACAGCTCGCACCGCATGTGTCGATGCAGCCTTGCAGACCCTCACCAGATGTCCCACTTGCTTGAACGGACGGCGCTCGTGTTTCCGGAACGGGCCGGATCTTCCGTCGTGGGATGATCCGCCGCGGCGGAAACACTCGGCCGCTTCAGTGGGGTGTTTCGTTCTGTCGGCTGAAGCTCTAGCTGCGGGCTTTGCACCGCACGTCTGACAACCAACAGCATTCACTTCCTCCGGTTGCCTAGTAGCTCGTTGAAACTCGGCCCGAGCTAGTTCGACACATTCGGCGATGTCGCATGCCGCGGCAAAGGTCAATGTGCTCTTCTTGATAAGTCCCGCTTGGGTGGGTTCGTCTTTTAACCCGGCCACAAAACGGTCCCGCAGCGCTTCTTCCAGAAAGGGCCCGAATTCACACGATGACGCTAGCCTTTTTAATTCCGCGGCAAATGCAACCGCACTCTCGCCTTCGTGCTGGGACCGGCGATTAAACCGGAACCGCTCCGCAATCACCGTCCTCGGCGGGACGTGATGCTCCTTGAGAACAGTGACCAGCTCGCTGTATTCCTTCTCCTCGGGCTTTGACGGGGCGAGCAGGTTCTTTAGCGTGCGATAAGTATTTGTGCCCATGGCTGTCACGAATGTGGAGACCTTCAAGTCGTCGCTCACCTTCACGGCACGGACGTAGTGTTCAAACCGCTCCACGAAGGATTCGAAGTCCTCGTCCTCGTCGAATCGCTCGAACTGGCCAAGCGACGCCATGTTGCTGTCTCCGGCCAGCTGCCTCCAGGGTCACGGCAATCCCATTTTCGCCGCAACTGTTGTATTCTTGAGTTGACGGAGGCAGCAGTCCGGCGGGCCGAGCAGACTCTTTGTCACCGGATGTTAGTCGAAGAAGAACCAGGTGAGGTGCGATTCCAGCATGACTCGTGGTACCATTAACCCAATAGTTAGTATGTAACGTGTTAGCTAACAGGGAGCTCTATTGTTCGGCCTTTACGCCGCGCTTGATAAACGGCGCTGCAAGCTTACGTTCAACGACGGCTCGTTAACTGGACTTTATATCGACGTCTTGACCACAGCCCTTCAATGCTTTTCAAAAAGCAATGAAGGACTCTGCCATAACCTTCGCGCGTATTTAAATGAAAACTAATTAAGGTAGGCATTTCAAATATGACTTCAGACACATTCAAAATATAACTACAACTTTGCTTTCGTATTCCTCGTGAGACTTCCGCAGTATACCCAAAAGAGCATTCTAGCAGAAGAAGCACACTGAACGTTGCTGGGTAACTCTTTTTAGTGAGACACAAGCGCATCCAACTTATCAGGTGCCTCGTAAAGTTCGACCTTACCCTGTTTACGAGCTTCTGCTGCAAACGCATGCATTCACTTGGCAGACGACACCACAACACACGGCAAATTCGGGGGAGAATAAACTGAACAGCGAAAATAAAGTAATGCTCATTGTGCCAACTTTGACGTAATATATACGTTTATTCACATCAATCAAACTGATTTATGAACATTTTTATCCGTTTGTCCGCTAAACGCTTGTTTTAACTCAGCCTGAAACGAAAGTGCTAATCGACAATGCCATGAAAGAATATGCATACCGAGCGCCCTCAACGGCAACCTCCGTCTTGATGGCTTTTGGAGCAATATGGTGGCTTTTTCACTATGCGCGCGTGCGCGTAGGAATTTTTGGTGTCGTGTTTCGCGGGTCTGTCAGTTCTGTGGTTCTGTTGTGTTGGTGTGTTCACAGTTTACATGCCGGCAAACAGGTGTGCGTCAAAGCAGTCTCCGCGGGAAGGCGTAGTTGAAGAAATGAAGTCATGCTAGTGCCTTGAACTAACGTCTTGTGTGCTTGTGAAAACCCCGGGGATCTCGTCAGCTAATGCAAGGAAGACGCTTCCGAGAACGTCTACCTTCGCGTTTCGCGTCTCTTGCCTCGAGCTCTGCATCCCACGCACGTCCACCCTTCTGTGCCGTGACGCCGCTCAGCCGCCAGTCTCCGCCACGGTGGAGGAGTGATTACGCCTCGAAGTGTCTTCCGTAAATACGCGATTTCAGGTAGCGTCACTCGAACCATCCTCTCGTAAAACATGCTACGGTTCCTTGGAGCGTAATTTCGAAGCTGAAATAGCATTCAGCGTTCCCGAGTGGCCGCCAATACCTCCGCGAAAACTACGCCAGCACATACTAGTTCCATGCATGCCGCTTAGCTAATTTATAAGATTCGTTGCATGCTTAGCATAGCAAATAGAAAATCATGGACGACCCGTGATGATGTTTGGCGGCTTTTTACTATAATGTTGCCTCGAGAGAAAGCATACAAACAGCCTTTACTGGACCAGCAGGACTTTTAGATGAAACACAGACTGACGGCGGAACCATTCAGAGCTGTCGCGCTAATGCGCGTCAACCTTCGCTTCTTCGTCCCCCCACCTTCCTGCATACCCTGGCAGCGATAATGAGCTCATTAAGGCTTGTTGTTGGGCTAGTTGGTATCGGTAGTTGTACATGGTTTGAAAAGCGCTTTGTTGTAACACAAGGGACAAACGTAGAGCGAAAGAAAACCAGACAGCGCCTCACTCGTTCTGTCTGGTTTTCTTTCGCTCTACATTTGTCCCTTGTGTTACAAAAAGCGCTTTTCCAAACATGTACAACTAATGAGCTCATGCCGTAGTGCAAATGAGGAACACCTGCGGCATTCAAAAGCGGCGAATATTTGAAGTTATAGCTTGGTTACGGACAGTTGCGCATTCCTCGTAGCCCAAGAAGTGCTAGATTTTACGAACAGGGAATGCGTGTTCTTTCCCCGAATTCGCACCCTTCAGCCTCTTGACGAGGAGCTTAGCATGTTCTTGGAGCAGTTGCTGTTTAACTCCAACACTGGCCGAAAAATGACGGTGGGCTTAATTAATGCCCCTGTGAATAATGACTCCTTCCTAAAACGCAGGGTCTGATTGAGGCGAAAAGCAAAAAACGCCGTTGTGTACGACATTTCGGTGCACGTTAAAGATCCTCAGGGGGTCAAAATTAATCCGGAGCCCTCCACTACGGCGCGCCTCATCGCCCACGTTGCGCCGGGGCGTTAAACCCTACAATCAATCAAATCAATCTGGAATGCAGGGTTCCGCAAACCTAGGTCGGGCATGCCCATTTGAACAGAGCACAACCAGCACTCTCGACTGGAAAAGCACCAGATGTTACTCAGGATGACAGGACGTCTGCAGTCATGCCTGGTGCTTGGACATGGCGGGAAGCATGGGAAATGTGGTACTCAGTTTCCCACTTCATATCTGCAGACAAGCTTGTGCATGGGTTCGAGAACGCGAGCGATGAACGCAGTTAACATCACGTGAAACTACAATGAGCTCAGTAATTTGCGATTAGAAGGGTAGGTATGGGGTTATCGACTTCTGAATCTTATCAGTCGAGGCGTAGTAAAAACAGTTAAGCGTAAGCACTCTCTACGCCGAACATGCAGACTCACAGAAAAGGAGACTAGCGCTCTCATCGATTACATCTACACCGGCCGTGCAAAAATGTAAGCATTGGTTGCATTCCTGCTTCAAGGAACGGGGCTTGCAGTTAGCTAAATGCAGGATGCTCCTTTCAGGATGGGTGGCAGCATACCTGCCAACCCGTTGGACAGTTGCATTCATCGATCGAAGTCAGACAGTGTTCAAGTACTGCCCTAGATTTTGCTTCGAAACAGCAAAAAAGAAAGCTCATCGTGCTTGCTTTTGCTGCACGGCCTGCTTTGGGTCTGCGGTTGTAGGATGTGTGAACAGCGCAGTCCAGAATTTCAATGCGAAAACAATGCTGGCTACTCCTTACAACAAGGTGTTTGCAAACCCACAAATCACATAGAAGACACCGTCCACACAAACATTCTTGCCAACACCACGTCACAAACCATGTTTCACGTTTGGAAACGGGGTGCCTGTGCGGCAGAGTGCAACCTTACATATGGTGTCGGCGCTGCCATGCCAGTAGCGCTACCCGGTGGTCGAAAGCCCAGTGCATACACTCTGCACAAATTAGCAAAGAGATTCACACAGCACTGAATTTGTTTGAGCTGAAGACATAGAAAATTGCTAGCACACGCTCCCCACGGCTAGTCTATTTTGAGTTGTTAGTTGCACTAGTGAGTGCAATGGAAGCATAGTGTTAAACAAAATGTGGGCTGCAAGAAATGCTAATTTTTAATTTTTAAAACTGCACAAAAATGCATTAGGGACTAGAGAATAAATCATGCAACGCAGGTTTAGTCTGCTAAATTTAAAGATTTAGATTTAGACTAAATTTAAAAATTTAGTCTGCTTTCCATCACAGTTTTAAAAATTAACCAATGTTGTGAAGCCCGGCTTGTTGCAGACCTATACTTCCATGCCTAATGTGAGACAATACTACCTTTTTACATTTAACCAAGCTCTTCAGTGCCATTCCTCTACATGATAAACTAATGGGCGTGTTTCAGCCATAGCTACACCAGCACCACCACACACATTCACTGCACATAGAGCAATGAGTAGAGATAGCCAAATGGGGTGGTGGAGTGCAGCACCTGCAAAAAAACGTGCCCTCCTTGGTTTTGCTGGCGCAGCAGGCAATGACTTATTTTCATAGCTAACAAGTTGGCCCGTTTAATTATTGTTTGCAATGGCATGATGGTGAATTTAATGTGTGTATGCCATTTTCTGCAGGGATATAACTAGGAATCGGATAAATAGGCTAAATATAGGTACATCTAATGCATAGTGCTGTTGTTTGAACTTTGACCAGTGGGGTTTTTTTTGCTTGCAGAAGACGCAGCAGTAACAAGTGTTCCACATGCATCATCGTTGATACCACGGAGCAGTGTCATGGCAACATCCACGGATGGAGTCTGTAGCCGAAATGCATCCTGCAGCCAATACACACAGGCCACCATTACCACTGGTGCCACAGGTGAGGTCCTTGTTGCGTCGAATCACTCGGTTTGATGCATTACGATGTATTTCCTTTTCAGGTTCGCAGTGCTGCCTGAGGTTTCGCGATGATGCAAGCTCCCAGACAGAACAGGAATATCCAGGTGAGAATTCTGGCCTTTTCTTCTTTTACATCATTGAATTTCGAATAATTTTTTCTGCATTTGTAGGCATTACGTATGCTGACAATCTGAAGTCATGTGGATAGTTCGTGTATGGGGAATTCAGAATAAATCAGGCCTGCCACTTCTAGGAATGATATGGGAAACAGGGTCTGCCACTGAACACCTTACCACTGTTGTGGCTAGGTGGTGTTGGAAAGGCGGAATTTTTATTTTAAACTAGAAAACAACAGTTGCGGGGTATCTAATGGTACAAAAAACGATTTCTGATGTTCTAGATTTCGTTGTGAATGTCATTAATGCTGTATTTTAGTTTGGTAGCCTTTTCTCACGTATCAGTAAAAATAAAATCTAGCCACTTGCCAGTACATTACTTTCTGCAGACCTTGTGTCAGCTGGACTTTATCTTCTGTTGCTGTGTTCCTGTGCCATCCATATAAGGCACATCTATAACAGTTTCTAAGGCATTGTGCTTCTAAGCCCAGAAATTCGAGATTGATGCTGGCCATTGTTGCTAATTTTTGGTTAGATGCGAAAATAGAAAACACTATTGTCTTCATATTTTCACCGACTTCAAAGATCTTCAGGCAGTAAAAAAATCCTGCACCTTTTCAACTAACGACGACGATGGTTGACCGTGAAGGTTTCTTCATGTGAAATTAAAAGGCAAATGGTCAAAGTTAAAGGTGCTGCGATCAAAAGTGCGAACTGAAATACTAATCAAAGTAAAAGCTGACCTGAAAGTTTGAACCATCTGCGAGTCAAAGTCCTAACTTAAACAACAACCAAGAAATTCCTCATGGGATAGCTTTGCGTTCAACCATTGTCATCATTACACTGAGAAATGCAGGATTTTTTTTAGGCGTTTACATGTGTCATCAGAAAAATTTGGTTTTTTTTCAGTGGCTTGTGGTCTGAGTTTGGTCTGTATCGTGCGGACGGCTTGGACTTTAACTTGTTCAGCCTTGACTTTTAAGCGCATGCAGTTTGGACTCTTGATGGATAGTAGCAGCCTTGATGCTGACCCTTCGCCTTTTTATTTTGTTTGAAGAAATCTTCGCATCGAACCGTTATTGCCGTTAGACTGGGGGCACTATTTATTGTCAAGAAAGTTGACTTTTCTTCAGTGGGTTGTTGCCTGAGTTCGGACTGACTTGTTGAGGTTTGAATTTGATTTGCATGCAGTTTGGACTTGATTGTAGTGGCTTTGACTGTGAGCCTTTGGCATTTGATTTTTCACAAAGAAAGGTTTGTGTTCCACCATTGTCATCGGTAGGTGGGAAGGTGCATAATTTATCATCAGAGAATGTTAGCTTTCCTGCAGCGGGTTGTCATCTGAGTTTTGACTTTGACTTGCAGGCTAGACTTTGACTCATTGAGCTTTGACTGGCTCGCACACAGTTTGCACTTTTGATTCCAGTGGCTTTACCTTTGACCCTTTGCCATTTGATTTCGCACAAAGACAGCTTCGCGTTAATGCATTGTCAGGTGGAGGGGTGCAGGATTTTTCTGTCTAAATTTGCACATATATGTACCCCCCTCCAAATCCAAATTGATTTGCCCGTGCCGAAATGGAGCAGTTGGATAGATACTGGCTTCATAATGCGAGAGACCTTGATTTGATTCCAACCACGGGAATTGTGTTTTTCTTGAGGTTCTTCTTGAGGTTCTGCATTGGTTGCATTCCTGCTTCAAGGAATGGGGCTTGCAGTTAGCTAAATGCAGGATAATTGTCAGTGAATGTTGGATTTTCAGTGTGTTATACCTTAACACATGGACAAAACCCTCAGCAAGGAAAGGAGAGTAGCAAGAACAAATTTTCCAAGAAGAAAGTTCAGAAATCATGTAAACACTGTCTACACTGATGCAAGTAAACGGCCACAAGGCTCTTCCATTACAGCAGTTGTCCACTGCAAAGGCTCCCTTATAGATTACGCCACACTTAGAAGACAGTACACTGACGAAACCGAAATCAGTGCTATTCTGATGGCTATCAGATGGGGAGAAGGAAACAATAGGACCTTAAACATCATCACGGACTTCACAAGAGCCATCAAAAACATCTGCCGGGGTAATACCGATTGGCTCCAAACACATCATCCCAAGGGAGCTGAACCGTGTACACAATATTTTATGGTGCCCTGCGCAAGAATTCTTGGAAGAAAACGAGAGCGTTGACTTGCTTGCAAGAGGTCTTACTAACCTTAGCGACGAGGACCACTGCTACACCTTTCCACCATACGAATCCCATGTAAAAAGTCTTAAAAGGGCTTGAAAGGAGAATGCTACCCACTCCTAACATGGCACCAAACACCCACAATGCACAAACATTGAGAAGAACACAAACACATTCCTGCACAAATCGAGGCTGGCGCTTATGTTTCCAGACAGATTTAGTGAGGACTGTTTTCAATGTAAGGAAAAGGCCACCCTTTTCCACACCATATGGAACTGCCCAGTTATATGGCAAACTGAGAAGAATACATCTCATTTACTAGAAACGTGGGAGGCGACTCTGGCCAGCAAGGCCTTGTAAGACCAGCGCCAGCTGATCGACAGGGCCTGGGCTGGTGCAAAAGCTTCTGGGGCCCTGGAAAGAGGCCTCCACCCAAGTTTCTCACTTTAGCCCCTCCCCAACCTCAATAAACTTTTACTGAACTGAACTTGGACGCTCACGGACGTATCAATGAGACATAGAAAGCCTCACATTAATAATCTCGAGTCCTCCACTACAGTGGCCTCCATAGCCTAATTGCAGCTTTGGCACACAACTCCCAAATAGAAAAAAAATCTTTAGGGCTACCATTTCTTTTTACCAACTCAATCGAAGAAAAAGTGGCAGTAAAAGATTCACTTCTTTGCATTCCCTATCCTGCATGGAAAAAATTTGCAGAAATTTCCAAATGGAAATTGTCAGATAATGCATGCTGCTGTCATATTTAATTTTCCCGTTACTTTTGAAAGACAATGAAGTCAGGTGTTAATAGTGCAGATTTCCTGTGCTTTCATGCATCTACATGTGCACGTGCAAGCCAATCTCATCCTTAACATTCCAACCATAGAATTCCACCTTAGCCATCCTTAGCCTCAGCCAACCTTAGCATTCAAGGTGCACCGTCTCATATACTGCTCATACAATTTGTGAATCCTGGTTTGGGAAGAAATAGATATATTGGTGGATTAAAAAACCAGGAGCACGTGTACATTCTACGTCACGAGAGTAAGGCTTAGTCAAGTGTGCACATGTTGCTCCGGCTTTAGAAGGCCACCATCGTTATGCCCTCTCTCATGGGCCCCACACACTGTGCCAACTGTTCTTCATGGGTTGACTGTCTCATGGGTAACGTTGCTCATTTTAGCTGTGGCATTAGCTGCCTCTCACTTCATTAGCAGTCCACTTATATTGGCACTTGATCGTCCTCATTCCTGTTCCATTTTTTTGCATCTTACTCGGCCCTGCACCTGTGTCACACTCCATTTTACAATGTATGCAAGTGGCAATGCAACTCATTGAGAAGCTGGATGGTAGGTGTGTCAGGCAGGGGCAGCGGTGTGAGCATGTAAAACTTCCCTGGCTAGTGTGCGAGTAGTTCCTATGGTATTGTAGCGAAAATGTAGCGACTTCTCAACAGTAAGGAGTTATTTGATTAGAAAAGGGACCAAAAATTCTATGCCAGTCTAATAGCGACGCTGTCACAGCTAAGAAAAGCTCTTGAGGGACAACGTCCTCTTCTTCGTCAAGTCACGGTGTGTGCGCACGCACCCGCTTTCGTATGAACGAGGTTTTGACGGCACCACCCCTCTGCGCTGCCGTCGAATGACTGGACTGTGGCATTGCCCCCCTCTTTGGAAGGAGCATCGTCCCGATGTTCGAAGTGCGGTTCACCAGGAAGTAATAGACGACCCCGAAACGAGATAACGCAGTGCTTTATTGCCGAAGGGCAACCATCACAGGAATTCACCAGAGAAAATGTTGTGTCCATCAGCACTTTCCCAATTAGCGTGGTGTAGACAAATAAGGCTGTTCTCTGTCATAGTACGGCTTCATTCAGACCATGTACACTACCTCTGGAGTTGGCCGGACGCGTCATGAGCAGGGCGCCCTTTCATCAGGTATCACTTCATAGTTGACGTCACAAGGCAGTGAACAACTTTAGAGGGCCCAAAATACCGACGGAGCAGTTTCTCCGAACGTCCACGCTATCGTACTGGTGTCCAAACACAAACCGCGTCCCCGGGTTCGTAGAACATGGCCTGCCTGTGCTTGTTGTAGCGAGCAGCCTCGGATTTCTGCTTACGTTGAATTCGCTGCTGTGCTAGCTGGCGTGCTTCCCCATCTCTTTGCACAAAATCGTCGACATCGCCGTTTTCATCCTCATGCACCGGTAGCATGCAGCAATCAAGAGTCGTAATGGCAGTGCGACCATAAACCAGCTGAAACAGAGTCGTTGCTGTGGTCTCCTGAATGGGCGTGTTGTACGTGAATGTTGCGTATGGTAATTGTTGCGTATCCCACGTTTTATGCTGTATGTCGGCATGCATTGAGAGCATGTTGGTGAAGGTCCTGTTAAGTTAAGCCATTGGTCTGCGGATGGTAAGCAGTTGTTCGCCTGTGAGAGGTGTGGGTTAGTACCATGACAGTCTGCATGAGGTCAGCTATGAAAGCAGTGCCCCTGTCTGTCATGACAATCTGGGGAGCTCCATGCCATAAAACGATGTTGTAGATGAAGAACTGAGCTACCTCAGCCGCAGTTGCTCTTTGGACAGATGCTGTCTCTGCGTACCGCGTGAGGTAGTCGGTCGCCACCACGACCCATCTGTTCCTCTTTGTGGGGGTAGGAAACGGACCCAGGAGATCCATGCCGACTTGCTGGAAAGGGGCCATCGGTGGTTGTACAGGCTGAAGGAGCCCTGCTGGTTTCAAAGGTGAAACCTTCCTCCTCTGGCACTCGCGGCAGCTCTTTACGGAGTGCTGAACTGTTCGCAGTAGCTTCGGTCAATAGTATTTCTGGCGGATCCTCGCCAGTGTACGGCTGACGCCCAGGTGCCCCGCTAAGGTTTCGTTGTGGCAGGCGTATAAAATTTCCTGGTGCATCGCTGTTGGCACAACGAGTAGGAACGCGTCCGGGCTATTTCTGAAATTCCAACATCACCGTGCGGAGGCTAAAAGACGAGATGTTTCGGCCAAAGGCATGCGGAATTTGAACATTGAGGCCTTCCAAATGCTGGATGACAAGAAGCAATTGAGGGTCTTCTTGCTGCAGTTGGGCCATTTCAGCAGGACTGACAGCTCCGAGAAAGGGGAAGTCTTCGCCAGTGTCTAGGCTTGCCGAGTCGACAGGCACCCGTAACAAGCAATCAGCATCGCTATGCTTCCACCCTGACTTGTAAACAACCATCATGTCATACTCTTGTAGGCGGAAACTCCATCTGGCGAGGCGTCCAAATGGGTCTTTTAGGTTTGCCAGCCAGCACAACGAATGGTGGTCACTGATAACTTTCAACGGCCTGCCATAAAGGTACGGCCGGAACTTATTGATGGCCCAGACGATGGCAAGACACTCTTTCTCAGTGGTGGAGTAATCCGTCTGCTGTTGATAGAGTGCGGCTGGCATAGGCTAGAACTCGCTTGGCTCCGTCCTGCCACTGAACGAGGACTGCACCAAGAGCGATGTTACGGGCATCGGTGTGGACTCTGTATCCGCATGTTCGTCAAAATTAGCCAGTATTGTCGCTTTTTGTAGCCAGTCCCGCAGGTGATTGAAGGCCACTTCTAGCTCTTGCCATGCGAAAGGTACGTTGTCTTTCGTCAGCCGCGGCAATGGTTTCGCCAGGTCAGAAAAATTCTCTACGAAGCACCTGTAGTAGGCACAGAGGCCTAGAAAGCTCCTAACAGCTTTTTTATCACCTGGTTATGGGAAAGCTCCTACAGCTGCTGTCTTAGGGTCTGGTGCGACACCTTCTGAACTGATGGCATGTCCTAGGAACCGCAGCTGTTGGTAGCCGAACTTGCATTTTTCTGGTTTTATTGTCAAACCAGCCGACTTGATAGCATTGAGAACCAGTCGAAGCCTGTGTCAATGGTCATCAAAGGTGGCAGAAAACACGATGACATAGTCCAGGTAAACCAGACACGACTGCCATTTCAAACCGGCCAAGACAGTGTCCATCATTCGCTGGAACGTCGCGGGTGCCGAGGGGAGACCGAGCAGAAGTTCTTTAAACTCGTAAAGCCCATCAGGTGTGACAAACGCGGTCTTCTCTGTGTCTAGCTCGTCAACCTCAATCTACCAGTACCCACTTTTGAGATCTAAGGAAGAGAAGTACTTTGCATTGCGCAGCCAGTCTAAGGCATCGCCTATTTAAGGAAGAGGGTATACATCTCATTTGGTTACACGATTCAGCTTCCTGTAATCGATGCAAAATCGTGAGGTTTTGTCTTTCTTTTCAACCAGCACAACAGGGGATGTCCACGCACTTGTGGACGGTTGAATCACCTCGTCTCGTAACGTTTTCGTTACTTTGCTCCGGATGGCTTCTCTTTCCTCATAGGACACGCGGTAGGGGTGCTGGTAGACTGACTTGGTCATTTCGTGGACGATGATTCAATGTTTGGCCCCTGGCGTTTGTCGAACTTCCGATGAAGTGGAGAAACATTCGCGCAAATCCTCGAGAAGGACTATTAGGTGCTGTTGCCGGTCGGGCGAGAGGTCTGGGCTTTTGTGGATTAGCCCGACTATGTCCTTCGTTGCCGATGCTTCATGCCAACCTGTTCCCACAGTGCAAACATCTGCCGCTTGAACGAAGTCATGTATGGAGGCAATGGCAGTGCCTTTTGGGTTGTGTTGAAGCACGTTCCCGAAATTTGTCAGAACCGCATCTGTAAAGCCTCTACACAAACATATATGGTTCCTTGCAACACAAGTTTTCTATTCTAAAAGCAAATTCATGTTGACTTGTACTAGCCGTTCGCAACTTTCAACCACGTCCCGTTTAACGAGGACCATTACGCTGCTTCGTGGCGGTACCACAACGCTGTCATCCACTACGTGGGGCGCACAGAATTGTCGTGTTTCTGGATCGTTTCTGGCGATGGCTCGTTCTGTGGAGAATGTAACAGTTGACGTCTGTAGGTTGCTGATGGCGCTGTTCGTTTGCAAGAAGTTCATATCCAGTATTATGTCCCTCGAGCATTCCGGGAGTACGATGAAATCGCCCACGTAGGTGTACCACCGTATAGTAACCCCAACTGTGCATTGTCCTGTAGGGGGCCCGCCGTGCGAATGTCAGGCCCAGTACACTGCGTCGGCACCTTCCTCTGCTCTTGCCAAATTGCTGTGATTATCGAATAATCCGCGCCTGTGTCCACCAGCGCAGTGATGTTGTAATTGTTGATACTCATGGCGTGGTCACACGTGGCTCTTTTCCTATAACTTTCTAGCTGCGTCAGTTCCTGTGTATGTCATAAACATGATGGAAAATTTTAGCTGGCTGTCTTTTCAGCGGCCGCACCTCCAGAAGTCGCTGGTTTCAATTTTCTCGATGTGGGCTGGGCGAGCGGTGCCCAGGCGAACTAGGTAGGGACGAGGGCTCGGTGACCCATAACGACGAAACGATGCTGGCCTGGTTTCCAGGTGAGAGGGAGCGCGCTGCATGAACAGGTATTGTTGAATTTTGACAGGTTTTTCACCGTCATGAGGGCAGGATGCATTCGGAGGGAAGCCTCGAGCGCCAGTGCGATGGTATGGGCACGACCTGTACATATGACCAGCTTCACCAGAGTGAAAACATAGTTGTAGCCCGTCCGGCGCACCCCACAGGTCTGTCTTGCGTACATGGTGCTCCGTCCAGCAGGAGAGGCTGGACGGTTGCAGGCTGCCGATCAGTAAAGACGCCAGTAGTCGTGCGTGCCGGTAGTAGCAGCGGCGAAATTTGAAGCAGCCTTATGGACTTCTTGCAGAACCGTGGTGTATGTCGCCACGTTTTCCGAGATGCGTAAGGGCGGCTGCAGGTTGAGGTTCACCGGTCCTTAAACCACTTGCTTTACCTCCTCTTTCATAAGTTGGGTCAGAGATGCCTATGTCGGTGTTGCCTGAGGCTGTTGTAGTAGGTGAAGCTGCTCCGTAATTACTATGTGGATGAGCTCCCGCAACACGTCACGGCTGGTCCCCAATGCAGCAGATAACACGTTCACCGACGTGCAACCAGGGTGGCAGTCGTATTGCCTGGCATGGTGTGCTATTGGCGGTGAGATGTTTGAGTGGCGCCCCCTGGCTCTGACGTCGGCTTAGGAACTCGCGCCGCTGTCGTCTGCTACACTCCGCTTGTGAGGGACAGCGGTGCCTATGCTAGCAATCCCCCGCTTTGATGCTTTAGTGCATTGAAAAGCGTGTTTCTAGTAATTCAGAAATTTTTGCCGGCTTTGACACATCTGAATAATTTCAAGCTGTATCCCCCACAAGTTTGCAACGCACGGAGAGAGACAACTTTCTTCAGAGCATCGGTCAGAAGACGGTGTGTAACCCTTCCTTTCTAGCTTATTCGCGAAATTCAGCGCTCAGAGCTCCTCGATTAGTATTCAAAATGCTTAGGCTTCCCTGCGGTATTTTTGAGATGTTCTTATGAAAACTCAACAGTCCACTGCTATACGGGCCAAGCAGCGGGCCCCTACAAGCGCATCGCACAGCAGGAAATAAGGCGGCTGGCTTCTACTTCTTTCGTTGTTGTTGACTTGTATAAGATGAATGCGTTGTTTTTTTTTTTGTTGTGCCCAACACATTAATTTTTCTGCACCGTCATGAATGTATTGTTAGTAGGTCTGGGTATGTTTGGGAAGCTCACAAAAGTCTTGTGGATATTCTGTTCAGTCTGTATGGCATACTTTCCCTTCTTCACAAATTGGCTTTCGTTATGGCTGCGTGCATGCAGGTGCATATCCGCAGCGTCCATTGTTTTTCACATGCAAATACAATGAGAAGGTTTGTGCTACACCGCCACGATCGCGTCTCAGATAACGTTGTCCAGAGTACTCGAAGGCGGCTTTTGTGCTCCGAATTTCTATCGTAACCATCGTTATCATAACTGACTCTCAGCCTAAGCAATTACGACATAATTACGGTGTTGAAGGATTGATATAGTCGCTAACGAACGCAATAAATAGTTTACGTGCATAACTGACAAGAAACGAAGCCGATGAATATTTCCAAGCAGCTCTTTATTGTTTTCCTACTTTTATTTCCAGGCGTAAAGAACAAAATTATTCTTACTCTCATGTCCTGGACTGAGGACCCGGCCCACTAATCATCTCGATTTTATGGTTAAATAAAGTTTTCTCCTCCACCTCCTTCTTCTCCCCCTCCTCCTCCTCCTCCTCCTCCTCTTGAGTGCAGCTTTCCTGTAACGCATATATGAATACTGGGAAGACATGACTGTGGGAAATGTAACGAAATATCCCTCCAGCTCTGAACAAACATAGTGTTACTGAATTTTTACCGTAGACGTGGCTCGTTTTGCTCAATAAACCTCCATCCATACTGGTTAGAAGCCTGTATAAAACCAGCACGCGCCTATACACACAGTGGGTTATTTGGAACTCAGCCTACAGTTCATGTGGACCACAGTGCATGTCGGCACACTTTCATGCCATGACAACGTAAAGTGATGTGATACAATACTTTCGAGCGTTCGTCAAGGTTGCAAGAACTGATTTAACTTACATACGATTACCGGGACTGGTAATGCCTTCTGCCAAAGCCGACAACCGCGAAGGCCTGGAATTTGTGTTCGTCATGTATTTTCGCTGTTGGTTGTCGGCTACTAGCAGCTGGCTGTTCCCTTTGTTCGAAATATTGCGTATCACAAAAGCCGACGCCTAGCTCCGACTCTTTGCGCTGCGCACAAGACCGGCTTAACGAAGAATTGGGCGACGCCGGCAATGTTTCTTCCGTAGCGGTATCGGAAAGTATACGTTAAATCACACCTTGAGCTAGTGTAGGCGATTTTAGTCTATTCTTATGATAAAAAGTTGCACACATGCAAAATGTGGTGCGGACAAGCATCAGACGTCAATCAAGCGCGAAGAAACAGCAGGGAGAGCAAGCCCGAGTGAAGCAGACGACAAATGCGAGAATCCCTAAGCCGACGTCACGGAGGCGCGCTTCGCAGCGCCGCCTGTGGTCGCGCTCACCGCCAATACGTCTTTTCCATCATCGCTTCCGTAATTAACTTGGTCGCGGTGTGCGGGGGATTGTGCACAAGCCTAGCGTAAAGCTCCTGTTTTACACCTCACCTAAGGTGATGCAGTTTTTATCAGCTATGCTCAGGTCTGCACATAGAAAAGACGGGATATCTCCTCACGACGCCAAGGTAAATGTAACTGGTAGCGAAGCTTCCATAGAAGCCCACACGTTCAGAAAATGGTGGCTCGGATGTACATATACGTCCTCTGCAAACACCTTCAAAATAGTCAATAAGTTATATGTACGTCATCACTTGTATATTTAAAAAGCGCGCCTTTTTCGCCAACTTCTCTTGCTTGGCATGTGCTGCCACACTGCGGAAATATGTCAAATTATTTTCTTGCGCCAGTGGCTCTTTATATTTTTTATGATTTACTTCAGCGGCGCGCCGTCTATCGCTTGTGCATCCGGTAACGAGGGGGCGCGTTGGGTATCGCCAACCGGGCGCATTTCGCTTTTTGTGCCTGCCACAGACCAAGGGCACCTGCAAAACTGGTGAGGCTCTTTTCTCCTTTTTTTGTATTTTATAGGAGCGGTGCACCGGCTATCGCTCGCGCATCCGGCTGCGCGCTCGTGCAGCCGCTGGTTTTAATATCGTCCTCTGGGCACCTCTCACTTTTTGCACCCGCGAAACTGATGTCGATCTCATTTCGATTCACCGAAAAGGTGCCGGCTTGTTACTCTCCCGTTTATTGCTCACTGGGGAGCGGTTACACTTGTTTCCATGCAGGCGCTGACTTACACAAGCGATGCCGCCGTGGTTGGGTTTCCTATTTCGGGGACAAACAAAAACCAGTTCCGTCTTGTTGGTGACAAGGCGAAGGATTATTGAGGTTTCACACTTATTTTGCTTTCCGGATGTGTGCACAACCATAGTTTTCTCCAGTCTGCTCAACTATCTGACACTATGGAAGCGCACGCCGGTTTCTCTGCTGCAGGAGAGTTTGTTGTCCCAGCAGTGTCCCTGTCACTTTTTGTAACAATTAGTCTTTTGTTTCCAAGTTCAGCTGGTTTCTTCTAAACTTAAAAAAAAATAAAAATTCTCTGCTGCAGGTGAGTCCAGCGGCGATTTCTCCGGTGTGGTCTACTGCCCAAGTGCGGAATTAGAATCTGGTTCATCGGATGTCAGCCTGTCACACGAGGAGTTACTTACGAGTTTTGACTCAGATGTTGACGAAGGCGGGACATCTCAAAAGCGTGCGCGGCGAGACGGCGCTAACTGGATCGAAGGTGACTTTTCTCCATCTGTGTTTCCATTCGACGCCACTCATTCAGGACAAGTGTGTAGCTCTGCATTGCCACCTGATGCAAGAGAAGTAGACTACTTCAAGCTTTTCTTTGATGAAGAGCTAGTCTCGCTGGTTGTAACCGAAACAAACCAGCAGGCTAATAAGAAGGCTCAAGAGCGCAGCCTGCCTAGAAAGTCACGCCTGCGGTCATGGCAGGAGACTGATGTTGCAGAGCTTTACTGCTTTCTAGCGGTTGTGTTCTTGATGGGCCTGGTTCGGAAAAATACCCTGAGAGACTACTGGTCCACAGACACAATGACAGAAACTCCATTTTTTCGGTCAATCTTTTCGGTCAACCGCTTTTGCCTAATCATGCAAGCACTGCATTTTAGTTCAATAACAAATGTAAATGACCACCTAAGAGCAATCAGACCGATAATGGAAGCACTACAGGAAAAATTTTCCGCCTTTTTTGCTCCTTTTGAAGACCTCTGCATAGATGAATCTCTCATGCCTTGGAGGGGACGTCTTTCTTTCCGCCAATATATTCCCTCCAAGAGGCATCGGTTTGGAGTCAAGATGTTTGTTCTTTCCGACGTTCGTACCGGTTACATCTTGAGATTCTTTGTCTATACCCGAGCCACTACAGCTGTGACGATTATGAAGGAGATAGGATTCACAGGCTCCATTGTCATAGAGCTGCTGAAAGACTTCCTGGACAAGGGACATTCCCTTTTTGTGGATAACTGGTTCACCAGCCCAGCACTGTTCGAGTTTCTTCTCAGCAAGCGGACAAATGCTTGTGGGACGGTACGTACAAATAGGAGGGGGCTTCCAAAATTTGCAAAGCTGCATCAAGGCGAAGTGGATAGCTACCACACGAACACCATGCTGGCCCTGAAATGGCGTGACAGACGAGACGTGCACATGCTGTCCACAATGCATGGGGCGGAGCTTGCCGAAGCTGAAAAGGTGGATTGGAAAACGGGTGAAAAGAAGAAGAAGCCGAAATGTGTGCTTGAACACAACCAAAAAATGGGACTAGTAGACAAAGTTGACATACAACTGAGCTTGTCCGAAAGTATAAGAAAGACAATGAAGTGGAACAAGAAATTTTTTTTTCACTTGCTCGACTTGTCGCTGCGCAATGCATACATTCTCTTCTGTGAAAACGCTGCATCCACAATAACGTTTGCGGACTTCAAACGGCGGGTAGTAAGCCAACTCATTGAAGAGCATCACACAGAGAAGAGCAAGCAGGGAAGGCCAACTGGAGACAATCCGCTTAGGCTGACAGCGCGACACTTCATACAGATGTTGCCACCCACCACTAAGGGCAGCAGGACCCAGAGGAGATGCCACGTCTGTGCCAACACCACTCGGCGACAAAAACGTCGCAAGGAAACGCGCTACATGTGTGTGGAGTGCAATAAAGCACTCTGTGTGGAGCCATGCTTCGAAGACTATCACACACTTACGATGTATTAGTGTGAGAGCACAAACATTTTTTCCAGAGAAGTACCTGGTGCGCTTATTTTGTATGTCAGTGAACTATGTTTATTACAATGCATCATTTTGTAAAAGTAGTGTAAGGTTTTCAGAATTTTTCTTGTGTTACTCATAAATAAACCACATGTATGTAACAACACAAACGATTTTTTGTCACTTTATGCTAACCCTAAAAAAATACAATAATTTTTCCTTGAAATGGATTCATCCAAAAAATTTAAACCAGCAATAGCAAAAATCGACCTGCCCTGGTGGTTAGCATTTGGCAAAAAAATTCGACCCTCAAAGGGTTAAAGCAGTACTGACATCAAAATTTTATGTTCCACTTTTATTGCTTTTATGGATGCTTAATGGTCTGGCGAATCCAAAACACAACTTTAAATTCTTCAGCGCGCGATAATTAATTACATTGAACGACGTCAAAATCCTTTGTTTCAAATTCCCGCGCTTTCATCCCGAAAAGCGCATATGACAGAATCCCGGCATGACCTCACCGCTTTGTGTGGACATCGAAACACTGCAAAGGCTGTTGGGGGCATTGTTTCAACCGCGCAGTCGCTAGAGCGGAACGGCTCAGCTGCCTGAAGGTGCTAGGCTGACCGTTACGACGAAAATTCAATGACCGCTTTCAATAAAAGTCCTGATGCCTACTTCGATTGCGATTCCGGGCTATATTATCACTGCATTTCCCCCGTGTGGAACTTTATTTTTGCCAACAGTGCCTTTCTGGGCAGCGGTTATGCCTGTAGCTCTGGCTATGTGCGCTGGCTTGTGAATGCGCTGTCGCCCACTCGCCACTCGCTGGGCCGCGCGCGTGAAGTGACATGACGAGTTTTTGACGAGCGCTCTGCGCGTCACTTCTTTTGGCTACCATGGGATGATGTCACGCTGATGTCCATTTGCTGAGTACCGCTCCGCGTGCTGTTCTGTCAGCGCAATAAATGAGATCCAATTAGAGTATGTGCTTCGCGTCGCAGGCCGCTCATATTTCAGACAGGGTATTCTCTTGATGAAACAAAGCGAACTGTGCAATAATATTAACGCCGAAAATTGGTGTCAGTACTCCTTTAAGCTGCTCATGGGGCTTAGCACCATCTGTGTGAGGAGGGAAGACTTCCTGTGGAACAAAAAATCAACCGGATGTGACGCAAGATCCCGTCAAAAAGTGAAGTCATTGTGGTGACAGCGTGAAAATTTGTCTTCAAAATAGCTTCAGCAGGCCTCTGATCGCTGAGGGCTCATGTCATTGCCTTCTGACACATGTTGGCGAGCCCTTGGTGTGTGTGCTTCAAGTCAACGTCAGCCTAACTAGTACAGACTCTTGACTAGATAAACATACTGAAGCATACTGTTGTATGATTCGCCTCAGTGTTGCTGAAAACATCTTGCATTTTCTCTGAAACTTTATTCTGTATTCATGCCTTCACCTGCTGTATTCATGCCTTCACCTGCTGTATAAAAGCAATCAGTTGTTTACCCCTTGATTGCACTGGGTGGCAAACCGGGAACTGGGCACGTACCCCCCCCCCCTTTGCCGAAATTTTTTTTCTGCAATGGGATACAGAGCACAAAATGACTAGACCATTCTGCCTGCCCCTACCCCCTTCATAACAAAGGTGTTCCCCCTCCTCACCCCGATACAAATTTGTGCCAATTCCACTGCTGGGTTATTTAATTGCATCGCACATACGCAGGTTGCGTGCGTGCCTTAAGTATAGATCAACGGTTATATAATGCTTGCTGGGTTTGTGTGCTTCACTTCTAGGAGAAGAAATAACGCATAGTCATGCTATAATCAAGACATTTGAATTTTATTCCAGGATAAGCATAGAACAACTTAACCACTCTGTACAAAATGAGCACATATACAAATAAGTACAAAATGTTTATGGAAAGTCGCGGGTTCGATTCCCGGCTGTGGCGGCCGCTTTTCTGATGGAGGCGAAAAGCAAAAACCCCCGTGTGTAAGAGATTTCGACGCACGTTAAACATCCCCAGGTGGTCAAAATTAATCTGGAGCCCTCCACTACGGCATGCCTCATCGCCTGTGTTGCGTTGGCGCGTTAAACCCTACAATCAATCAATCAACAAAAGGTTTGTGGGCACTACATGCATTATGATTTTCTTTTCGCGCCGAAAAATTGACTTTACACGTACCACATAGCATTATGAGCAATGAAAGCTGCAACAGCAGAACTACTTCGAAACAAGAGAAAAGGACTAGGCACTGCATCTTGACGCAAAAAACCGAGCCACAAAAATGCCAATTCGGCCCTCCAAAGTGGTGTTGACGTCGCGGAAATCCCTTACCTCGATCTGAAGCCAGTGATCCGAAGGGGAATCCGTAAACGCCGGCAGGACACGTGGGACACACACACAGAAAACAAGCTCCACTCAATAAAACCCCACCTAGGAAGATACACAACAGAAAAACAAAACAGATTCATTGAAGTATCGATTTGCAGACTACGCATCGGCCACACTTACGCTACGCACGCATATCTTTTAAATGGCACACCCCCACCGGTTTGTGATAAGTGTGGGGACTGGCTCTCCGTCCTCCATGTGTTAATTGAGTGCGCATCCTGCAATGAGGCCAGAAAACGGCATTTCCCTAAAATCTATACTTTCAACATTCCGCTACACCCGTCACTGTTCTTAGGAGATGAACCTATGTTCACAAACAAGTCCCTTTTAAGTTATCTTGCAGATGTCAAGTTTTTAAAGCTCATTTCGTACAGTGCGTGACCTCAGAGCCTACAAGCATTGAGCAAAGCCTTCATGTTTTCATTGTTCGCACGAGGGGCCCGCTGCCGTAGCGTGCTCTTCGGCTCGAGCTACAGTCGCGTTCCATTCACAATCCCTTTCATCCGCCATTATGAACATCTCCATTTTTTAGTCTACGGGCCCTCTACACCCATATATACAGTATTTTAGGATATATCATACTCATTTCATACATATTTTAAGCTCAAACCTGACTATTGACGGACCACTTAACATAGTTTTGGCGCTCTTTGGTCCTAGTTACCCTTGCGCCAATAAACACAAACATACATACATACAAAATGCCAATTCACGAAAGTACAGCGAGAACACCACTCTGAACTGCAGCTGTCCCGGTGTCTTATCAAGTAGACATGGGTTTATACAGAACTTCACCCAGGATTCACAGCTGCAATTTCCAGGTTACATTGTTTAGGCAAGTGTCGCAACAGACAAAATGAAAAAAAAATAGATCAATGCAAAATAAAGCAATGGCAGGAAGGAAAAACACATAGCAGGAAAGATCTGGCAGCAGCGCACCACGGAGCAGCACAACACAGTAATGCGCTGGAAATATTTCTTGCACATACAAGCGCGGGAAGCAACAATCACTACAAACATTGTAATGCAATTGAGAAGGCACCGAGATAGACAATTAAAACGAATGATTTGAATCCGAGAGGTGCACAATATTTGTGCTATATGAATACGTTGAGAAGTCCTCGAGTAATTGACACCACTTGCTCCGAGCCAACCTGAGGTGAAATCAAGAGATAACTGTGACATAACAAAGCTTTAGCATATTTTTTTTTCGAAGTATCACCACGTCTTTTTGCACAACCCCCCGTGCACGTATTAACAGTACTATAGTTCTGCGTTACCTGTAGAAATGAGAGGAAGATGGTGCAAAGAAATGCCAGGCGTACGGGAGTTGCTGTTGCAACCTTGAACAGCACATCGTTTCCGTAGGTACCGAAGAAAGCACTCAGCTCCAGTCGTTGGCAGATCGCCCCATAGGACACCGTGCCCGCCAGGCACGGTACTAAATGTGTCCACCCATGGTACAGAGCACCTCGCAACTCCACGCACAGCAAAAATTAAGTGCACATCAAATTAACGAGAAAAAATGCAAATGCACACAACCAAAACACGTGAGGTGCATTTCCTAACAGACGAACTTTAAGCACACCTTTCCGAACACTACAAGGACTGCACACAGAGCAATGATGTAGCATTCTTCAGAGGATGCTACAAAAAAGGTTTTTGAGAATAAACAACATTTTCAGAAATTTTTTTGCACACTGTGCCTAATAAATGTGATTCAGAAATAAATATTGTTCGTAAAATATAAACATTGTTTCATTGTTAAATAAAACGTGTTTTTTGTTATTAGTGTTTGTTCCCTCCTAATTGTTCTCTCCTCACTTCGATAACACCCATGTGTAATGTCGCTGGCAATACGTGCTGAACCACTGTTCGCCCGAAGCTTCGCTGGTATTTTATATTTACCTTATCGATGCTTTTCTTGGGGCCCTGTTTTCTGGAGCGCAAAGCGGCTTCAGCCTTTTCTTTGCAGTCACTCCGTGCATAGGTCGTCAGCAATCTGCACCGGAAATCATCCCAGCTTGTGAAATCTGCTTCGTGGTTTTTGAACCACGCCCTCGCGCCGTCATCCAAGGTGAAGTACACGTCACAAAGCTTCCGCGCTTGATCCCATTCATTCAATCTTATCGACACGCTCATACAGCTCAAGCTAACTCTCTGCTTCTTCAAAGACGTCTCCATGAAAATTTGGAGCCTGTCGCGGCTTTCGGAACACGAACTTACCTGGCATGGGGTTGTTGCTTGCCATTGTTGGGCCCGTGGGGTGTGCCGCTGCTACCCTGGACATCACAGGCATAAGTCCGTACTCAGAAGATACACCTTGAAGCCGACGAGTGGTGCAGTCATGAACAGGCGTGAGCTCTGTTTCATACGCCAGGTCTCCAGGGACGGTGTCCTTGCGGTGCATGCGAGATTCACTACTGGTACTCGCCTCCTTCACCAGAAATGTAGCGTAAATGAAGGGACTTGTCAATAATAAGGAGTTATTTAATTACAAAAGGGACCAAAAATCTTATGTCAGTCTAATAGCGACGCTGTCACAGCCGAGAAAAGCCCACGAGAGACAACTTTCTCTTCATAAAGCCGTGGTGTGTGCGCACACACCCACTCTCGCGCGAACGAGGGATTTCCGGCACCGCCCCTCTGCACTGCCATCAAATGACTAGAGTGTGGCAATACCATGTGCAATGAAAAACTCATTGTTTGATTGATTATAGAGTTTAATGTGCTGACGCTACTCAGGCAATGAGGTGTGCTGTAGTGAAGGGCTCCGGATTAATTTTGACCAACTGGGGATCTTTAGTGTGAGCCGAAATCTCTAACACACAGGTGTTTTCACTTTTCATTGCCATCTGAAAAGCGGTCGCTACGGCCAAGAATCGCACCCGCATCCTTAAGGAACAGCAGCATAATGCCATACCCTCTGAGCCACCACAGTGGGTGCATTGAAAAACACTGGCTGAACACAAAGTAGACAGGAGAGCTGCTGTCTTGTGTAGTTTGTGTTTGTCGTCCATGTTTCGAGTTTAATGTCATACCGTAAACGGTGTAAGCACAGGGCCACTGCAGGCAATGCCATCACTAGCCCGAAACTCAGCTTCACGTCCCTTTCTTTGCACACACTTGGTTCTTTGTTCTATTGTTGCTGTGTACCAATGGATGGATGGCACAAATTTTTTGCTGACATGTGCATCTATTGCTCACTCAACAATGAAAATTCGGTTAAAATGAAATTTGCCGACACTAAAAATGTGTGTATGTGGAGCTAGGGCGCATACTTCATTTTTCGTGTAAAATGGCGGAGAATGATGTAATGAGGGGAGTACAGGGCAGAGTTCGTCCTGCGCACTTCTTTGTCCTTCATCTTTCTACACCACTTTACACCAAGATGAACAACCAATTCGCCCAACTTTCTATTTTGTTACAATGCTTCATTCCAACAAATGAAATATTCAGTTTTTTTCATTTATTACTTTCAATAATGGTTAAAGGGGTACTGTCACAAAGTTCTGAAGGCGAGATAACTTCGGAGATAGATTGGTGTGAACACACATACATCATCTGCAAAATATCAGCGGCGAATACAGCCTAGAACCTATGTAAAATCTATTTTAAAATGTGCGAAATGCAACCGAGCAGCCAGCAGAGGACCATGCGCAATCAGCAACCCATGGATATTTTGTAAAGAAACATCCAAACACGTCACGAGTTTGTGTTTGCCGCTTCGGCACTGGCGGCGTTTTTCGCCGGCTCGCCCGGCTCGCCTCTCCAAGCGGAGGTCAGAGCTTCTGCTCTCGAGCAACGAGCGACCTGATCGTTGGCGGTGGTGGCGCAGTGATTTCATCGGCTCATGGGCAGCTGGCCGCGACCAAAGTTCAGCAGCAATTCCAGGCACTCTGTTTTTATTACTTTTTATTTACATTGGATGCGAAAACGCGCCGGAGACGTGAAAAGCCGACTGAGCAAGCCGCACGGTCGCTGTGCAGGCGGCGGCCACTGCCGCGAAGTGGCGCAGGCCGGCGAGGTAGCTCGAGTGATAGCTTGTTACCGCTGCACGAAATTGTACCCAAGTCCCAACCATGGCAGCTTATATGAAAAAGAAGTTAATGATGCGATGGCGGGTTGCATCAAAATTTGTCATCTGCACTGCTTGCGAGAGCGGCAATGGAATATCCACTGCAGTGCTAAGCCGAACACATCTGTAGGCGGACGTGTAGGCAGACCGGCCGGCTGCTCCTAGCGCATGTCTTGCCACCCACTCTCTCGAGCGTTGCGCGTCGTTCTTTAGCTGCGGTAGCATTTGCAGTCGCAGCGGCTGCGTCGCGTCCACGGTCGCTTTTTAATTGAGCGGCTCATGAGATGAGTACATAAGTGCATTCGCAGAAACTGCCGGCGATGCGGATTCGACAGCGATATCCCTCCGTGATATCCGTGATACTGCTCTGTGATATCCCTCCGACTGTCACGTGGTCAGCTTTGTTCACACAAAATAATCGTTTCGCGGCATCCGCTGAAACCGAAACTGCGACTGGCCAACTGTCGCACACTGAAGCAAATGAGGTTTCTACAGGTGATAAGTAGGTCACTAGCTACTTATTGCAATGAGAAAAACAAGATGCAAAATTTTTGTGTCAGTGCCCCTTTAACCCTTGAGGGTCGAATTTTTTTGGGAAAAACTTTCCCTGGTGGGCAAATTAGTTTATTGCGGATTTGGAATGTACAAAATGTCTTAAGTCAGGATTAAATGGTAAAAAATTATCAGCAACAGTATTTTGGGGTCAGCATCACCTAGAACTGAAAAATGTTCAATAGTATTTCAGTGTGTGATATTCCTTGAAACACGGGTCTACACACAGTGCCTTATCGCAGTCTGCACGCATAAAGCGCATGTCCGAAAATGAGCTGTCTTCTTCCGAAGAAAGACTGTCTTTCAATTCAGACTCAGTGAAAGGAGCAAACTCAGAGTCAGAAGAGTCATCGCGGTCGGTGTCATCAGAGCGGGCAGTTCGTTGGGCCATATCGCCGCTTTGCCGTGCATCTGAAGAACTCGAAGGCAACCCAGTAAACGAGGAGAGCGAGAATAACTCATGCGCGCCGGTGATAAACAAGCTAATAGCAGCGCCAATATAGATAGAAATCAACTTCCGCCGCCCCCGCAACGGAGTCTCCGATTAGGTTACTTCAGTTCCAAGCAAGGAGGGCAAGAATACCTAGTGAGCGTGGGTAATAAACAAGAGCAGCGCCAATGTAGATCAAAATCAACTTCCGCTGCCCCTGATAGCGAGCACCGATCAAGTTTCACGCTCCTCCGATGCGATCACGTGGTGAAACTGAAACCACGAAACGCGTTGACACGTACAGACGCCGTAACGCGCCGAAGCCAGAGAGTTCTGTTTTTCACTGCAAGAAGGTAGCACAAATTTCAAACACTTCTTGTAAGTCCGAGGAGGTGGCAGCACCTCCCAGGGTGGCAGGCATCGTTAATATGGCGCGAAATTTCAAACGGATGCTCGAAATCGTACCCGTACGGCAAAGACCCTCAAAGGGTTAAGCTCAAATCAAATGGGAATCTCAATTGAGAGCAAAGTAGTTTGATATTCAAATAAATATTTAGTAGTGAGAGGAAAAACCGCAGGTTCTTTTCAGGTATGCTCAGTGGTGACTGGAACTTGCCACAGTGCCAGTAACCAGACGAGGGTGCTAGGAGACAGAAAAAAGAAACATATTGAAAAAAAACACTGCACATCGAAACACATCAGGCTACAGAGTGAATTACACCCAAGTGCCAATTACAACTTAATGTTCATCGTGAATAATTGAAGTAGGAACAACGGTGCGCGAGGTTTTTAGTATATGATCCGCATTCTAAGCGAGCAGCTGTGCCTGCACAGTAAGGATAAGTTACCAGAGGGGTTTCCCAACCTTATGCCTGCTGTGCATACATGGCCCATCACCAGGGAGTGCACCATGTACTGAAAGTCACGCACACCGTTGTTCGTATTTCAGTGTATCACAATAGTACATAACACTGTGAAATACGAGTGCTTAAAAAAGTGGAAAGTCCCCACCAATTGTTCAGTGTGATGCAAGGGTCTCCTCAGGGCATCGTAGATTTGGCTAACGGTGCGATGTGAGGTGTGACATGGTGTCATTGATGGCGCTGTGTGTGCGGGGGAAGTCCGTGCAGAAGACGCCGTTGTCCTCATAGACAATGGTCTGCTCGGCACAAGCTTACGACCAGGTGCCAGGTTGTAGCAAGCAACTGGCAGGAGGCAGCCAGCAACAGCTGGTACATGATGGGCAGCAGGCAGCTGGTCAATCGAGGTCGGAGCACGCCAAAGCATCGCGCTCCTCGTACCTCCTCCATCCACTTCTCCGGGCATTCTCTGTTCCAGCCCGGCCTCCCCAGCTCCTTGCTTGTGGCCACTTTTTATTGGCCCACATTATTCCCTCGCGTGGCTTGCTGCTTCTTTTTCTAGGCGCAACCACACTGAGGGCGATCCCGCAGCCCGCATTTGCGCCATGAGCATTCTTTGGGCGTGTTCCTGCGACGTTGCAGTTGTCGTCGTCTTCGAAATTAGCACCTCACCTCACAAACATCAGTATCTATACTTTATATTCAAAGCTAAAATGCAATCTTATAATGATGGCTTCGTGTAAGCATTCTCTCATACAAGGTTACTAAAATACAGGGCTTTAGTTTTATTCTCTAAAATTTATGTATTCCAGCCTACTAGGTGCACGTAAGGCTTGCTTATCTTAGTAAAAACAGAGGTAAAGGTCTTTTGATAACTCCAGCAGCTATCGCTGTGAAGCTTCTTCACTCTCCCCTGACATCAATGTATTCCTGCTATAGACATTCAACTGCTTGCTGAGGTGCCACCACTCGGGGAAAAAGCCGCTGCTGTGCAATGTTAACCGACTAATATTTGTATGCAGCTTAATACTTAGCAGATGCTGGCGTCTTCCTGCATACACATGCAGCTTCAAAGGTGGCAACACTTTTGTCTAGAGAAAATGTGTACTGTACATGGACTGGTGGGAAAGAAAATCGGTTAGGTATTACAAGGTTCACTAGGTTGAAATGAATAATGTGGGGCAGTAGTTTTTGCTAAGGTGCTTGGGACAAGTTGGACTTGAAACTTCTAGAGACTAGACTTGTGAGCCTGAGGTGAAGTTTAATTAAAGAAGTGTCTAACTTGTGATATTCAATACTTTAATTCATATGTTGTTTTAAGTAGTGTTTCATCCGGCTCTTGACATCTGACTCATGCCAGCACGATGACATTCTTCCTTTGCTGTTCTTGATCAAAAACCACAGTTGAGCCTGTCTCACAGTCCCAATTGGCATGCAGGTGTTAGATGCTGTCTTGTCAATTTGGGATGCTTCAGTTGTTCATGGTAGGTTTACAAGTTATGCATCCCTGCCTGGTGGTGGTGACTATAGGTGGTATTCGTTGAAAAGTTTAGCTGTCAATTTGTTCACTTGGCAACACTGGAAACGGCCACAGACATGGCCTATGCGCCACGGACATGGCACTGCTTCAGCCAGTGCACTTGCACGCCGAAGAAAAAAAAATGGCAGCGTGCATCGTCTGGTCCCTTTCAACCCGATTCTCAACGGTGGTGTCAACAGAGACGTTATAATCGCACTCACATTGGACTCGAGGTAATACTTCGCCCTCGGTGAGGTAGAGTTTGCTAACGTCCAACACAGTCATGTGCTTAGCACGGACAAGTACCGCCATCCCGAGGAGCCCGACGTAACGAGTGACGGCGCACTCACACAGTTGCCTGTACGCCCTCCTCACCAGTGAATACAAGCAATATAATGGCAGTATCTATGTAGCGCACACGCGCTACATAGTGGAGAAAACTTTGTGTACTCCACATGCAGAACCATATGAACAAAAGTGGAAGGGACTTCCGGGTGTCTTTATTGGAAACCTGGGAGTTTTGTTTAGAGTGCTCGTTTGTAAAGTATTTGTGCATTTATTGCAGTGTAATGTGGCCTTGTACATCAGTACCATAAATAAGGTTTGCAAGTACTGAACTAGCTTTATGTCATGAAGTGGATTTGGGATTTACATAAGCTAATGATCACTTCTAGTGATCACTCATTTCTTTTTAGTAAAAATGCCATAATTTAAAGTATTAACTACAGTGTCAAAGAACCAGTACAATAGACGGCCATAAGTCAAGCTATGTAGGACAAATACATGCTTCAAAAACAACCCCATGTGCTTTTGTGTAACAGAACAGTGTTAAAGGTACCTGGTTGAGGCGTCCCACTATATCAGTTCGCTTGAAATATATGGACTTAAAGATTTTCAGTCAAGATTTTTTATGACTTTGCCAGTTTTAAAGAGAAAGCTTTAAGTGCCCTATTTGGCAAAAAACTGCTCTGGTTGAAACAATGGTCATGGCTATAAAAAGTGAATAAATAAAAACGTGTGATTCATTGGGACTTGAACCCAGCTGCCTGATGGGCTACCACTATAATACCTAAGCATAACAAAAATGTTCGTTAAGTGTTAGAAAAAAACATTTTTGTCGTTAATTTTGCCCCTTTTTTAGTGGCTCATACCCTTTTCGGTATTGGCCGGGTATCAGGAGCTTTGAGGGGTACCTAATGCACCTGCTTTACAAAATGCACAAAATTATGAATTGTAAATGTAAAAGTTGTAGAACAGTGTGTGCTGTGGGAGTAGAAGAAAAAAAGCTGGGAAAATTTATTTGGACCAAACAACAAAGAAACGAAAATGAAGAAACAAATGCAAATACAATGCAGCAGTAAAAAAGCAAAAAAGCTTTCAATAAATCTCACCCAGCTTTTATCTTCCAAGCTTCTCAGCACATCTAAGTTCTACAAGGAATTAACAGTGCATTGGCCTGGATCAGTAAAGGTTCCTTGAGGGCTTCAGTATAATCCTGGCATCATGAAGTCTGACTTAGAGTCGAACATGTATGGTGCATTGAAGTATAGAGCCTGTCTAAGTATTTCTCTACGACTCATTACCATCAGCTACTCCTACTTTTCATTTATTTCAGTCCTGGAAAAGAGCAAAGCTCAAGAGTGTGCCTTGGAGAAATTCCCTGCTTCAGGAGATGGTGCAGACATTGCAGCAGAAGCTGGTCCTCACACCTGCTCCTGCAAGCCACATTCTGGAAACCCAGGGTAGGTTGCAATGCTTGTTTTTGTAGTGCAACAGTGTAGGGTCCACGTTTTAAATAGCGATTTATTTTACTCAGTGATGAGTAGTGCAGGAGGAAATGTAGTAAAAGGGGCTTTTGTTCAAGTAAAAAGGAAGGCCAGTAGCTGTAGCAACTCCTGCAGATTCACTAAACACCCATAAAAGGACGTGCATAAGTGCCACCCAAGATTTTTAGATGCCTGAACTGGAAGGAAGTTCCTCCACAAAATAAAACAATTTGTCTGGACAAGGTCAAGAAGTAATTATGTCATGAGAATCAAAGTGTAGCAGTGCAATGCTTTTTACTTTGCTAGTTAACTATGGCCTGAATCAAGACGCATCCCGCCACATATTCGCACAAATTCTTATGACTTCTTCAAGAATTCATCTCCAAAGTAAGCGATGTTTCAATTTCTGTTTTGCTAGTACGTACCATTTTACCATAACAACACAACCCTTCATGGGCCGTGGCGGCCACTTTTCTGATGGAGGCAAAAAGCGAAAACGCCTGGGGTTTCGAGATTTCGGCGCACGTTAAAGATCCCCAGGTGGTAAAAATTAATTCGGAGCCCTCTGCTGCGACGCGCCTCATTGCTTGTGTAGCATTGGTGCATTAAACGCTACAATCAATCAATCAAAGAAGTCTTCATGAATTTTGGACATCCTCAGCAAAGATAGTGTACTGTGATGTATAGAGAACGTGGCGAGGCACATAAAGCATGGAATGCATGGTTGTTAGCATGGAGGCCATTCCGGGAAGTTACATTTTGGTTCACCACGTACATTGCGATCTCATGCAGCATATGAATAATTAAGAGGTGGTGCACATGTTCGTGTGGAAACTCAGTAACAGCTGTGCCGCCTTTGGAGAAGACACTGTCCTTTCGCTCGTCGAAACTTCTTTTGTTGTGCCGAGAAAAAAGGCCTTGCTTGTGCCTTTGTCAATTGTGGATGCTGCTCTCTTCATCCAAACTTACACCTTAGGGCAACATTACTGATTCTCGTATGCACTTGGCAAGTGGTATGGGTAGATTTTGTAAACATGCCGCATGGTGCAGTTTCAGCACTCTTGGGGGCACTTTGGGGCAACATCACAGACCTCAGCTCTTCATACTTGATCTGTGCGTGGCTGTGACAGAGTTTGAAGCTTGGGAGTTAGAAAAAGCGAACTGTTTCCATCAGAGCTTTGGTCAAGCTGCGCCAAATGGGCTTGAGGGCAGGCCCGGCATGGGCCAGCTTTTGTGTAAAGAACAAATCGAAACCCCGGTGGAGCTATAAGGGCAAGACAGCTAAAAGAACAAGTCTAAGCAAATCATGGGCAGCCCTTCGAATGTACCCAAAGACTGGAAACCTGGTTGCAGTCATACATGCAGAAGCAAGAGGTAAGGGAATTAGATGTGAATACAAAATTGAATGCTAGAAAAGATCGATTTCAGCTAAATCATACACTGACATACACAAAGGCTGGAAAAAATTTAGTCCACTACGGACGTCAGAAGAGATGAAATGTGCAGTGGTTGTTACTCAATGTGCATGTGCTTTTCTGATTATTTTTCTGGTCTTGATGCACTGTTTCTTTCTTTCAAAGTGATAAGGAAGTAAAATGAACTGTCCCGTTTGTTAACCTGGAAACATGCTTAGTGATCAAGGTAATGCTTTTGGTCAACACTTTAAGGGTGTATCCAGTTCAGCTCACTACACTGCACAATTCTTGCTACACAAAAACTTCATGGAACAGCAGCCTCTGCAAAAGAAGAATTAGAGTGAAGACGCTACAGCTGCCCATTCACTGAACGTGAGTTCGCCAGTGCCCTGTCAACCTGTGTGAGAACAACTCCTAAGGGCCATAATGTGACTTTCAATATGTTAAAGGAGTACTGACACTAAATTTCTTTATTTCGGTTTTTATGCTTCAAGGGATACCTAGTGGTCAAGTAATTACAAAAATCGCACCAAAGGCGGTCAGCCGCGAGCGTAGAACTAATTATGACACATTTATTCCAATCAGTTTCAAATTCGGTAGTCGCGCGCCAAACGGCTGTTCATATGCAGGACGGCTAATCTTACGTCACGGTTTCCGTGATGTCAGGGACGTTTGCCGCATCGTCTGCTCTGATTGCACATGGTCCGCACTCGCCCGCGCAGTCGACATGTCGTCTGAATCGTCAGACTCGCATGAGTCGCTGCCACCCGACAGACAGACAGACAGAACAACTTTATTTGGCAAGGTGAATAGGTAGGCCCGTGACGTCTTCGCCGTCGTCCGTTTTTTAATATCACTGCGGCTCGAACCGGGGCAGACCGTGATAGCAACAGCTTGTCGCCACTCTTCAAATCAATCTGATCGCGAAAAAGAAGTTCCACATGCGATAAAGTAGCTGTTAGTGTGGTGAAAAATTGTGTTAGGGGTTGTTATTAGCGCTGAATTTAAAAGTGGTGTCCTACGCTGACCGGCAGCAGAGGTTCGGTGCTCCGACCCAGCACTGCCGGCACCACGGTGCGGTGAGCGGCCGAAAGATTGCGCCACTTGCGCGCTAGAATCATAACAGGCCACGCCAGATGTCTTGGTCACCGATCGCTGAAACAGCAATTATCGCCAAAATAAAGCTCCACATGCGAAAAAGGGGATGATAGTGTGGTGAAAAGTTGTGTGAGGGATGGTCATTCGCAGTTGTACAGATAGCGGCGATCAAATATTCGCCACGATACTAAGCCTAAAGTTCCCAACACCCAAGCTGACCCAAGCAACGCCGAGCCCGCTGGCTTGGGCGACAGTTCTTGCGGCCACCGCCATGCACGAACTCAATCCACGTTTAGCGCTGCATGTCGTTGCGTGGAAAATAATGCACCTTGCCGTCATTGTCGATTTTCTCGGACATGCTTCCACGAGCAGTACTTCGCATTCCGCGAGCTTCCCATAGCACAACTTGGTCGAGCTCGGCGACGCGCACAGCCGCGTCGCCGCGGTGCGCGTCGACACTGCGCAGTTTCGGCACCAGTGCAAGGGAACACCATGTGCCGGCCACGAACTGAAGAGGAAACATGTCGAACACGCAAAGTGCGCAAAGTTTACAAGCATTGCTCACACAGGTACACCCACGTCAGCTGCCCAAACAAATACCACTGACAACAACAGCGCAGGATATCGTTTCCGGTTCCGAAAACTACTATATGATGTCACCCTGAACCGGCCAGACACGCCGGCCAATGTTCCGTCACGCCGAAAGCAATTTTGCTAGTGCTGCTGATTTGTGGGAGCTCGCGGCCGGGACAATCAAAATCAATTTTAGATGTTCCGGCCTCGGATTGCTCCAAACATTTTTGTGAGGCATCTGTACAAACTACTGAAGCCAATTATATCATTCTTTAGGTGTCAAAATTTGGTGTCAGTACTCCTTTAAGGCATGTCCTTGAAGGCATGCTGGCAGAAAACAACAATTGGAGTGTCTTCTATAATCCTGGTAAGAGGCCATTGTTGTTTAAATACTAAACGAAGGGAAGGAGAATCTTATAGCAGGTAGCTATAGGCCATTTTCACTAACAGGTACCTGTGTAAGCCGTTACAAAAGATACCTGCCGCGGTGGCTCACTGACTAGGGCCTCTGTGGCTGCGCTAAAAGATGCGGGTTCGATTTCTGGCCGCGGCGGCCGTTTTTCTGATGGAGGTGAAAAGCAGAAATTCCCATGTGTTTTCGGCGGATGTTAAAGATCCCCAGTGGTCAAAATTAATTCGGAGTGGGCCACTACAGTATCGTCAAAACCTGTGTAGTTGATGCGTCAGACCCCATAATCAATCATTCAATCATTCTACGAAAGATGAGCAACCATCTTTTACTTTGTTTCTTGGAACAAAATGTAATTGTAGACAATGGCCACGCTGGTTTTATTAAAAAAATTCGAATAATGATACCCTTGTTGGAAATAATGTGGAAGATGCACTTGTATGTAAGCATTACGGTATGTTTATTTTATACATGTAGAACAGGCCTGGTGTCAAACAAGATGGGGAAACTTTGGGTCAAGTGTAGAAAAGTACTAAAAGGTGACTGTATTGACACATAAAGCGGATTCACAATTATTCGCTTAGTCACCATTGCTGAAAATATTGAACAAGTTCCACCGTTCTCTTAATCATGTAGCTACTTCACATGGTTGATGCTGGAAGCAACTGCAAATGAGCAGTTGCATGGGAGGCAGAGGAATGACTGTCTACAGGTTGTTCAGTAGCTGTTTTTCACACCATGTCATTCTTGCACTGGGACTTCAACTGTGGCCTTATCATGCCACTCTTGAATTCCTCCCATATACTACCCCTCCCTTATATTGTTAGTCAAGTCATACAGGTGTGGACTCTTGCTCAAATTGCTGTCATTGGTAATATTCGCAACTGCAAGACGCTTTGTGGATGGAGTTTCCCAGGCTTTCAGAAAAATGAAGGAAGCTCACACTAACACGTAAGACTTGAAGGTAGCGAAGATGTACACAACCATTACGGCCATCCACAATTGCGGCCAATATGCTTCTTCCTCGCTTCCACAGCCACCTTTACTCCATTATTGTTGCGAGTTTTCTTGATTCTTTTTGGAAGTGATAGTGATTGGAGATCACCTTAGAGGGGCGTACACTATGGCGTGTCTTTCTCGTTCCAAGCAAGTGTTGCCACAATTAAGGCAAGTGCTGGAGTTTTTTTTTTTTGCCAATCTTTGCCAATCTCCATTGACTTTACAAACGTGCACCGGGGATGCTAAGTGGTCACCGCGAGGCACGCACACAGGAGCGCTTGGCATTTTCTTGTTTATTTTAATGACGGGACGTTGCCAGAATCTTGTCCAATCTTGGCCAAACGTTGCCGGGGACTTTGGGCGCTTGGCATTTTCGTGGTTTTTTTAACTGCCAGACGGCCCCGGCGAGGCACCAGTCATGTGCGCTTGGCATTTTCTTGGTATTTTTAACTGCAGACATGCAACATAACTATCTGCTAAATAGCTTCCCTGTTAAAACATCAACTTTAGCGCAATTTCAGTGGACGGGCTAACTTTGAGAACTTTTAGGTAATCGAATATTTAATCCCTAAAGTGGATAGGCTATGTTTTGGGGAAGGCTGTTCTTTCCGAACTTTGCAGCATCACAACACGGGCATTATGATGTTTTACTCGACCTTAGCTCATTTCGAATCTGTGGCAATATCTTAAATATCAGAAAAGATTCTCTATGCACAGAACGTTTGGTGTGTATCTTGACAGTGTTTTATGACAAGCATACACTCGGCAAAATGGTGTGCCTCATGGAGGTGTTCAAGTGGCCCACTTTTAGTTATGATGAATGAGTTCTATAAAAAAAGGTTTAACATCGCTTCACTCAGTTTTTTGGTTTTCTTGTATGTAAGATGTCCAGATAAGTTATAAGTCGGGCTGTTTGCCCATCTGTGAAAGGGGAGCTCAACTGAAATTGAACAAGTTATAAGGTGCGCAAACCACAAGTTTTCAGTTCAAGGGGACATGCTCCTTGAAACAACCTTTTTTAATTATGCAGTTAGTAGGCTCGAATTTGGACTTTGTAAAGACGCACCTTGTCCTCACAAATATGGAGTCATTTTTTGCATAGCTGCTCCAAACGAATTTTTGCACAGGAAGATGAGTAGAAAAATTTTTTTACACTAAATTTTTTTACTGAAGATAATAAGATGGCCAATGTTATCTCCTACATATTGCAGAATGTAGAAATCTAACATAAAAGTTTTATCTTCATTTTCATAAGCGAAAACACATAATGTGGTATGCCCACATATCTTTTGTTGTTTTGTTTTATGGCTGTCATAAATTTTAAAACATACATTTCATAGAGATTTTTCAGCTCTGTGCATTAAAGGGAACATCTGTGTAAAATTTTGTTGTAATACAAATAGTTATATATGTTCATTTTAGGGTCCGTAAGTAAAAACTGTTTCCGCATGAGCTGCTACTTTGCGGTTTGACAGACATGAGACCGACATCAGTCTGACCCATTTCCAAAGCAGCTACTTGCTCAATTCCTGCTTCAAGGTTGTCAGGGACAGCTTTAGTGAGGGCACTTTCTTAAAACAGCACGGAATTTTGAAATTAGCAATAGATTTACACTGGTGGCGGCACTTGCCTAACACTGGTGGGGGAGCTTGTCGAGAATTTTGCTGTATAATAATTGCTTTAGTGGCTCATATTTATTTCTTCACAACTACCTTTGCAGTTGCCACTAACATGGGCACATAACAGCAAAGGTTTCTGGTTTCAGCTGTGTGCACTGTAAATCGGAATTGTCTTGCCATGAGCTGTATTTTATGCTCGATTCTCAGCGATCAGTTTTCGCAATTTACAATTATGACATAATGTTTCTCTTGTATTCCCAGATCCTGACACACTGAGTAGGGCAGTGCACCTGTACATTTTCTGTGCCTTTTCTCACTCTTGTAAGGGATTACAATTTTAGAACACAGTTTTTAAAGTACTGTTTTATTTTTAACACATGCTTGGCAAGAGTACTCAGGTGGTCCCATTTTATGCTGTCATGTAAAAACCAATCTTTTTAATAACAATGACAGTGAGTGGGTTGCAGTGAAAATAGTTGCGCTCTTTACTGAAGTTGTCTTCTTAAATCTCTATAAAAATGCCACTCAGAAAAGAGCTTTGGATGCTGAAGTTTGTCTGTCTCTGCTAAAATTGCAACACGTTTTTTGTCGAGGTTTATGCAGCAATAAAACACTGAGTGGAAACTCAAAAAGTGACAAATTGCTCGCATACAGGAATGTTAAAAATTCAGTATTAATGCCAACGATGTGTTATTTCTTTATATATTCAAGAAATTCCTTTCACTTTGGGAAATTGCATAGATGGTATCATTCAGACACACCTTATTATGGCTTGAATAGTCTAGTGTAGCTGTAACACTGTAACTAAAGATGTAACACGAGACTTTCAATCTGATCTGATGCATATGGCTTACCATTGTTTTTTTTTTAAACTAGCCATCAATTTGGGAAATATTAGAATTATATGAATGTAAAAGCTTGAAAAACTCAATTCTCCAGATAGCTTCGTACTTTTGTGCTGTCTCCAGATTTGAAGTGTTAGCATACACGCTATACCTTTTTGGGGGACAGAAAACATTTATGTTAAACCAGGTAGTTGGCACTTGGATGTTCTGCATTTTCAGTTTTTTTAAGTGGCTGTTTCGTTTCCCTTTTTTAGAAATTTTTTCAGTGACAGCAATGGAATCCACTTTGGAGGAAAGGTTTATTCCTGCCTCTTCTGTCAGCAACACAACCAAGAGACCACTCATGTGAAAGTGCGTGCCAGTGAGATGACCTTCATCTGCACAGTCTGCGGGAAAACTTTCCCTGAAAGGTACAAACTCAACATGCACATGAGAATGCATACCGGTGAGAAGCCCCATGTGTGCAGCACCTGTCAAAAGCGCTTTGCTCAAAAACACCACCTGGTTGTGCATGAAAGGTCACACTCTGGTGAGAGGCCCTATGTATGCAGCACCTGTCAAAAGAGCTACACTCAAAAACACCACCTGGCTGTGCATCAAAGATTGCACTCTGGTGAGAGACCGTATGTGTGTAGCATTTGTCAGAAAAGCTTTACTCGAAGAGAGCATTTAATTCAGCATGAAAGGTCTCACTCTACTGAGAGACCCTACGTGTGTAGCATTTGTCAGAACGGGTTCACTACAAGAAAACACCTGACTACTCATGAAGAATTGCACTCTGGCGAGAGGCCATGCGTGTGTAATATTTGCCAGAAGAGCTTTGCTAGTAACCGCTATCTGGTTGCTCATTACAAATTGCACTCTCGTAAGAGGCCCTATGTGTGTAGCATCTGTCAGAAGAGCTTTACCCGAAAAAACCAACTAGTTACACATGAAATGTTGCACTCCGGTGAGAAACCCTTTGTGTGTGGCGTTTGTCAGAAGAGCTTTACTACAAGGAGGCACCTGATAACTCATGAAAAAGTGCACTCTGGTGAGAAACCTTACGTGTGTAACATCTGCCAGAAAAGTTTTACTGTTCGTCGCTACTTGGTTGCTCATCACAAATTGCACTGTGGTGAGAAGCCCTAAACAGTGGTGGTGGTGAAAAAATTTATTCTCTTCATTGTGTGGTGGAAGAGCGGCATGGATAAGTGGGGTGTTCAGTCCAGACGTTCAATGGCAGATGCTATCTAGCGGGCTGGCCCGACCAGGGCACTAGCATACACAATTTTAGAGGGTGATAGTGTGGCTACAATTAAAGCTCGCTGTAACGAGTTCCTAGATTGAACGCTGTTTTTCACTTCCCCATTGCTAGCCCCATTGAAACCCATGTTTTTACAACCTTGATGTAATGAAGGTGCTGCAGCAGTAAACCCTAATAAGCCATTGTTTTCAGCTGTTTATCTAAAAAACCGCAGGAGAAATGCACTAATAGAGAGAACTTCGCCAGCACCGCAAACTACCGAGCGTTTCCAGTGTCAATGAGGTGCCGGTTAGGTGCTAGGCCTGCCTGTTGACTTGCAGCAGCGTGTCTGCACTGCCATTGTTGGTGTCAGTTCGTTGGGGATGAGCTCTGCTGCCTGGAAACAAAAAGTTTTGTCTTTCCAAAGCAAGCTCACGATTTTAAATTCCGTCTCCGCCGGCGAGAAACAAGAACGTCCCACCCGGTACGGTACCCCAGTTATCACCCTCTCACCAATTTTGAGTGCGGGAAAAGAGAATAACCTTACAAAAAGATGTTCTTTCTGCATGAGTTTGGTCCTGGAAACTTGTTAAGGCACCGAAAATTGTCAAAAGCCAAATTAATACTTGCGTTTGGGAGTACGGGTGTAAGTGACCTTGCACATTGTTTGGAGTGCCGTGTAGTGACTAAGCTCGTAGGAAAGCAGCGGTCGGAAATCACGCAGTTTCTCACAGGAAAATAATTCCTTGAAAGGTGAGCACACTGTCACTGATGTGTAGCATTTTGGATTCATTTCTGCTTAATTCACGGGAGCCTTAACTCGAAACCTGCCTGCAACGAAAAATTTTGAATTTTTGTCAGGGATTGAACAGCGCTAAGACAAGACAAATTGAGGAGTAACAGCCATGGGCGCTAACTGTTTATTATTGGAAACGAAGAATATTTATGGGGGAACAAAACGACCATGGTTATAACAGTGCACCTGAAGACCACTCCACCGAACGACTGCACGTTCCACCTATTTTTGTTGTATTTTTTTCTAAAGTGCACTTTTAATTTGTTTCATTTTGAATATTTGATACTTTCTCTAAATTTTCATTGTTGTAGCCAAATACTTGTTGCATTAAAGGGGTTGTGACATCAGATTTGTTGCTTATGCATTCAGCGTTTCAAACGTTTCATATTGCTTTATGAAGCATAATGCACCTCTCACATTCACATGTTCTGAGTAAATAATTTGTTATCGCCTGATTCATGAGAGCAGGGTTCGGATTCTGTGCACCGATTTGAGCAGTGACGTAACTGTTGCAAGTACGCTCTGCCATGTACACAAGGTCGTTGCGTCACTGCAGGCGGACTTCCGCGTGGTCAGCTCCTTCGCTCATACGGAGAATGCGACTGTCGGATGGATATCACTGTATAAAGTCACGAAGCTCTACAGAAGAGCAGAGCTGCCGCAGAACTGTCGATTTCACGTCGGCAGCAGTTTATACTAATTCTTCTATGTGCTCATCTCGTCAGTCGCCCAAGAAGCGCCGTGGACATGGTGAAGGTGCTGTGAGTGCTAATTGCTGCCATGGCCGGAGAACGACACGCGATTTAGTCGACGGGGAGACAGGTGCTGAGAGCAGCTGGCCGGTCTGCTTAGGCGAACCCATAGGTCCGCCTAGAGATGTCAGGCTTAACACTGCAGCGGATATTCAATAGACCCTTTGCAAAATGGCCAAATCGTTGGCGGAAAAGCAGCAAACCACTCTGGCAACACTGTGCACCCGCTGCGCCGCCATTAGAAAGGAAGCGAAACGGCTGCGAGCACAGAGTTTCTATAGAGTAGCTACCGTCCACCGTCCACGTAATTGCGTACGTGTCGTGGGGCAACAGACTCGTGAAGCCGTGGGCGAAAACCTGCAACCGCAACGGCGTTGCTACGACCTGCTTCCTTTCTGATGGCGTCGTCGCGTTCACCACCAGTGTTAGCATCGCTGAATTCTCAGTGTTGTCCGCCTTTTTGCAAAGGGTCTATTGCCCCTCTAGTAAGCGGTGCAGATGACGATTTTTAATGCAATTCGCCGTCACATCATTACCTCCTTCCTCGTATGTGCAGCTTTGTTTGGGACTCGGGTCCCATTTAGTGCGGCGGGGACAAGCTATCGCTGGAGCTAGCTGTGCCACTTTGCGGCCGCGACCGCCGCCTGCCCAGCGACCATGTCGCTCCCTCAGTGCGCCTGTCATCTGCACAGTGCATTTTCACGTTTAGTGTAATAAAGAGCAATCAAAGTGGAGTGCCTGGAACTGCTCTAAAACTTGAGTCGTGGCCAGCGGCATCTCTGTGCGTTGTCTCAGGGGGACTTATGAAAACCTAAAGCGCCCCCGAATTTGCCAGGGCAGTGGTTCATAACACAAGAGTAGCCAGCTAGTACTTCTTAGTGCAGCAGATGGGGCTCATGCATCGCTCGCACTTTGCTGCTGATTCGACCAAACAAGTAACTGGGGTTCTTGTTGATGTCGCTCGAGCTGCTAAAGTGGTATGACGTCACTGAAACTTTATGCTGGAAATACATTGATGTCATGGTTAGTGGAGCTAGTGATAGGTCCTGGTTGGCAGAACGAGCATTTATGTACTTTTTAGAAGCGAATTAAAATATATAATAAAGTTTGCTGTACCCAGCAGTTTGTATTGAGTGTCCTTGCATACAAAGCTAGCCTGAAGCACGCTTTTTACAGCCTCAAAATTTGATGTCACAGCCCCTTTAAAGATCTTTAAACGTAGTTCAGACTGATTTGAATTGTAATTTGAATGTTTTTATTCTTTTGTAATAGTGTATGTGCCATCATATATGTAACTCCCTTTCATGAGGACCATAAGTGTTTTTATGAATAAAACTTTGCATATGCACTCGTCTATCAATAGTTCCCTCTACCCACTTTTTTGTGTCTGTGGTCAATGCAATGCTTGTGAAAAATGTGTCCCTTACCTCAGTGCTTGCTCGTGCAATGTTTGCTTACATGCAGGTATGTTGATAGTTGATGCCATAATAAACCCCTCGTGACTGGTGATCGCAATCCCAGATTTTTCTCCTTCTCACTCTGAACATCTTGAAAAACATGCTCCTAAAATGTCTCTTGTTTGGCATGCCTGTTATACAAATTGCCCACAGTTCCCTATCAGGTTGTAAAAACGGCTCCCACATATGCCAGTTATCACACCTAATCTCACCTACAATGTTCCTCACCTGCAATAGTGCATGCACAACCAGGTAGATCTCTTCAAGAAGAAAGTTTTGCTTCTGCCGTAGTTGCTTAGGAACATGGTTATATGGGAAAGTTTGTAATTATCAGTGGATTGAAGTGCCGTAAATACAAATACACAACTTTCGGCAGCAGCAGTTTATTGAAAAAGGGTGGTAAGCGGGACGAGTTGCTATGTGACATCTTGGCAATGACATTTGTTTTCACTTCTGTGTCCCCGTCTTTGGGTTGTTGCCAATAAGCTGTTTACTAACAGACAAAACAGGTACCAAAGCCGAGAAAACGGGTATAGCTGCCTAATATACTTTTATACAATACAATCTGTGACATTACGAATCGGGAATGCTAAAATAGTATAAATAAAACTTGTCTAAGCATTTTCATGAAGCAAACAGTAAGGAACATACATATTGTTACAAGAAAGAAGAATACGTCTCCATAGTGGATCCGAGATGAAGAAGTGTGTTGCCTGCAGCCGATGTCGGTGCTGTCATGGCCATGGCCACCATTATGTAAATAGATCGCTTCACTCTCAACAATCGTTCGCCTCATTTCTCCTGGCGCCACGTAGCATGTTTTGGTGAAAGTGCGGGGTATCATCCGTGGCCTGCCCTTCACCTTCACTCACTCACTGCCCCTGAACATCCGTCGATGCTTCCTGGATTGTGTCGGCCTGCCGCAGCCCTGGTGAGGCATGAACGCGCACACCCCCAGCTTCGTGTCCCCAGCCAATGACCTGCAATGAACTGCCGACGTGACAAGCCGCGACGTGAAGAGACGAAACGCTGTTCCCCTGCCCGAGTCCCCGGCACGATCCAGTGGTTTTCGACATTTCATGGTGGCGTCGATGGCATCGCTGTTCTGGGCCTATCTTAATCCAGCCCTACATCGCCATCGGTGGCGGAAGGACTTCACTATGTATAGTCACATACCAATAGAAATAAAATTCTTGCTGGAAGTTCTTCTGGCCACAGGTGTTAAAAACGACACTTTTTGGGGGGCTACTTGAACTCAGAAATTTTGTTCTGCCTGTCTGTGTTTTTTAAGTAACACAGACAGGCAGACCAAAATTTTATGGCGGGAACTTACGGCGGGTAGAGCAATCCATCCTTAGAAAAATTCCTCAGGGCACTTAAGTCTGGCTAAGGGTGGAAGCGTTACGACTTCATCTGCAATACTTCTATAGGGTTTGTGTGCTACTACGTGATGTTTGCATATGTGAGTTTAAAGACTACACCTTTTGAGCAGCATGAAGTTTCTGGCGCATTTTGTTCTTGTCGCTGCATTAAAATTTTCCCCATGGTTGTGCCACACCCAGAAGTGCATGATCAGAGTGGCCAGGCCAAAAGACAATGTTTATTGACCTGCTTGGACTTCACAAGAACGAAAGGTAAGAGGGAAAAGAAGCTGAGCAGGCAGAGTGGTGCCTCAGCAGCGGTGGTAACGAAGCAGTCCATGGCATTTCTCTTTCCATAGACTGTAATGCTCCATGTGGTTCATATACGTGTGGAACATTGCAGCTCGGGAGGCGAGAGGTCAGCAAGCTGGGTGGCACCGCTCGGTGGATCGAGTTCCGCGTCCTCGTACCGGAAGGTTTGGTGCGGGCCCTTATCTGGGGGCTAGCAGAAACAGCCGCAGCCGAGGATACTTGGCTGGTGCTCCCCATGAGCTGCTCCGTGTGACAGTTAACAAACCCATTATCTGTGTCGAAAGACGCGCCCGTGATTGAACGTACCTTTGCAAAGCGGTCGTAATTGCGAATGTGCACTGATCTGTAGTCGCAGAGTTCCAGCTGGCATCAGCAGACTGGACTGTTTCAGTTGTCCAGCTCCTGGTAGGAAAACACATCCAGTCTGGTGTGCATTTCTGTTGGCCAGCATCCAGACTGCATCTGTGTGAGTTTACATGGAGAAGTGTGTTTTGCTAAAACAGGCACACTTCTTAGCCACCTTCAGTGATAGCTTGCAGTGTTCAAAGGTCATGACCATACAAAATGGTTTGGAAGCTACATCACAGAAGTAATTTCTGCTAGCCACTGAAAAGCAGTCCATTGGTGAGCCTGCTTTTGGTGAAATACAAACATTTTTGCGGCCGTCCTCTGATATTCTTTAGGTGCTGACCAGGAACGAATGGTTTAACATAAAAAATACATCTAAGGTGAAAAACCGAGACCCAGCTGCCTCCTTGCTACAAAAAATCCGCTGTACCCTAACAGCGGTGCAGCAAGTTTTTCTGTGCTTGTAATAACTATCAGAAGTTACGGTTGCACCTAAGACCTTAAAGGGCTCCTGAGATGGGGTTTTTGGGGGGTCTATGGCATCGGAGCGCAACGGCTATTTCTTGAACTAATCGTGACGTAATAGTGCGCTCTTGATTTAATCATTTTTTATGAGCGTAAAAACACCAGAAAGCCACAAAAAACATTTGTATGTGTGCATTTACACAGTTGCACATATTTGTTTTATACCGGAGTGTAAAGCACTTACACACTGGGTCAAACCGGGCTTCACGCTCCTCCGTTCTCGGCGGAAGGATACAGTGAGCGCAGGAACAACGACGCTCGCAGCGTGATCGCTCAGCGCTGTGGGCTTGGTGTGAGAGTTTCATCAGTTTTCTTTGCATTGTTTGGTGTGAGAGTTTCATCAGTTTTCTTTGCATTTGTTTTCGGATGCTGTACCCGAGAGGATTATTTGCACCATCTGTGCTTCGAGCGTAGCCTCAACGTTGTCTAAGTTATGTGGTTGTAACGAACGGCACGCCAAGGGAGCGCAGTGCCGCTGCCGAAGGCGGTAGTTCCTCACGCAGCGCTTGAACGACGCCAAGCACTGCTCGTGATCACGAGGCACACGCTCAAGTTCGCTCAAGCGGGCTGAATAAATCAGTACAAGCCCAAACGCTGTGGCAGATGATTCGCTGCACCGGTCGCGAAAAGGGGAGCGCATGCGCATCCCGTAACGACAACTCCAGCCAAAGAGTTTCATCTCATTGCTTCCCATCAAGTCATGGTCGCAGGAAAGTGGTTTGGTGCGCCCGCCCTTCTGAATGAACCGTGTTGCCGAGTGTTCTTAGCGAGCTTTACCGTTTACCATGTTAATTGAAGCAAGAGTAGCCGTTTGCCACTGAAAACGAAACGATTGCACTCTGCGGTTTCTTCATTCCGGCTTACCGGCTGCCAAGTAGCGACATCTGGCGAATGCGTCTCAAAGCAAATGACACAAAAGTCTGTTGCCCAGAACTATTCGCTTACGTTTGAAATAGCTTGAATCTTGGACGTCTTAGATTAAACTCTCACGATACAACAATTTTCTTTCAAAAGAGCTGTAACGTCTGCCGTAGAGCTTAAAAAATAGAAAACATGACGTTGACGCCGCCATCTAGTGGGAACAATTAGCACCAAGTATTGCATTAACCAGAATTCACGCCTCCGCTAATTATTTTGATATAAAATGAGTAAGATATATTGTATTGATTCTGGAGTTACCGATATGTTTGGCCACCTTTTCATAGTTTTTCTCACCTGACTCGAAAGTTCGCCCATCTCGCATTTTTCACTGGATATCACTTTGGGTGGGTGTTCTTTTGGAACTTTACGGCACAGCAAATGCACTGCGCTCGGCGCTTCATACAAGCAATTTTAGTTGATGTTTATTACATTCTTGCTAAATGATGATCAGGAGTACGATAAATGACTTTTTTTTTTCGAAGAGCAAGCAAAATCTCCGCCCCTACTCCAGACTCCCACGCTTCCAATGGTTCAGATGCGTTTATGAACTGGCATAGCTCTTTTATGCTTTTAGAATCGTGTTGGGTTTATTTTTTAGTCAAATGCTCTACACTCCTAAACGTTATGGATGGATAACTTTTTCTATCGTACACTGCTGTTTAATAGCTGCATGAGCAGGAGTTGCAATGTGGAAATGCAAGTGGAGATATGTAACATTTTGTTGGAAAATAGCTAAACCTGGACCCAGTGCGGCTAAAGGAAAAGTTTCTCATACTTTTGTGTTGTCAGGGAATGTAAGGTACTACAATTACCAAACGCCCATTGCTGATCAGGAAAAGCATTCATGGTACAAGCATGGGGTCCATGAAGATCATCTTTGGGTGACAAAGCGCGTACGCTCTGCAGAGTTCGGTTATTCATGATAACTACCTTGGAATTGTATTTTCCCTTGTTCGGTGGTCGTGTTGTTTTTCTGCCCAATTAATCGTATTCATCAGCAACTGTCATAAGTTTAGCTCAGAAAGATTATATTGCAGTGTTAACAGCGTTGCAATCGCTTCAACTAAAGTTTATCGTGAGAGCAGGTCGTAGAGTTGCACACGGTTTGTTCGCTCCGCATTCGAGGTGCGCGCTTCCCGAGGCATGAGTAATCGGTGAAAATAACGTTCAAGGTGGCATAGAAAATACGTATTTTCTTCTCGATACCGATTTTTATGTCAGTCAGCGCCATACCGGTAATGTTTGCATCACGGAACTGCGGAGTGCCACCAACACCACCACAACTACTACTGCTGCTTGTAACAGCTGGAGTCAGCATCGCCTACTGTAGCAGTGAACTAATACCTAGAATCCAGTGTTGTGTTCTTCCACAGGTGATAAAAACCAAACAGAGCAAGCACACAAGCACTAACACCAAACCACTTTGGTTCATTGGGTAACGCACAGGCACCGAACAGAAGCATGGAAAGAGCGGAGCACTTACCAGCCCAGAGCTGCGGTTGGGGCGTTCGCTTCATAGATTGCAGTGCTATTGGGTCGTAAAAAGCAAAATGAAGGCGCCTGCCCTCACAAAAGAAAATGGTGTCCTAGCTATGCCGATATTCGTTAGGTCGGATGTATGTCCTTGCTGCTTTATGAACATGTCATCTGTTGTTACAAGACAACTGCACCAAAATTAGGCTATTATGTCGTGAAGATATCCTGCAGTTCGCTATTATGCTGTAAATGTGCTTCCATATGTTCCAATAACTTTGGTTGTTAACACATAAGTTTTCTCCATCAAAGTTGAACGTGACCTTCAAAAAACAACAACGTGCCCGTCAAATGTATTGAATTTTTCAGGGTGAAGGAGACAAGCCATACTAAAAGGTACCTCGTAGTGCAATTTAAAGTTTTGTATGTCGGCAGAACTTTGGAATGGCCCAAACAATAAGACTGCCCTGCTCCACTATGGTATAGTTCTGTTCCGCTGAAGGACGGGCGTAGGCGACCACTCAGTTCCTCTGGTGAAAATCAAGTTGCCGCTAGACCGCGCCGATGCCTTGCCCACTGGCTTCCGTGTGATGAATAGATGAATTCATTAAAATGGTAAAGCATGAGGCTTGATGTCAGGGTGTCTGAATCGCCCATTCATAATATTCCTTTGAAATTAAAGTTGCGCCAGAACAGAGAAGGTAAGGCAGAGAGAAAAAAACTGGTAAAATTCTGTATTATTCGGCAGAAGTACGATGCTAGCTCGAGGAAGTTGTGGAGGGTTTTCTATTGTGGATGGGGAAAATGTAAAACGGGTAAAATCTTATTAGCATCAGGTTGTATTCCGTTTTTGCACGGTTTTTTTAACGAAAGGACATTTTTCGTGTTTGAGTTGTGGTCCCGCACTTGATAGACGCGTCAGTATTGTATCTAAACACTGCAGGTATTCCTCAAGTGAAGTTCCAAAACAACGTCGTCTGGGTAGTATAGACAGATTTTCCATTGGAGGTGGCTGAGAACACTGTTGATCAATGCAAAGCCCAATATCATCAGTCACGAATTCAAAAACACCATCCAGAGGGACAAGCGCCGCTTTTTTTCTAATCTTTGTGCATAATATCCCGCACGCAAATTGAGTCTTGAGAAGTGCTCCTCTCCTTGTACACTGTCCGAAGCGTCATCGATGTGAGGCGTCGGATATGCATGTTAGGGAGTTTATACTAAGTGCACGGTGATAGACGCAGAAGAGAACACAGGTCGTTTTTCTGCACCAGCAAGGCTGGTGGCGACCACAAACTAGATTACTGGTGATAAAATCCGGATTGGGCGTACCGGAAACAAGTTTTATAGTTTTACGTTCCTGTGAGGACGTGAATACGGTCAGTGGCGTACTGGGGCACCTATTTCGATTTGAGCAGTAACTGTCCTTTTGAGAGCGCAGGTACACACATCAAAGCTTGTAACCTATCTTGCCAAAACCTTCAGAAATTGTTAGCTCTGCATTCTCCTAAGTTCAGAGCTGATGGCAGCAGCAAGCTTAGAGACGCCATCCGAGCAAACTAGGTCACCTCATGTGCAAAGACGTTTGTTGGTGAGAGAGGACAGAAAGGGGCTTAGTCCGCCTGTGTAAAGAAGTAATGGTCATGCCTTGTGAGAGCAACATTGGCTCAAAGGGGGTGTTCAGTGTGGCCAGAGCAAGACATCTATGTCCGAGGCACAGAGGGCGCATGTACATGGCAATTCCACGGGGAAGCAGCTGCTTGATGGTGACATTAGGTCTCTTCGATTTGGCCTGCACTTTCTGCATGAGTTCAGGATGAGTTCAGCCAGTTCAGCGCAGGCGCCGCCACTGCAGAACCGGTCCTGCACTTTTGTCGTCTGCTTCTGCACCTCCTCCCTGGGAGGTGCAGGGAAAGCGTGAACTCATCCTGCACTCTCTGCACCGTCGGTAAATCGAAGAGAAAAGTGCAGGCGCCGCGCGCTGCACTCGAAAATCGAAGAGACGAGTGCTGCACTACCTGAATGAGTGCAGCGAGTGCAGTAAAATCGAAGACACCTATTAACACATCACCTTCAAAAATGTCATCCGGGTATACAGTCAGTACTTGCTTGTAGCCAGGCAGGGGAATATGGTTAGTGCGTAGTGTCAAGAGCTGATGCCTCGAATTACCAGCAGATCACTGCTCCGTACTCGTCTTTCAAATGGCTGGTAAGTGAGAAGTGATAGCCACTGACCCATCCAAGACTAAGTTCCTGAGAGAACTGTGACAAAACTGCAAAGTGGCAGTCTTCCCTGATGATGACACGTGGTTTAAAAGATGTGACAGGCAGTAAGAGATGTCTGTTGGCAACACATAACGAAAGGGAAGAGTAGGGGTTCTTGACCATTTGTAGACGAGCACATAGATCTGTATGCATGGGAGAAAAACTGGGTCCGGTGTCCACTCAGGCCTGCGCAGCAATTCCTTCGAATATGATGTGTGACTCATTTCAGAGGCTCGCTGGGGGAGATATAATGAATTCGTGCAATGTGGTCCGCTCCAGAAACTGCATTCACCTAGTTTTCCCAATGGTGGTTCGGTTCACTTGAGACGAACGAACAGGGGAGATGAAGCTACCCAAAGGGGAGGCTGAACGATGTTTTGGGTTAATGTAGCTGCGTGGCTGTTTAGAAAAATTTTGAGATCATGAAAAACACTGTCGAAGTAACCATGTAGGTCCTTGGTCCCCTTCCCTAGCCCACCATGGGGAACTAAAGCCCGGCTGCAGCTTAACTCAGTTAACCCTGGATATGCAAAGTGAAAACTTTGTTTGCTAAGTCTTTTTTTTACTTGGACCTGTGAGTTTGCTTAAATATTATACTATTCATCCAAATCCTGCTTTTGTCTGCGATTGTTGTCAGGCATCTGGCGTTTCCGAGCCAAACAGCTGGCTCTTCCTCAGTATTTGACGCCATCTTCGCGCGCTTGGGATTGCGGACCCTCCCCAGTGAGGCAGAACGCTGGGTGATATCAAAGGGGTGGTCAGACTGCGCTTGCCGACGACAGCTCAAAGCCTCCATCTTGCGTGAAACCGCCAGAAAAAGCGTCCGGTTCTCGCTCTCATCCGTGGCCAAGTTATAGGCATACGCCGCACTCCTCTTAGACGCCTCCTAGCAAGGCATGCGGCGAATCACGTGGTGGGGCTGCGATGCAGCTGCCAGAATACATGCGTGAAGCCGCCGGCGGCGGCGGAGTGCAGCGTGGCTAGTCACGTGATGCATTGCCAAGGCTACACCACTGCAGTGGTCAGGTGCAGGTCAAATTTCTACGACGGCGAAATTCGTTCGGCCAAGTAAAGGTTTGTTTTAAAGTCAGGGCAAAGTACTACAGGTCTCGCGTTACATCCGATGTCTCCCTGTACGTCTGGAGCTGAAGTTACTGCCTGCGACGAAAAACACCACCATCGTTACCGCCCGATTTTGGCTGCAGTTAGGCGTCCCATCGGGGCCCTTCCAACACATTCGGAACAGAGCTTCTATGTCATTTTAGAATAAAATTTGTTTGCCTCAGTGACAGACTACATGAAGCACTACGCAGAGATCGCTGCTTTTCCGAAGGGGGATTCAGAAGAGGTTGCTAAGTTCTTCATCTACCTATTGGGTGCCACATGGAGCCCCCAGAGTCTTGATCAGAAACTGCGGGACGAGCTGCACCATGTAGCTCAAGCAAGAGGTCTTGCGCTACAGCAACATGAATCCAAGAACGAGGGCGCACCACCCCTTAATAAGTGAACTAACGGAACGCTGAGCAGGATGATTGCGGATATGCTGTAATATAGGTCGACGTGGAACGTAAGACGCGGCACGAAGTTCTGCCTTATGTCACGTTTGTGTATAACACAGCTACTGACGAAACTACGCAGATGGCACCGTTCGATCTTGTCTGTGGAAGACGGCTGACCATGATGTTTAAAGGGACGGACAACCGATTTTTGTCGCGTATATGTTCTCTAGCTTATAAGGAAGCCAGCGTTTTATGTAGCCCGGTAACCACAAGCAATTTCTAAAGAAATTGGCGGAAATAATTTTAATTTGGCAGCAAACTTCCTGAAATCGGAAGGGTGGTGGTTCGTAGTGTCGAAACTGGACACTACAATATGTGTCCCTGTCACGTGACCTGCAAACCTAGCAGCTACTGTAACTGCTAAAACGTTTATTTACGTATACAAAACCTTTTATCACAAGTATTTGTGCAAGGTTAAATTGTATATGTATTTCTAAACGTTATTTTATAGACACCGTGCCCGCCGTCGCTGGGTTGCTCTCAGTGTCGCTAACTGAGCCTCCATGCCCAGAATCAACGGCAGCATTCAGTAAACAGACCCAGTGAAGAAGCTTTGACGATTCTGCCTGGGTCTGGGGCGTTTTTTCTGCCAAAATATTTGATTTCAATTTCCAAATACGCCAGCAGCAGCTTAAAAAAACGTCGCGCCGGGGGAGAATCGAACTTCCCACCTCCACAACGTGAAGCCAGATTCTGCCTATCGTCTATCCGAACAGATGGCGCATTCGTGCAAAATAGACCGCTGCATTAAAAACATAAATGAACAGGAAAGCCGGTGATTCAAACTTTTATACCTGGGGACAAGTTTTTAAATATCGTTTTTCATTGCGCATACAGACAAAAGTATGTTGCCGAGCTACTGTATGTCATGGTTGCCAGCATCATTTTTGGGAGGGACGCATACGGCTCGTAGATCTAAAAAATTCGATTTAAAAAGTTCTAGGGCGCTACCAACAAAACCGTTTCTTGTCAAGGTGCTTTAAGTGATGCCCTTTAATTTCGGATGGAGAATATATACTCGACAAAAATTGGTTGTCTCTCCCTTTAACTGCATGCTGCCACGCGTAGCACCCGAGGCCATCAATGCTGATGTATGGGGATACCGTCCACATGTGGAGGATGCCGGCCAGCTTGCTCGAGTTAGTACAACGGACATGCACCTGGTGGATGTAGGACGCCAGATCCTCCAATTCCGAGACTCCTATTACCCGGGTGATCTTGTGTTGGTTTGGATCCCGTTTAGACGGTGCGGACTCAGTGAGAAGCTGATGCGATGGTGTTTCGAACCCTACCGAATTCAGCGACGTTTTGGCCAACTTATCTAAGAGATTGTCCCTGGCAGTGACTCCGGCACATAACAGCGCCCGCACACGGCTCGAGGTCATCCACATCGTTCCAATCAAGACTGCTGTTTTATTTTAGCATCGACTCAATGCGTTCTTGGAGGGTTATGCCGCAACTATGTTCTGTGTTTTGTAGCGTGAGCTACAAAACAGAGAACATAGTGGCCGAGGTGGAGCCGAGGTGGAGGCTGTGGCCGAGGTGGAGCAGCTTCGCGTGGCTCCTGGAGAGCCGTACTGCGCATGCGGGAGGAACAGTGACGTCACACGGCGCACAGCTCGTGCGCCGGAGCCGCCGCGCGCGCCTCTCCGGTCTGTGCATTTAAGAGGAGTGATGTCATTGGCGCTCCAGACGCACTGGTGCCGGCGCGTGCCCAGCTGTGCGCCTCCGTTGCGCAGTAGCCGAGTCTGACGCTGCGCCGGAGCCGCTTGATAGCGCCTCTCATTTTGTGCGCATGCGCAGAGGTATTAGTCGGTGTACACGTATAGCGGGGCGTTCCCAGACAACCAAGAAAGCTAAGAATAACCAGCTGAACCTTAGCTCACGCTACATATATTCTGGCACAGCCGAGCTAAGCCACTGCTAATTTTTTGTTTAGTTGTCCGTTTGGTTGCCAGCGTCCGGTCATGGATGACAGTCTTGTGTATAGTTGATGCGAAGCGTGTTTTCCTCTCTTTTTTGTATTCCACATAAGGTAGCTTATTTACCAGGAAGAGAATTGCACCCTGTCGTCACTTGACTAGAACGCTCTTTGTTTTCTATGTGATGCGACTGTTTTAAAAGTAAAGCGCCATAATATAAATTCTCGAATGCGAACCTCCAGGGCATGTGATTCGGCGACGCTCCTCTATGCACATCATTATTGTTACTGCTACTTCGCCGCTTTGGCATTCTTTGAGTTGTTAGCGCAGCAAAAGTTCGCTCCAATAAACTCTTGTTCCTTGAAGAAACCTGCATCGTCCTTGGTACGCTACAATATACCTACATGGATAGCATGTCGAAGAGAGTTCGAGACCTTTCAGTGACGCCATTAGTTTGAAAGGGGTGACTGCTGGTACTTGTATAAACAGTTGACTTCTTGAAGCACTTCAGGTAGGATTTGGGATAGGAAGGCCCTGCCGCGTTTACTTAAGAGGACGCTAGGTGCACCGATGCGCAAGGTGACGTTTTGTGAAAAAGGGGGTGCGGGCCCGGCACGGGCTGAAAAAAATCGGCATAAGCAGTGGTCTACTCCAAACGTCACTACAGAGAGAGAAGCAAGCTTGATTGATTAGGGTCATGGCTTATAGCGTCTATTAGGAACAGAATACTGCAGATGAAGTTGCATTTTGTAATTACACTTTCTGAAGACATTAAGTTCAGCGACCCTTGCGGTGCATAAAAAAGGAAACGCGATATTAGAGCACAGATCTTTGAGCTGATGCCGCGTAAACGACTTGGCATCCCAATCGTCAGAGCCAAAATGAAATTTGATGGCACCCAGAAGCCATGGAAACAGAACTGGAGGTTGAGAAAATGAATGAATTAAACCTTTGCTATTCCATTAGTCACGCTGGAAATTTGTGGGGTTGACAGGCTCGTGAGGGTATAAATTGTATAGTGCCTGCAATCAAAGTGGGTACCGAGCAAAGTGACTATTTACTAACGGGTGCTATACGTTTGCTTCGGTATTTACTGAAGGTTGATAAAAACTGTCAGGATTTACTGGCTTGAAAGTAAAACCAGGATAAAAACAGCAGGATGTATTACCAGGGAAATAATTTTAGAGTTCTCGAAGCAAAAATCATCCTACTTGGTTTATACGCTGCATTAGAGGTCATCATCATCATTTTCAGCACAAGGAGCAACAACCTATCCGGGCCCACCGCATGACATAGGCTTTACCCACTGACACCAGACTACTATTACCCCAAGTCTTCTCAGCCCATTTACTGTACCTCAGTTTTGTTATCTCACCCCCCGATTGCGCTCATCGCAAGGTACAGGGGTCATAGAATGAGGGATCCATCTTTTTAAGGCTTCATTTGAGTTGCAGTGCCATTAAGGATGTGTATTCCTTCTTTCAGTACCGTTATTTGTTTAGGTGTCCGTATGCGTAGCATCCGTACAACCATTGAGTTCCATACTAATATATACTAGAGGAAAATCTGTCCCTGCAGTCGCGGGCTGCCGTGGGTGGTGCCATTGCCGCTAGCAACATTCCTCGACTACTTGGCTTAGCTAGCCATATGGCTTCTTTTTTGTCTCGAAGCCAAAATCAACAAAAAAGAGGTAACATTTTTTTTATTCATCTTCATTGAAGCTTCTAATTAATCACTGACAAATTGATATTTTTGAGGTTCAATTTTAAATCACAAAACAAATTGCATTAACATCTACAGTAACATTGTTGCTTTTTGCAGCTAGAGTAAACTTTTTAGCCTGTTCACTATCCCTGCCAAGGAAAAGTGGAACGTGCCTGCCAGATACATGACGGAACACTCCCTGAAGCGCGGCTCCCATACACAGTGGCGCCAGATTTCCCTCTAGTGTATATTAGTATGAAACTATATGCGTGTAACCGATGCGCCCCCTCTTGTCCGTCGCCCAGATTACAATACCAGCCAACCCCGCTTTTTTCGCCTAATCTAAGCAAAGACGCCTTGTACCCCCTTTAATATCTAATGCACGTAGTTCGTTGTCTAACCTCCAGTGTTACTCCTAAAAATTATTTCACAATGGCTCATAAACTAACTTAAGTTTTTTTAACGTTTATTGAAATACTCCTACTTTCTGCCCCTTCTGTCATCACCGGAAGTACACACCACCGAAGCAGACTTTGCTTCCGATCAGGTAGACTGCTCCTCCGTTTTCTTACGGAATGCTTGCTGCACAGAGCCGAGAAAATACAAACACGCTATTAAATTTGTTTGGAAGGATTAAATTAGGCCTAACATTTTACCCACATAGTTATTCACTGCATTGTTACAATATTTGATTACCTGCAGTTAAGGGAAAATCTGTATACCTATGCTTTACATTTAGCAATTACCTCAATAACTTACCTTTCAACTAAGCTCTCTCACAAGAGGTCCTGAAGCTTGTTTAGTTTATTCCGGCTCAACCTCAATAAGTTGATGTCATCAGTAAATCTCAATTGAATACGCTATTACAGCAGTGCTGTTTAGCAAATCGCTATTTTTTGTGTCCGTAGCTAAAAATACTCAAAAATGCTGAGCACACGCGAGCGCATACCTCGCGGCTACCGCCATCAGTTAACAAAACAAAGTAAATGCAAGAAAAGCGCTTGTGTGTGCGCGCCATGCGGTGACCGCCCAGCGTCCCCGGCGCACGTTTATCAAGCCCAGCATACCCACTTAGGGAGACTGACCAAAAAAACGCCAGAGTTCGCCGTAATCGTGGCAACACTTGCTCGGAACGAGAAAGACTCCAAGGAAGCTAACAACTATAGCAGCAATGATGGAGTAAAGGTCGTGGTGGCAGCGAAGAAGCCAATCGGCTGCAATCGGGGGCTCAAACCGTCGTGATGGTCCTGAAGGTTGCGTACAGCTATGCTTCCTTCAAGGCTTGCGTGTTAGTGTGAACTTCCTTCATTTCTTCCCTCTTATTTCTATACGTCCGCCCTTAGTCCTAATAAAGCGTCCTAAGCACTCATCTCGAAAGACAGCGGACAATTTCGAAAAGAGCGTATCTACCTGCCTTACACAATTCCCAATATAGAAAACTTTACACTATTTGTTGTAGGATTGGCACTCTTTGGTATCCGCCCTCCCAGGCGAACATATGCAACTGGTTATCAGTTGGAATTAGCTGGTCCCAACTGGTCCTAGCTTGGAATGAGCTTGTTCAGGTTGGTCCCAGCTGGGAATAAGCTTGTTCAGACAGGTCCCAGCTACAAACGAGCGGGTCCGAACTGGTCCCAGCAGGGAATGAGGTGGTCCTAACAGGTAATGAACCGGTCCCATCACCGAAGACCACCGCTCCGAATTGGCATGAATGAAGCTCGAATGAATTCTCAGCAAGAAGAAACCAACAGGCGAGCAGCTGAAAATAAACTGGTATGAGCGGATCCCAACTGAAATGAATTCACAGCCACCTGGTGGTCCAGCTGGCATCAAAGGCTGATATTAGGTCACGTTGTGATCTGATTTAAAAATTGCGTGTTTGAAAGGGCAATGTTTTTGTTGAAATACATCCGGTTCGCGAGTTGCAATATTTCGACTTAAGGATACCAGAAAAATGTCTTAGTTAACGTTGTGAAAGCGCCGGGATTTGATTAAACTTATTCGGTCCAACGCGGCGCGGTCAATGCACGCTATGGTCGCAACAAATTAAAATTCTGCGGGGTCGATTCTACCCTCACAGCAGTTAGGATAGTTTTTATTGCATACGGGCTTACATAGGATGCAAGCGACAAAATAATTCTCTAGCGAGCGGCTGTCCGCAAATGTGACCGTGATATTCCTGCAGTGAAGACAAAGCCCGCCAAACGAGCGGCCGTGACGATTTGGTGAGTCTATCATGCGGCCTGTGTGCTATATGTTCCCCAAAAGCATTGCGTAGCCTCCCGTACATCCTGATATACACCATTTTTTATAAGCAGCCGGGAAAGGAGGAAAATACTCGCAAACCAGTTCTCTAAACCGCCCGCGCGCCCTCCGCTTCTGGTGGACCAGCGTTGCCTGTGCGCGCTGGGCTGTTAACACCGCTCGGCGCTGGTGGGCTCCGCTGCGTAGTGCAAGAGTGTTTCTCACCACGCTCTTAGTTCTTTCGGAACTTTCAACTGTTTTAGCCAATGCTGCGGGGCCGTTCAAGGCGCAAACGTCGCTTAGTCAGCACTGTCCGGTGGTAGGTTATCGAACAAGAAGAGAAATAGAGAAAAAGCCGCCGACAGCACACATCTGCACGACACTGTCTGGAGAAAATGCAGTGCGATTGCGACGTGTTTTTGCTGCATCGCTTCCCAACGAACACCAAGTTGAGATATCGGTGAGCGCCGTCGATAAACCGCAACGACTTTGTACCAATGACCAACTCTAGGCTTTGTTCGGTGCACTTCTCGGACGGTAAGCAGACGGAGCAAAATTCATTTATCACACCTGAAGCTGCGACAGGGGTGCAAAACGAATCCTCCTGAAATATTAGAAGTAACTTTATTATATACAGTACAATATTGATTGATTGAATAATTAATTGATTTATTATGGGATTTAACGCACCGACGCTTCACAGGCGGTGAGGCGCACCGTAGTGGAGGGCTCCGGATTAATTTTGACCACCTGGGGATCTTTAACCTGCGCGGTTACAATACAACATTACAATAAGTTCTGGTTCCTTGTATTGAATTTAAAATAACGTACATTTTTTGATCATAATAGTGATGGATATTAAACAATCCCCTTTCCTTTCAATCTAGCCTTTAAAATCACGGCGTTTTGTTTACTTTTTTTCAAGCGAACGCATTACATTGCCAACCGATATGAAAAGATAACTTTCTCCATCGTACCCTGCTGGTCGATAGCAGGATAAGCAGGCAGCACGGTGTGGAAACGCAGCTCGAGATACGCTCCATCGTACCCTGCTGGTCGATAGCAGGATAAGCAGGCAGCACGATGTGGAAACGCAGCTCGAGATACGCTATCGCTTAATTTGGAATAGGTCAACCTTTTCACAACGTGGTCAAAGGAAAATTTTCTCACCCTTTTGCGTTGTCGTGGAATTTAAAGTACTCCAATTAAAAGACAGCCACTGCTAATCGTGTAAAGCATTCATGGTGCAAATAGAGGGTCCACAAGGATGGGCTCCGAGCGACAGGACACATATGCGCTGCGCAAAGTTAGGCCAATCATGATGACAACCTTCGAATAGCAATTTGACTGGTTTTGCGGTCATGTTACTTTTCCGCCCAGGTAGTTTTGTTTCGTCAGTAACCGTCATAAGTCTAGTTCAGAAAGGTTATATTGCATTGCAACGTCAACAGCGAGGCAATCGTCTCGTCGAAAGTCCCTTGCGAGCGCGAGTCAGCGTGAGCTCCGCATTTGACGTGCGCGCTTCCGTACACATGACTAATCGGTGATCATAACAAGCATCGTGACATTTAATATACGTAATTACTCCCCCATATCAGTTTTTATCTCAGTCAGCGCCCTGCCGCTAGCGTTTGCATCGCGGAACTGCGGAGCGCCACCGGCACCACCACCACCAGTGCTACTGCAGCTCGCAACAGCAGTGGTCGGCATCTTCCACTCTGGCAGCGAATTAGGACCTAAAATCCGTCCGCAGATGGTGAAAACAAAACAGCACACACACACACACAAGCACTGAAACCGCTCAATTAACGCGAAAGCACCACGGTTCACTCGGTAATGCACGGCCACCGAACACAGGCACGGAAAGGACGCAGCACTTGACAGCCCAGCGCGGCGGTTTCGGCGCAGGCTTCATAGACGGCGCTAGCGTCTGGGCAGAAAAAGCAAATGGTGGCGCCCACCTCTAGCAAGGAAAACGGTGTATAACAATGCTCGTATTACGGCTACAGCGTCTACTGGGGCAAAAGGTTTCTTACAATGTATACATACCACGCAAAATTTCTTTCGTAAGAGTCAGATTTTTTGGTCTCCTGGTTGGCCTCAATATGATATAATGGTAGTAACCCTTACCAATAACGTACCCAAATCCACACGCCTACCCGTTTTTGCACAAAGCATCCTTACTAACAATTCTCGCATTGCCGGTCAGTGGTGCTCACCAGTGAACAGAACAGCGGCTGTCGGATGTTCAATGCCGATGCGGTTCACATCTAGTGCGCGGTCAACACATCCACGCGTTTTATACGTTGCTTTTGTGCGTAGTGCGTAAGGAGCCTGCAGTGTTCCACCACCTTCTTTCTTCTCCAGAGTCAGCACACGTCAGAATTCATCTTCGTTATCTAAATAATTACACCGAGCATCGGCGAACATGACTTCGTGCCATTTCCTCCTCCTTGGGCAAATCGGAAGTGATAAAAGCTCTCGAACGCATTGGTTGAGGCGTGCAGACATACCTTTTAAAGGGACACTGAAGTTATTTGTAAACAATGCGGGATTACGAGCGCAAACTGTAGTCCGGAGTCCCTGGGCCCTGTTTCGACCACTCTGTGCGCGTTTACGCGAATTTATTTACTAAAAAAATCAATTCGAAAATGCTGTCCTCCTCTCTTTACGCTCGCCCATTTTCTGTGGCGTTTTCGTGTGACGTCAGCAGGAGAGGAGCTGACAATTGGCTGCGCTACTGCACGGCTCGCCGACCTTCCGCGACCGAGTCAGTCGGCCCACCGTTTAGTCCGCCGGCCGCCGACGGGTCGTCGCAATTCGCTCAATCAGTTGAAACTAAGCCACAACACGTTTGGGAATGGAATAATGCGCCTTTCTTTACTTCGTTAGTTTGTACACTGTATCTAGCTCCAAGTCAAGGTTGCTTCACACAAGCGCTGCGCAAGCGCACATGCGACGCTTCGCTGACTGGTACGCCAGTAGGAAAATATAAGGCCACTTGAAGGGGGAGAAGAGTGATTGATTGATTGATTGATTGTGGGGGTTTAACGCGCCGACGCAACGCAGGCGATGAGGCGCGCCGTAGTGGAGGGCTCCGGATTAATTTTGAGCACCTGGGGATCTTTAACGTGCGCCGAAATCTCGTACACACGGGCGTTTTTGCTTTTCGCCTCCATCAGAAAAGCGGCCGCCGCGGCCGGGAATCGAACCCGCGACCTCGTGCTCAGCAGCGCAACGCCTTAGCCACTGAGCCACCGCGGCGGGTGGGGGGGGGGGAGAAGAGTGAGCGAAGTCAATATAGGTACTAAGGAAATAAAATCAACTGATATTTTTACCGTACAGGGTAAAACTAGGGTGCGGGAAGCACTTTTTTGCGCTGGGCGGACAAGCAGAGCGGTCAGCAGCACGACTACGCATCTGCGAACGCTTTCCTGTCTACGAAATGCAATTGCTAGACGTGAGCTATTGTGGAAACACGGGGGATGCTTACTGCACGAGCGCAATACAACAAATAGTCACCTATGCTGCGTGAAATACTAAAACTAAATAAAAGTGTAAACTGGTTATACATTATATACCTTATATATTCCGTCGCCGCCAGCGGCCCTTCGTGGCCTAGTCGTCTGGGGCGCTAGGTGTGTCATCGCAAGTGTTTTGCCAGTCACAGGTTCGAATCGCCGCGGGTACATGCTTTTTTTTTATGAGTTAACTTTTTCGTTTTTCGCCGATGTTTTCTATACTGAGTTCACCTTTTTTTGGGCCGCAACGTTCATTGCTCCACGAACTAGTCCACAGAACTCGCGCAGGCTGGCACTGGCGCGCTAGCGAGTTCTCGTTGGCGGGCTGTTGCCATAAGCACCGACTGCTTGCGGGCAGTGGGCACAGGCCAGAATCAACAGACCCTTGGCCTGGTGCGAACACGCTTTTTACGATACAGGCATGAGCGAGGCAAGCTCCAAATATGAGGGAAAGGCGCATGATTTTGAGCGTCTTCGGGGTGCGCAGGGCGTTCATGCACTGCGTAGGTTTCGGCTAGTGAATGCTACGATTCCAAACCGTCCTAGGAGGCTTATCTTTATGCATTTTTACAGCTGACAACATGGCAGAAGCGCGGTACGATGATTACTGAGTTATTGAGAATGCCCATCCAACGACGCCAGCGAATGTCAAACATGTTGTTTTACAAACCGAAAACGAAACCGAAACTTGTTTGATTGCTAACCTTGGGCATCGTCCAATCACGGCGCCCCCTCCTCCCAACGTCACAGCTTAGTTTGTGCGGCCGCCGCAAACCGGGCATGGTAGTTTTTCTTCTTTCGCGCTTTGTAAAATAATTGCCGATTTTTCAACCGGATAAACGATGAAAAGTGTGCTATTTTGAGCCAGTCTACACAGTGCAAGCAAAAACGGGAGCTTGACAAATTCACTTCAGTGTCCCTTTAAATGTTCTGCCTTACCTAAAATCTTGAAGGCTTTTGATGATGACAAGCTGAAAATTCGGTCAAGCCTATGCCATCGAACGGCGCAATATTTTATCCAAAGCAGATCATTTATCGCGTATAAAATGCAACATACACAACATTCGTTCATAACCAGTGTCATGATTAAGGGGGAAATCCCCCTTAGGAATAAAGATAACGAGGCATAGTGGAGCCAGAGGCCGACGAAGATGAAGACGAAGAAAGAGAATTCAAATTTCCCGCCAAGAAGGCCTGACTAATGACGAGGTGCCGCGATGGAGGCACGTGCAGAAATACCCAGTGTGGCGGTGACCCTTGCGGCGGACAAGGCCACAGCGAATGCAACTGTGCCGCGACAGCCGGGCAAATGCTATTTAATCCCGGGGCACAGGCCGGGAGGGAGAGAGATTAGAAGAACGCCACAGCAGGAAGGTCAGGTGGCACGAGTCCGAGGAACAAGCCGGGGGTACGAGGCCACGCCATCGACCAGAGCCCCGTCAGCCTGGGCCGGAGTGGACCGACGTGGCATCGGCTCCCACTTACGCATCGTACCACCAACCTGCGCTTTGGTGGCCCCAGCGGCGACGGTGGGGCGCCTGCGTACAGCGAGCACGCACCGTCAACTAACGCCTTGGAGGACCCCACGCGGCGACGTTCCCGGAGCTCCCCGGTGCTACCTGCTACCACGGCGACGGCCCCGAGGCCAGGGGTTGCTTCCTGCTACGAGGGCTACCACGAGGGGTAGCTGAAGAGCTGTCCACCGTGTGACTACCGCGCACAACTACGTCGGTGCCACCACCATGGGCACCACGGCAGCGGAGAACTACGACTACCAGTGTGTCACGGCCACGCTACGGGTACGACGTCAGCGCCGGAGACAGCGGTAGGCCCGTCCGCTAGAGAATTGGGATTATATGACCATTGTTGCTAGGATTGTTAATATGGACGTTGTATAGGCTGGAACTAGAACGGGTTGCTTTATTAGGGACTTTATTGTAATTACTTTTGGTTTGGTTTGTTGGCTTTTCTGGGTTCTTGTTAGGGATTAATATTTAGGAATTTCTTTGGTTGAGTTCTTTGTTTGCTTTGTTGTTTATTTTGCTTAGGGGTTGTAGTTGTGCATAATAAATGTGTGCTGTGGTAAACGTGCCAACGATTCTTCCGTGTCCATCTCTCTGAGCTGGTCGAGACGTGCCACAAAACGTGACAACCAGTTAGCGATATTCTTGTTTTTGCTACTTCAAGCGTCGTCCTTAAAGGTGTTGTGCCACCAAATTTGTTGCTTCCGAATTCTTTGTTGCACACGTTTTATATTTCGTTAGAAAGCATGATGCATGCTCTCACATGCACATATTCTGAGTAAAAAATTTATTATCGCACGATGTATGTGAACAAGATTCGGTTTCGGTATCTGGGCGCCGATTCAAGCAGTGACGTCACAGAGTTGCGAGGACGCTCTGCCACGTGTGTCTACCACGCGGCGCTGCGGTACGTTGCGACTTTACTGTGACGTCTGCTCCCCCACACATGTGCGTCACCACGGAAGTGAACACGCCGACTCGTCATGTCAAGCCGCGACAGCTCCGACACGGACTCTTTGTCTGCATCTGAGGATGCAGACAAATGAAAACTATGGATATGCAAACCATGGAAATTCAATTGGATATGCAAACCATGCCCCTTAAAAAAAATCTGCCCCGCCGCGAATTGAACCCGCAACGTTGACTGAGCTGGCGCGCCGCGCGAGACCACTGCGCCACTGCACAAATGGTTTCACGCCGCGAAATAGCCGGTGTACTAGATGGAGGCCCATCCTTGGAGTCGTACGTCGGAGTTCACTAGCTAGTTTACATAATTCCTGGCTAGTAAACTCAAATTTCTTAAATAGCGCTTCCTCAGCAAGGTTCCGTGAAGCCCCCGCAATAGCTTACCGCCATCAACTCTTCTCCTTCGCGAAAGCGCTCGCAAAAATAAGTGTGCCCGGCTGCGACTACGATTTTGCACTGTAGGGATAGTGCTTGCGGTACGTTGGTTTTACGTTTTACGTTTAAAACCTTTGCCGCTACTTATCTTTTATTACCCAAATTACCGTACGTAACTCTTCTTCTGCACGAAACTGACCTTACATTTTCTACAGGCAGGCCGATCGCACACGCATTCCGGGGTGGCGGCGTCGCCGATGAGCACGGCCGAAGCGTCGAACGCCAAAATACGGATCTCATTAACGCTAGTGTTGAGTTGTATGGACTTCATGGACCTTACTGAGTTTATTACACTCCAGAAACTAACAAAATAGAGCCAAGTTCATTGCGCAACGCATTGTCGGGCCGGAGTTTTCGCTTCTCGGTCGCTTCTCGGACGACCAGTCAGGCGACCGGTTTTGTTGGCGTCTTCGGTCGGCGAGGCAGTTACTACGGCGACTTTCCATCGGCCGACGTGTTGGTGTCGCCGTCGGCGTAGTGTGACAACGCGGTCTGGCAATTCGGCAGTTGGCCGATGGTTTGGCGACTCGTCGGCGTCGCGTCGTCGTCGCCGTCGTGTCGGCCTAGTGTGTCTGATACGCCTAATGCGGCTCAACAATGCCATTTGTCCTGGGGAGGGAGGCCTCGTTGCCACCATCACTTAAGAATGTTTAACTCTTTGTGATCTATTCATGTTTAACCTTTTGTGACCCTACCTATTTCCTGTTAAATTGCTAGCTTCTGTGAAATGCTCTTTTGTGCCCCCTATCTATTCTCTTGACCCGCGGGGGGCACACCCATCTTCACTTCCCCCCGAACCAGTCTCAGCAGTCACTGAATACCTCAGTGTATACTCTTCCCTTTCTTTTCAAACCGCGGTTGTCCAGTTTCCCCCATTGTCTGAACTTGCAGCCCGCGCGGCATACGTTGACCCGTCATGGTGCAACCTTGAACGCTGCTTTGTTAACACAACCCCTTTTTCTCTCTCTCGCTCCCCCCCCCCCCTTTTATTTTTCTTGTTTGTTTGTTGATGTTGTAACATAGGCGTAGCCTGACTGTATGCACACTCCCCATTTCCGAAACATTTTCCACTCTTTCTCACAGTTTTATGCAAACCTATATAAGAAATGTGTTCAAAATGTTTGTGATCTATTCATGTTTGTGATCTCTTTGTGATCTATTCATGTTTAACCTTTTGTGACCCTACCTATTTCCTGTTAAAATTGCTAGCTTCTGTGAAATGCTCTTTTGAGCCCCCTATCTATTCTCTTGACCAGCGAGGGGCACACCCATCTTCGCTTCCCCCCGAACCAGTCTCAGCAGTCACTGAATACCTCAGTGTATACTCTTCCCTTTCTTTTCAAACCGCGGTTGTCCAGTTTCCCCCATTGTCTGAACTTGCAGCCCGCGCGGCATACGTTGACCCGTCATGGTGCAACCTTGAACGCTGCTTTGTTAACACAACCCCTTTTTCTCTCTCTCGCTCCCCCCCCCCCTTTTATTTTTCTTGTTTGTTTGTTGATGTTGTAACATAGGCGTAGCCTGACTGTATGCACACTCCCCATTTCCGAAACATTTTCCGCTCTTTCTCACAGTTTTATGCAAACCTATATAAGAAATGTGTTCAAAATGTTTGTGATCTATTCATGTTTGTGATCTCTTTGTGATCTATTCATGTTTAACCTTTTGTGACCCTACCTATTTCCTGTTAAAATTGCTAGCTTCTGTGAAATGCTCTTTTGAGCCCCCTATCTATTCTCTTGACCAGCGGGGGGCACACCCATCTTCGCTTCCCCCCGAACCAGTCTCAGCAGTCACTGAATACCTCAGTGTATACTCTTCCCTTTCTTTTCAAACCGCAGTTGTCCAGTTTCCCCCATTGTCTGAACTGGCAGCCCGCGCGGCATACGTTGACCCGTCGTGGTGCAACCTTGAACGCTGCATTGTTAACACGACCCCTTTTTCTCTCTCTCGCTCCCCCCCCCTTTTTTTATTTTTTATTTTTCTTGTTTGTTTGTTGATGTTGTAACATAGGCGTAGCCTGACTGTATGCACACTCCCCATTTCCGAAACATTTTCCGCTCTTTCTCACAGTTTTATGCAAACCTATATAAGAAATGTGTTCAAAATGTTTGCGACAGCAAAATCATGTAACTTTACTCTGATGAAGGCAAGTCCCGTTGCCGCTACGTAAGTAAACATTGTTTGTTATTGTTCTTGCTGTGTATCCGACTCTTTACTTATACTATTTCTGCGCGCTTTGTGAGTTTATCTTTTTCTAGATTTATATATATATATATATATATATATATATATATATATTGTGAGCATTCGCGACCACACTCCCGGAGGTGGAGAACTCCAGAGGACAATTCCCGCACCTCGTCTTCATCTGTACATACTCATCAGCACCAGCCATGCGGTACTGTTCCATCATCTTCTACGGACATGATCATCATCATCGTGTACTCTGCGGTGCTTGCGGCTCGAACGCCTCAGTAAACGCCGTTCCTAGCCCTTGTCTCTCAATATATATTGTAGTGGGGTTTATTTGGAAGGCCAAGAAACAGAGATGAAGCAACCGAAGCGAGGGAAGCCAGAACTGATCACGATAAGGCATGCTGCGCACTTTATGGGTAGGGATTGTCTTGGGTCAGCTCGGGATTCGGCCTGAGCTTGAATACCTTGACCTGGAGCTCTCTTCTTCGTTACAAGATATATATATATATATATATATATATATATATATATATATATATATATATATATATATATATATATATATGTATATAGAAATAAGGGTTGGCAGTCAAGAAGACATCGGAAAGCAAAGGGGAGGTTGTGGTAGGCCATTGAAACAGATCAAGAATTTGGATAGAAAGAAAGAAAGCGAAGAAAAAATGCCCGCCAGGTGGGATCCGAACCCACGACCTCCAGAATACCTGTCTGGTATTCTGGTATTCTGGTATTCTGGACCGGTATTCTGGAGGTCGTGGGTTCGGATCCCACCTGGCGGGCATTTTTTCTTCGCTTTCTTTCTTTCTTTCCAAATTCTTGATCTGTTTCAATGGCCTACCACAACCTCCCCTTTGCTTTCCGAGGTCTTCTTGACTGCCAACCCTTATTTCTGTGTTATTTCTACGAGTCCCTCATTTCCTATTCTGATTCGCTACATATATATATATATATATATATATGTGTGTGTGTGTGTGTGTGTGTGTGTGTGTGTGTGTGTGTGTGTGTGTGTGTGTATTTATTTATATATACCCTAACCCTCCCCTCGAGTAATCCGGTACCAACCTTTTTTTGCGGGTGTCTTGGCATGGACGACCGCGTTGCGATGGGTTTGCCATGTGCTTGTTCGCGTGGCGCCATCTGCGCTCTTAGTCGTAAGCCAGGCAGCAGTGCTTGACGGCGGTTGCTTCAAATTTCGGAATATGTTTTTGTAATGAGATCCTTTTTCTGCGTGATATTGTATTTTCTCTGCCAAATAGCTCAGTCCCAGTTGATGAGGGGCACTGCTAGAGGGTGTTCTTTACTTGATGTAATTGTGTGCTATTTTAAGTTTTTGCGTGTTTCTGTGAGAAATGGCACTGCTGGGCTTGAACTGGCGAGAATGGTGCAGGCTTGAGGAAGCTCATACTTCTTTCCTTTCTCGGGAAAGAGGGAGTACATGTGATTGGGTCGGAGAATTTTGTAGTCCTCCCGCCAGCGGCATAAGATCAAGCCCTTCAGAACTGAAGACCCAGCAGACTTCTCTCGTTCACATAGTCGTCATCATCATCAACCTACCTACGTCCACTGCAGGGAAAAGGCCTGTTCCATAGATCTCCAATTATCCCGGTCCTCTGCTAAATGCGACCAATTTATCCCCGCAACCTTGTTGATCTCATCTGCCCTTCTAACGTTTCTGCCACCACCTGGCACGCTTGCCTTCTCTAGGGATCCATTGTCGTACCCTTAATGACCAACGGTTATCTTGCCTTCCCATTACATGCCCTTCCCCACGCACCATTCTTAATTTCTACTAATATGTCCTTAACACGTGTTTGTTCCCTGACCTACTGTGCTCTCTTGTTGTCCCTTAACGGTACACCATTCATTTTCGGTTTCATTGCTGGCTGAGCCGTCCTCAGTTTAAGTTGAACCATTTTAGTGATCCTCCAAGTTTTTGCCCCGTAGGTGAGTACCGGTAAGATGCAGCTGTCATACACTTTCTTTTTCGGGGACAATGGTAGGCTGCTATTCATTATCTGAGAAGGCCTGCCGTATGTTCTCCACCCCATTCTTATCCTTCTAATTATCTCTGCCTCGTGGTTTGGAACCGGGGTCACTGCTTGGCCTAAGTAGACATATTCGCTCACCGCTTCCACTGCCTCGCCACCTATGTCAAACCGCTGCGCTCTCCCGAGGTTATTCAGCATTACTTTAGTTTTCTGCATAATATTTTCAGGACCACGGTTTTACTCTGCGTGTCCAGTGCGGTAAGCATGCTTTCGTGCCCTGTCAGGCAACCTCGTCAGCAAATCTGAGGTTACTTAGGTATTCTCCATTAACACTTCCGACCACCTGTCCCGAATCCAACGTTCCGAACACTTGTCGTAAACCTGCTGTGAATAACATAGTCAAGATTTTGTCTCCTTTTCTGACGCGCTTTCCTATAGATACTTTATTTTTATTTATTTATTTATGCTTACTGCAGACCCCAATTTGGGGCTATGGTAGGAGTCAGCATTCACAGAACAAAAAATAGCAAATAAACAGATCAACAAAGCAATACAACATAAGAACAGTTAACGCAAATCATCAAGGGCAAGTAAAAGGTTTTCCAGCGGAAGGTAGCGAATATCACCGGACAATTCATTCCAGAGTTCGGCAGTGAAAGGGAAAAAACTAAATTTCAATGCGTTGGTTCGAAAATGGTAAGGCTTGATATTAGGGTGGTGATTCCTTCTAGTTATGGACGGCGAGGCAAATGAGATGTAGGTATTGTCAGGCATGCGATAGACTGAGTTAATAAAACAGTAAAGGAATTTCATAGAATCGTTTAGTCGGCGCGTGGGTAGTGTGGTGAGTTTAAGAGAAGACAGGGCAAAGAAAGGTAAAAAGTAGTGGTCATAGCGATTACAAATAAATCAGATAGGTTTTTTTAATCGATTTCACCCTGCTTGTGTGGGTTCCATACTGGGCATGCGTATTCAAGTACAGCAGGAATCAGTGTTTTATACATTAGTAATTTAGTGCTTTTTTGGCATCGGGACAGTGTTCGTCTTAAATAACCGATTTTTTTTTAATTTTGTGCAGATAAAAGCAATATGCTGAGACCAAGATAGATTGCTGGGAAGAACAACAACAAAATATTTGTATTCTGTTACTTTTTTAATGTGGATCCGTTAAACGAGTACGTGAAGCAGGAAGGTGAGATACTATTCGTGAAAGACATAAGCTCGGATTTGTTGATATTGATACTCATTTGCCAAGTTGCGCACTATTCACAAAATTTAGTAAATGAGTCATTTAGACGATGATGAGCTTCTGGAGAGTCAATGGGTTTATACAAAGCACAATCATCCGCGTACAGACCAATTTTGGAGGTGACGTGGTTAGGCAAATGGTTTATATATAGTAGAAACAGTAACGGGCCAACTACAGAACTTTGCGGAACGCCTGATCTAAAACTACAATTTTTGGAGTCAGTCGAGTTATCACAAACGTATTGCGAGCGCTCAGAAAGAAAATTAGAAATCTGAGTAACTAGTTGTGGGTTGTTTATTATGGTGTTTAATTTACATAGTAATTTAGAGTGAAGTACAGTGTCGAACGCTTTCGAGAAGTCAATGAATAGTGCGTCAACCTGATTACCAATGTCCATGTTAACTGCGTAACAATATTATAACTTCGTCTGAATCCATGTTGGAAGTTAGACGAAAGATTGTTAGATGCGAGAAATGCAATAATATGTGTGTAAATAATATGCTGTAATAGCTTGCAGGAATAATGGGTAAGAGAGATAGGCCTGTAATTGCTGAAGACTTGCTTGTCACCAGATTGATGTAAAGGTACTATTTTGCCATTTCTCCAAGATCTAGGAAAGGTACCAGATTTTACGCATTTATTGAAAATTATTGTGGGGTATTGAGAGGTCCAATGAGTAGCGAACGAGAAACATGTTAAGGATACCATCGGGCCCATAACATTTTTTTGTGTCCAAATTAAGTATAAGATTGAACACGCCCTCTTCAGTGGTTACTACATCGCGGATTGGAGACGTTGGATTCGAGGTGGAAAAAGAAGGAGCAACAAGATTGTCGACTGTAAAGACAGACTGAAAGAACGAGTTAAAAGTGAGTGTTCGAAATTTCCGCTGGATCATCTACGATTCTGTGGTTTATTTTGAAAGAATTGCAGGAAGCCTTGCGGGGCTGGACCGAGCGCCAGAACTTGCGGTGCTTCTCGGATAGTAAACGTTGCAGTTGAACACGAAAAAATAAATCTTTATGTATATTTTGCTGCTCTAGAAGTTCCCTCTTGGCCTCAGTAAACCTGATGCTACTTTCTGGATTGCTGAATGATTTGCAGCGCCAAAGTCTCTGGACTTAGATAAGTGTAAAAGATCATGGTTCATCCAGGGAACATCAGTGTTTTTCTTTAGTCTTTGTAGGGATAAAATCTTAATGCAAGATTTTACTGGCTTTTAAAAAGTGATAGTTAGTGTATCAATGTCACCTGAAGCACTGAGTAGCACAAAATCATCGTACGCATCCACCAAAGCGTCTAAAGCAGAGAGGTGATCCGCACGTTCAAAGTCAGGAAACGAAGTGAAAATATATTGCGGTTTATTGATTACGCATGCGAGGGAAACGAGAACAGCCTGATGGTCAGACAGGCCATCAATTATTTAAAAGTTAAAGCCATTATTCGAAAGGTCGGAGCTTAAAAATAAGAGATCGAGAACAGCATTCAACCTGGTGGCACCATGAACAATTTGAGTTAAGCCGAAGGATACTGTAAAGTATACCAGTTCTCTGCAAATGTTAATTTCGCAACGATCACACGTAAGGGAAGGCCAGTGGATTCGTGGGGCGTTAAAATCACCCATGCGAATGAATTTCGATGCACTAAAATGGCACTCGTACATGAAGTTAAGAATATGTAATGTTTCAATAGTCGCGGCAGGAGGCCGATAGAAAACACTAATGACATTTGAACATTTGTCGAGGCAAATCTTGCACCAAACATACTCGGTGATGGAGGACGATAGTGCTGGGGTTCCAGCGTAGAGATCCTCTATTACCCTTAAAGGGACCCTGCAACACTCTTTGAGCACTGCAAGTAAACCTGCGCGACGTTTAGATTACACTGCCTCAAATACCTGAGCCAAATAATACACGCGCACGTGAAGCGGTGAGCGCGCAAATCGCCCTGAAAGACGCCGAAAAAATTCCCCGCATTTCCCCGAGGGGAAGAATGTGAAAGTGCGAATGCACGAGTTGAATTTGCGCGGTTCGTTAATGTTCGCGAAAGAGAGATCACACACACACATACAACTACAAAGAAAGAAAGATGCATTTATTCACAGACACCTATTTGTGTTGTCGTTGTACTTGATTGCTAGAGAGGATCTCAGCTTTGAAATTTCGTGTCAGTACTCCTTTAAGCAGGTGCATTAGCCCTTCTCTCGCCCGATTCTTGGCCAATCCCCCACGTAGGTATGTGCCATGTCAGCGGCCAGGCAGCGCGCGCCCATCTCCCCCCGTTGCCAAGGAAGACGAGGAGATTCCTGGCCAATCCCCCACGTGGGTGTGTGCTATGTCAGCGGCCAGGCTGCGCGCGCCCATCTCCACGTGCGCGGACATCGCCGGTGGACGCAGGTTCAGGGTCGCTTAAGAAGTGCATTGAACTTAAAACCAACTGCGCTCTCTTCAGTTCTCCTCATTATGCGCCCCTGCCATAGCCTAAGCGACGTCACTCAGGCCATGGCTGCCCGATCGGCTGTCACTGGTCAAGTTCGCGGCTGATTTCTCCCATTTCCGCTGTCGTCATCGCTGTGTACGAACCTCTTCTATGCCGGAACCTGTAGGCACAGTTTTGCCGTTTCTTTGTGTTTTGAGTGCGCGCGGAGTTTGAGTGATGAGCTCAATACTTCCCTTTCAACGGGACCACTCGACTACAAACGTTTATTGCTTCAAAAACGCCCTACCGGCCCGAGCGGCCCTTGCGAGCAGGCACCCATGCCTGCTGTTTTGTGCACCCAGACCGAAAATAGGCGCCTCTACGTTGCGGAGAAGGAGAATACTCCCTGGCCTGTGATGTACGGAAGGCCGCCGAAGAGAACGCCGCGAGCCGCCACCCTCTCCGGGAGAAATCGCGCAGCTTCCGTTGCGTTGTCCGCGGTCGAGTTGAGAGGAAACGATTATGCGCGATTTTTCATCGCGCGTAGTTTCGGTGATAGTGAACGGATTTTCATTATTCTTGCGGGAGGAGATTGCTGGGACAATGGAAGTTACCCCAAAATACATTCCTAGCAATCGATGGTAACTGTTGCAGGGTCCCTTTAAGTAATGCTCGTCCACACCCTGATTTCACCATGCCGGAATGAATTGAGAGGTTTTGACCGAGTCAAGTGCTTTCTTCTAATCTATGAAGAATATATGTAGGGGTTGAGTATACTCCGCGCATTTCTCCGCCGCCTTATTGATCGTGTGAATATAGTTTATTGTTGAATAGTCGTTCCCGTCAACCTAATGAACCCTGCTTGTTCATTAGATTGACAGAAATCTTAGGCGGCAGAAATTCTGTTAGCGATTACCTTGGTATGTACCTTGTAGCCGTTTCGCAGTAAGCTGATCGGTCTGTAATTTTTCAAGTCCTTCTTGTCACTTTTCTTATGAATTAGGGTGATGTTCGTGTTCTTCCAAGGGTCTAGTACACTCGCGGTCATTAGGCATTGCGTAAAAGGTTTGCCAGTTTTTCTAGTATAATTTCTCCTCCATCCTTCAAGAGGTCTGCTGTTATCTGGTCCTCAGCAGGTGGTTTGCCCCCTTATATTTATTTCAAAGCTTTCTTTACTTCTTCTGTCGTTACTGGCGGTATGTCTAGTTCGTCTGAACTACTTCCCCGTTAATTTTTATCCTGGATGTCGTGGCTACTGTACGGGTATCTATAGAACTTCTGGGGTACTATACCTATTTTATCCCCATATGTGATGACACGCCTTGCTTGCCTCTAAGCGCATACATCTGATTTTTCCCCATGCCTTTAGACGCCTCTTCACTGCTTTCAGGCTGCTTCCGTTCTTTACAGCATGCTCTATCCTCTCTATATTATACTTCCGTGTATCAGCTTTCTTACGCTTATTAATTAACTTCGAAAGCTCCGTTAGTTCTATTTTGTCATCCGGGGTGGAGAATGTCATCCTTTACCGTTTCCTAATTAAATCTTTCGTCTCCTGGGAAAGTTTAACAGTGTCCTGTCTAGCAATCGTACCTCCGACGTCTACTCCACACACTGTGATGTAATGCGTGTATGATTGTCGCTGGCTTCCTTTGTCGAAAACTCTGCTTTCTCGGTTACAGCTGTATATCGGTTCTGCAGCGTGATTCTGAATTTTTCAACTTTCCGTCTTAGTGTTATCTCGGTGATTGGCTTCTTTCGTACAAGCTTGTTACGGTCCCTCTTCAAATCTGGCCTAATTCGAGATCTTACCATACGGTGGCCACGACACCTTATCCTTCCGAGCACTTCCACATCCTGCACGACGCCAGGGATATCGCATATTATGAAGTCTATTTCATTTTTATGCTCCCATTTCAGGCTCCTCCACGTCCACTTCCGGCTCTCCCGTTTGCGGAAGAAGGTATTCATGCTGCGTAAATTATTCCGTTCTGAGAACTCGACTAATAAGTCCCCTTTGTTATTTCTGTAACCCCGACCATACTTCGCAACTTCCTAGTCTTGAACCTGATTCTTGCCTACTTTGTCATTGATTTGGCGCGATATAGTAGCTGTGTAGAAAGAGAATATTTAACCACATAAGCCATAGCTGATATTTCCAGCAACTGAGACATTAGTTTGGATAAAAAAAATGATACTCAGCAATGTGACATGTTCACACATTATTACAAGCATTAAAATACAAGGAGCACAATTAACCTTGTTCAAGGAATATACATACAACCAAAACGCGTTCGATTCAGCAGACACCACAGAAGCACTGGAAGCATTGGGAACACGAACTAGAGGAGACTTCGTTAGGCCTTTTGATGACATATAAATGCAACGAACGGTCGTAATAATCCACCGGACAAAAATCGAACAGTTCAGATAAGAGCGGGAGGTAAACCTGGAGATAATCTCACCAAAAGTTCTCACAGCGTGTCAGGAATGGTAGTACAATAGGTCTGACTGGGAGAAAGCTGGACGGGGCATGAATGACAAATATTTCAGGTAGTTGAAATTTGCAGACGACATGGTATTGCTCTGTGGGTATGCAGAACAGCTGCAAGAAATGCCTCACGACTTGTAGTCAGAAAGCCTGTCCTAGGCTTAAAGGGGCACTGACACAAAATTTTGAAGGCGAGATAACTTCGGAGATAGATTGGTGGGAACACATATACATCATCTGCAAAATATCAGCGGTGAATACAGCCTAGAACACATTTAAAATCAATTTTGAAGTGTGCGAAACGCAACCGAGCGGCCAGCAAAGGACCACGCGCAAGTGTAAATAAACAACATCCAAACACGTTACGAGTTTGTGTTTGCCGCTTCCGCACTGCCGGCTCGCCGCTCCAATCGGAGGGCCGGAGGGCGGAGCTTCTGCTCTCGAGAACGAACGACCCGATCGTTGGCGGCGGAGGCGCCGTGATTTCGTCAGCTCATCGGGCAGCTGACCGCGACCAAAGTTCTACAGCGATTCCAGGCACTCTGTTTCTATTACTGTTTATTACCATTGGATGCGGAAACGCGCCGGAGGCACGAAAAGCCCACTGAGCAAGCCGCACGGTCGCTGTGCAGGCGGCGGCCACGGCCGCGAAGTGGCCCACGCCGGCGCAGGTAGCTCGAGTGATAGCTTGTTACCGCTGCACGAAATTGTCCCCAAGTCCCGACCATGGTGGCTTACATGAGAAAGGAGTTAATGATGCCATGGCGGGTTGCATTAAAAATTGTCATCTGCACCGCTTACGAGAGCGGCACTCGAATATCCGCCGCAGTGCTAAGCCGAACACATCTGTAGGCGGACCTGTAGGCAGACCGGCCGGCTGCTCCCAGCGCGCGTCTTGCCACCCACCGTCTCGAGCGTCGCGCGTCGTCCGTTAGCCGCGGTAGCATTTGCACTCGCAACGCCTGCGTCACATCCACGGTCGCTTTTTAATTAGGCGCCTCACGAGATCAGTACGGGGGGGCATTCGCAGTAACTGCCGTCGATGCGGATTCGACAGTGCTACGGCGGCTCTGCTCTGTAACTGTGATATCCCTCCGACGGTCACGTGGTTAGCTTTGTTCCCACAAAATCCACAAAATCCATCGTTTCGCGGCACTCGCTGAAACCGAAACTGCGACTGGCCGCATTGAAAATGCCTCTAATTAAACAACCGTCGCACGCTGAAGCAAATTAGGTTTCTACAGGTTATAAGTAGGTCATTAGCTACTTATCGCAACAAAAAAAACAAGATGCAAAATTTTTGTGTCAGTGCCCCTTTAAGGGTAAATATGGCTTAATAAAGATGCTGGTAGGAGAAACCGGGAGGTAAGTTCACTTTCACAATTAGTCTTAGGGCGGTGAAGGGAACTGTCGCCGCTGGAAAATGTCTTGTGCTGGGCTGCAGACACTACCGCTAATGTTATTTCAACAAACGTTTATTCAGTGTGCCGAAGACTATACATCGATCCCTTACATCCTTACATCCCTTACATCCCTTACATCCCTTACAGTGTGCCGAAGACTATACATCGACTATACATCGATGTTTAGCATGAGCATTATTGTTACGAGATGCTGCGTACTATGGCACTAGATGCTGCCTGATCACGGCTGCTAATGCCCGCAGTTTTGCGCTAAAATGTGCGAGCCACCTCTGCTCCAGCGTGATTAGTTGGAGCTTGCTTTCAGCAGCAGTGCCGGAATCATAGAATATCAGCTATAAAGCTCTGTACAAACAGCGTAGTGAGTCTACTTGTTTTAGGGGCGGAGTACCTTAGGAACGCAGAATATCTGTCCGCGTCCGTGGGCACTCGCAAAAAATCACACAGGCACCGGCAGGATGCGAGCCTGTGTCTGGTAGACCAGACAGAGTTAGTGTCAGTCGTTTTACCCATGGGGTTAGAATGAGACCGTGAGTTAGAACCCGAGAGGCAAACGGCTTACTGCCTCGCCTGTAACGGTGCGGAGTACCTTAGCACCTTCCACTGTGCGTCCGCGTCCATCCGTGCGCACACCACCATCAAGCGAAATTCGATCACACAGTACAGCCGTGCACTCGGGGTCGGTGATGGCTAGAACAATGGCCACCTCCTCTGCTCGACGCGCCTCTCGAGTCCACACAATCGCTGCCGTCCGTGTTGCACCGGTCGCTGCCCCTACGACTGCTGCGGCCAATGCCCTTCTGCAATCTGGATACTCTGCCGCATCCACAAACACAGCACCCCTGTCTATGGCATGGAGATCGGTGAGCGCCTTGGTCCCCGCCACCCCTTATTTAACACGTGTATCATATTTCTTGGCACCGGACATGCACGTAACCGTCTGCTAATTGCTTCCGGTACAGGCACGTCTGTATCCTAGGGTCCCATTTCCTTTGGCCCCAGGCCTAGGTCACGCAGCACTTGTCTGCCCGTTCTTGTTCCGATAGCTGCACGAGCTGGATGGTACTCTGTGCCTCAGCGATTTCTTCCAAGGTTTTATGCACTTCCAGGGCCAGGAAAGTTTCGGTGCTTGTGCAGTCTAGAAGTCCGAGTGCTGCCTTTTACTTTTTGCGTATGAGCGCGTTGATCTGATTACAGTTAAGGCTGAAAGTTGGGCTAGTTGGTGTTGGCTTGGAAACATTGTATTAGCGAAAAACGGACAGGGACCTGGAAAGAATTAGACGGGACAATCGCCAGACTTCAACTGAACAGCTTTTACTTGAGACAGGTTATTTTATTACGCTCGCACTACCTCCAGTTGTGGAAAGCACAACGTACGTAATGTGGCTGATAGCGAAGGATTGCACTAGCCGGGTGAGGATTTCTTCCTTCATGCCTGCTTTTCTGTTTAGCAGCCTCTTGATGAGGCGAATTGTCGTGGTGAATTTAGCCGCGAGACGGTCGGCCGTCTCGGCGTTCACTCGTTCGCGCTCAATCAGCTTCCCCAGCACTCGGATCTTCTCTACCTCCGGGATCGTGTCAGCGCCGCTCGTCTTGATCTTTTTCTCTTGCTTTCTCGCAGGATCGTTGCCTTTCGTATTCCTAGCTGCTCCTTTCGGTGGAATATACAACAGCTCGGAGTTGCTTGCAGAGAAGACGAGCCCGGACCTGTCCAGCTGCTCCTCGATAGTGTCAACCGCCTCTTGCAATGTACCCTCTATGTGTCCGTGGCTTCCACCTGGGACCCATAGCGTTCTGTCATCGGCATTGATGGTGTGTCGGACCCCCACGATTCGCGAGAGCTGCTCGGCCACCCCATTCATTACAAGGTTTAAAAGTAATGGCGAGATGACCTAGCCCTGGGGGGTCCCTACACTGCCGAGCTGCTTCTCTTTGAGCCGCAGGTCACGGGCGTTGATCTCGGTGGTCCGCCTGTCAAAAAATTCTTGATGTAGGCACACGTTCTCTTGTCCATGTTTATTTCATTTTCCAGCTGTATCATCGCGTCCTGAGTTCCGAGCTTGTTTTGAAACCCGATGAAAGTGTTTGGGTAAAGCCCCGAATCTTCCAGGTACCTCTGCCACCTGTCCATGAGAAGATGCTCCAACGCTTTTCCCACAGAGGATGTAAGCGAGATCGGCCCGAGGTTCTCAGTGTTGGGTGGCGTGCACGGTTCGGCAATAAAGATGGTCTTGGCAGCTTCCCATTGCTGGGGCTGTGACCGGGCTCACCAGCATTTGTTCAAGTGTGCCGCGAGGTTCCCGATTACCGCTTCGTTGAGATTTTCCAGCGCTCTATTCGTAACTCGGTCGGGACCAGCGGCGGATTTGCTGTAGAGATCGTGCAGAGCAACCCTCACTTCCCATACTTCAATGACTCGAGCTAGCCACTCTGTGGGAGCGACCTGCTGGTACTTGTCGTCGAGGCGTTTCTTCACCCCATGTTCCCCGCGCTCGGTCAGCGCCCTGTGGATGATCTTGGCCACGTTGTTGTGCTGGCGCGTCTTGGTCGGGGCCTCGTTCAAAAAATTACGCCCACCTCCCCTCGCGGGAACCCTGGTGTGATGCAACGCATCAAGGGGTTTTCATTGGCGTTTCCGTTGTGTTGATTGCGTGTATGGCAAGGGTTCTCACGCGATGGGGCGGTTGGCGTAATTTTAAATTTTCACCATGCAATTCATGCAATGCACATGCACATGCAAATGAGAGACTATGGATGTGTGTGTTTAGGTACAGTGTTTGGCATGTTGCTAAATGGGTCACGGCATGCCATTCACTAAAGGGACTGTCGCATGAAGACGTCGCCGAGTACTGTGAGAGAGAGCAACCGCAAGCACAGACGACCGTCGACTGAGCGCGCCGGAGCGCGGCACTCCGCTTATATGCGCAGTTCGCTATGGGAGAGACGAGGGAAGGAGAGGCCCAGCAGTGCGGACGCCTACGCCGCGACGCAGGAATGACAGAAGCAAGAGCATGAGATTTAATTTAATCCCCCCTTGTGGGTGCGTGCCCATATCATCATCGTCATCCTCTTCATTATCATCATCATCTTTACGCGTGACGGACGCCGACAACGGCTAGTCTTTCGGCGCAGGACTTATCCCTGGACGCCTTCCTGAGGAATGGTGTGACGGCCGTTCCTGTGGCTATGGTCCCTACGAATGGCGGAGCGATCCGGCTTAAAAATTTCAAAACTATTCGAGTGAGCACTTCATGAACGTGAAGGAAGGAGACCATACGGGAAGGGCGGAATCGTCTGCAAATCTTCGGATAAGACCTGCTTAATCGATCTTCTGAAGTGCTCGACCTTCGCATCGTTCCCGGTGAGTCCTTTTGTCCCCTCCCACCTAGCCTGCACAAAAGGAATAGTCCGAGGTGTAGACACGGAGATTTCGCCCAGCGAGCTCCTTGAGCAGTTTCGGGATGCCGGGGTAATCTCGGTGTACCGTTGCTCCTGTGTAGTGGAGAGTACCACTATTCCAACAGAATCGGTGATCGCAACCTTCGCGGGTACATCGTGCCCATCGGAAATCAAAGTCTGGCCTCTCATCTACAGGGTAGAACCGTTGTCCCTCCGACCCCATCAATGCCGGAACTGCTGGCGCTTCGGAGACAGCGCAGGGTCATGCAAGTCAGCATCGCGCTGCTGCAATTGCGGGGGCGAGCATTTGGCTAGCCAATGTACCGCGGACGACTTCTCCTGTTGCCTTTGTGGAGCGTCTCACACCGCTGATTATTCCAACTGCCCGGCCCGCTCTTCTGAAATCAGTATCCTTGAAGTTCTTGAAAAGCGCCGTTGCTCTCGCAAGGAGGCGGTAGCGATAGTTAAAGAGAGAACGCATGGATATGCAGGTGCTGCTGCCCGCCATGCACCATCCAACGAAGCTTCCCTTGCAAAAGCGATAGCGCTTGCTCTCAAAGAAGTGCTACCGGAGGTTTCACGGAACATGGTTGCGTCTGTAACGGAGCAGGTGTCCAATCTTTTGGCAGCACAAACACATCAAATTGCGCAGACACTCTCTCTGCTCGTGGCTCCCTTCCGGCAGCAGGGTTGCTTGCAATCCTCATCTCCGCCTCCCAGGGATCAAGAGCCCCAGGATTCATCGGTGCGAGCTGTCGATCTGGCAAGGAATCCTTCCTCAGCGAGCGCTCTCCAGAATGTGACTTCGAAGGAGACAGTAGGCCCAAACTCTACTCCGATGGCAACTGTCCAGGTTTCGGCACCTTCTATTTCTGTGACTTCCCAAGGTCAGCCTTCCTCTTCAGATCTCTGCCCATTCAATGAGACCGAAATGGAACTTGACATTTCTACTGAGTCGCCAAGGCGTCCTGACGTTAACCGAGCTACTCCATCCACTTCGCAACAACCAACTTCTTCCCAAGGGTCGCGATCCAAGAAACCTAAAAAGGTGCAAGGGAACAATGAACTGAAAGAAAGCATCTTGGAGGCAGCCATGGCTGCCATTAACTCTCCATAATGTGGATCCGAATACTCCAGTGGAACTGCCGTTCGATAGCTGCGGCACTGACAGATCTTAAATGTCTTATAAATAATCACTGCCCAGATATTATTCTCCTTCAAGAATCCTGGCTGTCTAGAGGCAAACCATTTACTTTACCAAATTTTCGCGTGTTTCGCTTAGATAGGGACACGCGAGGAGGGGGTCTACTTATTCTAATAGCTACAAAGATGTGCCAGAAAGCCAAGCTGTCGTTCCAGTTTTTGTCACCGGTTAGTGAACTCCTGGTGGTAGATATATGTCTGCCAGGTTGCTTTTCCTTCTCTGTTCTGAATGCCTATTTCCCCAATGGAGTGTCCACCACAGAACCGCTGGATCTCGCCCTTTCCTCCTGTAATCAAAACGTCATAGTTGCCGGAGATTTTAATTCACACCATGTGAGCTGGGGCTTCACGACCGACACTTCTGGTTGGCGTTTATTAGACTGGACAGAGGAAAATAAGTTAGTCTGTCTTAACTCGGGTAGTGCGACTTTTTTTCGGAATCAAACGCGCTCAGTCTTAGACTTAACATTCGTAAAGGGTGGGTTGGTTTGTAGTTGGTGTACAGTAGATGGTCCTACAAGTAGCGACCACGTTCCGATAATTTTTGATATTGCGGTCTCCCCAAGCACACCTAACCGTGTCGTGCGGACCTTGGTTAACTATGAACTCATGAAAAAGAAGTTGAGTTCGTCCTTTGCGTCTCTGCCCAGTGATTCTATGGAGCTTAGGGCCCTAAACGTCACAGCATTAATGAAAAGTACACTGAAAAATTCAGAGTTTGTGGTTTCGTCAACCAACAGAGATGGTATAAGCCCGTGGTGGAATAATGATTGCACGAGAGATTATCGGCGCAGGAAAGCAGCGTGGAAAAAATTTATCCATAATCAGAGCCCCAATAATTGGATCAATTTCAAGTATTATTCCGCAATCTTTCGCCGAACCGTCTCAACGGCTAAGCAAGACTATTATTCGCAACGGTTCTCCGCGCTTTCCAAACCAAAAACCGGCGTATTCTTTTTGCTTTTTTGCGTAACCGCAAGAGCACTGACGACAGAAGCAACGGTGTATCCATTGTGGAAACGCCGGAAGAAAGCTCAGAGTCGCTCGAAAAAGTCGCCCGGGCCTTGCAAACAAGGTTTACGGCTACTCTCCAACCCATGATATTTGAAAATACCCCAGTTTTTTACTTTACCCCTGTCACGATGGAGGAAATGGCGGATATAGTTATGCGCCTCCCGCCAGCTTCCCCGGGACCCGATGGCATCTCGACTACAGCGATAAAGCTTCTCTTTGAGGAATCTCCTCACGATTTAATAAACATTATCAGCACGTCATTGGAGAAAGCATGGGTGCCCGAAGATTGGAAAATTGCAAAAATTGTACCCCTACTAAAAAATCCCAGTCTTGGCCTTCTCCCGGACAACATTCGCCCAATTGCTTTGACCGCAGTAACTTAGTCAAATTGATCGAAAGAATTGTATACGGCCGTTTACTTCGATTCCTATCTAGGGACAATTTACTGAGTGCACATCAAATTGGCTTCCGTCCAGTCTGCTCCATTTGGTCCGCCCATGTGGACCTGGAGAGTCGTATCCAGTTTGCCCGTGGTAACAAACTAATCTGCACGCTTGTCACACTGGACATTGCGAAAGCATACGACAGTGTAGAATACAGCGTCCTTATAGCTAAACTTGAAGAATGCTGGATACCCAATTACATTATTTCATGGAATCAGCAGTTTCTATCTGGCCGCAAGTTCTTTTGCTCGAAAAATGGTTTTAAGACTTCCACACTACATCAGACAAGGGGCGTTCCACAAGGGTCAGTGCTTTCTCCGGTTTTGTTTAACATACTGATGAGATCCATTCCTACCAGCAATGAAGTCTGCAGTTACGTTTATGCGGACGATATAGCCTTTTTCGCAGCACCACGGGACATACATGAGCTTTATCAGGCGTCACAAAATTATTAGGATTCTCTCGAAAGGTGGCTGTCAAATCTGAATTTGTCGATGAACGTTGCCAAGTGCGCGGTCCTGGTATTGCCCGTATCAGTGCCTGTTACCCTCTGGCTTAGATACCGGGAGGATTTCATTCCGCAAGTGACAACTCTAAAATACTTGGGTAATATTTATGAGAGTAAGCTTGATTGGCGGCATCATATAAAGCACATTTCGACGAAGGGGGAACGGGCACTTGGCCTGGTTCGAAGAATTAGCAACCGGAATTTTGGGATGAGAAGAGACACCTTAATATTCATTTACCGCGGGTACGTGCGCCCTATCTTAGAGTTTGGCTGTGCTCTCTTTTCAGGATCTCCAATGTACAAACTCAATCCGCTTATACTGCTAGAGCGACGTGCCCTGAGATTGTGTCTCGGCCTTCCGAAATACACAGCTAATAACATCCTGTACTTAGAGTCCCGGCTGCCTGCACTAGAATCTCGGTTTAAGCTTTTAACTGCTCTGACGATGCTTAGGATTTTCGAATCGCCCCTCAGCAGAGATTTGTCGCTGATGGTGGCTCGACCGGCTTTATTTTTTAACTCGTGGTGGCCCCACCAATACCGCCCTCAATGCGTGTATGTCCAGACTTTACTTTCACCTCTTAATATTAACATTCCGTCTGTTATGCAGATGTCCTGTGAAGCTCTCCCTGTTCCCCTAACCTTTAATAACATTTTTCCTACCAATGCGAAAAGGCTACCTACACGTCTACTAACCGGTTTGTTGAACGACTGTCTGTCTAGCTTGGATACATACGTGGTTGTAGCGACTGATGCGTCTCAACTTGAGGAGAGAGCGGGTGTGGGGATTTTCAGTCCACAACTCAACTGGTCGTTTTCGATTCGCCTACCGGACTTTACCCCAATATTCTATGCTGAGTTTATGGCAATAGTCATAGCATTAAAAAATTACCTCCCCAGATATTAAATGTCTTAAATGTCTTAAATGTCTTAAAAGCGGATTAAAAAGAAATCCGCTTGATATGGGTGCCTGGGCATAAGGGTTTATGTCTGAATGAAGAAGCAGTCTCTTTAGCGAGGTCAGCACTAGACGGCCCTCCGTTCGACGTCTGTCCATTTCCCGCCATGCTGGCCGGAGCACGGATCCGACGGCATCAACATCTGGCGAGGAGGCAGGAGGATGCCATCACCTCCCTCGATGATTACGCCCATTTGGCATATGCGTGGGACTCCCTATGTTGCGAATCTCGCCAATGCGAGGTTACTTTAACTAGCTTACGTTGTAGAGTTCCGCAGCTCAACTTCTACATGCACCGCGCAGGGCTCACCTCCTCTCGTCATTGTGCTCTTTGTGATGAACCGGAAAACCTAGAACATTTTTTCTTACATTGGCGCGGCTTCTCTTCAATGAGAAGAAAATACCTGGTGGAGCCAATTCACCACCTTGGACTTACCCTTTCAATGCCGGTCTTACTGTCGTTCGGTGCCATTTCGCTTGGGTCTCCCCACAGGAATTTGGTTACGGCCGTCCACACCTACGTATCAGAGACTAGGCGCCTACCCTGTTAGCCGCTCTTCTTGTGCACAGACGAAATAAGAGCCTATTGCAAAATCCCGCATAGTCTTCTCTCGCAAATTCCTGCATAGTGCACACTTTCATTCTACAAATTCCTGTATTTGTTGTGCAATTATTCTGATCAACAATTTTTTTTCTTTTTCTCCAAAATTTAGTCTCCTAAATTGGGCACATTAGCCCCAATATATCTCCCGATCCTGGCCAATCCCCCAAGTGGGTACGCGCCACAATGAGAAAGGAACAACAACAACAACGACAACGCCGGATGGATGGAGGGACAAGGCGAGTGAATGAGATGCGCTGCATCTAAAAGATGTCTCAGCATACCCCACGTTTTCCCGCAGTTCATATGGCCGTCCGCCGCGTTACAAGACTCATTCCACTGCTGAGTGCAAATCACTTCTTTGGGAATCGATCTCACCGTTGAGTTCGGCGACCTTCTTGCGTAACTTTCTGCTTGTCAGCTGCGTCTTCGATCACCCCAGGATGAACTGCTTGGCCGCGATGAGGTGGGCCAGGCGGCTGTCCACCCCTTCGATACGCTCGTCCCTCTCGACATTCTTGGTGGTCTCTTCTGCCTTCCTTACAATCTCGGTCGACCACTCCTCATCTGATTTCGGTCTTCTCCTCGGGTAACAACCTCCATAAGGTGTCCCAATTCGTAAGTCGATTTTTCCGAAAGCTTCTGCCGAGTTCTTCGTTGCCACCGAGTGGGACAGTGACCTCCACAATGCAGTGGTCACTGCCCAACTCGTGCTCCGTGTTTCGCCATTCAAAGTCCGCCGTACCGCCGCCATTACCTCTGACGAAAGTGAGATCTTTGGGTCACGGGTGATCGAGTTGCCGAATCAGGTAGGGCATGCTGGGTCAGTTATTAGATTTAGTCCCAAGTCAGCAGCATCTTGCATTAAGTCACTGTCATTTGCCAATGTTTTGTGGTAACACCAGGATTGATTGCGCGCGTTAAAGTCCCCACCGATTACGCGCCTGCTGTCGGGCCTCGCGACGTTGCACGCCTTGTGCAACAGTGCTTTGAACTTCTGCTTTCCGTGTGATGGGATACTGCACAAGTTTACCAGAAAAGTGCTTCCTTTCTTCTTTTTCCCCGTAACCAGTTCTACCATAGTGTGCTCAATTGCGCTCTTGCCCGACGTACGTGCTCGACGTACGCGAGGGTTTTCCTCACCAAGGTGCAAACGTCCCTGCCACTACTGCCAGCCGCCGCCCCGAGGCTTGGCGGTCTAGGGTGTGACCGGTAACCCGAGAGCTTGACGTCTTCAATGCGGGTCTTTTGCAACATTATTATATCTGGCTTTCTTGATACTTTTACATGTTGCTGAAGTACAGCCTTCTTCCCAGCATCATCACCATCACCACCCTATCTACGCCCACTGCAGGGCAAAGGCCTCTCCCATTATTCTCCAGTTGCCCTGGTCCTGTGCTAACTGCGACCATTTTATCCCCGCAAACTTCTTGATCTCATCTGCCCACCTACCTTTCTGCGCCCTCTGCCACGCTTGCCTTCTCTAGGGTTCTACTCTGTTACTCTTAATGGCCAACGGTTATCTTGCCTTCGCTTTACATGCACTGTCCACGTTCATTTCTTCTTAATTTCTACTAACATGTCCTTAACACGCATTTGGTCCCTGATCCAATACGCTCTCTTCTTCTCACTTAATGTTACATCTATCATCTTCCGTTACATTGCCCGCTGAGTCGTCCTGAATTTAAGTTGAACCCTCTTGATGAGCCTCCAAGTTTCTGCCCCGTAGGTGAGTACCAGATGCAGTGGCCATACACTTCCTTCTTTTTCAAGGACAATGGTAGCCTGCCATTCGTTACCTGAGAATGCCTGCCGAATGCACTTCACCCCATTCTTACCCTTTTCTGAATCTGGGAATCTGAATCTTCCCAGCCAAACAGTTTGAATTGCAATGCCAGGCCAGGATTCCTTTCACTGCTGTTGTGGTTGTGGTGGTTGATGTCCTATCCATGTTTGCTGAAAGTTAGCCATTTGGGTCGCCAAATTCTGCACTGTCATAGCCATTGCTGGCACGTCATTTCAATGCTATAAAACGGTCGATGATTGTCGTGGTGAATGTCGTGCGGATACACTCTTCAATGCGGTCGAGCCTACCTTCAAGGTTGTAGACCCTATCGCTGAGTCTACGCTCTTTAAGAATTTCAATTGCCCTTCTCTTGGGTGCTGGACCCGCCGCTGCCCCATTCACTGCCCTCCGGTTCACCTCTACTTCTGCTTCATCCTCGGTTATTGCCATCTGCTGTGACGGTGGCGATAACTGCTGCTGCTGTGCCTGCTGTCGCTGTAACTGAGCCGCCATCATTCTCTGGAGGTCTGCTGCCAATTCCTTATTGATCTTATTGACTGTCGCCTCTATTTCACTGTTCTTCTGCAACGCCTCGTTTGCGTCTCTAAGCGCTTTCGTCGCCCCACTTTCATCTTCAAATTTCCTTCTACAACTTTGCGATGACGCTGACTGCTGCTGCTGTCATTGCTGCTGCTCCGTCTCGGCTATCCTGGATTTTGGCTATCCCAAATTGCGCGTCCCCTCTACAGCAACAAATTCTTCTTTCCCAAACAACACGCATTCCGGCCCGTGCTTTCATGTGGAACCCAAATTTTTTAGTTCACTACTGACCTTCACCTTAAAATTGACTCTACATTTCAAACTGACGTCATTTACCTGGACTTCTCTAAAGCTTTAGATCGTGTTCCCCATCCGCGCCTACTAAAACAAACTTTCTAGCCTTAACCTCCACTCCTTAGTACTATCATGGATTCACTCTTTTATTACTAACCGCTCCCAGTTCACTGTAATCAGATCCCACCCCTCAGCCTTAACCGAAGTTATCTCCGGAGTTCCTCAAGGCTCGGCACTAGCTCCCCTACTCTTCTTAATGTTCATAAACGACCTGCCTAACAGAATTTCATCGTCCATTCGCCTCTTCGCGGACGACTGCGTTTTGTACCGCCGGATAGAATGCAGCCGCAGTGCGAACTACTTCAATATGACCTTAATGAAATAGAAAGCTGGTACTTAAAAACTGTAATAAATGTAAGCATTAATAAGTGCAAACTCATGTAAATTACACGAAAGCGTTTCAGTATAACCAATGCATAGACCCGCCGCGGTGGCTCAGTGGCTAAGGCGTTGCGCTGCTGAGCACGATGTCGCGGGTTCGATTCGCGGCCGCGGCGGCCGCTTTCTTGCTGGAGGCGAAGAGCAAAAGCGCCCGTGTGTACGAGATTTCGGCGCACGTTAAAGATCCCCAGGTAGTCAAAATTAATCCGGAGCCCTCCACTACGGCATGCCTCATCGCCTGCGTAGCGACGGCGCGTTAAACCCTACAATCAATCAATCAACCAATGCATAGACGTTAAGCTCTTTCACCCTCTCTTCAACAGAATCATACCGTTATCTGGGAGTTCTCATCACAACGAACTTATCATGGTCCGAACACATCGAAAAACGTGCTGCTGACGCATCCAAATCCCTCGACTTCATCAAAAGATCTCTTGCTTCATGTCCTTCACCTACCAGGCAACTCACGAAACGTTCGTAAGGAGCAAACTAGAATATGCATCATCCATCTGGAAGCCTCACCAAGCGTACCTAATCACATTCCTCGAAACTGTGAAGAACCGCGCTGCTCGCTTTACCGCTTCCAAAGATAGCCCTCACCATAGCATCAACAACATCAAATCATCCCTTGGAATACCCGCACCGGATACTTGCCGCAAGATCGCTAGACTTTGTCTGTTCCATTTTCTTTTCTTTAATCCCCCAGTCCTCCACACCACACTCCCGATCCCCCCAACCCGTTCGGCGTTGCGCCTTTTCAACTCCCACAGCCTTCAGCACTTACATGGCACCACTAATTCTTTTACAAATCTTTCTTCCAGCTCCAATTGAGGCTTGGAATGCCCTACCCGATGCAATTGTAAATGAGCGCGATTAACTGCAATTCCGGCAGAAATTTTTTTCACACTTAATCGGACTTATTCTCTTTTCTCCTTTGGGCAATCGCTTATAGAACTAACACTATGTACCTAATTCATTGCAATGCTTATCTTCAAACTTTCTTTGTGTATAAATTACCGCTTAAAAGTGGAAATATGCCCTTTGTATGTTTATGTGCCAATACCGCCTGAAATGTAAAAATGTGCCTTTTGTGTTTCTCTGTGTCAATCATGTGTTTTATACCCATGTTTTATGAACTTACTTACTGATCTTGCCCCCTCTTTATGTAATACCCCGAAAGGGGCCTTTGAGGAAAAAATAAACGATGACGATGTTGATTGGGATCGGCGGTGGCTGCAAGTGCTTCGGTTTGGGTTTCTATTTTCGCTTTTGTCCCCGCGCGATCGTGACTCATGGCGACCAGCTGTGCCGCTCTCTACTGCTGACGTCAGCAAAGGTGGAAACTTTCCGGGCGGCAGTTGTTGCTTTACGCACTGCTCCGCCATTTTGCGCTCCCACTGCCTTCTCGTTACTACGTAGGGAGTCTTGTATCTGTTCCTGCATTCTCTGTTGTCCGTTGGGTGTTGTCCCCCACACAGCTTGCATTTCGGGTTACACTCGTACTCGTGGCCCTTAGTGGGGTCGTTGGCCCCACAGTCGAAGCACACTTTAAAATAAGGGTAGGGCAAACGTCTTTTCTGTGGCGTACTTTGCCGCACTGTTTGCAGACATCGAAATGCTTGCGATACAGACTACACCTCGTTAATACAGGGCCGTAACATACATATTTCGGAACCTTTTCGCCTTCAAAGACCACAATTAGGGTAGTCGTGTTGCCAATTCGTTGCGCTCCTCTTGCTAATGGATTTCGTGAGTTCATGTCGTTCCGGTCAATCTCCGCTGGGGTGTCTTCAGTGGATATGCCTCAAAGGATCCCCTTGACCGTACCATATAATGTGGTTTGGTACGCGCCCACCTCGTGTGTCTTGTCCCCGATACGGATGGCCTGAATCATGGCATACGACAAAGTACGCCCCTCATCAGGGGTACTCACAACCATGATGTTATGGTGTAGGTTGCGGCAGAAGGTATCCACCGCACCGTCTTCTCTCGAAACCCTCGCCACCACCCTGTCGGCTGAGGGCACGATCGCAGTCTGCGATCTTGCAATGTTTAGACCTCTCTGCGGCCTCACGATCAATTTTATGTCCTCTCTCGGCAGCAAATCCAAGGTATGGTAGCGAAGGTTCGGGCAAAAAGCGGTTCAGAACCTATTGCCAGCGACATCAGCATGGGGGCTTATGGGAGTGGCGATTGAAGCGCGACTAGGTGAGGAGGGAACAAACACTAGTAACAAAAAACCAAGTTTTGTTCAACAATAAAACAACCATTATATTTTACGAACTATATTTCTGAATCACATTTATTTAGGCACAGTGTATAGATAATTTATGAAAATGCCGTTCATTCTCAAAAACCTTTTTTGTAGCGCCCTCTGAAGAATGGCACATGTCATTGCTTTGTGATGCAGTCGTTGTAGTGATCGGAAAGGCGCTCCTAAAGTTCGTCTGCTAGGAAACGCCCCTCGCGTGTTTTGGTGGTGCGCATTTGCATTCGTTTTTCCTTGATAATTTGGTGTGCACTTAATTTCTGCTGTGCGTGGAGTTGCGAGGTGCGTTGTATCGTCGGTGAACACGTGTAGCACCGTGCCCGGCAGGCACGGTGAACTACGGGACGATGCTGCCAACGGTTGGAGCGGAGCGCTTTCGTCGGTACCTACAGAAACGATGTGCTGTAAAAGTTGCAACAGCAACTCCCGTACACCTGGCGTTTTACTGCACCATTTTCCTCTCATTTCCACAGGTAATGCGAAACTATTGTACTGTTAATATGTGCACGGGGGTTGTGTAAGGGGACGTGGTGGTGCTTCGAAAAAAAAATGGGTCTAAAGCTTTGTTATGCCACAGTTATCTCTTGATTTCACCTCAGGCTGGCTCAGAGCAAGTTGTGTCAATTACTCAAGGACTTCTCGGCGTAGTACCACTCGAATTTAAACGAGTCGCTTTAATTGTCTATCTCAGTGTCTTCTCTATTGCGTTACAACGCTTGTAGTGCTCGTTGCTTCCCGCACTTGTATGCGCAAGCATTATTTCCATCGCAGTACTGTGTTGTGCTGCTCCGTGCTGCGCTGCTGCCAGATATTTCCTGCTATGTGCTTTTACATACTGCCGTCGCTTTCGTTTGCATTGATCCATTTTTCCTCTTTTTACTTATCTGTTGCAACACTTGCCTAATAATGCAACCAGAAAATTGCAGGCGTGAATGCTGAGTGAACTTCTGTAGAAACCCTTGTCTACTTGATAAGACGCCGGGACAGCTGCAGTGTGCTCGCTGCACTTTCGTGAATCGGCATTCTTGCGGCCCGGTTTTCTACGTCAAGATGCAGTGTCTAGTTCTTTTCTGTTGTTTCGAAGTAGTTCTGCTGTTGACGCTTTCATTGCTCATAATGCTATGTGTTACGGGTAAAGTCAATTTTTCGGCGCGTAAGGAAAATCATGATGCATATCATAATGCCAACGAACATTTTGTTCTTATTTGTATACGTGCTGATTTTGTGCAGCGTGGTAAAGTTGTTTTATGTTTATCCTGGAATAAAAATCAAATGTCTTGATTATAGCCTGACTATGCGTTATTTCTTCTCTTAAAACAGAAGTACACAAACTGAGCAAGCATTATATAACCTTGATCTATAATTAAGGCACGCACGCAACCTGCGTATGTGCGACGCAATTAAAACCAGCAGTGGCGGTGGTAGAAATTTGTATCGGGGTAAGGAGAAGGCACCTTTTTGATATGAAAGGGGGGCCGGGGAGAGCGGTCAAGTGTCATTTTGGGCTCTGTATCCCAAGGCAGAAAAAAAATTCCGGTCCGGAGGGGGGGGGTGTATGTTTGCCGCCCGGTGCAATCAAAATAAACAACTGATTACTTTTATACAGCAGTGGAAGGCATGAATACAGAAGAAAGGTTCAGAGAAGATGCAAGATGCTTTTATAAACACCGAGGCGAATCATACGACAGTATGCTAAAGTGCGTTTCTCTAGTCACGAGTATAAGCTGGCGTTGACTTGAAGCACACACGCCAAGGGCTCGCCAACTTGCGTCAGATGGCAATGACATGAGCCCTCAGCGATCAGAGTCCTGCTAAGGCTATTTTGAAGTCAAATTTTCCCGCTAATGCCACCAAAATGACGTCACTTTCTGACCGGATCTTGCGTCCCATCCTGTTTATTTTTTGTTCCGCCGGAAGTGTTCCCTCCTCACACAGATGGCGCTAAGCCCCATGAGCAGCTTAAGAGCCGCCATTTTCTGAACGTATGGGCTTCTATGGAAGCTTCGCTACCAGTTATATTTACCTTGGCAAATCTGCCATCCTCGCTGCCCTCGTTGTCGATGCAATCACTTTTCTCGCGAAGTGGTCCCGTCTTTTAGGCCTCGACTGGCGAGTAATATCGGAGGCGCTCTCACTGCCGGCCGGGGCTCTGATACGCCGGCCCATGTGCGACCAACCGGAACTCTCATTAAAATCTTCCGAGGAAATGGCCTCACCTGGAACCTCAAAGCACACCTGTCCGCCACTGTTGCTGGGGCCATGGGGTCGCTAACTCCTCCGAAGACGTGGTCGTCTCCATCTGGGAAGCCATGATGGCGCACTTTTTCACCACGCTGGAGTTAGGCCCAAACGGCCTAGTGGGCCGAAGTCCACAGCCGTTGTCTTTGGCAGTTCGGGTAGGCTTGGCAGTTCGGGTAGGCTTAGCGGCAGGCGCTACCATTGAGAAAACGAAGTCCGCGTAAATCACCGTAAATCGTAGCGTGTACTCGAAACTGGCACCGGTCTATGCGCCCGTAACTTCACCCGCACATTGGTACCACTTATAGCGCGGTAACTGCTAATTAACACTGCAAAAATTGACAGAAAAGACGGAGACGGAACAGACTCGAGCGCTCTTCTTCTTTGTGCCTAGCCATTGCCACCCGTGCTGCCACGAGTTTTTTTTTTTCAACTGCCCTACCGTTATCAGCCCGGATAAATAGTGGGAAACATTGCACTTCTAACGAATACAACACAAAACAAATATAACTGTTCGCTACTAACGGAAGAACGGGATCGCCGTCGTCGTCTTCTCGCGATTAGCGCCGCCAAATACGGAGCACGAGCAGACAATTTTGACATGTGCACCTATACAGCGCCCCGACGATATTCATGAGGACATGAGTCATACTGTAAGCACACGTGCAAGAGTGAAGCATCGCCAGACGTGCAGCGGGGAGCCACAGTATGCGACGGAGGCGATGCGGCTGCAACGACAGAGTGAAGTTCCTGCCCCTGACCAGAAGGCGCCAGTGTAGGCCCGTTTTCGAGCACCATCTCTACTGAAAAAGTTTTTATACAGCCTCCTTGATCGAATCAAAACAGTCCCCTGCCACCCCTGCGACGTAACTGCCCCTCATGGCTCATCCGCCCATCTCTGACGCGGTTTCTCTCCTGTCGGGGTTCATCTACACGAGGTTTGCTGAATTCAACTTTGCCTTGTTGGCACCAGTGTTGTAGAATGAGCGTCCCCATTCCATCCCAGTTCCATTAGGGGAGTGAAATCTTGTCGCAATTCCATTCGTTTTAATTCCTCTGAATGACAAAACGTAGCCCGTTCCCACTCCCAGAACAGACGGGGGGTTCAATTCCATTCCTTTCAATTCCTCAGCGTAGAGACTGTCCCTTTATGCTGTACCGCAGTGGTTCTCAGCCATGACTGCCCCGGGGACCCCTTTTGGGCTTGCTAAAGTGATGGGGGAGCCCACGATGGAGCATATGTTGTTTGATGTCATAACGTCAAACAATTTCTACTTGCAGCTTACGTAGCGTACACACTTATTCGATGCCCGCCTTTTATGGTTGACGCTAATGACGATGCGCACCATGTTAAACAATCTGGTCTTGAATCTAAAATTCTTCTAAACACCTATATATTGCCTCTTCTGTGTATGCTTTTTTCCTTCTCATAGCTGGCTTGCCGTGCAAAAAGCACTTGTTAAAATAGGTGCTACGCGGAGAAACTAAACGTACATGTAATGCGACAAAGCTAATTTTTTTGCATTGCAAGAAAGTGCTGGCAAAATTGAGAAAAAGCTCTGAGTAAAAGCTTTGAGGTAGGCTTCGCGGACCCCTCAAATGCTCTCGCGGACCCCCAGGGGTCCGCGGACCCCCATTTCAGAATCACTGCTGGGCCGCGTTATCGAGGAACAAAAGAAAAGCTGACGCTGTCACCAGCATTAGGAACGGCACATGGCTTAAGAACTACTCACCACACATTAGCCACTAAAAGGGAAAGACAGCGATAGACTGCTTTGATTGCAGTGATGCTGATGCAATAGTCAGCTTCGCTGTAGGTCCCAGGTCAAGATCGATACAGCTTCTATAAAAATCGAGACTATTCCATTCCTATTTCATTTCGGCCAAGCGGCGCCTAATTCCTTTCCCATCCAATCGGCCCAGCGCCACCGTGCTCCCATTCCCAATCTACTGCGGGACTTCGAATAGGTGGGATCATCCGGATTCATTCCGATTCCGGAGTGGTAAATCCGGAACATTGGCTCGCACGGCAGGCGTAAGATGTGTTAAGATTTCTGGTAATTGGCCCTCGAGCCACGAGCACGAGGCTTGGGTGCAAGCCTTTTGTAGCGTGAGCTACAGTGGCCGAGGTTGAGCAGTTTCGCGTGGCACCTGCAGAGCCGTGCTACGCATGCACGAGGAGCAGTGACGTCACACAGCGCAGAAAACGTTGCTCGCTGCCCGGCGTCTCTCACACACCCCACGCGCCCAGCGTCTTCACCGACCTCCGTCCCACACGGGGAGGCCAGGTCCACTTGATAATCATGCGCGGGGGCCGGCTGTGGAACCGATGGCTCGTGTGTCGCAGCAACACCGGCGTGCGCCTGTGGAACCAGCTTGGCTCTGGTGTGATTGCTGACGCTGCGCCGGAGCCGCTTGATAAATATACACGTGTCACATAATGCGTACACCGTGTGTGTGTCATTGAAGCAGAAGTAAGCATGATTATCAAGCTATCCCTAGACAACCAGGAAGCTAAGAATAACCAGCTGAACCTTAGCTCACGCTGCGTATATACTTGGATAGGCGAGCTAACCCACTGCTATTTTTTTTTTAAATTTGACGTTAAACGATGGTTTTAGATGCGACGGCATATCATTCACTCGCTTTGTCTCTCCATACGGCGTTGTCGTTGTCCGTCCACACCCCTCCCCCATTCTCCTCGCCGCGCGAGCTGCGCTCTCCGCCGCTCGCCGCCACTTCTCTCCGATAGCGAACACTCTCTCGCGAGGGGCATTGGATTGGATTCGATTGGATTGGCTTGGCTTGGCTTGGCTTGGCTTGGCTTAGCTTCGATTGGATTGGATTGGATTTGGATTGGAATGGATTAAAGTGGATTGTGTTGGATTGTGTTGCGTCATAGCCGCGCAACGTTGCGTTATAGCCGCGGCAGTGGGTTCACGGCACGTTTCACGCGATGGGAGAATCAACTTAACGGAAACAACAACGGAACCCCCTATGCGTCGCATCTACACAGGGGTTCCCGCGAGGGGAGGTGAGAGTAATTTTTTAACAAGTTTTTTTCATGACATTATCGCAAACGTAGCGCACACACATTTTTAAACACGGTAGTCTTTCTTGGGCTACTTAAACCCAGAAATTTGTGTCTGTCTGTATGTCTGTCTGTCTGTCCGTCTGTCTGTCTGTGACTCGATTCAGCCTCCCGCTCAAAGCAAAACAGTGCCTGCGCAATAGTCTTATATAGTCACAGCTAAATCTACCCGTCTATGTCTATGTGTAATGTTCATACTTGTCAAAATTGTGGAAGAAGAACTAGACATTACACAAATATGAGACAACAAATCAATAAAGAAGTGATATTTGCAGTGTTTCTTTATAAAGTATCAAACATGCTTGACTTTTGCGAAATTAATACTTCGTCAACTACAGAAAAAGAATTCACTCCGCCGTCGCCTGCTGTCGCCCGCGCCACTACAGCGTCTGGCGCCATTTTAAGAAATCAACCGGCAACAGTTACGCAAGGTTCCACTAGATAGGTTCCACGTTCTGCTTGAAACGCACGTGGAGTAGGGAAACGCGGTTCTATAAACGTTGAAGTAGGACGCCTCGATTAACGAGCGTCTTCGCCGTACGGCAGCGTTCGCATCGAGACACCCGGTTTAGAGCAGTAGAACGCGGGAAATTTAAAATGATTTAAGCAAACCTTTGGCGTTTTTACCTTGGGAGGGGCGCGACACAAGAGGAACAACATGAGAGGTGAGCGGGAAAGCGAAGGGAGGCATTTACTTCGCAAAAACCGATAAAGACTATCGTCTTTTGACGGCATTTGCAACGAAAGGAGCAGATACGCGGCCAATTTTTTATTAAAAGAACGCCGCAAGCACAGGTTATGCATTGAGATTCTCCATCAAGTACGCAGAATGGTGTCTTTTTTGTTGAGCGATGTTGAGAAATATGAAGCAGGTTTCCAGATTTAGTAGATTGAGAAAATGGGGCCTTAATCAAAATTTCGTGCAAGCATTTGTTCAGCTTTGGCCGCGTGTTTCAGTCGACGGACAAAGAGATAGGCATACATGCAGACCTAAACTTTCGCGTTTCATTTCAGCCCAACAATGACTATCGTATTTAAAAATTGGGAACCTAACCAGCATTAGCAGAGGGCAGAGTAGAATTGGAACCGCGCCTAAGGTTAGCGAACTCAAATCTGACGTGGAGGTCGAAAGGTGCGCTCTCAGCCACCTCTCCACCGTCGCTGGTAGCGGCCAGCGTCGCCGGGCTTCGCATTCCGTATCACGAGGAAGCCGGGTACATCCTCTGTCGTCAGCTCACGTCTGTCCTGGTGCCACGTGACCCTGGTGACCGGGGAGGACGCACCCGAGACGAAGCACTTCAGGTAGGCTTCGTCGCCTTCCTTGTTGCGGCGCCCGTCGATGCGTTCGCCTCTCACCTGCATCCTCTCTGCTGCAAGGCAATACGTGGAAACAGGGAGAAAAAACATCCTGCTAAAATTCTTTTCCAAATGTCGTAGAGTATTTTCGCCCAGCTGCTTTGTCTTGCTCCATCCTGTTAGGACCGTGTGATGTCTCTCTTCTGGTTTCGCAGGACCGGTACTGACACGTATTTGCCGTACAGCCCGCGCATATATATGTCATGTTAGGTCTACCCCCACAGTATTTCGGAACGCTCAGCGGGCACTATATAGGCCGATGCCTGAGAACCAGTAGGTCGAGAAGGCCAGAGGATGTTAGAGTCACAGTCTGTTGTATCAGACAGGAAACAGTATTTGGCCGTTTTATATTCAGTAAACGTTTAGTTATCATGCAATAGTGTGTTAGGGATATCAAACTTAAAAAAAACGTAAAACACCTAAAATGAATCTAGGCAATTTTCAAACTTCATAATATATTGTTGCGCGTAAGTACAGCGTTGTAGGTTATAACAGATGAACTCAGGGCGATGCGATATTTATTCTAGGCCACTGTAGCTGGCCATGTGGCTTATTTCTCGCGTCTCGGAGTGAAGCGGTATTTGCAGGCCTGCTCCTGTATGCCGACGTCGTTCAAGGCGAAGCAGAAGAGTGTGGCATTGAAGAGGAAGGCGTCCACCACCACCTCCAGTCGTCGTGGGCTGACATCTAGGACGTGGTTGCTGCCCGCAGTCTCGTTCCTGGCCACGTTCCACATAATTCGCTCCCGGCCGCCATCGTCCTCCGCGATCCAGAGGTAGCGCAGGCCTTCATCCGGATACGCGCTCACGTCACAGCTCACACCCACTGTTTCGTTGATACGGGCCTCAAACATCTGGACCTCCGCTGCTTGGCACTTTGGCTTGTCTGCGAGGCAAAGAGGGGCGTAATCAGGCAAAAGCAATTGGAGTGGTTACGGTGCCAGCCGCCCACAAACCGTTCCAAGGAGAACACGCTATAGCGAAGTCCAAATCCCAATCAGCCAGAAAATGTTCAATAAAACCCAAGCCCTCACCTCCGCGGAAATTGGGTTCACGCGCTGCTGTCCAGCCGTGTGAAACCTAAACCAATCGCTTTTGAATTCCCTCTCAAACAAGGAGCACAACCTTTGGCCAACCACAACACTAACCTCGACCAATCTCAAACCAACCCTTTTTCTCCCGGTGTCATGACATGGACAACTGCGCAGCGATTGGTTTGCCATATGCTTGCTTATTCGCGTGGCGATATCTGCGGTCTTCGTCGCGAAGCAGGAGGCAGTGCCTGACGGTGGGTGGTTCAAATTTCGAATTATGTTTTTTGTAATGAGGCCCTTTATTATGCTTGATACTTTATTTAGTCTGCCAATTAGCTCCGTCTCAGTTGATGCGAAACACTGGTAGAGGGTTTTTATTTATATGATGTAATTGTGTGCCACTTGACTTTTATGTATTTGGGCAAAAAATGGCACAGCCAGCCTGAACTGGCGAGAGACGGTGCTAGCGGAGCGAGCTGACCTTTCTTTCCTTTCTCCGGAAAGAGGTAATGCCTGTGGTTGGCTGGGAGAAATGTGTAGTCATCTCGCCAGCTGCTTGAGATTAAAGACTTACAGGGACACCGAAGTGCAATTGTCAAGCTAGTAAATTTGCTTTGGTTTGGATTTTAAAACATTGTAATTGGTGTGGGCCGACGTCTGCTGCGAGGAGCGATTGAAACCAGGGGATCGTAGTTCGAAATAGCTGTTCTGGATACCGACGCGTCCGAATTATCCGGAATTTTCCGCCATTAAAACATATGAGGCTGTACCGGGACCAACTCGTGAGTTAGAATTAAGCGGAAACCCGCCGCGGTGGCTGAGTGGCTAAGGCGTTGCGCTGCTGAGCACGAGGTCGCGGGTTCGATTCCCGGCCGCGGCGGCCGCTTTTCTGATGGAGGCAAAAAGCAAAAACGCCCGTGTGTACGATATTTCGGCGCACGATAAAGATCCCCAGGGGGTCAAAATTAATCCGGAGCCCTCCACTACGGCGCGCCTCATCGCGTGCGTTGCGTCGGTGCGTTAAACCCTACAATCAATCAATCAATCAGAATTAAGCGGAAGTTCGAAATAATCAGCTTATATGTATTTATTTTGTAATGCCTGAAAAAAAAAAAACTATCATGCGCGGGTGGCGGTGGCCGCACCAGCTAACCGCAGTGACATGACTAAAAGGTGCTACGTGATTGGACGATTTCCAAGATTAGAATTCAAACAAGTTTCGGTTTTGGTTCTGTGAAACAACGTACTTGGCAGCCGACGTTATTGTTTGATGGGCATTCTCGATATTTAAATAATAGTTATACCGCGCTTCTGCCATGTTGTAGGCAGTAAAATGCGTCAGATAAGCCTACCACCACGGCTTCGAATCGTAGAAATCACTACGCGAGGCGTACGCAGTGAATGAACGCCCTCCACGTCACTGCAGACGCTCGAATACAATGCGCTATTCCCCCATCTTTGGCGCTTGTCTGGCTTATGCCTGGATCGTAAAAAGCGTGTTCGCACTAGGCCAAGGATCGGCTCATTCGGGACTGTGCCAACTCCCCGCAAGGAGTCGGTGCCCAAGGCAACACCACTACAACGAGAACTCGCTAGCGCGTCAGTGTCAGTCTGCGGGCGTTCTGCGGACTCACTCGTGGCGCAATGAACGTCACAGCGCAATAATGGTGAATGCACTATAGTAAACATCGGCCAAAAACAAAAAAAAAAACGACTTAAAAAAAAATCTACTCTCCGGGATTCGAAGTTGCGACTTGCAAAATGACGTTTCTAGCTCTGCAGACGACTGGGCCACGACCGTTTTTTACGGATTTATTTCCGTTCGTGTCAAACGAAAAACCAGGTTACAGTCATTTCACAAGATTTGGGATAATACAAGCTCACTATCTCTTCAGCGGAACAAGGTCATCAAGCATTGGTAACCATTCAGGTGGTTCGCTTAGCGTCCTGTATACCTCACGTATGTTGACCACACTCTCAATAAAATACTCTCTGATGGGCCGCGCATTGGGATCGGCATGCCTGTCAGCCATCCTTGCGCGCCACAAGCTGTGCATGCTGATCAGCATAGACATGTCGAATGGCACGCCTCCTGTATCACCTACAAATAGAAAACGAATCCCGAAAAGGTTTATGGGCAGGCCCTTTTTTACGGTAGGCTGCAGAATGTTCCAGTGAATTCCCTCGTCTGAGCAGTCCAAAAAAATGCGCTCAATAGTATCGGGCTTTAAGCCTCTGGGACAGTTATTGATCCAAAGCATGTCTAATCCTTTCTGTTTGAGCCATGGCTTCACCGGAAGCGTGCCACTGTGGAGCTAAAAAAAGAAACTTTTAACGGACACCCGCAGAGGCATTCTCTTTACCCTCTTAAGCACATCGCCTTCCCTTCCCACTGCATACATAGAAGGGAATAAGTATAGGGGAATTGAGTAACATAACATCAATACGGTCCTTGTATATTTTGCGTAGTACATAGCTTAAGTACTCTATCGAAAAGCACAGTGGCAATAATTTTAACGCCCATACAACTTCGCGCATGAAACCACACAAACTTGCTCGTCTACACCCGGAAGGGGACACAACAAATACATGTATATAATCACGAAGGCACACTTGAATGACAGTACATAGAAAGTGATTATTCTGATCCCTTAAAAAGCAAATCTTGGACGCAATCTGCTTCCGAAAAAGGTGGCAGACCCCCAAGCCTCCTTTTCAAACCGAGCGGTACAAGCTCGAGCGGCTGGTCCGCTCCCAAGTCGATCCCCGTACAAAAACAGCAAACACACTGTGTAGCTTCTGAACACAAACTCGTCATCGACAGCACCTGAAGGACATAGGACACTGTGGCAACAAAAAATAAATTGCACACAATAGCGCACGTGACTTCGGCAATTCCTTCCCACCCCACCTAGTTGTCTGCACCCTGGCGCCCTCTGTTTCCCGTACCCAAAATTTAGTAGGCTGCCGGTAGTTATTGAGTGGCTGTCACGTGTCAAGGGCAGCCCCGAGGAGGGGATGCATCAAAACCCCCAGAAAAGGGAAAGAAAGAACAAAGAAACGGCCATTTGAACGGCGCGCCATGAACGCACCAATGAGCGAACGACAGCGCCTAAACGCCGATGCATCACGGTCAAATATGGCAGCGCAATGGTCAGCCGATCAGAGAACGCCGCGCAGGAGACCCGTGGCGTGGCGACCTAATATGGACATGAAAACGCCAGGAGCCAATTAGAGTAGGCCGCGATCAAGCCCAGAGGGGTTAAAATCCGGGCTCACAAAGGAGAGAGAGCGTAAGAATCCAGGAGGCGGCAAGAGCACGTGAGCTTCAAGGAACGAGCCAGGGGGGCGTGGTCAAGCCATCGATTATGCCCATCAAGCCTGGGTGGGAGCGGGCCGTCTTCGCGTCGGCTGCGGCATCCTAGACGCACCACGAACATGTCTCTTCGCGGCCCCAGCGGCGGCGGTCGGGCACCGGCGGCCAACGTCCACGCTCCGTCGACCTTCGCTACCTTCGATTCGACTGCCACGAAAGGCTACGTTCGTGCCGAGACTACCTGTGACCTCCAGCGGCAGCGGCTACCAGGGGGTAGCCACCGAGGAAACACATCGGAACGCGCAGAGCCCACACCTTCCAAGGAACGACCGAGTGCATCGAACGCCGGCATCGAAGTACGACGAGGACGGCTACCACCGGGTCGCAGCAACGCACGGGTGCGACACTTCAGCTCCGACAACCGGGGTAGGCCCGTCCAATACGGACAGAGTGATTGGGACACAACTAGGGACTAGTTGTTATAGAGAGAGTACTAGCGACATTGCGATCAATTAGTAACGTAAGGGCAGGGGTCCTTGGATAGGACTGAATACGAACATTGTTGTAGAGACTTTCGAGTTTTGTTTTGAATTGTATGTTTGGATGTTTAGTTAGGGGTTTTAGTGCTTATTGGTTGAGTGCAATAATTTATTAAGTCGTTTGCTTTAGGGTTTTCTAATTGTGTATTAAATGTTTGTTGTGTTAAACATGTCAACGGCGTTACTGCGTCCATCTCTCTGAGCTGGTCAAGACAACCTCACCACCCGTTCACGTGACTGTGGCACGCCCAAGTATTTCGCCGGAGGTACTGGCCACTGCATATTTTCAAACAACTCATGCGTGTCTTTCCACTTCCCGTGCCGGCAAACCTAGTGACCTTTTCCAGATTATAGCGCTTTTCTGATGGAGGCGAAAAGCAAAAACGCCCGTGTGTACGAGATTTCGGCGCACGTTAAAGATCCCCAAATGGTCAAAATTAATCCGGAGCCCTCAACTACGGCGCGCCTCATCGCCTGCGCTGCGTCGGTGCGTTAAACCGTGCAATCAGATCAGAATCAGATTATAGCGCTACCCGTATGCTTACACAACTTTGCGTCTCCTTTTACTGCGTCTCAAACGATTTCTTTGTCGCTGCAGACTATGGCTATATCATCCACATATGCCAATATTTTTACATCGCTCTTAAGAAACTTATAACCAATTATTTTTTCACTGTTCCTAATGTTTAAACAAAACGGTTCCATGTAGATGGTAAAAAGCAGAGCACTCAAACGGCAGCCTTGCGTAACCAACTGTAGAATACCTGGCGTGACTTGCTTATTGACAATTATACAGGTGAAGAATTTCAAGAATTCCTGATAACACTTTTTTACCCCATCCAGTATCACAGCGCCCAAATTTCGTACTCCAAAATAGAAAACAATTTTATGTGGAAGGCGGTCAAACGCGTCTTCAAGAACGAGTTGAAGTATTACCACGGGACTATTCACCGTATCTCAGCTACAGATACAACGAAGGCACGCGAAGCTGAACGTCAACGGAAACGCCGAACTGAAAACTAATGAAAACTTCAGTCGACACCATGGCTGCTTCGCATACTACTCGAGGAACATGGTGTAATTTTATTTATATTTATCATTTCAAGCAGGTTAGATAACTATATTGAATAGCGCTCGTGCCGTAAGCGCCCCCAAATTCCCACACTATCTCATGTCTACCGACTGCAGACAGAAAAGTGTTTGCAGATGTGGGGTAGTGCTGCTCACCGCTGTGGTAGTTCACCCAGCCGTGAAAAGTGCTTATGAAACCTTGGTTTTACGATGCACGATAAGAGTTGTGGTTGATTAGAATTCTTTAGCACGTGTATCAACTTCGCTGGCTCTTCTCCCGCCTTCAATTGGCCTTACCTTTTCCTACTAGCGTACCTGTCAGCGAATCGTCGAATATGCGTTTTTGCAGCGACCTGGACTTAAAGCTTGATACAGTGTATGAACTCACGAAGTAAAGGCATATTCTTTCACTCACAAACGGGTCGTAACTTCGTTTCAACTGAGCGAATGAATTGTGACAACCCGTCGACGGCCGGCGGAATAAACGCTTGGCCAACTAACTTTGTCGGAGGGTCGGCGAGCCGTGCAGGAGCGCACTCAAACCAAGCCACCTTTTTGTGACGTCCTATGAAACGCCGCATAACGTAGGCGTGAATGCAGAGAGGAGGAAAGCATTTTCGAATTGATTTTTCTGGTGAATAAAGTCGCGTAAACGCAGGGACAGTGACGAAACATGGCCTGCAGACTTCAGATTACAATTTGCGCTCGTAACCTCCGCATTGTTTACAAAACACTTCCGTGTCCTTTTAAAAACGGAACCCCCAGCACACCACTCTCGTTGATATTGGCGACTCCGTGTTTGTGCTAGTCACCTAGCGGTCTTCACGGGAAGCGCCCTAATCAGGTCCGGTTTCGGACTTCCCCGTGGCGCACCGCGCACTCTTTTTATCGTCGTAATTGCGTAATTGGCGTGAAACCACTGAAATAACACCCGAATACGATAAAGCGGACGTGCAAGAAGTTTTGTTGCGTCCCCTTCAATGTGTGGGCACGTTGGAAGCACAGCACTGGATGCTTTTACTGCTTCCCGCGAGAAGTAGACAGCAGGCCTCGCGAGGCGTTGTGGACAGGGAGCGCACGCATGGGAAAACAGTGACGCACACCATGCATGTTTGCCTAAAGCACTTCGCTCCAGACTACTACTCTTACTACCTCGCAGGTCAGCAGCCACTTGCTTATTCATTGCAATGAAGCCGAATTGCATGCGTGCGGAGCACTTTCTGTAGACGCGCTTCCCCGTGTGCTCTGTGTGGAAAATAAATGTGGAATAGGCGGGGGACCCCAGCGAATGCAGGGGGCGTTGGCACGATTAATGAAAGAAGAAGATCGGCAGCGCTCGCGTGCTCGAGCTTGAGTGTTCCGTGAGCACCACGAGAACCGGACGTCTGGGTCCTGCTTTCCCTGCTTGATCGGCCATACTCTGCTCGAACGTGTACCTGCCCTCTTCAGATATCTGTTAGGCGCTAAAGATATCTGTTAGATGATAATTGTGTCAAGATACATGTTTGAAATGAAGCCTTGATTTCAATTAGCTGGGAGCATCTATTTTCACTGTAAGCTTGCAGCGGTCCTCAAATGCGCACCTGCGCGCCCGCCCCGCGCACAGCTCGACGTACTCGACGCTGAAGTCGGTGAATGGCAGGACTCTCGCATCTTCGACTGGTCCAAGCTGCGAGCGCATGACGTCATCTTATCGGCGCAGGCTATGTGGCCTTTTTGTTTACTCTTATCGCATGTGAGCTTCTAGTTAAGTCGTTTCCCAGAAGTACGTTCCGCATGTTCAGAACGCCCTTAGTGATTCTCGTACCTGTTAAATAATTTGTACGATATTGTGCTTATTTATTAGCGAACGTCGCTGGTGCCTGCAAAGAAAAATAGTCAAACTTGGGTCTCAAAGCGCAAAATTGTGAAATTGCGAGGAAAAAATGTAGCGGAAATTTAACGTGCGGCCCGAATGTCGAGCCATTTTAAAGCACAGCCTGGTTGCGTCTATTCCAACTTTACCCGCAGCTACCCAATTCCCTAGGCAATTAAACCACGACGTGAAATTTCCGGTACATACGTTCATCCAGCACTTGTAAGCTGCATGCTGTAGCGTTGACATAACTAGCCAAATATTTGGGCAATAACATTTACAGCAATTCGATATAAACTAAATTGTCCTAAACAGGCCTTTAAGTACTGAGCTGATATGTGTCTGATATGTCTGATATATGAGCTGATATGTCTGATATATGAGCTGATATGTCTTAAGCGAAGCGCTTGTTTCATTCTTTATTTTTATGCTGGGAGGGGTTATCTCATTCTAATACGGAGAGCGTTTCGCGCTAACGTCACTAGCCTCGAATAATCGTCTGTGATCTACAATATTCTAGATGTAAATCGACGGTACGAGAAACACTCGCGCCGAAAGATGAAAGCCTGCAGAGCAGACGCCGCGGCATTCCGAATCGCCAGCGCTCGCTAACGCACGTCACTTTGTTGACCGCTGCTTCGCCACCTGTGCACTTTTAAAGCAAAGCTTTTTGCCTCCACCCCCCCAAGGGTTCTTTCGCGACCGTTGGTTTCAACAGAAAACTCCCGCGAACAAATAAAAGAAGTTACTGGCACCGCCAGGAATCGAACCGGGAACTAATACAGTAACCGAGCGTGAGTCCGTTGTCTTACCGATTGAGCTACGAGCCGACATGGAAACACGGAAGACCGGCGGTGCACTCTCCACGCACATCTGTGGGTTAACGCCCTGCGTTCTCGTTGAATACCACGTGATAGCGTCACGCGACCTCTCGCGCTGCTGTTCGCACCGCTCGCGGCGTGTAGCGGCCGTGTCTGCACCTTGAGCACCCGCCGGGACTAACAAAAATTAAAGCAAGCTTGCACCAACGTACGCAATCTCACTACTAGTACGACAATATGCTAAAGCCTGTGGTCTCCAGTGTATCACCTAAAAATCAGAGCTCCTTGTCGTCCGCCCTTACGCCAAACGACATATCAAGGAAGACAGTCAAATACTCCTTCGTAGCCAGGCCATCACCCCAAGCCCCGTTGTCAAGATCCTGGGCCTACATGTCTAGCCCAGCACCAAGAGTTACGATCCTTGCAGCGCCTCAAAAACAGCATCAGTCAAATCATACACATGATCAGGCGAGTTGCCACCAAGACGCGAGGCTTCCAGGAAGCGAATATCCTTCGATTAATTCAAGCTTTTCTCCTCTAGAGAATCGCTTACGTCGGCCCTTATCTTCTTCTTGGCAAGGAGGACATAAATATGCTTGATATAATTATTATGAATGTGGTTAAGCAGGCCATTGGTCTTCCCATGAATGCGTCCATGGAGAGGTTCTAGGGTAGCGCGAACTGCTCCCTCCTTCTCCGCTGCCCTCCTGGTTTTCTTTCCCCTCACCCGCGGCGCCGCGGTTTCTTTAACTCCGCGGCTGTGCCGCCATTTCTGTTGGCTGCTTCAGAGCAGACGCCCTCGCAACGCTTCGGGCCGCTCGCTGCAGTTTTTCGTGCAGTTTGCTCGTTTTCGCGCCGCAATCGGTCTTTGGTAGCATTTATAGGATTTCGAGAGCCCAGTTTTAACAACACGCTCTGAGTGAGGGTGTTTTGTTCTATATTTTTGTCTACAAGGGGATATTTGCGGGGCGGATGCCGCTGGCGCATACGCACAGCGCGGTTTTTGTTTACGTGTGCGGCATTCTGTAACATTTAAGGATAGCTCGTGAATGCGAAAGGATCGAGCGTGGACATTTCAAACTGCTCTGTTATGGTACTTCCGTTCTTGAATTCGCGTGACTGTGGTCGTGTAATCACTGCACAGAGGTCTTGCGCACGGTTCGCGGCAGTATAGAGAGCGCTTCTTTCGCAAATGCCGTCGTCCGAGTGCTGCGCTGGCGTCCTTGAACTCGCCTTTCTTGCGATGGTTGTGAATCTTCAGCGGCGTTAACTCTGCGCCCGCTTTTACTAACGACCTACATCCTACCTTAATTCCGCGCAGTTTAGAGTGCTTGGCCGTTTTTGTAGAAATGTTTCCTTCACCTTCATGTCGTTATCGGCTGCTGGGAATAGATTAAAAACATACACATGCTGTTGTGCGTGTGTGCACGTACAGCGACGTGAAAAGTGCCTGCTTCCCCGTCTTCGCAGCCGGATACACAAAAACTGCACTGGCGGCCGTACGTTCATGTGCGAACCAAGGGAAAAACGCAGGCTTGTAATTCTGGGAATACGCGCCACAGAAGACTGAGATCAATCGATCGGATAAACGGAAATTACAGATATGTGGCCTCTTATTTCTCATACGAACCAGAGATCGAGTCTCTCTAGATACAAATTATGTAACTAGTTACTGCAGTTAATTAATCATGCAATACGTTTTTTCACCGGGCGCGGTCGTTTACAGACGTTATTAATGGAGGCGCCTGGACAGAATTGTTTTGTGGTGGGATATATTCTGACATATTTGTACATTGCACTAACACAGGAATACACCCGAAAGAAATTCGAAAGAGAACCAATGTCACGATGATTATGAAGAGAAAACAATCACAAAAAGGAATTGCTGCCACCAAATAGATATTTTATCGGAACAAACGTCCGTAATGACGTCGTGCAGGTGGCTTGTGCTGCTGACGTGGCTTCCTATGAGAAAAAAATGTTAGGAGTGGCATTTGCGTTCAGTTTTTTTAACGCCAAGCTTCTCCAATATCCGTTGCTCAAATCGATCCGTGAAATAATCCTATTGAGAAGGGAAAAACATGTCGCTACCGAGTTTGAGATGCGCCACAAACACTCCGCAAATATAGGCAATAATGCATTGCAGAAGAGAGTTAGTGACCGTTCTACCGTAGCATGGTTAAATTCATGTTCGAGCATCTGCTCAGTGCTGCGTCCGCTCAACTCCCTTACACTAAACCCGTTTAGCAAGCGCTTTGCTGGAAAAATATAGGTCTGCTGAAAATAATATAGTCGCCCAGCGTGCTTTGCTTCAAATGGCAATGACTGGATACGCTGCGCCGTTGACTACTAAGATGAAGTAAGCGCACACACTGCAAATGTACGGCATCACGTGTCATGCAAACGTAAGATGTAATTAACGGTCCTCTGTGCATACACGAAAGAAAGGGCGTACAGCCGTTACGGTGCGAATATGCATTTCAAGTGCACATTCAAATGTGCGCAAAATTATCAAAGCGATAACAGAAATTGCTAATCAAACGTACGTCAACGGCGTGGTCACTACATTAGCTGGCCTTAAATTGTTTTACCTAGCCGCATTTTTTTCTCTTAAAGGGACACTGAAGTGAATTCGTCAAGCTCCCGTTTTTGCTTGCACTGTGTAGACTGGCTCAAATTAACACACTATTCATCGTTTATCCGGTTGAAAAATCGGTAATTATTTTACAAAGCGCGAAAGAAGAAAAACTACTATGCGCGGTTTGCGGCGGCCGCACCAACTAAAGGCTGTGACGTCAGGAGGGGGGGCACCGCGATTGGACGATGCCCAAGGTTAGCAATAAAACAAGTTTCGGTTTCGGTTTCGGTTCTGTAAAACAACATGCTTGACATCTGATGGCGTTGTTGGATGGGCATTCTCGATATCTCAGTTATCGCCGTACCGCGCTTCTGCCATGTTGTCGGCTGTCAAATGTCTAAGATAAACCTCCCAGGGCGGCTTGGAATCGTAGAAATCACTAGACGAGGCCTACGCAGTGGATGAACGCCCTCCGCGTCACCGCAGACTCTCAAATGCCATGCGCTTTTCCCGCATATTCGGAGCTTGCCTCACTCATGTCTGTTCGTAAAAAGCTAGTTCGCACCAGGCCAAGGGTGTGCTGATTCAGGCCTGGGCCCACTGCCCGCAAGCAGTCGGTGCTCGTGGCAACAGCACGTCAACGAGAACTCGCTAGCGCGTTATTGTCAGTATGCGCGCGTTTTGCGATGTCGCTCGTTGAGCAGTAAACGTTACGGCCCAAAAATGGTGAACTCAGTTCAGAAAACATCGGCCGCATACGAAAAAATCAACTTACAAAAAAAATACATGTACCCTCGGGGATTCGAACTTGCGACTTTCAAAACAGAAATTCCAGCGCCTCAGACGACTAGGCCACGAGCCGGCGCTGGCTGGTTTGGATATATAAGGTTTATAATGTATGACCAGTTTACACTTTTATTTATTTTAAGCATTTTAAGTACTCTTTGTGACTATTTGTTGTATATCACTCCTGCAGTAAGTGTCCCCCAAACTTCCACAATATCTCACGTCTAGCAATTGCATTTCTTTGACGGAAAAGCGTTCGCATATGCGCGGTCGTGCTGCTGACCGCTGTGCTTGTTTACCCAGCGCAAAAAGTGCTTCCCGCTCCCTAGTTTTGCGCTGTGCAGTAAAAGTTTCAGTTGATTTTATTTTCTTAGTACCTATATTGACTTCGCTGACTCTTCTCCCGCCTTCAATTGGCCTTAGGTTTTCCTACTAGCGTAAAGTCAGCGAAGCGTCGCATGTGCACTTGTGCAGCGCTTGTGTGGAGCGACCCGGACTCTGAGTTTGACACAGTGTACAAACTAACAAAGTAAGGAAAGGCACATTATTTCATTCACAAAGGTGTTGTGGCTTAGTTTCAATTGAGCGAGCGAATAGCGACGACCCGTCGGCGGCCGGCGGACGAAACGCTGGGCCAACTGACCGAACCGTGCAGTAGCGCAGCCATTTTCCAGCTCATCTCCTGCTGACGTCACACGAAAACGCCACAGAAAATGGGCGAGCGTAAAGAGAGGAGGACAGCATTTTCGAATTGATTTTTCTACTAAATAAATTCGCGTAAACGCGGCCAGAGTGGTCGAAACAATGCCTACGGACTCCGAACTACAATTTGCGCCAGTAGTCCCGCAATGTTTACAAATCACTTCAGTGTCCCTTTAACAGCCTCAGTTTTCGCGCAACAGCCTCGCAACAGCCTCAAGCCTATATTACGCAGGAAATCACTCCAATGTCATAACAACGGGATTATAATACCGCCGGGGTCGCTAACGCACAAAACATGACTTCACGCCAAATGGAGCGTACACGTACTCCAAACGCACACGCTACATGGTAAGACGCAAGCCGTCGTTGGCCAAAACAAGTGCGAATTCAGGTGAACAATTCTCGCGTCACGAAAACCTTACTACAACCGACTGAACATGCTACGCCGCTGATAATGATGCTAGAAGTTAAGCGCGCACATGACAAATACACGGCATCTTATCCAAAGCAAAGCTCACGACGGGATGAACTCGGCGCTGCGCGCAATGCCTACTCAGAACTCAGAACAAAGGGTGGACGATGGTCGCGGAGGGAATACGCATTTCTTCGTAAGTGACCGCTTAAGCTCCCGCACAATTTAACAGAGCAAGAGCAAACATTCATAAACTTACCTCGCAAAAGAGTGATGGCAGCGTCGGCCTGAAGTATGCACGTTCAAATCTATGCAACCAAACTTTTCTCCTTTCTGCGTCGCGTTTCCAGGAAGTAATAACGAAGTCTTTTGCCCTCCCTGACGATATTCGCGCTGCCTAAGGCACAACACATCGGTACCGAGAAGCAACATAAAGCGACACCGGTGCGACATTTGTTCGGAACGCGCAGCTAATTCTTACTTTGCCATTAGCTGGCGCCTACGATAAATCCGGTACTCCGTGGCTCGGCAGCCAGCAATGGCGTCGCAGCGGCCGTGTTGCGCAATGTCCCAGCCATGGACCCAGCCGACGAGGCATCGGCGAGGCTACCCGGCGGCGGACCAAAAAAAAAAAAAAAAACCACGTTACTCTTCTGTTGGCCAATGGCGCGCGGCGCTCGCCGGCGAAAAAGGAAATGGCAAAAAAACGAAGGAAGAAAGGAGCGCGGGCGAGGGCGAAAGGCGGCGAGATCTAAATATGGCGCTACCTTAGTAATTTTAGGGACCTTGCGGTGGAAGATCTGATAGAGGGCCATCTTTCTAACCAGAAGCTCCGATTGAGCAGAACTGTACTGAGTCGCCGCATCCTTCACCAGATTGGCTGGGCAGCACAAAATGTCACTCCACGTGATGTACTCCCGGACTCTTGGCTACAAGAACTGAGATGCTCCCCCCTTTACCTAGAAATATGAGCCCGTCACACCACGAGGGCTCCCGAAAAGCACAGGCACAAGCGGTCAACACCACCCTCAGCGTGGATAATGCAGTTATATCTACACAGGTGCCTCCCAACATCGAGGGCACCAGTACGCCATCATCGTGGCTACCACCAGAAGCAACCTCCTTGCGTGTGCCTCACTCAAGACCAGAGACTGGCCGAGGACGGCAGCAGAAGAGGCAACCATCGCCTTGGCTCTCACTCAGCCATGGGTTCTGTAGGCAGTCACTGATTCCCAAAAAGCCTAGCAGGAATACCAGTCAGGGTGGGTGTCCCGAGCTGCACTTCGTGTGCTAAAAAAGACTGTCCAACCGGTTCCATTCAGCTCATCTGGACACCCACTTACGCTTCCATGGAAGGCAACGAATACAACCACCAACAGGCCTGCGCCTTTACCCCCCCCCCATTCTATGGAGCTGCACGAGGACAGTCACTCGCTTTTCACGTTCATGGACATAACCCAGCATTATCGCCTTCAGAGACAGACCCTACCCTCACCGCACCCTGAACTTTCCACGGAACAACTACCCTGTCGCTCATACCATCCCACGCGTCTTCACTCAATGCACCCGAATCACTGCAACGCTGAATGTAACTTTTGCTCAGAAGTGGAAACACTCTGCCACATAATCGAGGTGTGCGACTTCATCGCTGCCCACCTCTTTTCCCATCAACTACCCAACAACAGCAACGGCAGTTGTTGCGGTCCAGCTCTCTCTGCCTGCCCAACTGGTGGACAGAGCACAGGCGGCTCGGGTTGCATATGGGCTCCAGTGAAGAAGAAAGCACTCCCCCTGGCCCCGCTCTCTGGGCAGTTCAGAGATCTAAATAAAAGTATAACCTCCTCCTGTCCCTCCGCCTGCTCCTCCTTCTTAATCTTTCGTCGATTTGATCGGCTTTGTCATCTGCGGCAGAGACGGAAAAGGAAGATCGTCTAACACCGGGTCTGAGCTTCCTTTTTTTTATAAAAAAGAGTTTCCACTCATGTGCTACACCAATACAACTCAACCAACCACCGTTAACGCAGTGATTAACCTGAGCAAAGAATATCTCTTTGAAGTGACAAAGGGTGTGGTTAGGTGCATTTCCACTTGTCTCGGGTTTCACTATATGAAAAGCCACGTGAGTGAATTTAAGTGGTGTCGCATGGGTAATCGCTGTGGGTGCCGCTTACAGCTTTGCTTTCCAAACACAATCACAGGGTGGATTGGCGCGCATTTTTTTAGTTGTTAGGGGAGCACAACTTCGCTCCAATAAACTTGTTTTTCCTTGAAGACGACTGTGTCATCTTTGACTTCGTGACATCTGGTGGAGGTGCTGGGTAGGGCGACGGCGAACGGTTGAAACGGGTTCGACCACGGTAGCTGTTGGACAGGTATTCTTCGATCTCATATGGGCGCTTGCCCGGTCGGGGGCGTGGTGCGGCAACAGAGAACCCTCGCAAACCGAGCCTGTTGTAGGGACAGCGACGGTAGATGTGGTCGCCTTCTCCGCAGTGGTAGCACAGTAGGCGATTATCGGTGGTTCGCCATAGTCCGTCTTCCTGGGCGTGTGGTTTTGGGCTGCAGGGGGTCGGGCGGGCGAGAGGAAACAGCGGTACGGCGGGACTTCTTGACGACTGGTTGGAGCCTCTGGAGAATAGGGGGCAGGCGAACGAAGTCGACGGACACCAGACGCGTAGGCCATGGCTTGCGGCTCGCGGGGTGCTTCTGGCATCGTTGCAATTCCCAGCGCTTACTGCACTTCTTCCCTAATGACGTCGGCAAAAAAAGCGACTTGGGTTTACGGCGGCGTTGGAAGAAGTTTCCGCAGCTCCTCTCTCACTATGGCACGGATAGTCTCGCGTAGGCTATCTGCGAGAATGCGCATGCTGTCGACGAAATTCGCATTGGCCGTGCCACAAAGTTGCGGTCTTACTGCTTAGCACGCATTTCGAGGTCTTTCACAGTGGTGCTGGCTTCGGCCACTAATTCAGCGATGGTCTTGGATAGATTGCGGACAAGTCCAGCAAACAGTTCCTCCTTCACACCACGCATTAGGATGCGGAACTTCTTTTCTTCGGCCATGAAAGGGTCAGTACGCCTGAAAAGCCTCTTCATCTCTTCGGCAAACACAACAACGCTTTCGTGAGGCTGCTGTGTCCATGTTTACAGCAAGACCTCGGCCCGCTCTTTTCGTACAACCGTGGTGAACGTCGTTAAAAATTGCGTTCTGAAATTGTTCCAAGTATCTAGGAGCTCTGATTGTTTTCGAACCAGATACGTGCTGAATCCTTAAGCTAGAACACTTGCCTCAGTGTCTTCGCGTCGTCCCATCGGTTAAAGAAAAATCTTGATCCGTTCGACGTGCTCCAACCAGTCTTCGGGATCATCCGAAGGTGACCCATGGAAGGATGGTGGCTCCCTTGGTTGCTGAAGAACGAGAGCAGGATTGGAAGCGCTGGTCATGGTGCCCGCGTTGATGATGGTGGTGGTCACGACGTCTTCTTTTTTCACTTTATCCAGAAGCAGTCCAAACTCTGGCTGAAGGCCTTGCTGTCGACGGCTGACACGAGTTGGGCTTCCTTGTCGGCTTGACGATGGCTTAGGGTTCATGTACCCCGCACCTTACCAGATGTCACGAAGTCAAAGATGACACAGTTGTCTTCAAGGAAAAACAAGTTTATTGGGGCGAACTTGTGCTCCCCTAACAACTCAAAAAGTGCACAGGTGGTGAAGCAGCTCAACAAAGTGATCTGAAGACCGGCTACTGACCAATTGAAGTGGATGAGAGAGACTGAGAGAAGACTGCTTTTATAACCCCGGACGGCCTGCACGAGTTCAAGGCGATGCCGTTTGGGCTGTGCACGGCGCCAGCAACGTTTCAAAGAGTCATGAACGCTGTGCTAGCTGGCCTGAAGTGGCACACTTGCCTCGTATACCTCGACGACGTTGTGGTATTCGCTCGAACGTTCAACGAACACCTCGCAAGGTTGGAGTCTGTACTCGAGTTGATTCGTAGGTCGGAGTTAACGCTGAAGTCTGAAAAGTGCCGTTTCGCGTAAGAGCAACTGAAGTTGTTGGGCCACGTCGTCAACGCCGCGGGAGCCCTACCTGACACGGCATAAACTTAAGCCATTGCGAACTTCCCAAGGCAGAAAGACAAGAAGGGCGTGCGAAGATTTCTCGGACTGTGCACATACTACCGGAGCTTCGCCGCAAACTTCGCACGCATTGCAGAGCCACTCACGCGCCTGACAAAGGATAGCACCCCTTTTAGCTGGGAAAACGACCAAGAAAAAGCATTCTGCGAGCTGCAAAAACGCCTTAAAGCCCACCAGTGCTCGCTCATTTCAATGAAAACGCCGAAACGGAAATGCACACGGACGCCAGTGATATAAGCTGGGGTGCTGTTTTCCTCCAAAAGCAAAGCGGTTGCGAAAAGATAATCGCCTATGCCAGCCGTGGTCTGTCGAAGGAGGAGAAAAACTACTATGCCTCTGAGAAGGAGTGCCTGGCTTTTATATGGGAGATTTCAAAACTTCGCCCATACGTGTATGGATGACCATTCAAGGTTGTGACAGACCACCATGCGCTGCGTTGGCTCGGGAATTTGAAGGCCGTCTTGGGCGGTGGAGCTTGCGCCAGCAGGAGTTCGACGTTACAGTCGTCTATAAATCCGGCAGGAAACACTTTGACGCAGACTGCCTGTCCCGCGCCCCCATCGACCCACCACCACAAGACTGATGAAGACAGCGCGTTCTTCCGAATGGTGATGGAGAGCGACCTAGCCGCCCAGCAGCGTGCCGACCCCGACTTACGCGTAATAATTGACTACCTCGAGGGATGCAACGTCGCCGTTCCTAGGAACTTCAAACGGTACTTACTAGCATTCAGCCTCAGAAATTCCGCCCTGGTGAAAAAGTTTAGCCCCGGGACAAGAACGAATTACCTTCTTGTCATCCCCGCGCACCTTTGTGATGAAAATGTGTAAGCGCGCCACGATGACCCGTCTTCCGGACATCTCGGCACAGCTCGCACTATTGAAAAAATCAAGGCGAGGTAATACTGGCCGCGCCTTAGCTCTGACGTCACTCACTACGTCCGGAGCTGCCGTAATTGCCAGCGACAAAAAACGCCGCCTCCGAGACCCGCCGGCCTTCTGCCGCCAATCGCCGTCCCATCGAGGTCCTTCCAAAAGATTGGATGGACCTTCTGGGCCCGTTCCCTGCGTCACGATCCGAGAACAAGTGGATTGTCGTAGCGACTGACTACATGAGGCGCTACGCAGAGACGGCCGCTCTTCCTAGGGACTCTGCACAAGAAGTCGCGAAGTTCTTTATTAACCAAGTTGTGTTGCGACATGGAGCCCCCGAAGTCCTAATCACGGACCGCAGAACGGCCTTCACTGCGGAGCTTATGCAAGAAATCTTACGCTACAGCAACACGGATCACCGAAGAACGACGGCGTACCACCCCCAAACGAACGAACTTACAGAACGTCTGAACAAGACGATTGGGGATATGCTTTCTATGTACGTCGACGTTGAGCATAAGACTTGGAAGGAAGTCCTCAGGTATGTCACGTTTGCGTACAACACAGCGACCCAGGAAACTACGCAGATGACACCGTTCGAGCGTGTCTACGGAAGACGGTTGACTACGATGCTCGACGCCTTGCTTCCGCACGTAGAAGATGACGACCTCAACGCCGACATCCCAGGATACCTTCAGCGTGCGGAGAAGGCCCGCCAGCTAGGTCGAGTTCGTATAACGGACCACCAGCTGGTGGATGCTGGACGCTACAAGCTCCGACGCCGAGACGCCGCGTACCACCCAGGGGATCGTGTGTGGGTTTGGACTCCCATCCCACGACGCGGACTTAGTGAGAAGCTTCTGCGACGGTATTTCGGACCCTACCGGATTCTACGACGTGTTGGCCAATTTACCTACGTAGTGATGCCCGATGGTGATTCCGGCAAATCACGACGACGCACACAACCCGAAGTCGTCCACGTGATTTCCCTGAAACCTTACTGGGCAAGGTGACGGGCCTTTTGGTTGTTGTTTGTCGGACTGCCGTTTTATTTTAGCATCCGGTCGATGCACCCTTAGAGGGGGAGTAACGCCGGAAAATAAGGATTGGGTTTGTTTGTTTATGTTGTGTTTTTACCGCCCGGCCGCGCCCGGCTGTGTTATCTTTATTTTTATGCTTCAGGGGTATCTCATTCTGATAAGGAGAGCGTTTCGCGCTAACCTCACTAGGCTCGAATAATCGTCTGTGATCTACAATGTTCTAGATGTAATCGATGCTTCGAGAAACACTCGCGCCGAAAGATATAAACCTGCAGAGCAGACGCCGCGGCATTCTGAATCGCCAACGCTCGCTAACGCACGTCACTTTGTTCACCGCTGCTTCGCCGCCTGTGCACTTGTTTGAGTTGTTTGGGAGCACAAGTTCGCTCCAATAAACTTGTTTTCCCTTGAAGACGACTGTGTCATCTTTGACTTCATGACAATATTCTGAACTGGGTTTTCATGCTACTAGTCGAAAAAAAAGGTGCCAAAGAAAAGAGAAGTTCCAAATGAGGACGTTCCAAAATCATCCACCCGTGATGCAGTGAAGGCTGTAAGACATGAACAGCTGAGCGCAGGATGGCAGTTAAGGATGCAGGGGTCTACCGTCACCCACTGTAAGCATAAGTTGAAAACCCTTCTCTAACAACGTACACAGTACCCATTTTCTTGTACCTTCCATGAAATCAGGGAAGGTAGGTGTCTACAGCCGCATCTTGCAGCTCAGAGATTCTTGACATGCCTGTAGCGGAAGCCGCTTGACACCCCAGCACCGGCCGCGCTGGCTCCATCAGCACCCATAGATCGGCAAAACAGAAAGAACTCACTCAAACTCAATCACAATTTTTTTCATTCACGCTGTACTCAATCAAACTCAGACTCAAAAAGTTCGTCTGTTCACAAAATCACTCGTACTCACTCATCAAATACTCATTTGTAATCGTACTCACTTGTACTCAAACTCATTTGTCCTCACGCGTATTCGTACTCAATTTGTACTCATGAGTACTGAATCTGTACTCATGAGTACTCACTCTGTACTCATGAGTACTCAATCTGTACTCATGAGTACTCAATGAGTACTACTGCTCATGAGTGCTACTCATTTTTCACTCATGAGTACTACTCATTCTGCACTCATGAGTACTACTCATTCTGCACTCATGAGTACTCAATTTGTATTACTCACAAATAATCAACTTACCTGCACTGTTAGCTAGGTCGTAGCTCGAATGAAAGACTAAGTAGAAAAAATAAATTGTTTAATTGATTAGACAAACACAGGTTACATATAAATCAGGACAGAGGAAGAAAACGTTTGACGCGGTGCACTGTCGTTGGGCGATTTACTGCGCGAAGGCAAGTACATGTGAGAAATCGAAACGGAACGTAAGCACTCGCGTTGCGTCTGGTGTCTCCTCTTGTTCTCAGGCCGGGTCGGGCTCAGGGGAGCTCGGGGGTTGTCGGTGCAGCCGTGGCCGTAAACTGCGTTTTTCTGCGTGTCTTCGGGTGGCAGCTTTTGTCGTCCGTTTTCTTGTTTGCACTACTGTTTGCACTACTGTACTCAGGAGTGCATATACTCAAGAGTGCAAGCTCTCTCAAAAACAGTATTCATGAGTATTGTACTCATGAGTACTCATACTCATTAGTACTCAAACTCATGAGTACTCATACTCATGAATACTGTACTCATGAGTACTCAAACTCATGAGTAGTGTACTCATGAGTACTGTACTCACGAGTAGTGAACTTACCCCTATACTCACTCGTCATCGTACTCACTGTTTTTTTCTGGGTGTGTGATCACTCATCATCGTACTCACTCGTGAGTTTGAGTACAAATGAGTACAAATGAGTGTACTCACGAGTGAGTACGCCGACCTATGTCAGCACCGGCCGCGCTGGCTTCGCCTCCATCAGAAAAGCGGCCGCGGCGGCCGCTTTTCTGATGGAGGCGAAAAGCGAAAACGCCCGTGTGTACGAGATTTCGGCGCACGATAGAGATCACGAGGTGGTCAAAATTAATCCGGAGCACCTCATCCGGAGCGCGCCTCATCGCCTGCGTTGCGTCGGCGCGTTAAACCCAACAATCAATCAATCAATTGGCACCCCAGCGCAATCGGCTCCCTGCAGACAGGCCTTTTCCTTTCCCTCCGGTGTGCAGCCGGCTTGACGACAGTGCGCCTTTGTGGAAGACGAGTATTGGTGACTGCGCAGGCTGCTTACTTCGGTGGTCATTGCCCCGCTCTCTTCAACAGTCGCCCTCGAGGGAGGCATAACTGGTTCTCTGGACGACTCCTGGCATTAGTTCTGGCGCTGCTGCCGTCTGCTCGCTTTGGGGGCGTTTTTGTTTTCTTATTTGAAGGACGCGGGGGTTCCCCTTCTTTCACTCGTCGGGGGACGGTCTCAGCATACGCATTTTTTGAAAATAAAGAGTCTTGTCTTGAAACTGCCAACCAGCTCCACGTCTGCTTTCTCGCCTCCTTCAGCAGCCGGCATTCCGGGCTGCTACGAAATTGGCGACCCGAACAACGCTTTAACGTACACGCCGCGATGAGCTCCGACGACAAGACTGCTGCCTGCACGTCTGCAGTCTTCGCCAAAGAAATGAAGCTACCAAATTTGGGCATGGCATGGCACCTCTTGCTCGGCATGGCATGGCAAAATGGGCATGACACCTCTTGCTCGGGCCCTGTCCCGGTCGTACACGACACATTGTACACGGCACATTGATGATAATTGTTGGAGGATCCCCCTAGGGTCTGGCCAACCAAAGATTGGCCGAAGAGGTCATAACGTTCAATGCGTTCGTTGCTACCAAACAAGGAGGAGAGGAAGAAGAAGAGGTTGTCGTTCTTCGCCCGCGAGCTCAAGACTTGCTCGGGCTCTGTCCTGTCCCTCGTTGCTGCCATACACGGTGGAATGATGATGATTTTGGCAGGATCGCTCTGGAGATTGGCCAAACAATGATTTGCCAAAGAGGTCAAAACGTTCAACGCGTTCGTTACTACTCAACGAGGAGGAGAGGAAGAAGAAGAGGTTGTCGTTCGTCGCCTGCGAGGTGAAGACACGTACTCGGGGTACGCGAACCAAGGCGACGGCCAAGGTGGCTAAAATGTAACACACCGAATTCGCTAACTTACCTATGCAGATTCTCATCCTCCCAAAAAGCCCAAAATAATCACCACAAACATGGACGTCGTCGACGGGCTTGTCAACGGAGCGATGGAAAGCTTGACGTGTCGAGTTGATATATGATGTGCCGGCGAATGTTTCATGGTTTCACCGATAAGCATTTTAGCTCCGCCCATCTCATCATCATTTACTTCGTGGAGATGGCGGGATTTTTTGGCCAAAATATCTGAGAGTTTGGTTTAGCCAAGTGTAGGCCCGTTTTCAGCTGCGGCACATCACTTCGCAGTCGACAAAATACCTTCACGTCGTCGCAGCCCTGCCCCCAGAAATCGCCGACGCTATCGACGATATTTTGGATTGACCCCCCACACAAGGAGAATACGACACCCTCACAAAGACGGTGCTCGACCGCCTCAAAGCACCTGAAGAAAACGGACTTCAGCAGCTCTTATGTCGTGAAGAACTGGGCGACCAACGACCTTCTCAACTGCTGCACCGGATGCGGCAACTACTCAGTGTGCACGCACGCCATGACGCCCAGCTCCGACTTCGTGAACGTTTTCAGCAATGGCTGCCCCAGTCAGTGCGCGTGGTTCTCGCGGGTTCAGATGAAACGTCCCTTGATCGACTGGCGCAACTCGCCGATCGCATCACGGAATACTATTCTCCAAACTTCGCGCCCATAGCTGCTGCAAGAACACACGAACAACCAGATCGACTGTCGCGCCTAGAGAAGAAAGTGCAACAACATACCGAGACCATGCTGCAACTTTTGCTGTCTGGCACTCCACAACAGGGCGAGCAATGACGCAAACGACCCCCTTCGAAACAGGCAAGCTTTTGCTAGAGAAGTCAGTTACGAGATAGACAAGACGGAGTTTGCTGGTACCACCGTCCTTTCGGCACGGGTGCTAGGCGCTGCATTCAACCTTGCTGGTTTCCGGGAAACGCGCCCGGTCATTAACGGCGGCTTACGACATTGACCCTCCAGTCAGCCGCGTGTTCTTCGTAGTCGACCGCGTAAGCAACTCGCGCCTGCTAGTCGACGCAGGATCCGAAATCTCTATTGTCCCGGAAACCCCCGAGGATCGCCAACGTAGCAAGAACATATCGTCGCTGCAGGTGGTGAACAACACTGCCATCATTACATACAGCTTTCGCTCGCTGACAATAGACGTCGGACTCAGGCGCCTGTTTCGCTGGGTCTTCGTGGTGGTGGAGGTTAATTTCGTCATAATCGGAGCAGACTTTCTTAGCAACTTCAACCTGAATGTGAGCGTACGTGAACTTTGCCTCAAGGATAACAACAGATTCCTCAAAGGACGTGGTTTGGAGTCAAACATCTCCTCATCTGGCATCTGCGCCTTCCAGCCAGTATCTGCCTAGCACCACGTCCCGGCCGAATTTCCTTGTCTCACCAAGCCCCGCAACACGGAACAGCCGGTGAAACATAACGTGACTCATCACATCCCCACCACCGCGCCGCCACTCACCGCTCGAGCATGACGGCTGTCCAGCAACAGGCTTCAAGCTGCACACAGTGAGTTCGAGCATATGCGGCAGCTGGGGATTATTCGCCCTTCGTCTAGCAACCATTCATCGCCGCTGCACATGGTACGTAAAGACGTCGGGGACGAATAGCGCCCGTGAAGTGACTACAGAGCCTTGAACGCATCGACAACGCCGGACCAGTATCCTCTGCCACAAATTCATGATTTTATTGCGGGGCTGGCGGGTACAAAAATATACAGCAAGATCGATCTAGTAGCGGCATCCACCAAATCTCGTCGAACCAGAGGACACAGCAAAAACAGCAATAGCAACTGCTTTCGGCCTGTTTGAATTTGTCTGTATGCACTACGGCTTCAAAATAGGCGCACAGACCTTTCAAAGGCTCATTTATGAGGTCACGCGGGGTCTTCTTTTCGTCTTTGTCTACCTGGATGACATTTTGGTGTCCAGAAGAACTCCCACCGAGCAGTAACAGCACCTCCGCCAGCTATTTCAACGTCTGGATGAGCACGGTCTGGTGTTGAAACCTCAAAAGTGCGTGTTTGGTGTCGACGCTTTCACCTTCATCGGCCACCACATCACTGCTAAAGGCATTGTGCCATTGGAATCGAGGGTGAAATCCGTCAAAAAGTTTCCTGCTCCAACATCTTTCAGCAAGCTGAGAGAGGTCCTCGGGCTCTTAAACTTTCACCGACGGTTAATTCCGTCTTGTGCTCGAGTACTCTAGCAATTGACCGACCTGCTGCGCCGAGACGACCAAAAGGCACTAGAATTTTGTTGGTCTGACGAACACCAGAACGCTTTCCAGAAGCCTAAGGACGAGCTCAACGCAGCTACCTTTCTCATTCATCCACTGCCTGACGCTCGTACACGCCTCATGGTGGATCCCTCTTTCACATCATTCGGAGCAGTGCTGCAGCAACAGGAGGGTGCAAAGTAGAAGCCACTGGGCTTCTTTTCGAAACGCCTGAAGCCTGAAGTACGGTATATCACTTTTGGAAGGGAGATGCTCGCAAATAATTGTTTCAATAAGCATTTCCACTACTTCCTCGAAGGTCGCGAGATATACATCTGGACAGACCACAAGCCCCTCACCTATGTATTCAACAACAACAGTTCCTCCTAGTCAGAACAGGAAATTCGTCAGCTATCATTCAACTCTGAGTTTTCAACAGCCATCCGCCGCATTCCCGGGGTCGAAAAGGAAGCAGCCGACGCCTTGTCTAGCGTCAACGCTTCCGGCACAAAAGTCCTGGACTTCGAGGTGATGGCCGTGGCTCAGTGGGAGGACACTGAGTTGACGAGATTGAAAGGTGGGGGATCTTCACTCGTGCATTCGGAGGTTGAACTTCCCTACTCCAGGGCACGAAATCCTGCTATACCTCCCAGGCAACCCCACGACCTTTCATACCACTGAATTTTCATCGAATGGTATTCAACACTTTCCACTCCATCAGCTACCCAGGTGTCCGCGCCACCCAGCGGCTGATAACAGAACGCTTCGTTTGGCCCAGAGTCAACGCGGACAAGCGACGTTGGGCTCCGACATGTGACACGTGTCAGCAAGTGAAGGCGACTCGCCACAATCGGGCTGCACTACAGGAATTTCCGACTCCTGAGTTCCGGTTTGAGCACGTTCACCTCGACCTGGGGGGACCGCTACCGCCCTGCCAAGGTTTCAGGTACCTGCTCACATGCATCGACAGATACAGCCGGTGGCCCGAAGCTATACCAATTGCGGACATATCAGCTCAGACCGTCTCACAGGCCTTTATTCAGACATGGGTTTCCCACTTTGGCTGCCCCGCCCACATAACAACTGACCGGGGACTGCAATTCCAGAGCAACCTTTTTTCCGCGCTTTCGACCCTCCTCGGCACCAGGCCGCAGCATACAACCGCCTACCACCCTGCCATCAACGGAAATGTTGAGCGCTTGCACATGCAACTCAAAGCTGCACTTACAGCGAAAATCGATCGCCAGCACTGCGTGGAAAAGCTCCCGGTCGTCTTTCTTGGCCTACGCTCAACGGTGAAGGAAGGCCTCGGCTCCAGCGCAACGGAAATGGTGCACGGCTCAACAATGCGCCTCCCGGGAGAATTCTTCTCTGACCAGACACTTTCCGCCCCAGCAGCCTTCGACACACATCGAGAAGCTGCGCGCGTGGCTTGAGCAACTCAGGCCAACAGCACATCGCATCGGCCGCAACAGAATGTTTTCACATGTCCCGACAGGGACTCAGCTACACATGTGTTCGTGCGACACGACGCAACGAAGCCGCCCCTCACTCCACCGTACGACGGCCCTTTCAAAGTTTTAGGACGTCATAACAAGACCATCACAATCTACGTGCGGGGCAAACAAGAAGTCGTCACCGTCGACCGCGCCAAGCCTGCTCATATTGAGGCTTCTGTTCATGCAGCCTCTCACGTACGTCAGTGATAACCAGTGGACTCTGACCTTTCGCCATTCAGCCGGTAACTACTTCCTTTCTTTAAAAGCAGGGCTCTTCCTTTCTCTCCGGTGTGCTGCCGGCTTCACGACAGTGCGCCTTTGTGGAAGACGCGTATTGTCGACGGTGCCGCCTGCTTACTTCGGGGGTCATTCCCCCGATCTTTCCAACGGTCGGCGTCGGGAAAGATGTAACGTGTTGTCCGGCCGACTCCTGGCATAAGTCCTGGCGCCGTGACCGTCTGCTCGCTTGGGGGGCCTTTTTCCTCTCTCTTTTGAAGGACGCGGGGGTTCCCCTTCTATCCCTCATCGGGGGACGCTTTCAGCGTACGGATCTTTTGAAAATAAACAGTCTTGTCTTGAAACTGGAAACCAGCTCTACGTCTTCTTTCTCCCCTCCTTCAGCAGCCGACATTCCGGGCTGCTACCTGCCTCTGATCACCACTGCTGGCCCTTGTGCCATTTTAACCAACATCGTTATTCGTGCCAATCAGCGATATTACCATTCTGCAGGAAGAATAGGGGTGGAGCACCAATTCCTTCCAGTTTGTGTCACAAGTCAGTCACCACACCCAGCAACAAGCGTTGCAAGTCATGGCACCAAAATAGTGGGCACCTTTCTGTACACTAGGTCTTTGACAGCTTCGGGCTAAAAATTCAGAGCTCAGGGCCAACAAGGGAAAGAAATTTATGCAATTACACCATGGTGTCATGACCAACAGTAATAGGTGTTGACATACTGGTGTGGATTATTTTTCTCCTGGGACAAAATCTTAATTAGCGCACCCTAAAGCTGACGCTTTAAAATGCGTAGGAAAATCTGGGGCATGGTAATGTGTCACATCAAAATAGGTGGGAACTTTTCTGGGCAAATGACCGTTCAGGCGTCCTAGTAAGACATTGCCATTCTTTCGTTGTCTGTGTGAATATGCCATGTGAGAGTCAGCGTGAGTTTGAAGCATCAACAGCGTGCATTTTCGCATAGCTGTTTTCATTTCTAGTGAAATATACCATACACAATGAATGTTTGTTCAGCCACATATCCGTTAAAAGAGACCACACATACAGAAACAATTCGTAGCTTTAATAGGTTTTCAGCAAAAGCTTGTGGGAAGATGGTCTCGTTTGCTACTGAGAAGCAGAGGGACCTCGATTAAAAAGCCAAATTTTAGAACTGTAAACAGCTCTTTGGTTTTTTTTAATCTGCTGGGACAAGTGCAACGCATAATATAATACCAGAAACAGACAAATTGTAAAACCCACAGACAAGCTGAGCAAAAAAGGCCCTCGCATAATGGGCTATCGACGGTTGTCACAAAATGACCAGCCAAACACTTTTACACAGTTTGGCTATTCCAGCCATTTCATCATTATGTTTTGTATATACTATAATGATATATTTCTTTGGACAAAATAGGTTGCCAGGGAGCTTTTTTCCTGTTGTTTTAAGTGCGGAGCACTTTAGGAGCCTGGCTAGCCTTCGTACCTCGTACGGGGACACGGCATCAGGCACCCAATTCGACGCTTCGGAAAGAAAACCGCTCCCCCTCGTTGAGCTCGAACCAAGGTCCCTCGCATTACGAAGGTAATGTCTGTCTTATTTCACCTAAAAAACGTTTATTATAACAAAATGAGCATATCGCAGTTGTTGTTTCCTTAAAATGGTACTCAGGGTTCAGACATGCTTAAACGTTCATCCCCCATCCAACGAAACTCATCGCTACAGCATTGCTCGGCAACACATGAAAAGCCCTGCAGAATTTTTGCTGGACTGAGCAGTGGTTCCAATCTTCAGGGTTTCTCATTTTGGCGTGTCGTGCCGCTCTGCTGACTGCTAATACTTGGTTCCTCCCTCGAATGTCTCATAGCCCTTGACACATCATATTATGATGCAGTACACAGATCATTTGAAATCCGCTCCATAGAGCAATTACGCTTCCGTGACGGAAGCGATGTTCCCAACCAACCAAATTTCCAGTAAGATGAAGAGTCCATCGAAAAAACAAAGCTGAATGTCATCTTTGTGGTCGCAGTAATGCACAAAACGTCTCTAGCATCATCAACGCAGCGAAGACAACGAAGCACCACTCTGGGGCTCACTGCGCGAGCCTCGTGGCGCGAGCAGTCAGTGCTCCCGGGAACTCTCAGCGTTCGGCCAGGCATAGCTGCCGCTGGCCCGTCAGCTGCTGACGTGTTCCTAATTTATGTGTTCTGTGACTCGGCGTTTTTATTTCCTCGTGTTGCCACAGAATTGGTGACCACGGACATCGGACATGGCAGCCGACAATCAAACCGCTTTGGATGCCCAACTCGGAGCCACTGCTGCAGATGACACCCATCGAACATCCTCCGCCCCTCAGGGGGACGTGGCTGCACTTTCGTTGAAGCTTCCCCAGTACTGGCCTGAGGACCCACAGCTCTGGCTCGATCAGGTAAACAGCCGGTTCGCCGTTGCTCGCATCACGTCGCAGAGCCAGAAAATCAATCACCTCGTGTCTGCGCTGCCTCCTGAGATCGCAACCGAGTTTCGCGACCTGATTCTTTCACCGCCGGCGACCGCCCCGTTTGACACCCTGACGAGTGAACTCATCCAGCGGACGACAATGTCGCAAGAGCGATGGTTGCAGCTTCTACAATCTGAAGAACTCGGTGATCGCAAACCCCCACAGCTACTGCGCCGCCTTCAGCAGCTCCTTGGAGAAAAGAAAGCCACGTTCGATCAAGCTTTGCTTCGAGATCATTTTCTTCAACGCCTGCCCACCTCCGTTAGCATGGTGCTGGCCACCGTGAGAGGTTTATCCATTTCTTAGCTGGCAAACTTGCCGACTCCGTCATGGACGTTTCCACTCCTGTCGAACTTCCCGTGTTCAACTAATCACTCCCGGGACGTTCCGGGCCCACTAAAGCAGCACTCACAACGCCGTCTCAACCTGCGCTGTAGAGCCTGCGTGAGGAATTCCTTGGGGAGATTACCAAGTTATCATATCAGATCGCCGCTCTCAACTCAGCGCCAACACTCTCTCTCGCGCGGCCGCTCCTTCTTGGACCACCGTTCGCCGTCGCCTTCAAGGCAAGGTGTATGCTGGTATCATTGCAACTTTGGAAAAGCAGCGCGGAAGTGCACAACCCCCTGCACTATTCAGGGAAACTCCCCGGAGCACCACATGAGGCGGTGAGTGGTGTCGGTTGCAAAGTAAGCCGCTGGTTTTTTGTGATGGACAAAACCACCGCACTGGGTTTCCTTGTCGACACAGGCGCTGAGGTCAGCGTAATACCGTCCTCAGCCGTGTTTCGCAAGCGCAGGCAAACCACGAGCAGCTTACAAGCCGCCAACAAGACTCCCATTGCAACCTATGGAGAACAATCGCTGTCACTCAACATTAGCCTCCGGAGAACATTTAGATGGATTTTTCTTATCGCTGATGTGGCCTACCCCATTGTTGGTGCAGACTTCTTGCGTCACTACAACTTGTTAGTTGACATGCACCGCAAGCGCCTCATTGATGCTCTCTGTGCTTGGTATGAAATCGAAGGAACCACCCTTGGCGGTCGCAAGCACCTCGTCGACGTCGGTCTATGACAAGCTTCTTGAGGAATTCCCATCCCTTCTGCGACCTGCCAACTTCCTCCTCCCCGTCCGACATGACGTCACTCATCACATTGTCACTACGGACCCACCCATTCACGCTCGAGCTCGACGCGTACCGCCTGATCACTACAAGATCGCACGTGACGAGTTCGAACACATGCTTGAGCTCGTAATAGTTCGACCGTCGTCCAGCCCTTACGCATCCCCGCTGCACATGGTTCCAAAGCCGTCACCTGGAGACGGGCGTCCCTGCGGAGACTACCAGTTGCTCAAAAACGCCACTGTTCCTGATCGTTACCCACTTCTGCACATTGCAGACTTCTCAGCACCACTGCATGGGGCGACGATGTTCTCTAAGATCGGCCTTGTTAAGGCCTACCATCAGATTCCTGTGGAGCCGGCAGATATTCCGAAGACGGCAATCATCACGCCGTTCGGACGTTTTGAGTACGTGCGCATGCCTTTGGGCCTTCGCAACGCGGCACAAACTTTCGAACGGTTCATTGACACCGTGACCTGAGGATTACTTTTCTGTTTCGCTTACATCGATGACTTGCTTGTGTTCAGTAGCGACGCAGAACAGCACATCCAGCACCTTCGCCAACTCTTCATTCGCCTTGCCGAATACGGCCTTATCTTCAATAGAGCCAAGTGCGAGTTCGGTGCTCACGAGCTGAACTTCATCGGCCTACGTGTAGATAAGAATGGCATTCGCCCCTTGCCTTGAAAAGTACAGGCCCTCGAAGACTTTCCTCAGCCATCTTCCATACGCAAACTCCGCGAGTTCCTTGGCCTCGTAAATTTTTACCGCCGTTTCATCCCGAACTGCGCCGCTCTCCTCCGCCCACTGACAGACATGCTCACGGGAAACAAACTAAAAGCATATCTACTCACTTGGTCTCCAGAAGCACTAACCGCTTTCAAGAATGTCAAGACCAAGCTGTCCCAGGCAACCTTTCTCGTTCATCCGAGACCGGGAGTTCCGCTTTGCCTAATGACCGATGCATCTGACGCAGCACTGGAAGCTGTACTGCGACAGTTTGTGGACAATGCCTGGCAACCCCTTGCTTTCTTTTCCCGCAAGTTGTCACCCGAGGAGTCACGCTACAGCACTTTCTGAAGAGAACTCCTTGCAATGTACATGGCTGTACGTCACTTCAGGCACTTCTTGGAGGGTCGAGAGTTCCATATCCAGACGGACCACAAACCTCTGACCTTCGCCATCCGGTGGAACTCCACCAAATTTTCACCCCGTGAAGTCCGACATCTATCGTATGTCGCGGAATTCACAATGGACATACGGCTCGTGCAAGGGCAGGACAACGCTGCCGCGGATGCACTCTCACGTGTCGCCGCAATCTCCAGTTCCCACAACTCGGCTGACATCGACTTCACCGCACTCGCATCAGCGCAACAAGATGACGCCGAAATAATAGCCCTTCGAAAAAAACCCGGCGCGCTGCACCTTTCTGAAGTACCCATTCTATCGTGTGGTGTCCCGGTGCTTTGAGATGTTTCCACGCACACCCCGCGTCCATACGTCCCGCCGAATTTCCGACGCATTATTTTCGATGCCTTCCAAAGACTATCGCACCCTGGAATACGAGCCACGCAACATCTGCTGACGCAGTGTTTCCTTTGGCCGGGCATCAACAAGGACGTATGCGAGTGGACGCACTGCTGTCTCGTATGCCAGCAGTCGAAGGTTAACCAGCACACCAAGGCCCCTCTAGGCTTGTTTGCGGCACCAACTTAGCGTTTCGACAAGGTGCACGTAGACATTTTGGGGCCCTGGCCTCCTTCAAAAGGCAACACATACCTACTAACTTGCGTGCATCGGTTCACGCGTTGGCCAAGGCGTTCCCTCTTCCCGACATCCGTAGTGAAACCATCGACAACGCCTTTGTTGCCGGCTGGGTCTCCCGCTATGGTGTCCCATCAACTACCACCACCGGCCGAGGTCGCCAGTTCGAGTCGGCACTCTTCAAGAACCTTGTGACCCTTCTTGGCACTTACCGCATTCGGACCACAGCGTACCACACCATTGCCAACGGGCTTGTTGAGCGTTTCCACCGCTCCCTCAAGACTGCACTCAGGGCACAGCCGGACGCTACCCATCGGTCCATTTCCCTTCCGTTGGTTCTGCTGAGTCTTCGGGCTACTTTGAAGCAGGATCTACACTGCACGCCCGCAGAGATGGTCTTTGGTGCGTCGCTCCGCCTGCCGGGAGAGGTTTTCACTGATTCCGAATCATCACCGTGCCCTGATCCACCCGACTACCTGACCAAACTACGAGGTTCATTTCGCTCACTTCGTGCGCCCGCACCACGCTGTCAACAGCGTGCGGATGCCCATGTTTCCAGCGAGCTGACAACGTCCCCCTACGTTTCTGTCCGCCGTGACGCCGTGCGCAAACCACTTCAGCGCCCGCATGACGGACCCTACCGCGTCATCCACCATGCTGATAAGCATTTCACCGTGGATTTGGATGGCAGACACGACACTATTTCTGTTGATCGCCTCAAACCAGCGTTCATTGAAGAGCCGCTCTCTACAAAAGAAGACAAAACGACAATACTAAGTGCGGATCACCCTCCCCAGCCACCCTAGTCGCAACAGACAACAAAACCCACACGACGACCTGCAAAAGTATCCTTCCTGCTCACACCACTGCTCCGCCACTAGAGGGGGACCTCCTGTAGCAGCATCGACGCAGCGAAGACGACGAAGCACCACTCTGGGGCTCACTGCGCGAGCTTCGTGGCGTAAACAGTCAGTGCTCCCGGGAGCTCTGAGCGTTCGGCCAGGAATAGCTGCCGCTGGCCCGTCAGCTGCTGACGTGTTCCTAATATATGTGTTTCCTCGTGTGTTTCCTAATATATGTGTTTCTTAATATTTCCTCGCGTTGCCACACGTATTTGCGCTAGTTACTTGAAGAAAATACATTTCTCCTCAGCTGGCACCACTTTTTTCTTTTCTATCCTTCTTTTTCAGGATTTTCCCGGGAGCCCACTTTCACTCCTGAAAAGCAAGGTGGTGCTACTGGCCCCTGCATAATGGGGGTTTCAAGCTCATGTCAAAATCGACAAGGCTGTTCGAGTTTAATTAGGAGCACTAGTAAACAACTTGGTTGACACCCTACATGGTTCGAGGGTTAATTCCTTCAGCGGATTGTGCTTGCTGTTTTTGCTAAAGTGTCTGGTTACAGCGAGAATACAGCAGGGACCCATGAACAGTCCACGTCGGTGCAGTACATCCCTGAAAAAACAACAAACACTTATAACAGAAACACTTTTTATTACATACCAAGTTCTACTTATGTGCGTGTTACTTTTACAGAAAATACATATTCTTGAATAGCTTGACTTGACTCCTGTTAAATCAACCCTTGCACATTTGTAGTACTGCAAGCTCTGGTCGAATGAACCACGTTACCTTAAATTTCTATTTCCTGAAAATAGTCCACTTGCTTTTCGGCGCGGAATCGTGCTTCACTTCCTTAGCAGAGCTGTTTTAGCAGAGCAGTTTTTAAACGCTGTTACAGCATCAGATTGCAACCCGATACCAAACAAAAGAAGTCAATTTAACAGCTTACTGCGAAACTCCCCAAGAAAGGCGGTTGCTCAGACTGCAGCATCAGACTGCAACCAAATAATAAAAATAAGAACTCAATTTAACAGCTTACTGCCAAAAGACCGAAGAAAGGCAGCTTCACAACTTGCTCAGTCGTTACGTCTCGCCTAATGATTACTTTAAGCTGTCCTGTACAATGTTCATAGGTCAGCCTTACCTGCCAGATAGCAGTAAGATTACCCGATAAGGTGGGGTTAAGCGTACCAAGTGCGCTTTTTTTCTGTAGCAATATGTGGATGCGTGCTGTGACCCGTAAGTGTGGCCGAATTATGCAACACTGAGATGTTATGAAAATCAACTATACTCACATTAAACACGAGAATAAAACTGACTCCTTCTGTGACCTATTTATGCAACGCAAATTTAAATTGACGACATATTTATTGCATACCATTCAAAGTGATCATATTTCCACAAATTTCAATGGTGATACCGAACAAACCGAAGGCAGGTATAAGAGTGAGCAAAGCAAAATCTGGCGGCATTGTGGAACTACACACACTGACACACCATGTACCAAACTTACTGAAGTAATTACTAACGCAATGCGATATGCCAGGCTGTTAAAATTCTACGCCGAATGCCGCCCATTTCCCCGCTGGTGATGAAGCACTGACAGTCCTCGGTGACGATACTGCAGAAATTGGCGAGCTAAATTCTAAACCTCGAATTTATGGCGTTTCTGTTTTTCGTCGGCATTGGAAATACAGCCACTTTGAGGGCGTCCGAGCCCACTACATAACTGATGCAGTTCGACAGCACACAATACAGCGCACAATCTAAAAACCTGCCCAGACATAACACGCGTCGCTCATTTTTTCCAAACGCGCTTTCGTCTACAGTGTAGCCATATGCAGGTGATCCGCGTCTAAGAGCTCCTCGCGCCATGAATACCAGCGTAAAGACAACAAACCAAAACCCGAAGTGTTGTTATCGCCCCCTGTGGCTTCCGATATTTTTCTGCAGTTTCCGCGCTCACCACAGCATTATTGATGAGGCTACGGCGAAGCTATATCACAGCCCTAACAGTGGCAGTTACAACTGTACGACTTTCCTGTCACAGGGGATGAGAGCCGCAGCAAGGTGCTTGCACTTCTCAGACAGCTCTGGAGCGCACGAGCACTTCCCTTACGCGATTTTTGGCTCAATAAAAAGGCAGCTTATACTGAGCAAAATGCGATGCGGTTTTTTGGTCACACCGGACGTTTGCATGCACATAGCGACGATCTCGTCTGTTTTTATCGCCGGGATCTCATACTCCAATCAAGATAAGGTCGTCGGCTGAAATAATTCGCTCTTCCTCACCAAAACAACGCGAATCAACGCTGCAGTCTACAAATCTTAGTTCGGCAACAAGCGGAACATCGAGAGGGGACCTGTTTTGCGACGCCATATTGATTGTGTTGACTCATGTTGCCAGACGGCATCGCGGAACGTGGAGTTGCCAATAGTAGCTGTGTAGAAAAATAATATTTAACCGCGTAAACACAAGTTCAGATGTGCAGCAACTGAGACATGAGGTAGGGTTTAGAAAAGGATATTCAACACTACAGCATGTTCACGGCATCATAAAAATATATGAGGAGCATTATTAACGTTGTTCAAGAAATTTATATACTACCGAAACGTGTTCGATTCAGTAGACACCGCAGGAATACTGGTAGCGTTGGGAACAAAAAATATAGAAGTCTAACATCAGGCCATTTGAGGACATATACAAGCAATGAACGGTTGGAATGATCCACCAGAGAAAAAGAAAAAGAGTGACACTGCAAGATAATATTGTCAAAATTTTTCACACCATGTTGGGGAGGGAAGTGCACTAGGTTTGGCTTGGAGACAGCTATTTTACGGCTAAATGACAAGTATTCGAGCCATTTAAGGTTTGCAGACGCACGGTCTTGCCCAGTCAGTATGCAGAACAGCTGCAAGAATAGCCCCACGACATGTAGTCAGAAAGCCTGGCCGCAGGTTTAAGGGTAAATATCGCTGAATAAAGATTGGGCAGGAGAAATCAATAGCTAAGTTGACTTGTCGATAAAGACACACTTGAGGTCATCCTAAAGTTCAAGCTATTGGCGTAAGATATAATTCGAGCAACGAGTTAGCATTTGCTTATCTTAGGGCTGTAAAGACAGCTGTTGCCGCCGGAAATTTACCTAGTGTTGGGCTAAAAACACTACCGCAAATTTTATTTCAACAAACGTCTATTCGCTGCGTCTAAGCCTATAGGCCACCCCTTAGCATTAATGTTTAGCATGATGATTTGTCTTAGCAGAGGTCGCACGCCTTGGCCTCCTGAACACGGCCCGCAGTTTTGCGCTGAAATGTGCGAGCCTCCTCTGTTCCAGCGTGATTAGTGGAAGCTTGCTTTATTTATCAGCAGTGCCGGAATTATAGAATATTATTTATCGATAAAGAGCAATAAAGCTGTGTCCAAACAGCGTAGTGAGTCTACTTGTTTAATATGTTTTACATACATACATACATACATACATACATACATACATACATACATACATACATACATACATACATACATACATACATACATACATATGTTTTACATATATGGTTTATTCAACAGTCCACTGACTGGACAGACACAAATGAAATTAAGTAGCATGCTGATTTACTGTGGGGCCAAAACTTTACAATTTACTGTTTGAGTTAATCTCTGCCATTTGTTGCTTTGCTGGCACTTTACAATTGGGATTAGGAGCGCACATAACCATATTAAAGCAGTTTTTAAAGTCAGGATGCTCACTGAAATGGTTGACAGAATTTATAGAAGGCATGCGACAAATTTGAGGGATATGGCTCAAAGTGAAGTGTACACAATCAGTCGTTATCTCCCGGCTTCCTAGTTATCCCTCCTAAAATTCGTTTCCACGCGTAACCAGGTGCGTCATCTTTAGGAAACCTGGAACAACGGCAAATGTGCATACATTTCATATGGATTCTTAAACATCGTACCTCCTGCATTGGACATGTGGACTCCGGCATTTGACTGGTGCTGTTTCTTCAATCTGTTCGGTTTTTTACAAGGTTACCGAAAGACATTCTAAATCTCGCTAACCACGCACGTTCGCAAGCGAGTAGCATACTGTTGATAAGAAATCTGCGTGCACGAGGTAACTTAATTGCTCTCGAAACGCCGCTATCCGCGCACGAGTAGCCTGTTGCTGATTAAAAGAAACACGCGGTCTAGGAAATCGGGATGGCAGATTTGCACGAAAAACCGCGTGCAAGCTAAGTTGAATGGCTCTGCTAACCTCGCCTTTACCACTTAACGCCAATGAAAAACCATGCGAGCACTCGCGTAGGGTCAGGCGCAGAAGAAATATTAGACGAAACTGCTCTGGTTTATGCCCGTTACTGTATGACCGAACATCCTTCATTTAAATTAGTGGGGAAGGACTAATTGCGGCACACATATTGTACCAACGTATCATATAGCAGTCATGACCACTTTTATCACCACCGAAACTATGAGCGACAACATTAGCTCATCTGCGCAAACAAGTGCGTGCGGAAACAAGTGGGTGGACGACCGTTGCGCCGACGAATTCTCTTGAAGTTCACAAGCGGTACTAGCCTGGATAAATAGTGGAAAAGTGTACACTTATAACTCAGTAAAACCCGCGAGATACAAAAACAATATAACTGTTTCCTTCTAACGGTTAAAACGGGATCTCTGGACTCCTAAAAAAAGCCGTGGCACTTATTAACAGATCCCTAACCAATTACTTGTCCCAGTATAGACTAGGTACTTAGTGTTTTTACTAATTGGGCATGCATAAACAAGTAAAGAACTACGCCTGGCAGCATGGAACTGCTTAGCGCCGAGAACTGCATAGACACATTGAACAAGCACAAATCACATTTAGATAACAAATATAATACAGTAGAATCTCTAAAAGGGAAATCTCTTAAAGGCAATTGCCGCCTAAACGAAACAGTAGCCGGTAAGTGTGCTGGTTTTGTATTTAGATAAGGAAAAAGAAAATTTCGGTAATCGGAACTAAAATTTCAACGTCACCGTGTAAACGGAACCGAAAATGAAACTTCTTTTCAGACCCATTGCCATGAGCTTCAGCCTTTTCTGGTACCGGCTGTTCCGTTTTTGCTTTTGTTTTTTAGCAACGTTGGCCTTGTAAGCCGCTCCATGTTAGTAGTCAGCCATGATAGCTTGACGAATGCAACGTCGCTGTTTTTGTTCTAGTCGTTCGGTCTCGATGCAACTCGCAATGTTACAGAGCTTAGCTCTTGTACGGCCGCTCGATGGATTCCATCGAGCGGCCGTGGCTCCTGCCGCCTCCTCCGTGCCATCGTACTCGTGCTTCATTACCGCGTTGCCATCTTCTGAAGTAGGTGGTTCGTAAGAACTCGTGATGTTGAGTCCTCTAGCCTCCATTGCTTCAATGGCGCCTGTACACGATGCTCTTACGTTGGAAAAGAAGATGGACATCTTTCTTGATTTCGACCGCGGCTCTTACACGAAGACGGTGCTCGCGACGAAGCACGACTAAGGGCCGTAGAGAGCATTGTTGCAGAAATGTGCGATGAACAGGAGCATGGCGAGAATGAACCGGAAGATGAATCTGAAGAGATGGCTATATACCGTAGAACATGCCGCAGTTGAAGGAGCAGTCAGCTATGCAGTGTCTAAGACTTTTTTTAGAAGGAAGCAGGATCTGAATCATTCGTACTGCAGAAGAACGGAAAGTTTGGCTAGTTGGTAGGTGTTCATCTTGGTGGAAAACAAAAGCGCTCAAAAACAGGGACGTCAACGTCTTCCTTCGTTCCTGTTTTTTGAGCGCTTATGTTTTCCACCAATCTGAATCATTTGTCGAAACCTTAAGTGGAATGGAAATAACAATGCTGAACGTGCAGTAGCAAGAACTCAAACAAAATCATTGCTGCATTTTTATTGCCCAGTTAATAACTGTAGCCAAATAAACTTTGTGAATACTGTACCTAAACCTGTAGTTTTCCTGCTTCCTGAAAAAATGTCAGCTATATTCGCCTTCTCGTGATTAAAGTTCCGTGAAATGGTATTAGGGTTGTGTACGCACATATATTTAAACTTTTCCACATCTCCCCCAGTAAACAGAACTCCTGTTGAACGGAACAAATTTTTTCGGTCCCTGGAAGTTCTCTTCATCCAGAGCCTAGTTTATAACCAACGGGATGCACGCGGACAGCGAGTATAACTTTTTTACTTTAGAAGTACATCCGGTGTTCTTGCTTTTACACCAAGCATCGGAAATTTCTCTGATCCAGTCGGTGGTCTGTTGCCAAAAAATTATTTTAGCGATAATTTTGGACAAAAAGTTAGTGCCCTTTCACACTGTGAACAACGGTGATTTCCAACGCAGCATGCCCTCCTCGGAGTGCACGAAACAAAGCACGTATATTTGTAATATACGACTGAGCATACTTCCTGCCCAATCACCTGCATTGACTTTTGAAAAGATGAGAACTTTATCCTAGCGGACAAACGTACAGCTGTCTCTTTCCCTTCCGCACCGTAAACATCTTACCGTTTGTGTAACACGCCAACCCAATCCACTCTACAACACAAGACACCGGACCGGTCGCATTGGGCTGTTTGACGGCGACATTGAACGTCACGCCAACACAACGCGCATGTCCTCACAAAGGGTATGACACCTATATCTGCGCGCACCCCCCCCCCCCCCCCTTTACTACCCTCGTCACCCAACCCGTGCTAGGATAAACCCGCAACAAGTCATGAGCGAGTGTTTAGAAGTGAAAGATGCTGTCAAAGATGCCGCTCTGAAAGCCCTTTAGCTGAACGAGTGATACTCACCCACGTCGGCGTTCCAAGCGGGCCAGTTGCTGTTCATCCGGGAGGGATTCGCAGCTACACGACTAGCTGGAAATAAAGGCGGCAACGGCGGCAGCAGCGGATTTCCGTGGTTTTTGCGCCCATTCGCGCTTCTATTCGGGCTGACACTTCGTAAGTTTCCGCTTTTCTTCCTCCAAGCGAGCGACACGCGTCCGTCCCGTAGCGAGTTAACACCTCGAGGGCTTCGACCTCTATAGCAGTGGGCACACACGTGGGTGTTCCTTTCACTGCCTAGTCGTAGGCATCACATTGGCTGTTCAACACACCAACCCAGACCCAAACTGCTCGATTGCGGATGATAGCTGACTAGGCGCAGTGAGCCGTTAGGCTACCGTGTTTAAATCTCCCACCATCGCAGCGGGTATGTCATTGGTAGTGGTGTTTGGCTCTCCTGTGCGTGCATGCCCCCTCCTTTAACCCCCAACCCGTGCACGCCTAAATCGGCAACGGGGGATAGGCACGTAATTAGGCATGAAATACACACCCGAATGGAGAGAGATAGATTTTATATGCGACCAGGCTAAGATACATTATTCTTCTTTCGCCAGAAGAATTATGGCCAGATTGTCAGCGAGGGCCGCCGATGCGACAATGTTGCTCGCAATGGCTTTCAAGCTGAAGAGGAAAAACGTGCTCACGCCGGTGTTCCAACAGAGCAAGTTGTTTCCAGTCGCCAGGGGTACGGAGCTAGTGGGCGAGGTGGAGTTTGAAGCGATAATGGCCGCGGCCACATTCTAGGCGGCGGCGACGGCTGTGGCGTTCGGACGTCTTTACACCCATTCGCGCTGGTGGTGGTTCTCTGCAATCATCTGATAACGGTACTACGGCATCTGACAGCCGACTACACAACTTATGAAAGAGGCATCAGTGGTGGCGAGGGGAATTATCGTTGCGATAACCGCTGTAAAAGATGGTGGTGGTGAGGAGGAGCCCCGGAGCGGCAAATCCGCTTCACAGGAATGAAAACGGTGGGAGGGGGGGGACGGAGGGGAGAAATATACTGCTTTGCAGTAATATGAATTTTAATGTGAGCATATCCAGGCCAGCATGTGGATTTGGAAAAACGTTTTAAGTGTGGTTTCGAGCGGGAAAAGTGCTGTAGTTATTATGTTAAATCATTCATAGAATTTTGTTACTATCATTGAGTGTTAGTATGAAACAAGCAGCAGTTACTACGTGCATGGTCTAGAATAGTAACAACAGCATTTAGGTTGCATACTAAGTGGCAGAGCCTACATTTGGAACATCTTCATGACAGCGCACTTACACACGGACACTTAGAAAAGAGACGAGGAACCACAGCACTGTGGTTTGTCGTCTCTTAATGTCCATGTGTAAGTGCGCTACCATCAAGATCTTCCAAACGCAATACCACCTAGCCCAGTTGTCACTTTTTCTACAGAGCCTACGTACCGTTCTGCGGCGTAGTAAATTTTGTAAAGAGTTCATACAGCCGTTACGACCCTTTTACGAGCTTTTCGTTAAGAGTGTGGCGTCGTCTTCCCGCGATTTGAGCAGCCAAACACGGTGCACGAGCAGACACTTTTTACATCTACACATATAACGCCCAGACAATAGTTACAACGACGTAAGTCATAATGCAAGTGCATTTGCAAGCGTGCATCATCGTCAGACGTACAGCGGGGAGCTGGCGGAATGCGACGGAGGCGATGCGGCTGCTACGACAGAGAGGTTTCTACCTTGGCCAGATGGTGGCCGTCGGCATGAGTTTTAGAGCGCAATCTCTACTTAACAGTGTTTTGTAGGGCCTCCTTGGGCGGAATCACGATAGCCCTCTGGTGACCCTGCGATGTAACTGCCTCTCGTGTATAATCCGCCCACCTCTGGAACTTTCTTGTTCAAGAATTGTTTCAACCTTGCCCGGGTGGCTACGCCGACGTCGATAGACAGACATACATACAGAGCGAACCTTTCGGGTTAGAGTGGGCCAAGAAAAAATATAGGGTTTAAAAATTGGGCGCCTTACAAGGATTGGGCACAGAGGCGGAGGCTTTATTTGATTGATTGATTGTGGGGTTGAACGCGGCGACGCAACGCAGGCGATGAGGTGCGCTGTAGTGCGGGTTCCGGATTAATTTTGACCACCTGGGGATTTTCAACGTGTGCAGAAATCTCGTAGACACGGGCGTTTAGCATTTAGCCTCCATCAGAAAAGCGGCCGCCGCGGCCGGGAAACGAACCCTGGGCCTCGTGCTCAGCAGCACAATGCCATAGCCACTGAGAGACTGTGGCGGGTCAGAGCAGGACAGGATCGGAACGACGCCTAAGGTTAGCGAACTCACGTCTGATGTGGAGGTCAAAAGGTGCGCTCTCCGTAACCTCTCCATCGGCACTCGTTGCGCTGCACGTGTAGTGGCCAGCCCTTCCGGGGTTGACGTTTTGGATGACGAGGAACCGGGAGGAGAGTATCAGCCCAGTTCTGGCCTCCGTCGCCAGCTCGCGGCCGTCCTTGTGCCAGGTGACCTCGGTCAACTGGGAAGAGGGACCCGAGACGATGCATGCTAGGTACACGTCGTCGCCTTCCACGATGCGGCTCTCGTTCAGGCGTTCCCCCAGACGGACAGTGACCTCCAGCCTTTCTGCTGCAAGCAAATACGTGAAAACAGCAACAAATCACAACCTGCTGAAATTCTTTGCTGATGTTGTACAGTACCACTCTGTCTCCTTCTAAAGAAATATTTATTTATTTAGAACACTGCCAGTCTCCACAGAGATCATAGCAGGTGGACACTAGAATATACAGTTAAAAGAGCACTTCACACTTTAAGGATCGTAAATAGGTAAATATGTAAATAGGTAAATATGTATATATATTCTCGTATTGGTAAGGCATCCGAGATCAAATCGGAATTCGGTTCCCACTTTGGACACGTGCTTTCTTGAGCAAATTTAAAAATGTTAACTTCGTTACCTCTAGTAAAACAAGCCTAACCATTCCCCTGTCACCTTTGTCGTTGCACACTGGCGTCCTTTCTGGCTGTATTTCCTCAACGAGGCCCTCATTTCCTATATATATATATATATATATATTTATATATATATATATATAGGGAGCACTAGAACTTTTGAAGATGGTAGAGAACACAAGAAAATAAAATTTTCAACAAGGTAAAAGCACGATTGTTGCCAACGTTTCAGCAAAGGGACTTGCTTTCGTCAGGGCAATCTATCGCCTGGCTAGCACGCTTTATATAGGGGTAGGTCCCCAGGTGAGAGGGGAGAAGGAAAGAAGGAAGTGAAATTGAGAAAGCGGGTTGGTTTGGGAGTATGTCGGGGGAGATATTGAGGGGCAAAGAAGGTTGTATAGTTTGAGCCGCGAAGTAGGTCACAGGCAAGTCAGCCGGGGGTTGATATTCGGGCAATTTTTGGAGAGAAAGGATGAGAGGGTGTTTGTTGACCCGCCGCGGGGCATACCGAAAGGTTCTCAGAACCGCCGGAAGTAGACCAGGCGGTTAGATTGGGGTCCTTATCAGAAACTATCTGCAAGCCTCAGGTGAATAGAAAAGGTAGAGAAGGGGGAAATAACTAGGTCAAGGAAAAAATAAAAAAAGAGAAAAAAACAGGGGGGGGAACCACACAAAACCACACACAAAAGAAAAAGCAATGACCCAGAAACTGAAATGGCACGTGTCACCCATGGCAACATTCCTGTAACAAGCCTGTCCTGAAACTCAAAAACGAAAAGATAAAGTTAGAGTGACGTACGGGGCACGAGATACAGCGGAGTAAAAAAAAGGGAAATAAAATAAATAAAATGAAATTCCAAAAGCAAAGGTTGGAGGGATGCGGGCGAGTATTAAGCTGGAAGCTAAGGAATGAAAATAAAAGAAATTAGATGGCCAGGTAAAGACCAGAGGGAGGGGTCATAGTCTTTGGATAAAGTACATGCAAGACAGTGCCTAATGCTACATTCCCGGTGAATATCGCAGGGATTCCAAGTTGCCCATAGACGCATTAATTCCAGAATTGCTTGGGTTTGGGCGAGTTGGTTTTTCATATCGACTTGAAATTTCAGCTTGAACAAAAAAACGATAGGACTTAGGAAGGAAACACGGACACAGTGCTGACTATCAACTGAGTTTATTGACAAAAAGCGGGAACATATATACATGAAACATTGCACAACATTGGCACAGCGCGACACTCTTTTTCCGAGATTAGTTAATGGGATATTCGCTAAGCAGTTCCAGTTCTTTCTTTGTCAGCGCCACGGAAGCTGTGCTGACGCACTTGTTACCTTTCTTGCTGATGGCTACTGCTTCGACGACTTCACGTGCGAAGCGATTGCGTTTCTTTCGAAGCACGTTGATCTCGTCGATGCGCGCCGTGCATTTGGGGCAAGTGCGGCAATGGGATGATAAGTGGCCGGATGACGTTGTCTTGAGTGAGGCGGCATGTTCACGTGCCCTGTCATTAATGCACCTTCCGGTTTGTCCCACGTAGACTTTTTTGCATGATAATAGGATGCTGTATACGACTTCCTTCTGGCATTCGGCGTATTTTGTTCGATGGTTGGTGGTGCATGTTTCCCCTCTTGTTTCGTTGTTTACGCGTCGGCACATTTGATACGCCTTGTTGGGGGCACTGCAGACAACAAACACACCTTACCTGGCTGCAATTTTTTTGAGGTTGTGGGCGAAGCCATGTACATAGGGAACTACCGCGGTATTCCCTCTCGTGCGCAGCACGTTCTGTCTCCTCTTATTTCTTCCCTTCACACGCTGTAGTAGGCTTTCACTCACAGCCGCCAAGAGGCTTTCCGCGTAGCCGGCGTTAGGCAGCCTGGTTACCTGCCGGTTGAAGCTCGATTTCATCTGATGCGTGCAGGACTTCTCAATGGCGGAGCGCAAAGCCATGGTTACAATCGCTCGCTTCACGTTCTTCGAGTGTGCCGAGTCGTGGGGTAAAAAGCCCTTACTGCTCCGTGTCTCGTACCGCCAGCAGATATGCCCCTTGCCGAACTGCAGGCTGAGGTCCAAAAACCTCAGGTGGCCATTCTCCGGTAGTTCATGTGTGAAGGATAGCCCCTGGGCGCTGTATTCAAAACTCCCCATAATTTTACCCTTCAGGCGTTCGTTACAATCCAGGTCATTCGCGCACAAAACCAAATAGTCATCCACATAACGAAAAATGGCCACAATAGGCTTTCCTTCCAGGCTTCCCTGAATGCGTCGGTCCACCTCCGCCAGGTATAGGTTGGACAGGTAGGGGGCGACGCGAGATCCTATGCATATCCCCGCTCGTTGCACATAGTTGCGGCCTTGATGAGACACTGCGGTAGATCGCAAGTACGTGTTGAGCAGCTCTAAAAAGGCGTCACAGGACATTCCAACTCCATTTTGGAAGGAAATCAGGCCTTGTTCCTCAATCGTTGCTCGGAGTACAGACATCAGTTTGGCGTGGGGTATAGAGTAATAGAGGTCCTGGACGTCCACCGAAAAGCCCGAAACAGCCCGCCCCTGGTCTCCTTCTAGGTACGACAACACGTCTCTCGAGTTTGCGGTCATGCGAACCCATTATCATGCAAAAACGTCTACGTGGGACAAACCGGAAGGTGCATTAATGACAGGGCACGTGAACATGCCGCCTCACTCAAGACAACGTCATCCGGCCACTTATCATCCCATTGCCGCACTTGCCCCAAATGCACAGCGCGCATCGACGAGATCAACGTGCTTCGAAAGAAACGCAATCGCCTCGCACGTGAAGTCGTCGAAGCAGTAGCCATCAGCAAGAAAGTTAACAAGTGCGTCAGCACAGCTTCCGTGGCGCTGACAAAGAAAGAACTGGAACTGCTTAGCGATTATCCCATTAACTAATCTCGGAAAAAGAGTGTCGCGCTGTGCCAATGTTGTGCAATGTTTCATGTATATATGTTCCCGCTTTTTGTCAATAAACTCAGTTGATAGTCAGCACTGTGTCCGTGTTTCCTTCCTAAGTCCTATCGTTTTTTTGTTCAAGCTGAAATTTCAAATCGGCATTAATTCCAGCAGGTTCCATGGAGTTGAATTTGTGAATTAGATAGGATTTTCGGTATTTCCTGTCCCTCGGAGACTTCAAGCTGAAATTTCAAATCGGCATTAATTCCAGCAGGTTCCATGGAGTTGAATTTGTGAATTAAATAGGATTCTCGGTATTTCCTGTCCCTCGGAGACTTAAGGTTTGACTGAAGTATATACAACTTAAGGTCATCAAACTTGTGGCCTGGTTGGTTGAAATGCTGGTATGGAGGGTTTGCTAAGAGTATCTGCCCGTTGACCATTATGACGTAGGCTCATAGGTTGACTCGTTTCGCTTATATGGTGTTTGCGGCATACTGAGCATTCCAACATATACACAATGTTGGACGAAGTGCACGTAAAACTTGAATTAATCTTGTGGGCATAATTACTGGCTGTGCTTTTTACAATGCACACGGTCTGCAGGTGCCTGCAAGTCTTGCATCTTGGACGGGAGCAGCTGGCTATCACTGGTTGCTTTGAAGGGCCTGTTTTAGCATGCACTAAAATATCTTTTAGATTCCTGTTTCTCCGGTAGGTAACACTTGGGGCTTCCGGGAAAGTCTTTCTAAGTCCGTCGTTACTGGCTAAAATGGGGTAGTACTTCCGCAGTACATTGTTTACGTTTGGGAGGGCGTGTGAAAATTTAGTTATTAGGGCAGGTGGCCTGGCGCTTTCGTTTTGTCGCTGTTTGTTGAGCACGTCATCCCTTTTGAGATTAAATGCACTTTGGTACGCCTGATCGAGCGAGCTTTTGTTGTGGTTCCTGTTAATAAGGGTGGACTTGAGTTCATCTTGGTGCTCTACGTAGCCACTGTCATCACTGCATACTCTTCTAAGCCTTGTGGCTTGCCCTACAAAGATCCCTTGCTTGCAGTGTCTCGGGTGATGGCTTTTATAGTCTAGGTACTGCTGCCTGTCAGTTGGTTTCCTAAAAAGCGTGGTTTTAAGTGTACCGTTGTCTAAAATGACGGTAGTATCTAGGAAATTTACTTCTTTTTCAGAATGCTGGCAGGAGAATTTAATAGTCGGATGCGAAGAATTGAAATGAGATATAAACGTTTCTAGAGTCGCGCGACCGTGTTCCCAAATCATGAAGATGTCCTCTATGTAGCGGAGGCAAACCTGAGGTTTATGCGGAAAAGAGCTTAATAGAGTGGCTTCAAGTTGCCCCATGAAAATATTGGCGTAGGTCGGCGCGAATGGAGTACCCATGCCGGTTCAAAAACTTGCAAAAAGTAAGAAGAGTCGAATGCAAAACCGTTGAGAATTAAAACTAGTTTTAACAATGTTTTGTACACTTCTGGCGCATATTCTGGAGGTCGTGGGTTCGGATCCCACCTGGCGGGCATTTTTTCTCCACTTTCTTATTTTCCAAATTCTTTATCTTGAGCTACTACATCCTCCCCTTTGCTTTCCGAGGTCTTCTTGACTGCCAATTTTTATTTTCTGTCTTATTTTCAACGAGCCCCTCATTTCCTATTCTGATTCGCTACATGCATAGCGAGGGCCTCTGTTCTTGCAGTCTTGGCGCCATAGGGAGCTTAAGAGGGTTCAATGCTGGTCGACCACTCTCGAAATGTCGTAGATGCTCGAGTCATGGCCCGGGGGTTAAAAAAAAGGTCCCCTTCATCCCGAGTGGTCCGAGTGGCGCTGGCTACCACCCCCAAGCGCAGGAAACAAAAACACCTGAACATAAATACCCCAGAAAGTGGAGGCTAAAGTAGCCCCGCCGGTAGCGTAGTGGTTATTGCACAAGACTGGTATTCTGGAGGTCGTGGGTTCGGATCCCACCTGGCGGGCATTTCTTCTCCACTTTCTTATTTTCCAAATTTTTTATCTTGAGCTACTACATCCTCCCCTTTGCTTTCCGAGGTCTTCTTGACTGCCAATTCTTTTTTCCTGTCTTATATATATATATATATATATATATATATATATAAATATATATATATATATATTGAACGAAAGAAATTGGAGGAAAAATGCTCGCCGTCTTCTTCACCGCCTGCCCCCATTTTACTTCTGCGTTCATTCGACAAGCCCCTCCTTTCTAATTCTAATTCGCTATATATATCTATAGTTGTGACGTTTATGGACAGATCAGCCGGCAAACGGTCACGTCGTCTAGCTAGGTCAGAGTCCGAGCGATCTTAGCAAACCTGAGCTGATGATGATGATGATGATGATGATGTCCTCAAATTTTTTGGCACGTACCCACAAGGGGGGATTGGCCAGGGCTAATTCGGTTAAAAACGTGGGGACTTCAATATACTTATTTCCGGAAAGAGGCTGTAAAAGGAAACTTAGTTGTTAATGAAACCCGAATTACCCATTAATCAGCACCGCTTAGCAATTCAAACGACCTGAGGCAGAAAGAAAATTTTGAATGCAATTATATATATCCCTTCTTGCAAACCCCAGCTTTGATGCGCCAATAGATAATATAAGTGTTATCGATAAAGTCAACCCCAACCTCTCAATCGGCTCCTTCAAAAACAGTTGTCTAGCTGTTGAGAAACGGCGACAGTCGAGGAAAAAATGGTCGATTGTTTCGGGGACCTGGCACCGCACACATAGTTCTGTAGGTGAAAGTTCTGATCTGAATAGATAGAAATTAAGCCTCGGTACCCTGCAGCGCAGCTCGGTGAAGGTCACCTCGCATTGCCGAGAGCCACAAAAATTAACATTCCACCCGTACTTTAAATGTTGGAACTCTTCAAATGATAAGAGTGAATCGGAACGGGTGGCGTCTAAATGCCAATATCGTCTTAGTCTCGCAGATGCAAATAGAGCCAGATTAGGAATTCCGAATTGAATGGGAGCTGTGACGGCGAGATTAGCTAAATGGTCCGCTTGCTCGTTGCCCCTGATGTCCGTATGGCCAGGGACCCAAGACAAGCGTACCTCCTTCACGTGCCTGGGAACAAAAAATAATAGTGTGCGGTACAATGGAGAGTCCGAAGAGGAAGTTAACGCTGATACAACTGCCATCGAATCAGATAATATGATGATTTTTGAAACATGCTGCGGTACTTTGCATAGAGCTAGAGCTATTGCTAAAAATTCGGCCATAAAAATGGGTGTGTAATCCGGGATTCTCAGCGAATAACTCCAGTCTAAAGATTGTGAAAAAATACCAATTCCAGCTTTCTCGCCATTTTGAGATGCATCAGTATAAATCACAGAAGAAGCAGGATAATTGGATAAATATTCATTTAAAATAGCGGCTAATAGCGAGCGTGGTAGAAGTTTTGCAGCGGAAGGGAAGGGGTTTTGAAAGTAAAACTCAGTTTCTCGCTCGATTGTGGATACCGGAATGACCTCATATAGCTTAACAGCTGAGGTTTTAGCTGAGCGAACACACACTTCGTCTTCTTCAGAAAGCACGGCATGGGACATAACCTTCTGTGTAGACTGTCCACCAACTGCTCTTCTATGTTAGGGCATAGCCTCTGTAAAAGTCTCCATTTTCTGGGGTTCATGTCCTTTGTTACAATCTCCCTCGGCGAGAAGAGGAAGCCATCCTGTGACTCCTGGTGACCGTGGAACTAGCGGATCATAATAGGGCTTGAGTCGCTGCACATGCAGTCTCACGACCGCGGTGTCGAAGATCCGATGAGGGCATAACTGGCTCGACGATATAATTAACAGGCGAAGTGCTTTGATAACACGGTAAGGACCTTGGTATTTTGCTGTGAGCTTAGAACATATACCTGGAGTGGGACATTGCACCCAAAGCCAAACAAGGGAACCCGGCGAGAAATCGCGTGGTGCACTGACCGCGTCATGGCGACGTTTCTGTAGCTGCTGGTGTTCAGAGTAAATTAACGAGCGACTGGCGGCATTCGTCAGCAAACTGCGAAATCTGGGAAATCGGTGTGCACTCGGAGGGGTCAGGGCGGTATTACAGTACCGTGTCCAGCGTGCAGGTTGGCTCTTGCCCGTAGATGAGAAAAAAAGGGTGAAAATCCGGTAGTCGTCTGCGTCGCGGTATTGTAGGCGTACCTGATGAACAGAAGGACCTCAACCCAGTTTGAATGATCTGATGGAATATACATAGACAGCATGTCTCCAATAGTGCGGTTGAAGCGTTCGATTAGGCCGCTGGTTTGCGGGTGGTACACTGTGGTAGTGCTATTAACTTTGTTGCACGCAGCCAAGAGCGCTTTGACGACCCCAGATAAAAAGAAGCGACCTCTGTCACTCAACAGTTGTCGTGGCGTTCGGTGTCGAAGGATGAAACGACGGAGAAGGAAGGATGCCATGCCCCGCGCTGTGGCGGCTTACAGGGCTGCTGTCTCGGCGTATCGCATGAGGTGGTCTACCGCAACGATAATCCAGCGGTGTTCTCTTGATGTGCGCGGCAGAATCCCGTAGAGGTCGATGCCCACTCTAACGAAGGGGCGCGTAGGGCATGGCAGAGGCTGGGGCTCGCTGGTTGTTGGTCGCGGAGGACAGTTACGGCGCTGGCAGTCGGTACAGAAACGAACATATTTCGTGACGAAGGTGTACATTCCTCGCCAGTAAAAGCGAAGGCGAAGTCTTCGGTATGTCTTCAGGGCACCTCCGTGGGCACACTGCGCGTCACCGTGGAACGAAGAGCAGATGTGCAAAAGTAAATGGCGAGGGATCACAAGGAGCCATTTGCGACCTTCGGGCGAATAGTTTCGGCGGTAGAAGAGCTGATCATGGAGAGTGAGCTGGGCAGCTTGACGGCGAAGACAACGGGGCGCGGCTGCTGGCGACGGTCGAGACATAAATTCCTCAAGGGAAACGCTCCACGGATCCTTTTGCTGTTCTGCTGCCATGTCAGTGATATCAAAGGGGGTCAGAGTGCACTCCACAGAACATAAATCGTCGGTGTCATACGCTAGAGGAGACCGAGAAAGGGCGGCTGCGTCGGTGTTCTTATAGCCGGACCGGTATACAACTCGCATGTCATGTCCTTGCAGCCTCAGAGCCCAGCAACCGAGGCGGCAAGAAGGATTCTTTAGCTAAGAGAGCCAGCAAAGGTGGTTGTCCGTCACTACGTAGAATGGGCGTCCGTAGAGGTACGGGAGATATTTCTTAATAGCCCAAACGATCCCTAAACATTACTTCTCAGTCACAGAGTAGTTGACTTCTGGTTAGGGTAGTACGGCCGGTGTAAGCGACGACGTACTCTTTGAATGCGGTCTTGCGTTGTGCTAGTACTGCGCCCAGGCCAACACACCGGGCATCGGTATGAATTTCCGTGGGAGCGTTTGGAATGAAATCTCGGAGTACCGGTGGCGAGATAATAAGGTAGCGCAATACATCGAAGGGTTTGTCGCAAGCGGGTGAACAATCGCCGATCTGTTTGCTACTACTAAGGAAATTAGTCAAAGGCGCAATGATATTGGCGAAATCGCAGAGACGACGCGCCGGAAGTAAGAGCAAAGTGGGACAAAGCTTAGGAGTGGTTTCATTGTCGGTTTGGGAAATTCCGCCACTGCGCGAAGTTTTGCTAGACACCGTTATTTGACACTGGCGCTCAGTGTGTGACACACGGTATGGTAGCTGTCTCAGTGGTGCGTGGAAACCTGTGGCAATATGCTGCGAAACACCGGATGCCCGGCACAAAGTGGCGTGTTTTGCACCGAAAGGGTCTCGGAAACCATGTAGAAGGGTCAGAAGCTCGTCTGGTTGTGCATGATGTAATTCGTAGTTGAAGGAACTTAAAAAATCAGTGCCCTTTCACTCTAAAAACTGATGACCTGCGAAGATGCAGGCCCTCCGCAGAGTGCACGAAACAAAAGAGGTTTGTTTGTAATTTACGAATGAGGATACTCCCTCACCTATACCTGAATGAAATCTGGAAAGACCTTAGCTTTATCCTAGCGGACAACAGAATCGACAGCTAGGCTAGTTGTTATCCGTCCATCCTAAACAGCGCTTAACAACACAACGACAAGGATGAAGGGACACAAGACGGACACAAGAGTCTCAACTAAATATTTAATCGGAAGAAAAAACACATATATACAATCATACACCACACGTGTCTTTAAACGTCATTACTACACAGTAGTGCGCCAACAATCTTATCGTAGCCCACTCCCCCCCAAAAAACACAACCTAAGGCAAAGTCTTAGGACGGCAAATTCCTTATCGTACAGTGTCACAAAAGCATGGCTAAAGCACTTCCGTTCACTTTTTTAGTAGGAAATGCCTCCGCCAACTCTCTTGTCAACTCGTCAGTGTGGCGCCACAGAATACACGTGTCCTTATACAATGGGTTGCATTTTTCTTCACTGGAGCAGGGTTTTACGCAGCCCCGACTCTTTCTGACTGGTACCGACGACTGGAATAGTGAATTCCTACGGCGCACCCTTATACGCATGCGCACGATAACCAGTTTGAAGGCGAGTTAGAGGTACGGGGAGAGAGAGCTCAGGTGCGTTTATAGATTACGTAGCTACATTCTCCCATCTACCGAAAGTACCAGGTGAGAACGGAGCATCGAGGGAGTAAAACATTGGCCCCGTATCTGCTGCTTCCGTTGCAAATGTCGACAAAAGACGATAGTCTTTGTCGATATTTGCCAAGTAAATGCCTCCCTTCACTTTCCCGCTCACCTCTCATGTTGTTCCTTTTGCGTCGCGCTCCTACCAAGGTAAAACCGATAAATATTTGCTCAAAAGAATTTAAATTTACCGCGTTCCACTGCTCCAGGCCGGGTACGTCGATGCCAGCGCTGGCACATGGCGGAGAAGCGGGTGAATCGAGGCGCCCTACTTCAACGTTTATAGAATCGCGATGCCATAGTCCACATGTGTTCCAAGCAGAACGTTGAACCTATCTAGTGGGACCTTTCGTAACTGCTGCCGCTGGAATTTTTTTTAAATGCCACCAGAAGCTATGGTCACGCGGGCGACAGCAGGTGACAGTGTGATTTTTTTTTCTGCGGTAGATGTAGCATTTCATTTCACAAAAATCAAGCATCTATAAATATTTTTCATGAAGGAACACTGTAAATATCCCTTGTGTAATAATGTTCTGTCTTATATTTGCGTATTGTGTGGTCCTTGTTCAACAATGTTGACAAGTATGAACATAGAAACCGGACTTAGGCGGTAACATTTCGCTGTGAGTGTATAAGACTATTGCGCAGAATTCGTTTCACTTTGGCCGGGTGGTTGAATCGAGTCACAGACAGACAGACAGATAGACCAAAATTTCTAGGTTTAAGTAGCCCAAGAAACACACCCTTTAAAAAACAGGGTGTTTTGCAGCAGAGAGAGAAAGAGAGGCTAAACATATTTATTGTGTCCTAGTAAAGAGTCGTTAGGGTGGCCTCCGCATTCAAGGAGTACATTGGCACGGGCCGCGGGTTTTGCCCTCTCCACCAACTTGCGTTGGACGTCGAGGGAAGAGCTGGCTAAGGCGTTCTCCCGAAGCTCATAAGTGCGGAAGGGATTGGGCGGGTCAAGTGGGCTTCGTGTACACCCGCCGACCATATGAAAGATTCCCCACAGAAGCGGCACAAACGGGGATACACGGTGGGGGCTATGTAATGGTATCTGCTCCGGTGGGGGTAAGTATTATTTTGCAGGGCGCGAAGTATTTTGTCATGGCCCTTAGGTAGTTGTTTGTGCGGTGGGGCGTACGTTTGTAGCTGTAGCCGATAGTGCGCGGTAATCTCATGATACGAGACAAGAGGAAGCGGACGCAGATCTTCGTCTTCAGGTGAACGCGCTCGCAGCGAGCTAACAGGGATGCGCAGCTCCAGCAACAGCGTCGAGTGAGGTCTGAGGCGGTGTGGGGGTTAGCAGTGTCAACGTGCCAATGGTAAACACTGGCCGCTCGTTACAGCTTCGTCAGTTCCTGATCCGCACGATGTGCAGAGGAGCAGATTCTAAATCGAAAGCTTTTCAGTGGGCCTAATGGCGTCCAGTCAAAAAACGAATGCATTTCCCGCTGGACCTGTTGGTCGACCAAAAAAAATTGGCTTAGCTCGGCTATGCTAGGATATACGTAGCAGGAGCTAAGATTCAGCTGGTTATTCTTAGCTTTCCTGAATGTCTGGTATTAGCTTCATTATCATGCTTACTGCTGCTTCAATGACACGCACACGGTATACGGACTATGTGACACATATATACACCATTTTCCTTGCTAGAAGTTGGCACCGCCATTTGCTTTTTCTGACCGGACGCTAGCGCCGTCTATGAAGCGACCGCCGAAACCTCCGCGCTGGGCTGTTAAGTGCTCCGTTCTTCCCGTGCGTTTGCTCGCTACCCGTGCATTACCGAGTGAAGCGTAGTGGTTTGGCGTTAAGTTAGCGGTTGCAGTGCTTGTGTGTGTGTGCTCTCTTTTGTTTTTATCATCTGCGGACGGATTTTAGGTTCCAATTTGCTGCCAGAGTGGAAAATGCCGACCCAGGCTGTTGCGAGCAGCAGTAGCAGTGTGGTGGTGGTGCCGGTGGTGCTCCGCAGTTCCGCCATGCAAACTTACCGGTATTGCACCGACTGACATAGAAATCGATATCGGGGAGTAAATACGTGCTTTCAATGCCACCGTGCTTGTTATGTTCACCGATTAGTCATGTTTACGGAAGCGCGGACGTGGAATGCGGAGCGCGCACACCATATGTGGGTCACGGTGATCCGTGCTCGCGATGGACTTTCGACGAGGTGATTCCTACGCTGTTGACATATTGCAATGCAACATAATCGTTCTTAACTAGACTTATGACTGTTACTGACGAAACGAAATTACCTGGGCGGAAAAATAACACGACCGCACAACCAGTCAAATTACTATTCCAAGGTTGAGCAGAAGGGTCGACGTTCGGGCGAGTTAGTATTGGTTGATCATGATCGTGATCATGATTGACCTAACTCTGCACAGCCGATGTGGCCTGTCACTCGGAGCCCACCTTTGTGCGCTTCTTGCACCACAAATGCTTTACGCGACCAGCAGTAACTGTTTTGTAATCGTAATACTATAGATTCCGTTACAACGCAAAAGGATTGGAAGCTTTTCCTTTGACCGCGTTGTAAACAGGTTGAGCTATTTTCCAAATGCAGCGTTCACGCGTATCTCGAGCTGCGTTTCCACATTAGGCTGCCTGCTTATCCTGGTATCGTCCAGCAGTGTGTGATGGAGAAAGTTATCCTTTCATATCGTTTGACAGTGTCATGCATTGGCCTGAAAAAAGGTAAACAAAACGCCGTGATTTTAAAGGTTAGATTAGATGAAAAGGGGATTGTTTAATGCCAATCGGCTGTAATGACCAAACAATATATGGTATTTTATATTGAATACAAAGAACCACAAGTTATTGTAATGTTGTAGTGTATCGGCGCTCGTGAAAGATCCCCAGGTGGTCAAAATTAACCCGGAGCCCCGCGGCGCGCCTCATCACCCATGAAGCGTCGGGGCGTTCAACACCATAATCATTCAATTAATTAATCAACCAATCAATCAATGCTGTATTGTGAAGGATAAAGTTGCTTCTAACATTTGAGGGGGTTCCGTTCGCTGTCGCAGCTTTGCGTGTGATAAATGGATTTTTCTACGTCTGCTTGCCGTACAAGTGCACCCAACAAACCCTGGAGTTGATCGTTGGTACAAAGTCGTTGCGATTTATCAACGGGATTCACCGATATCTCAACTCGGCGTGCGTTGGGAATTAATGCAGCAAAAACACGCCGCAACCGCACTGCATTTTCTCCAGGCAGTGTCGTGCACATGCGTGCTGTCAGCGACTGTTTCTCGCTTTCTCTGGTTGTTCAATAACCCACCACCGCGCAGTGCTGACCAAGCGACGTTTGCGCCTTGAACGGCATCGCAGCATTGACTAAAACAGTTGGAAGTTCCGCAAAAATTAAGCACACGGTGCGAAATACTCCTGAACTACGCAGCGGCGCACACCGCGCCGAGCGATGTTAACAGCCCTGCGCGCACAGGCAACGCTGGTCGGCCGCCGAGAGAACTGGTTTGAGAATATTTTCCTCCTTTCCAGGCTGCTTATGGAAAATGGTGTATATTTATCAAGCGGCTCAGGCGCAGCGTCACCAATCGCCCCAGAGCAAAGCTGGTTCCACAGGCGCACGCCGGAGTTGCTGCGACGCACCAGGCATCGATCAGTTCCCCACCCGGCCACCCCTCGCATGATCATCCAATGGACCGGGCGGCAACGTGCGGAACGGAGGACGGCGAAGACGCTGGGCGCGTGGGGTGCGTGAGACACCCCTGGCAGCGAGCAATGTTCTGTGCGCCGTGTGACGTCAAAGCTCCTCGCGCATGCGCAGCACGGCTCTGTAGGAGCCGCGCGAAACTGCTCAACCTCGGCCAGTGTAGCTCCCGCTAAAAAACTCTGATAAGGTTATCGTTCTGATCTGATTCTGATCGTTCTGATCAGATCTTTCCGCTCTGATCTGATTATCGTTAGTGTTACAATGATTTTCATTGTTCCAATTCTTTCCCCACGCTTCCCCAAACCATGTTAACTGTGTGGTTCCCCCCTTCTTTTTTTGCTTCCTTTCGTTTTTGTTGTTTTGCTGAAGTTTTTCCTGGCAATTACCCGACTGTTGACTGTTTTTTTTTCGGTTTCTTGCCTTGTATCATTTTTTATCGTTCATCTTGGCCGATGAACATTCTTTATTTGTTTTTTTAGCTGACATTCACTGAACGTCTGTGCCCTTGCAACGTTTTTTGTGTATATTTGATTGCCATTTGTTTGTGAATTCTTCGGTATTTTTGTATAAATTACATTTAAAGTGTGCTTTATTTTCTGCATTCAGCTCTGCTGCTACCCTGCATAATGACTGCACTCGTTGCATTTACTTATCGAGGGTCCCGTCACAGTCCCTGGACTTTGGGACGCTTGTCTGCAAAACATAACCCCCTGTATTCTTTTGTTGAAATAATAAACTTCATTCATTCATTCATTCATTCATTCAATATCCCTGGATACGCGGTGCAGGTGTGAAATAGGGCTTCCATGGGCTCAAAACGGTTACTTTAAAGTCGCGGAAAAGCAACGGCTCGAGATCAGACAATACACGCATCGACCATAAAGGAGTGCAATAGCTTATCTTTATGCCATAAACCACATAGCGTATACATTACCGTCCTTCGTAGATGCGTTTACTTAGCGCACGAAAAATCATCGCTAAGGTTTGTTCTTCGTTTGTGATTTGGGGCTTCGAAGGTTCGTCGATCGACTGGACGTACTTTTAGGGAATGTTGGACGCTCTTTCAGCGAAGATTTTAAGGCAGTTTTCATGTCAAAGTTTTCGCGATTGCCCCCATTTTCTTTCAATGCTTTTTTCTAATAGTGCGAACAATTAGAAGCGAATATCGTAACGCGGAAATCTACTAGGAAGATCATCATTTGTGTCCAGTTTATTCTTGGGTGCAGAAAAGTGAAAACAAACAGAAAAGGAAATACGTTAGAGATCAAGTTCCTGAATAAATATTTCGGTAGTACTTTGCTGTGCGCCGAGATAACCTACATGAAATCCCGGAGACGTTCTTTGTCTGTTGCCTATATTTGCCGAGAGCAAGCCCTGTAATGCATGTTCCCGCAAGTGCCTCGGAGATAATTTGGGTGCTTCATTTCTCTTCATCAAATGCCCTTCAAAAACAAACAGAGCAATAAAAACTTTCAATTGCACGTTGTAACCTGCAAGGAAATCCCCGGCATTTTGGTTTCTAACATCCCGCAGAATTATTCAAGGAGTGCTTTATTGAGCAGCATGCGAATAGATAGTGTTTTGCTCGAAGGTTTATCCAGTGGAGAGGCTTATAAAACTGTTTTTAAAGTCGCATTTGCGCCTCAGAAAAAAAATTTAAGGGTTTTTACATATGTTCGCTGAGCACTCTATCGTACTCTTACTGAATGTTCGAAGCTCACTTTCAGCAAACGTTTTGTGCAATGTTTTGCTGCTACCTTTGCATAGTCGCATTTAGCCATGTAAAAACCAACCGGAATGATTTTGCCTGTATACACGTGATTGATTTATTTACTCCCACGATGTGACTTGCAGGGACACTGAAGTGAATTTGTCAAGCTCCCTGTTCTGCTTGCACTGCGTAGACTGACTCAAATTATCACATTTTTCATCGTTTGCCCGGTTGATAAGTCCGTAATTTTATAAAGCGCGAAAGAAGAAAAACTACCATGCGCGGTCTGTGGTGGCCGCACTGACTAAAGGCTGTGACGACAAGAGGAGATGGACCTTGATTGGGCGATGTCCAAGGTTACCATTGAAACAAAAGTTTCAGTTTCGGTTTTGTAAAATAACATGCTTGACATCCGACGGCATCGTTAGATGGGCATTCTCGATATCTCACTAAAAGTCGTACCGCGCTTCTGCCGCGTTGTCGGCTGTAAAATGCCTAAGATAAGCCTCCCAGGACGGCTTGGAATCGTAGCAATCACTAGCTGAGGCCTACGCAGTGGATGAGCGCTCTCCGCGTCACCGCAGATGCTGAAATGCCATGCGCTTTTCCCGCATATTCGGAGCTTGCCTTACTCATGTCTGTATCGTAAAAAGCGTGCTCGTACCAGGCGAGGGTCTGCTGATTCTGGCCTGTGCCCACTGCCCACAAGTACTCGGTGCTTGTGGCAACAGCACGCCAACGACAACTCGCTAGCGCATCGGTGTCAGTCTGCACGCGTTAGGCGAACTCGCTCTTGGAGCAGTGAAAGTTACGGCCCAACAATGGTGAACTCAGTTTCGAAAACAGCGGCCGCGAACAGACAAATCAACTTACAAAAAAAAAGCATGTACCCTCGAGAATTCGAACTTGCCACTTGCACAACAGTAATCCTAGCGCTTCAGACCACTCGGCCACGACTTTTTTTTAGATGCGACGCTGAGAGCATCCCTTGTCGGCGGCCCTGTCCTTCCTGGGTGTGTCCGTCGTCGGCGTCCGCACTCTCCTCCGTTCACCCCCTCTCCTCTCCGATGGCGAACACTCTCTCGCGAGGGGCATTGGATTGGATTTGGATTGGATTGGATTAAAGTGGATTGTGTTGGATTGTGTTGCGTCATAGCCGCGGCAGACGCACTGGCACCGGCGCGTGCCCAGGTGAGAGGAACACTCTCTCTCAACATCTGCGGGTGTGCGGCTCAGCGCGCTCTCAATCCGCCGGTGGGCGGCGCTGCGCACGGTGCTGCGCATGTGCAGTACTCTCTCTCTCCGCGGTCTCCTCTCATTCGGGCGCGCTGCGCATATAACCGGTGTGCCGCTCTCCGGCGGCCTTTCGGTCGACGGCTGCTCTCCGCTTGCGCTTGAACCCCCCTCAACGTCGCATCACACCAGGGTTCCCGCGAGAGGAGGTGGGCGTAATGTTATTTCTTTAATGCATGGAAATTTTAGAAAAAAAAGCTCAGTCAGGACAATTAACACAATATAAACACTAACAAACAGCAAAGGGTTAGCACGTCAGTCTAACAAAGGTCGGCCCCATTTAAAAACTCAGGCAAGCAAACGCACGCATCCAAAAGATGCAGGCACACCGGTGGATCACTCTGCGCTGCATAAACGCTCCGTACCAACGCCGCCTGTTCCCGAAAAATGCACTTCGTCGGCCTAGGAGGTTCAGCATGCTGATTAGTCTTACGTCACTTCCCCAAGCTAAACAATCCAAGGAGAACAAAAATGTCATATGGCACCCGAATAACATCCTCAAATGGCAAGAAGCGCATAGTGTAGGGGGTGATGTGAATGTCATTCTTTAGTGTCCGTTGCAAAACGTCCCAGAAAAGCAGCGTCCACGGCACAGCACAAAACACAAGGCCGCGACCCAGCGCTTCTGAGTTTGGATATATAAGGTATATAATCTAAACCAGTTTACTCTTTATTTATTTTAGCATTTCAAGTACCTTAGGTGACTATTTGTTTTATAGCGCTCGCGCTAAGCGTCCCCCTAACTTCCACAATACCTCACGTCTAGCAATTGCTTTTCGTAGACTGAAAAGCTTTCGCAGATGTGTAGACGTGCTGCTGACCGCTGTGCTTGTTCACCCAGCGCAAAAAAGTGCTTCCTGCTCCCTAGTTTTTTGCTGCACGGTAAATGATTCAGTTGATTTTATTTCCTTAGTTTCTATATTGACTTCGCTTACTCTTCTCCCGCCTTCAAGTGGCCTTAGGTTTTCGTACTAGCGTAGCAGTTAGCGAAGCGTCGCATGTGCACTTGTGCGGAGCGACCCGGACTCGGAGCTTGATACAGTGTACTAACTAACAAAGTAAAGAAAGGCACATTCTTACATTCACAAACGTGTTGTGGTTTAGTTTCTACTGAGCGAGCAAATTGCGACGACTCGTCGGCGGCCGGCGGACTAAACGCTGGGCCGACTGACTCTGTCGGAAGGTCGGCGAGCCGTGCAGTAGCGCAGCCAATTGCCAGCTCATCTCCTCCTGACGTCACACGAAAACGCCACAGAAAATGGGCGAAGGTGCAGAGAGGAGGACAGCATTTCCGAATTGATTTTTCTACTAAAATTCTCGTAAACGCGCCCAGAGTGGTCGAAACATGGCCTATGGACCCCTGCCTACAATTTGCGCTAGTAATCCCGCAATGCTTACAAATCACTTCAGTGTCCTTTTAAAAACTGGGGGACGTGCTAAGTAACCCGGCACCTTTAATACGCATCCGACCAACAAAGACGAATGATTTGATTGATTGATTGTAGGAATGTAGATAATTTTAACAGGAGTAGCCTGTGCAACGCAACCTCTAATGCCTTCCTTAGGTGTAGAAATGTGCGTTTATCTGTTGCTATTGTCATATCATGAGCGATATAGTCGATAAATTCTGTTAATTTGGTTCCGCAAGATAACACGCAGTGAAAGCAGTGCTCAGTACTAGTTAACAATACCGTTCCTTTGGGGCTGCTTTATTAGGTTTGAATAAACGTTATGTTCTAACGCTTTACAGCATGTAGGCGTTTACAGCATATAGACGTTAATGACAACAGCCTATAATTATGTGCTTTGGCCCTATCTCGGTCCTGATGGATTTGAGTTTTGTTAGCAATTTTTCGCCCTTTTGGTAATAATGATTTATTTATTTTAGGGTTTAAAGCGCCGACGCAACGCAGGCGATGAGGCGCACCGTAGTGGAGGGCTCCGGATTAATTTTGACCACGTGGGGATCTTTAACGTGCACCGAAATCTCGTACGCACAGCTGTTTTTGCTTTTCGCTTACATCAGAAAAGCGGCCACGGCGGCCGGGAATCGAACCCGCGACCACGTGCTCAGCAGCGCAACGCCTTAGCCACTGAGCCGCCGCGGCGAGTAGCAACGACGAATGAGACATTGCCATTGAAAAAAAACTTAGCTCACACGAAAAACATGGAAAAACTAGTCAGTTCGTTTGTGAAACAAAAGGATGGGAAAATTGTGTCCAGTCTTACCAACGGCTCCTCCGGTGCCCAGGTCATAAATGAGGGCGAAAAAAATAAGCCACTGGTAGCACCGTCCTTGAATCCAAAATCGACCCATAACGATTTAAGATAAGCTACAGTTTAGAAAGCGGACAGACAGTTCGTCTTATTCCGAATGATCTGATCACCAATGAAATCACACACGAAGCACAGACTGAGGCGGTCGTGCTATTTAGTTCGGCGGCGGCAGCGCTCAGCCTAGCGGAAGCCGCACTCGCAAGTGTCCCGCTGGCATTGGTTTCACAAGGCGTCCTCTCCTCCCCTCCGCCCTTCTCGGCCACTTAAGATTGTCACCGGCGCCAGCGTTGTTAACAAGGCCACGGCATGGTACGCAAGAAGAGGGCGTCGTTTGACAAGAGCTTGGAGGAGTAGACATGCATGATATTTATTAGTATTCTTTCCTGCGAATTGAATTGTTTGTGTAAGATGATATTCTTGCTACGGTGTACAGTGGTAGTGTGCGCCATTTAACGTTTTTATGGTTTTGACTTCATCTGACACGTTGGGAATTCCTGTAGTATTGACTGATGCACTTAGCAAAGTAGCTTTACATGATTTATTTAGTTTTTCCTTGCTGTCATAAATTTGTAATGATGACGATATAATCAATTCTATCGTTTCATACGCGTCCTTTTCATTGTGTAAATCACATGCATGGTTTTGTGCTTCCTAGGAGATAAAACAGTTGTATGTTTTATTTTTTTTCAGGTTTAGATCACTAAATTAGGTTTGTGTTAACCAGGCAAAAAACATTCCGCATGTTAGTTGAGTTCTCCATGTGTACAGGACATTTCTGCCATTGCTGCATGCCATGGGTACTGGAACCTTGTCAAGCTGTCGCATGACAAGCGTTTTGTCCCCGTTTTCCTGTTTTTCTGTGTATTAGGAATGCTCAAATAAACAAGCTTCTAACAAACGAACAAACGAACATCAAGTTATCTATCTAGTTTGTAACGCTTTTTTTAATCTTTACCGGAATTGGGACGTCATTGTATTATATGGAATGAAAGCCTTGAGTCCCTCATTACGCGAAAAACGGGCGCTGTCGTGGTTGTGGTTTACCGGAACAGGAAATGGCCGGTGTGAAAAAAGTAAATAACAAACACTGCTGCATTTCTTTAGGGTTTCAATCCTGGCCTCTAGGCAGGAGGCGGTCTTTTAGTCTTCAGCCCCAGCGTCCGGGCTAATTGCGACTCATGCGGCATATTCTCCCCTGGTGAAACTGGGGAAACATTACTGCGTTGTTGTTGCCCTAGCAACGCCACCGCCATGTTGGCCTTGAAGGCGTTATAATTTCCACGGCAACAATGCAAAGGCGCGCAGCTTGCGTGGAGGAGAGGTAACGCTCTCCCCTCTCATGCCGGTTGGATTGCTTCCCCCCTCCCCGTGTCCCCCCCATTCCCACCCGGCAACCGCCGCCGCCACCCCGCTGCCTCCAACGGGCAAGCCTCGCTCCGACGGCACGAAGCCACGCCGCTTGAGCAGTAGCGACGCCAGCTCGAATATCACTTGAACACTTTAATCGCGCTACGTGCGCGAAAGCGACGTGCGGCGAGAAACACCGATGACCAATACAACACAGACAAGGTTGTCTGTCTTCAAGCACAGCACACGCACGACACAAGTCCTATCCTTCAGTTCAGTTTCACGTACGGCATACGAACGACGTTCTCACCTTTTGCTAACAGCACTCAAAGAGTCTTCGCGTTACGATTCACCCTGGTGTTCTTGGCGTGCCTTTTGCAGCACCGTAATGTCCGAGGGAGCACATCGAGCACATACGAGAAATCGCCCACTACATGAGACGCGCGTCGGCCTCGCTGCTCGCCGTGCGCAAGCAGCAACTGCGGTGACCGTTATCGCGCATGCGCGCCCCCAGTCGCGCCGGAGAGAAGCGGAAAGAAAAAAAAAATGAGAGCATGAGTGTTTCCCCAGCGCCACTGCCTCTAGGCGCGCAGTAATACAACCGAAACTAGAAAAAGTAGCATTGGCCTGCTCTAGGGTGGAACCCGGGTGCGCTACAGCCACGCTATCACCGCCTTTCTTAACCTGCGCTATCTGCGCACATGTTCCACGGGGAAACAGTAGCTAAGATTCGTGGTGAAAAACAGCGCAAGGAACACAGGGACAAAAAGAAAAAATGGACGACGCACAGCGCTGAACTCGCAACTGAAAGTTTATTATAAAGAAAGCACATATTTATGCACAATAACCATACTAACACGTGAACAGATGACACTCACAAAACGTGTGAGCGACAACAGAGTAACATCTTTAAAACACTGTGGCACGCGACAAAATTCAGCATCCAAGAAGTTACACAATCGGCTAGCGGATAAGAAACTGAAATTCCTTGTCAAGTAATGACAGAGAAGGAACACTAACGCACATGCCCTCGTTCCTTCTAATATGGAGGGCCTCTATTATCTCTCGGACCTGCTGGTTTTTATGTTTGGCTACTACTTTTGTTACCTTAAAAACAGGGTAACATTTTTAACATTTTTTACATTTTTTGCAGTGTTGTGCGCCGTGGGAATAGTCATCGCCCTTCAAAGAACGTCTATGCTCCATTAGTCGAATGTTAAGGCATCGGCCCGTTTGGCCGATACAAACATGACCGCAGACAAACGGAATCATATACACCACACCAACACTACAAGGCACAAAACTTGACACACGTTTAACTCCACAGCTTCCACGTGTTGCTATACCAGCCAACCTCCTATCTACCACGCTAAATATCTTTCTTAATTTGTCGGGCGGCGAGAAAAGGACGTTTACACCATAACGGCCTGCCACGTTTTTTAATCCATGTCACAACGCGTGCACATATGGCATGACCAAGAAGTCTTTTTTCTTTGACTCTGTATCTCTACCTGCTACTCAACCAGATTTTGCCCACATTTTTACTTTGTCAACAGCAAGACGCATCACATGCTTGCTGTACCCGGCCGACGTCAGCCTGGCTACTTGTTCAGATAAGCCGTTGGCATACCAATGGACCCATGATTTGGCGAAAACGCGCCGCAAGGAAGAAACAGCTGGTTCAGTAGCGGGTAGAGATACAGAGTCAAAGAAAAAAGACTTCTCGGTGATGCCATATGTGACGCGTTGTCGCATGGATTAAAAAACGTGGCAGGCTGTTATGGTGTAAACGTCCTTTTCTCGCCGCCCGACAACTTAGGAAAGATATGTGGGGTGGTAGATAGTAGGTTGGCTGGTACAGCTACAAATGGAAGGTGTGGAGTAAAACTTGTGTCATGTTTTCTGCCTTGTAGTATTGGCGTGGTGTATATCACTTCGATTGTGTGCGGTCATGTTTATATCGGCAAAACGGGCCGATGCCTTAACATTCGACTAATGGAGCATAGACGTTCTTTGAAGGGCGATGACTATTCCCACGTCGCACAACACTGCAAAAATGTAAAAAAATGTAAAGAATGTTACCCTGTTTTTAAGGGAACAAAAGTAGTAGCCAAACATAAAAACCAGCAGGTCCGAGAGATAACAGAGGCCTTCCATATTAGAAGGAACGAGGACAAGTGCGTTAGTGTTGCTTCTCTGTCATTACTTGACAAGGAATTTCAGTTTCTTATCCGCTAGCCGATTGTGTAACTTCTTGGATGCTGAATTTTGTCGTGTGCCACAGTGTTTTAAAGATGTTACTCTGTTGTCGCTCACACGCTTTGTCAGTGCCATCTGTTCACGTGTTAGTATTGTTATTGTGTATAAGTATGTGCGTTCTTTCTAATACACTTTCAGTTGCGAGTTCAGCGCTGTGCGTCGTCCATTCTTCCTTTTTGTCCCTGTGTTCCTCGCGCTGTTTTTCACCATGAATCTCAATCTGCACCAACTAGCCCAACTTGCCATCTTACTTCAAAACAGTAGCTAGCCTGCTGCGTGCAACCTGACAGTGGAACATGACGGGACGCGAGTAGAACGGATGCATTGCAGCAGCGCTGAACTCTGATTCCGGGGAAGTTGAGGCGGGAAGCGTCATCAGCGTTCCTGCTGAAGTGATTCTCAGCGAAGGCCAAGAAATAAAGGGGAAGAGGCAGAATAACACGTTTCAGGAAAGACGTTTTCGATCATGATCTCAAGGCTCTGCCTTAAAATCACATATAAAGACAGGTGTTTCGAGGAATTCTTGTTGTTTTCACCGTGGCTTTGGATACAAATATAGCAGTGAGACCTTTCCCTGTCTGCTTTCTTATTAATTCTCATTATCTTATCACGTGCTTCACAGCACTAGAGTAGAAACAAATAAGCACAAACGATAAATTCAGGCAAGCTTTCATTCAGTCGCAATACTTGAATGGCGAAGATGTTTTAGGTGAGCATTTCCGGACACATAGTTAGGTTCAGTATCATTGTGTATTTGCATAGTTGCGGTGCTAGCCATCGTCGTCATACGCATCAAAGAGGTCATCGTCTTTTTCGCGGTGAGTAGTGAATTGAAGTTTTCCGCCGATTTGTACACTTGCGCCAGCTCTTCGTCAGCAACTAGAGGCAGCGGTAGGGGTGCGGGGAATCTGCAAGTCGTCTAAACAAGGAGTAGCGCACTTGTAGCCATATCTCGAATTATTCATTATGGCTTCCAGGGAATGTGGAGGCCACGGTGACCTCTCCTAAGCAGGGGAGAGATGACCGCTTCAGTTAGCATTCATCATTAGCATTAGGGCTGCCGTTTTTTGTTTTTGTTTTTTGCATGCGCAGCAGCGCTTGACGACAGCGCTGGAAGTTTTTGTGGGCTACACGCCTCGAGCTTTGCGATCACTGCGCCGCCTGCCGACGCTTCTGTGCGGCGCTTACGGGATGTCCGCTGCGTGGCTGATAGGGGCTCATGCAGTGTTTTGTTTCTCTTTCTCTTCTTTTTGCCCTTCTGCGCCCTAAAAAACTTGTTATAATGATATTTGTAAGCAAAGAGTACGTTTAGGTCCCTTCAAAAGCCGCTGCGTCTTGGTAGGGTGCTCAAACGCCAACAATAGCTGGGTGGGAACGTGGCCCAGCGTCATTCTTGGCCACTGTTACGGGTGTCGGCGACGGTCGCAGCATTCCATCACTGTCACCTCCGAATACGTGTGGCACAAGTGAACTTTATTGGAGCCTCGTTTAGACCTGACACTAACGCAGTGAGAGGTGTGTTTCATTTTGCAGCGGGGACAACGAATGCGGCCTCGTTTCGAATATATATGTCGTAGAAAAATATATTTCTGGGATGTGATTCACCAATACCTGACAATAACTTGTTCCTTTTATAAGAATATAAGCTATACGAAAATGTTAGGTATATTCCAAGGCTGTGCGTCATGAAAGATGCGCACTCTTGCCTGCCTTCCAGCAAGAACCAAGAAAAGTAATTAAACCACGCAAATATAAATGGTCTGCAAATCTGGAAGAAACAGAATAGCACCTGCGAAAATAGAAAAAAAACTCAGTGCAGCTTCTTCAATGCTAAAGACGTCCGCTTAAACTTCAGCCGGGTAGGACTCACGAGACCAAATACTGTGCGAAATGCACAGTTATTTCGCGATACATAGGCAGGGCACCGAGGGAAACGCTTAACTACCGTTGTGGTCCACTGCGGAGCGAAATCAAGGAATGAACATTTTAGTGACCAGACACAAGCTAAGTGTCTACCGTACTCTAGTTTTTAGACTTCATTGTTTCAAACTTCAACGATTAAAAAACAAACAAACAAAAGAATACTCGAGCACAGTGGGCTAATCGCACATACACAAATTAAAAGTTAATTTCTTTATACGTTTTTTTCTCCATTGACGCTAAGCTGGGCTGTGAGCTAAATGTGGAGGTTGAAGAAAAAATGTGGAAATTTAAAATAACGAATCTCTGCATCAAATCTCTTAGAATGCCGTGACAGACTATGAATTGGCTCCAACGACATGGTTTTCTTCACGCTGATGCGAGGTATTGCGCAAAGGAGAGCTATTTTGTTTTGAGTACCCACAATAGCACCTAAAGTAACCGGTACGGAAAATATCGTCCATGGCTTCGTGGCTAGTATCAGACGACCGCAGACGCTGCGTAGTTGATACGTAAAACCCGTTGATAACTTCCGTGGTCCTTTGATACAAGCACTGTTTTGGTGCTTCATTGCTGCAAGTTTCTTCGGTCAACCTCGTCCGGATGGCTGAAGACGCCGCCCGGGATCCAAGGACTCCTGGCGGCCGCGCAAAGTGTGGGAGAAGATCGAAGAGGTTCTTTACCCTCTTCCTTTGCCCTCGAACTCGTACACTTGTTCTCTCTCTCTTAAAATGATGGGACGTGTGAAGAGTGAGTGGCGATTTAAGAGGTCTAACAGAGAGTTAGGTGAACGCTGAGGGCTCCGCGACACGACGGTATAGTAGAAGGCACGTGTTAGCCAGATTGATATTTGGAAATCGGAATCTGTGCGCAGTATAAAATTTTTTTCTCCGCTGCCGTCTCATCTTTCAGGGTTACTATTTTCTGGAAAATAGTAGATAAGCCCGCGCCAGAATAGGGTACATGAGTTCTGTTCACAGAACTGAGAAAGCTAACAAGAAGGACATTATTATTATTACGCTGTGTATCCAGAACATGGGTCCTTACCGCGTAAGCAATCCTACAGGACGACTCGACCACAGCTTTCACAAGATCCGGTGGGTTTCACTCTTCCACCGATGCCCCGCATGAGCATTGCAACAAAACTGGAATTTGTTCACCGGTATATATTTCAATTTACGGTACGTATGGCTTGGAAGTATTATTTGCTGTGAAATTGCGTTGAACGGACCAGAAACAAAACAAACCATTGTTTTGATCCCTAGAATAGAAAAACCAGATTTAAGAATAAAAAAAAGTTTAATCTACAGCGTTCCATTTTCGGTTCTTGTTTTCAGTGGTATTTTTTATTCGGCAGAACTGAGTAGCCTCTTTCGGCTTGGGAATCTGGCCTGCGAATCGCGGTCGCAGAGATGTTGAACTTTCGCTGGAGTACTCAACTTTGACCATTTTCCTTGTATTTAAAAAACACCATGAGCCCTACTCTCCAGGAACAGGGGTTAAGCCATGCTTGACTAAAGTAAAAAGGAAAACGACCAAAATCGAAACGCAATGAGCTCGAAACAAAACGGAAGCGCTTCTGCCAAAATCAAAAGGCAATGACCGAAACCAACCCGTGAAACCATCTATAGATCAAAACGAAGCTCTTTCATTTTTCTTGGCTTTACCCGAACGCACAAGTTTGCTGTGCGGTATTGTAGACCATCCTTCTGCGATAATCGGGAGCGTTTACGTTGTTCAAGGTTGCCCGCTCTTCCGCGTAAAGTGGGCACATAGAGTTTTTTATTAAGTATACTAGAGAGGAAACTGCACCTTTTAAGTCATGTTATGGGAAGATCCGCACTGTTAGCTTGAGCTTGGCTTGACAATTATTTTCTGAAGTGGTTTGTGGAGATTTGCTTTATTTACTATTCATTCACACGTCTACGAGCTACGAGATAGCAGAAATCCTGACTGGTCTGTGGTAGCCGTGTTTGATGAAACAGCAGGCAGTGCGTGATCGTACTTGACGTTGGTCATGCCGCAGTCCAAGGACGTACGACTGAGCGGGTAATACGCCGCCGCAAAATTTGTAGCTGATGAAAAAAAAAACAGAACGTACTTCAACGAAGACGATTAGGATACGACAGATACCTGGATCTGTCCTATCTTGTCATCATCCACGTCTGTTTAACGCCGTGTTTTCTATTTTCATGTTAAACTAGCTGACGGTCGGTCCACCGGCTCGCCACGAAGGCGACGGTCACGTTTTCATAGGCATGCTCAAAAAACGTTCAAACTCTTCAAACGACTTCTTATTTGAAATAATGGTAAAATAATAAAATAAGAGTCTCTATGAGTCCCCCCCCCCCCCCCATATTAACATTGGTACCACCTTGGACTGCAGAATAGCAGGCACAACCGTTCCGGCAGAATAATGCTTTACTTCCGCTTTTTTAGTTTTAAAACATCCTGTTTTATTTTCCACTTACATAATTGCACACTATCCTTTGCGTATTGGGGGCACTTTGTTTAAATCTGCGGTCACAAAAACGTTTCAATCCAAGTCAATGATGAAACTAAGGCGAGCGCACGATGTAATGGCGGTCCATGACGACACAGACGGCCTTGATGTGTGCTGCACGGACGCTAGCACCAGATTCCTCTCGAGTGTATATTGTAAGAAACTCTGTGGGGCGGCATACCCACCATGCCGCGCTAGAAGGTGAACTTCCCGACGAGAGCGAGAGACGGAAGCTGCGATGTGGCGTGTGGCGAGTGGCAACGCTGATTGGCCCTCATCGTGGCGTGATATACGGCGACACTAGTGGACGCGCGCCCGCGCCTGAGAAGGGGTATCCCGGTCTAATCCCTGGCCTATCTCTCCGAGTAGTTACGTGCAAAACACTGGAATAGCATCATGATCACCAACGTTAGTAGAGCACAGAGGATAAAGTTGTCTTTGCCGGCATTTCGGCGTACGCCGCCACCGTCGGCCCCGGATACCCAATGCAAGCTTACAGTATTGGACAAACGATTCCTCACGACACTTGACCATGCTGACGGGAGTTGCATGCAAAAGCATTATCGCCTTCATCGCACTGCATCTATGCGTGTAAAGTGCGCATCTGCAGTAACACCAGTGTGATGGCGATTGTTCAGTGATCCGCCCTATGTCAGTGATGAAACATGTTAATCGGGTGCTATTTGGCTACGCAAATCGCGTTTACTTAGATCCCAGGAACTAGGGTTTGGTGAGTGAGTGAAACACTTTATTGAACGAGAGGCCATGAGGCCCTGGGGGGAGCAAGGAGGAGGGGAAAAGGGGAAGGTCACAACTCGCACAATGAACACGGTTGCAGTCTTGAGGTCCTAATCACCAAATTACAACATTAAAGTCAGTCAGCGGCACCAAAATGCCGAGTTAACACTTTAAAAAATTCACACAGTACAATTCACACTGTAGATAATGCGATTCATACTGAAGACAGTGCACGCGGCAGACAGTTCACAGTGTAGACAGAACGGGGAAGTCGACCAGGCTGCTACACCAATTTGTAGAGACTGTTTTCAAGGGCGTACTCGGTGATTGCTTCTAGAGTGGGGGGATTGTCATGGACCCGACTAACAGGTTCCTGTTCAGTCGCAGGGGCGGGACCTAGAGTTAAAAGCTGGCGGCGATTTCGGTCGAAAAATGGACAAAGCCAAATTAAGTGGTAAAGATTTGGTGTGCCTTCACGACTACAGTGGGGGCATCGGCGCAATTCGGATCCTGCTGGAGCTGTCCATTTATAAACATGTGGGGGGTGTACGCTGCATTCGCATACACTTTATTGATGAATACTTCCCCCCGACGCGAGAAGAGCTTGAGAGGGGCAAGGATGACAACCGGAGTTTCTGCCTGTAAGCGCTTACCGCTTTCTTTTTTGAGGTGGCGAAGGTGGAGATGCCAGTCTGCTTGGAGAGGGGGGACGGGCGTGGCGGGCCCCGCGGGAGGTGATTATAGCCTCTCCCTGGCAGCGTCGGGTGCCATGTGGTTGCCTTCTGCGTCTGTACTATGGCCTGGAGTCCAAACAATGCGAACTTTGAAGCCTTCAATTTGTAGGTCTCTAGTAATGGTAAGGATGTTCGTTGCCGTATTGTTCGGTGAAAACGGAGAATTTGACTCTCGTACAGCAACATAGGAATCCGTGATAATGCGAAATTTCTTGTTAGATAGATGCCCGGAATGGCCAAAATTTGCCCCGCGGCTCACAGAATTCCTAGAAGTTGTACCTATTATACGAGGCCGTATGTGTTGGAGATGTGCCTGGATCCATTCAATTCCGGCAGGTCCGCAGATGTCCAGGCAATGGCCGCCGTCCTATTCAGAGCCGCGTCGGTGTATATGTCAGCTTCGTCGCCAGCCTTGTCATTTGCGAGAGGGCGAACGTATTGTTCGCTTACTTTTCTCTTTTGTCCGGGCGGATCGGGCGTCGACGTAGAATTCCGATGGGTGAACGTTCCCACGGAGGGAATGCTGTCGGAAAATCGGTTGATTGTGTTCGTATTTTAACGGCAGAACTGTTTTGGCCGAGTGTTTCCCGTCCGTCGCCCCAAAATCCTCGGAGCGTCAAGAAAACATGTGGTTAGGGAGGTTCCGGAAATCGAACCCGGGACCTCCACGCCGTGAAACCGGCACACGAACCACTGGGCCACCCTAAACGCCCGAGAGGTGGGGGGGCTGCATGCAGCGGGGTACAATATGTTCAGCCAAATGAAAAACAATAATTTTCCCGCGGCCGTCATCGAACCTGGGTCCGCGTTTTAAAACGGGCGTCTATCCGATTGAGCTATCATTTTTGTTCACATTACGGCACTTCCACAAGCTAAACAATCTTATCAGAACAAAAACTTCATATGGGAACCGATTAACATCTTCAAATGTCAAGAGCGAATGGTGTAAGGGGTTGTAATGTTAATCGTGTTAATGTCCTTTTGCAGTGCTCTGGCCTGTGCTAACGCGGCGCGGTTTAGGAGAGATGTGAAAGGCGGCGGGCGATACGATCGGGGCCTGCCAGTCATAAAGACATTTCAGCGGCAAGTTTGGAAATGCGTGTGAGGTGCAATAGCCAGGTCTCCGACGAAGGGAGTGGGGCCGCAGCTCTGCGGTTTCTCCAGCCTTGCACCAGTATTGAAAGCTGCGCCAATTTCTTTTTATCTCCGCGATGAACGCAACAATGTTCTCTTCAGCTTCCGCATGTTATCGTCGCCAATAGAAGAACAAGGGTGGTAAATAATACGGGCTAGACAGCACAAACGCCGTTCCAAAATACCAAATATTGTTACAAAAGCGATGCCGCTTTTATTGGGGAGTGAGTTTGACCCCCTTTAATCGGAGCGCATTCACGGCTTGGTTTTACTGAAGTTTGCAAAATATTGAAGGGTGCAACGTCAACAAGCTGACTGGCCCGTCCTTCTTTGTGTGCTCATAAGTGGCAAGGGATTCGTGAATTTTTACGGCAAAAAAAAAGTCGTGCCACAAAGCCAAGTTTGTCTCAAATGGTCAGCAGAAAATGGTTGTTACTTTCGTTATATCAATATTTTCCTATAAACAATTACATAAGAATTCGCCCACAAAGTGCTGTTATTACTCCGAGTTAGAATAACATGTCATTATTTATCCACAATATTTGAATCCGTGTTTTTGTTCGAAATTCGGTGTCACATACCACTGGGCCTGTATACTATATAGCTAACTTGGTCCTCTACCTTTAGAGAGCGTAATAGATCGGGATATCTTTATTTTTGTTTTCCGCGTGTGAACAAGTAAGTGTAATCGCTTTTAAGGTGGTAAGGAAACATATTTTTTGTTTTTTAAAATATACTTTGCACACAAAAGAATCTTTATTCGCTCAATCTCCAGAGAAATATTAAGACGTTGCATTTAATTTAAATTCATTTTCAGGCAGCTTTGGATGGGGCAGGGTAACTTTGAAAAAAAAAGTCCAATATGAACTTCGCAGTTTTCAGCCACAACATCAATCGTAGAAGCGGTCGACAGTTGTGCCTATTATAGAAAAAGTGTGTTCATTGATACCGTTTATCACACGCCCTTCAAACCAATCCGTCAAAGTAGGCCGGCCGAGACCCTCGACCTAGCCAATTGTTGTGAAAGGAAGTCGAGCCTACGATAAACCAAGCCAGGAAGCAAATCCGGTGGCGAATTCTAACGAGGCAGAAAAGAGCGTCGGTGCAAGGTCAACGCGAACGCCAGCAAGGCAAGTCAACTGCGTGTTAATAATCATCGGTCGGTAGGGCAAAGTAATTGGCAGGAACCCACGGGACCATATCAAGCAGTTTCTCTCTTACTCACTCCAGCGCTGGAAAGCGCGGCTTCTTTAGCCGGATACGGTTCGACATCGCCTGCTGATGAGGAGAACGTTTTTAATTTCCCAAGTAATTAATTATGCTGCACCAGTCTTGCAACAATCCCTTAACACTGATTTATTGATTGATTGATTCAGTGTGGGGTTTAACGCGCCGACGCTACTGAGGCGATGAGGCGCGCCGTAGTGGAAGGCTCCGGATTGATTTTGACCCCCTGGGGTTCTTTAACGTGCGCCGAAATCTCGTACACACGGGCGTTTTCGCTTTTCGGCTCCATCAGAAAAGCGGCCGCCACTGCCGGAAATCGAACCCGTGACCCCGTACTTAGTAGCGCAACACCTTAGCCACTGAGCCACCCAGGCGGGTAATCTCTTAACGCTGTGCGTAAAGTTATGCCACAAAGAAAACATGCATTTCCGGGTCAGCCAAACTATACAAGACATGGTGAACTTACTCTCGCCGCCCTCACCCTTTACATGCGATGCAAACCGATTCCGGAAACGCCCCAGCTGCAGCGAGTGACGAGTATATGCGTATAGGGTGCACTTGTTATTTTAGGTTTACTAAACTTGACTAAAACACTGCAAGGAGTATAGACGAAGGCGAAAAGCAATCCACAGATAGTGGTCTGACGTGAAATGAATCCCAGCGTTGGTTTGAATACCCGTCAAGTGCGCAATGTCACTGAAATATCTGGTGGCTTTGCTGCACACATTGAAATATTATTGCGGACAATTGCATGAATTCTAACTTCAAAGCAGCAATGAAAAATCATAATGAACCCCCCTTGCTTTAAGGAAATTAAGCTAGAATGATGAAGTTTGTGTAGGATAATACGTCACAAATACAAGTTGGAGGAAATAGAGGGGACACTGAGTGATTTGTAAATAGTGGAAACAGACGCACGCGGGTTAAAGCCTGGAATCCCTAGGCAATTTTTCAGCCGTCCGGGTGCACTTACGTGAGCTTATTTCTTAGCAAAATCAGTTAAAAAGGGCTGTTCTTCGTTCTGCATTCTCCTTTCCGATTTCGTACGACGTGTCCTGGAGTGCGCGCTCTTTTGGATTGGCTTGGCTGCACCGGCTGGGCAGCTCGCCGACCACACGCGAGATCAGTCGGCCGGCCGCCGGCGGGTTGTCCTTGTTCGATCGCGCAGCGAAAACTTCGTGAGCTACGTCAGGATTGGCGCTCGCAAGATTGTGCCGTTATTTTTTGTTTGTAGACCGTATTAGGCTTAGTAAAGTCGATGAAGTCAAAATAACCTCCCGCTTGCGTTTAGGCAATTGCTTGTATTCGCTGGCGAGGCGCGCATGCAGGCAACCATGTGAGTGTGCCGTCGCTCGTTACGTCAGGCTCCGTGGGATGGCGGTACTTGTCCGTGCTAAGCACATGACGGTGCTGCACGTTAACAAACTCTACCTCGCCGGACGCAAAGTCCCGCCTCGACTCGAATGTGAGTGCAATTAATAACAGCTCTGTGGTCACCACCGTTGAGAATCGGGTCGAAACGGAGCAGACGACGCAGGCCGGCGTTTTTTCTTCGGCGTGCGGGCGCAGTGGCCCAAGCCGCGCCATGTGCGTGGCGCATCGGCCATGTCTGTGGCCGTTTCCAGTGTTACCAAGCGAAGAAATTGACAGCTAAACTTTTCACCGAATACCACCTATAAGTAAATTGGCTAACGCCGCTTTCCTGTCTTCGCTTCACTGGAGTTCTAAACTCCATATTCCTCTGCGACTGGCACGCCCGTGGAAAGTGTGTCATAAAAAGGCATAAAAAAGTCGTCGAAAATATTATATGTAATAAAGAATAACAATGGACTGTAGCTTTGATTGTAGAGCGCAAAATAAAGGTACAAGTTTTAGGGCCGAAGCAACTACACATGGTGCGCGTTGTGGTGACAGCGCAGTGAACGCACGACGAACACAGATACGGACGTCAGTTCTTATGCGTCATGAGCCTTGTGCGTGTTCGTACGATAAACAGTGAGCGGACAAGGAACACGTGGGGGTGCGTATCAACCCCGCAACATCCACGCTGCGGCCCCTTCTGGTTTAAAGACTGCCCTCTCGGGTGCGGGAAGGGAAGTTGAACGGAACAGCTCGGCGGCAGCAATGGGCAGACAACCGGACCGACGAACCCTGACCAGCTCGGACTAGCCAGCACATGTGGTTGGCGCACACGGGGTGGCTTGATACAAGGACTCGAACGTTGTCGTGAGTGTAGAGCGAAGCGCCGTATTATCTTTCTGCATAATCGGTGCGGTGCGTTTTTTCAGTGACGCGTTGCTTACATGACCGCATTCGTTACGAGCAGCTGTTTCTACTCGTCATTCTTTATTTTGCTGTCCCAGAATAAACCCGTGATTATTTGTTTCTTTCGTGTCGGCATCAATACGACGGGCGGGGTCAGGGTCGCGAACCCATCGCACATGAAGGAGGTTCCTTCGAAATTCAGTGATTTTCCACTCTGTGAAGAAAGATGACCAACAAGGCTGTAGTGCCCAACTCAACGTCAGCGACAATATGCTTTGACCGGGGCGTAGTCCAAGGGGTGCACGAAGAAAAACCAGTTTGTTCATAAATAGCAATGAAGCATGCATCCTTTTTAAATAGATGAATAAAATTTTCTGGACGCAGAGTTTTATTACGGTGGACAAAGATGGGTTGTCTCTTTCGCTCCCGTATAAACCGGCCGGCACGACTTTCACATCTCGTGAATTTCTCTGCCGTGTAAGCCGGCCGGCATCAACATATTGCCGGCGGGCACGAATTTCACAATATTGGCAATTTAACTGTGAACTATGCAATTTTGAAAAGTAAATAAAAGTCGGCGTAATGCTACAGTCGTCTTCGCGGCCATTTGTGCACAATTTGTTTTGGGATAGTTTCCATAAAACGAGAGTTAGAAATAATTGCGGTGATGATTCTCCTTCAGAAGATGAACGTTCTTCACTGTGCAACACTCAGTGAGGGAAAGCCGTCTTACAAAAGCCAAGCTTACAACGATCCCTTTAAAGGCCGCGTCACCTCTCAACAAACTGGATTGCTGGGAAGACATTTTTTTAACGGGAAATATCAGCCGTCTTATAATAACAGAGGGTGCCATATGATTTTTATTTTTTGTAGCGTGAGCTACACTGGTCGAGGCTGAGCAGTTTCGCGTGGCTCCTGGAGAGCCATGGTGCGCATGCGCGAGGAGCAGTGACGTCATACGGCGAACAGAACGTTGCTCGCTGCCCGCCGTCTCTCACACACGCCACGCGCCCAGCGTCTTCGCTTCGCCGACCTCCGTTCCACACGTGGCGGCCCGGTTCAATTCATGATCATGCGAGGGGTGGCCGGGTGTGGAACCGATGGCTCGTGCGTCGCAGCAACACTGGCGTGCGCTTCTGGAACCACCCTAGCTCTGGGGTGATAGGTGACGCTCCGCCAGATGCGTATACCATGTGTGTGTCATTGAAGCAGCAGTAATCATGATAATCAAGCTAATCATAGACAGCCAGGAAAGCTAAGAATAATCATCTGAACCTTAGCTCACGCTACGTTTTTTCCTGGCATAGCCGAGCTAAGCCACTGGTAATTTTTTTTGTACACCGCTCTGTTGCCTGAGGCGATATGCTTGGTCCTAGCCGTAGACAGCTGTGCTGTAAAAGAATTTCTTCACAAGGTGAACTAGCAGACTGGTCGGCAGCACGAGTGTACAGTCGCGTGCGATTTGAAGGTAATCGCGCGAGCATCGACCGGCCACGGCGATAACGCCCCCGCGCGGCTTCTTTTACTGCGCCTGGTTCCTTGTCTACGCATTCTTCTCTCCCTCGGTGGCTGTTTACTCAAGCGGCCATCCCTCCCACGGCAAAACCAGTAAGCCCTTCTTTTTTTATCACACACGCAGCGATGACTTCCCACTTGTCGGGTCTTACAGCAGTTCTCGAAAAGGTGCGCACAAAAACATTGCGGGTAAATGCTGGGCATTTATAACAACGGGTGCTATCGCTGTTCGCGATAACCAAGAAGAAAGCCCACACGTGACTACAACCGCACAAAATCACCACAAAGCGGAAAGGGTGGTTTACTAGCCGCGGGAGTGATGACTGCTTGAAGGAACAGCGACCGAGGGAGAGGAGAATGCATAAACTACGTCCCAGACGCACTGAAAAATTCCGCGCCGGGGCGTTATCGTCTTTATCGGTTGAAGCTCGCGCGATTACCTTCACGTCGCACGCGACTGTACAGTCGCCGAAATCTTTAGCTGGCGCTCGTGAGCGGCGACGTTTCATGCGTCAGCGCCGTATGACAAAAACCAAGACGCAAACAGGTTGAGATTCAATGCATGCTCAGAACGCACGCTCAACTGGGCCCATCGTCTGCCAGGCCACTAAGTTGGTCATTAGACACAAAAGTGTGGTTGATTCCTCTGTCGTAGGAATCAGTAAAACACGATAGTGAAATGTGCAGCAAAATCTGCCGCTGAGCATGATTTGCTGGTCGGCGGCTCTCAGGTGGGTGTGCTTGGCGAGCGACGTCCTCTTGGCGGGTCACTTTGGTAAAGGTGTAGTGGCTTCCTTTCCATGACGGATGTGCCGTCAGTGAAATTTTGGGGGTGTCGCGGCATAAAACACTTTCGTGTTATAATATAAAACCCGAAAATGAACAACCCTAAGTACAATAGAACCCCTCTGTGACGTTCCTCGCTGTTGCGTTTTCCTGGCCGTTACGTTGTTTGTCATTGGTCCCGGCACAGCTTCCCTAGGATATAGTGTATTGCGAACCCGCTGTAACGTCACAACTGCGGGCCCGTTCCCGTTTGTTGCGTCGTACCCTGACTCTCCGAAGTCGCTTGGGCACCACCATTTTTGGCTTTTGATAAGCCTTTGCCAGGCTTTTTTAATTGATTGGCTACAAGAAGTAGCAATCGATTTCGAGAGGCCGTCGCCTAATGGCCATCCCTCGAAAGGGCTGTCACCACCATCACTATGCTTACAACAGAAGTTTCACTTCGGAACGCCGGAAGTGCGTGGTGTTAGCGCCGCCGCACTGTTGTAATGATGCCGTGCAGCGTTTTTAGATTACGTCAGCTGGCAAAGAGCGCGGCCTTCCAGTACCGACCAGGCGGTGGTGCTGCGGTAGCCTTGAGATTAGTTGAGATCGGTTTCTTCGCCTCGTCGGCTCCTCCTTTCTTCCTACTCTCGGCGCTTTCTGCACCACCCATACCTTCACTTGCGCCAGTTTTGTCGCACAAAGGCCCATCATTTTAGCAGGACGCAACACTCCCTTTGGGTGTGGTTTTCTGCATGACTTTAGCGTCTTTGTTTCGAGGTATGTTAAGGGAAATACGGGGAACCGCGTTCTCCCACATGGTCCACCTGCTTTGCGGTATCCTTAGCTTGAGCGTTCACGATGTGTTCGTAAAAGTCGACGTTGTCTGAAGGCTCATAATCAATGCCACAGCCGTAAATTTGCGACGTAACCTTGAAATGTTTCCGTGGAATCGTGCTTTCCCTCGCATTCAATCCGTGAAGATCCAACGGCGCCTTGAAGCAATGCCGTGCCACGGACTTGGCCGCTGCCGAAGCAACCCCGAATGGCAGCCTGGCGCTCAGCACGTCTACAAACCGCACCGACACTTCAGAGATCCAGTAAAATATCTATGAACATCACAGAGTTATCACGTTAATACAGACCTTATGGCAATAATGGAGCCTTAGATAGGGGGTAATTTAACGACACCAGCTAACCGCGGCTCCATTTTCGTGGCTTTCCTCACTGTTACGTTTTCCCGGCTCTTACGTTTTTCTTTCGCGGTTTGGTGAAAGACGTATTAACGGGGTCCACTGAATAACGTACTCTTTAGTACAAAAGGTTGCTTCACCGCAAGAAGACCCTGTGTGCAGGGGTGTATCCTTTACAGGCCGCTTGCTTCGTTGTATTGGCGGCACGTCCGTTACGGATAGGACGTCAGCGAAATCTTCGTGTATCAGGGAATAAATCACTTTCTATTAAAAATCCCAGCTCGCGCATGCTAGTTAAACATTTGATGGACTGTACATTCGCAATCGCTTGATTGCCTAAAGAAACGCAGTCGCAGGTTATGAGATGTTTGTTGTGGCTGGAGCAGCTCATTGCACAAGCGTCATTCAAAAAATGTTCAGCTTAGATGCTCTGACTGGCGCAATCCAACTAGTATTTCTGTTGGACTGTACACGTAGACGCCGAGGTAGGCCTCCATGAACTATGCCAGTTATTTATGAGGGGCCTGTAACGTGCTCTCGTAGTTCATGGTTTTGGAGTAGTGCGTGGGTGGTATCTAACTCTGCAGGTTCGAATTCCGGGCGAGGGTTTCCCTTTCTTTCTTCGTAGCCGCTGCGGTGGCTCAGTGGCTAAGGCATTGCGCTGGTGGCCACGAGGTCGCGGGTTCGGGTCCCGGCCATGGCGGCTGCTTTTCTGATAGAGGCGAAAAGCAAAAACGCCCGTGTGTGCGAGATTTCGGCGCACTTTAAAGACCCCCAGGTGGTCAAAATTAATCCGGGGCCCTCCACTACGGCGCGCCTCATCGCCTGCATTGCGTCGGTGCGTTAAACCACACAATCAATCAATCAATCAATCAATCAATCAATCAATCAATCAATCAATCAATCAATCAATCAATCAATCAATCAATCAATCAATCAATCAATCAGCGTTAAGGAATTGTTGGAAGACCGGGGCAGCATAATTAATTACTTGACAAATTATCAACGTTCTCCTCATCAGCAGGCGATGTCGAACCGTATCCGGCTAAAGAAGCAGTGCTTTTCATCGCTGGACCGCGCAAGAGAGAAGCTGCTTGATATGGTCCCGTGGGTTCCTGCCAATTACGTTGCCCTACCGACGGATGATTATTCACACAGTTGGCTTGCTGGCGTGCGCGTTGACCTTGCACCGACGCTCTTTTCTGCCTCGTTAGAAGTTCGCCGCCGGATTTGCTTCCTGGCTTGGTTTATCGTATGCTCGACTTCCTTTCACAACAATTGGCTAGGTCAAGGGTCTCGGCCTACGTTGATAGATTTGGTTGAAGGGCCAGTGGTATACGGTATCAATGAACAAACTTTTTCTATAATAGGCACAAAATGGCGCGGAGGGAATTCAGTCACTGCGTACGCCTCGGCTCGTCCTGTTACGATGAATGGTACTATACTTCGTCGGTCTCAGCCTCTCTCTGGCAGGCTTAATCCGGTGCTGGTAGGCCTATACTGCAGCCAGCAACATGGCAATGACGGGGTATGGCGATTGCCAAGGTATCGCTAATGCGCGACGAGAGACACCCACATGAACTACATTTCGACTCATATGTTTGTTGCCGGTAGTACCAAAGTGTTTCTTAAAGAAAATAAATATTAGCACATGTACCAATGCTCATACATGAAATTAGCAACCACGGGCATCGTCTACTGACATCGCGAGAACAGTTCGCGCCCTTTTACCTCACTGCTGCATAGCTGTTGCTGCCGTCGCTGACGTTACATGGTGAATTTGATTCTTTAAGGCTTTATAAAGTCAATAACGTTTTCGCTACCGAATAACAAATTCAAATTATGTTTTCATATCATGAAAAAATGACAATCATAAAACCAGCTATTCGCTCGGCATATTAGGCACGGAAGAGCCACCACAATAAAAATAGAAGCAAGTTAAGCGTTTTTTCCCCAGGCACCTTATTCCATGATATTGGTAACGAAGCAAGTTAATAACTACATGCACCATGCCATCCCGGTTACCGCTTGTGCGCAGAAACATACCTTTTTCATACAAGCAGTCACTTTCAGTCTGAGGAGGAACAACATGTTGTCCCCGTTTATGGCGCTCTTTATTTCGGGGAAGAAGACCACTTCTGCCTGCGCCCAACCACTTCTACTTATAGGTTTGTTCACGAGCTGGCCTCCGCAGATCACTTACCTACCGACTGCTGAAAACCTTGCAAGACAACCACTCCCCGCTAATAACTATCCTTTTATTTATCTACTAGCGGTAGTCCCCGGCGATGCCCGGGTCGGCCTCTATACTGTTGACACTAATTGGAGTAACACTTGTTCAGTTATTGTAGCGTGAGCTGCACTGGCCGTGGTTGAAGAGTTTCGAGTGGCTCCTGGAGAGCCTGCTGCGCATGAGCGAGGAGCAGTGACGTCACAAGGCACACAGAAAGCTGCTCACAGCCCAACGTCTCTCACATACCCTACGTGCCCAGCGTCTTCGCCGACCTCCGTTCCACCCGTGGCGCCCCGGTTCAGTTCATGATCATGCGAGGGGTGGCCGGGTGTGGAACCTATGGCTCGTGCGTCGCAGCAACACTGGCGTGCGCCTGTGGAACCAGCTTTGCTCTTGGGCGATTGTTGACCTGCTCCCGAGCCGATTGATAAATAAACATGTGTGACATAATGCGTATACCGTGTGTGTTATTGAAGCAGCAGCAAGCATGATAATCAAGCTAATCCTAGACAACCAGGAAAGCTGAAAAAAAAAAACCAGGTGAACCTCAGCGCACGCTACGTGTATCCTTTCATTGCCGAGCTAAACCACGGCTATTTTTTTTACTTGTCACAATTAAGTAGTTGACCGTGAAGTTGTAAACAATTAGAATATGCCGCCTGCAGTCAATACGTAGGCTCCTACCACAGGCGTGGGGGAATGGACAGCGCCTGGAACTCAGGTTTTATTGGGACCCTCCCGAAACATATTGTACCAAGATGGTGCGCTCAAACGTCTCCTTAACCATCTGAAATTTTGTCTCAGTAGGTACGAACGATACTCATCAGTCGTGTACTCATAAGGATAAATAACATGGGATTCTACGCGCGGCGCGTGATTGCAGAAAGTCCCAACAGATGGAGAGCGCTCTGCGAATGCGGGAAAATTGAACTGAATTCCACGTCGAGAGTGGTGTAAATATATAAAAAATATTGCTGGCCTCTTCATACGCGTGTTAGGGCAAAATCCTTCAATTTGTATTCGGAAAACCGTGTGGGCAGTATTTGCAAGAAAACCGAATTGGATATATCAACGGGATGTATAGTTATTAAGAAACAGGGGAAAATACGAATCTTTCCAGAAATCCTGATTGTTTCTTTTAGGTTGGTGTGGTAAAAAATGTTATTGAACAGTGTTTAGATGCCTCAGTAAGTTACCTATGTCAACAACAACCAGTTTATAATCTCAAAGGGCCTGCGATAAAAAACATCTGAGAAATTATTTCTATGTCAGGGGTGTATTTTTTTTTTAAATTCGCAATATTTAGCTCCTGCATCATAATCGAAAGGTTCTAATGAAATTTGAAGCTGTTTGAATCAGCAGTTTAGCTGGACGTTGACAGCACCTGTTAAGCCTTTTGGGCTCGTCATCCGTGTAAATTAATAAAAATGGTTTCGCTTTTAGGGGCGTCGCGTGGCGAAATAATTAAAATTTGTTTTGCGCATTTGTATGACAAACATGTATTAGAAAAACCAAATGGATTAATGAATCAGTGAAACATTTATTGTAGAATGTTTAAGAACACACATTTCGTTCCAAAATGCGGAATTGCTCCATTAGTGTTGGTTAGGTCAAAACAAAAGTACTACTTCTTATATACTCTTAAGCGCTGCACATATTAGCAAAAAGCACTTCGTTCCATGAACGGGTGAGTGAGATATTCAGTCATTTACGAAAATACAATTGCCCTCGTTTCCTCGGTTAGGAGTATATAATTTTTAAAATGTCGCCTTAGTCAGCCTTCAAGCATTGATACAAATCTACTCTTGAAATTTTAAGTGTCTAGATGTAGCAGTTTTTGTTGGGCGTTGATGACTCAGTCATTCAGTCAGTCAGTCAGTCAGTCAGTCAGTCATCAGTCGTTCAGTTATTCGGTCGGTTGGTCAGTCAGTCAGTCAGTCAGTCAGTCAGTCAGTCAGTCAGTCAGTCAGTCAGTCAGTCAGTCAGTCAGTCAGTCAGTCAGTCATTCGGTCGGTCGGTCGGTCCGTCGGTTGGTCGGGCACTTCTTTTTATAAGTATAGATATTGAATAACAATAATTGTACTTAATAATTTTCAAATAATAATTAACATTACACAACTGCAGGCTCATTGTTTTATAGCAGGATCAAGTTCATGCATTCAATACAAAAAGCTTTTTTTTAGAATATCAACCACAACAAGCATAAATAAATTTATTTTGAAAAGCTTTCGAAGAAGGGTCTTGCTTTGCCTGGTACTAAATATCGTTTTTCAATAGTTTGGATAGTTCACTAGGTTAGTACCCGATTAGAAATGTGCAAGGTAATGTAATGCTGTTTCTTGTTGATTTCTGTTCTTTTGCGTACAAACAATTGTTCGTATTGCTTGTGCGGGGTGGAAAAATCATTATGAAATACATCAAAGGGAGCATGAATACAATCTAGAACGTTGTTCTGATTGATAGAACGAAAGTTTGGTAGGTCAATCAGCTCCGCGTTAGCCACGAAAGACATTTTCAACGGGAAAATGGCCAAATATATCAAAGAACTCTTAAATATTCCGCCACAGGCACTTATTATGGGCTGGGATGGCGTCTTTTCGGCCGAAACTGAAAACGCTTTTTTCAGTGTGTTTACTGCACGTTATCATTTAAGCGAAACGATCAAACGGGACTACCGGCCCCACTACGCTCTCAGTTATTTGTTTAGTTATAGATGAAATGGTATTGTTATCACGGGGACAAAAAATTAGCAGTGGTTTAGCTCGGCTAAGCCAGGATATACGTAGTGTGAGCTAAGGTTCAGCTGGTTAATATTACGTTTCCTGGTTGGCTAGGAGTAGCTGAGTATCATGCTTACTGCTGCTAAAACGATTTCCAATCCAATCCAATCCAGTCGCGACGGCGGCGGTGGCTCCGGCGCGCCTGCTGTGCGCCGTGTGACGTCACTGCTCCTCGCTCATGAGTAGCACGGCTCTCCAGGAGGCACGCGAAACTGCTCAACCTCGGCCACTGTAGCTCACGCTACAAAACAGCCTTTTTAATGAACCGAATATGTATTTTGCTCCAATGGCCCTTTTAAAATATTCGCCATCACTCGATTCCGCCAGCAGTTCCAACAGCCAGCTATCAAGACGTAGAAAAGACCCAGTCACATGCCCACACTATACCACGTCCTTTGGGAACGCAGTGAGTAAACAATTCCAGGCATAAAACATGCCATTGCAGTGCGGTAGGAGGAGGGGCTGACCAACGAGGGCGAGCAGAAACAACGTGCCCAGATGCAGCTTGTCCAGCAGGCGGCACATGCAGCGGCGCCTCGAAATAAGGGCCCCGCAAGCAGCGACAGGGCCGCACAAGCCTTCCGCGAGAAAGCAAAGAACATAACAAATTTTATCACCTTCATTTTAGGCCAAAAGGTGAAGGAAATAAAGAAAACAAGCAGACGCGAATATGTCATAGCAGCTAAGAAGTCATCGCTAAATAGAGCCAGGCATTCATTCCCCTTCAAAGCCAGTAGCGTGCGAATTTGTAACAGTGGACATGTCTAAGCTTGAGCTCTGTGGATGTTGATCGTTAATAGACAAATTAGCAGTGGCTTAGCTCGGCTACGCCAGGATATACGTAGCGCGAGCTAAGGTTCAGCTGGTGATTCTTAGGTTTCCGGGTTGTCTAGGATTAGCTGGTGATCAGTCTCACTGCTGCTAAAACAATTTTCAATCCAATCCAATCCAATCCAATCCAATTTAATCCAAGCCAATCCAATCTAATCCAGTCGCGGTGGCGGCGGCTCCGGAGCGCCAGCTGTGGGCTGTGAGACGCCCCAGCTCCTCGCGCATGCGCAGCACGGCTCTCCAGGAGCCACGCGAAACTTCTCAACCTCGGCCAGTGTAGCTCACGCTACAACCCTCCGCTCATTGAAGAGGAGAGGTGGAAATGCTAGGCGAAGAAGTGCGAGGAAAAGTGGCAAGGAGGCAAGGAGCCGACGAGCAGGTGTGGGCAGTGCGCGCACGTAGAAGAAAACGCTCCCTGTGGTGGGGATCGGACCTGGGTCCCTCGCGTTATGAAACCGGCGTCTGTCATCGCATTCGGGGTGGCGCACAGCATTTCGTTAAGGTTCGTAGCACGGCCGTTGGCTTTGGCTTTGTCTGATTCAAAGTGAACTTTTGGATTCGGACTTCGGAGTGTGGATTTGCAACATTACGCGGATGGATTGCGGACTGTGATTTAACTGTGATTTAAGAAAGCTTCGCTCTTTAGCAATCTTTCTTTTAAGGAAGGGGCAGACTTATAGAAATGCGATGCGTGTGTACTTGACAAGCCTTGCTGATCAACGAAAACAAATTGGCGGTGTACAGGAAGCAGTTAAAAAGACAACACTGAGATCCCAGCCATTGTGCATTATAATAATCTGGTATGGTTTGGTTTGGTTTGATAAAGCTGATTGGTTTGGTACGTACTTTCATTCTGTATTGAAATGCAACTACCGGATTTTGTTCCTAGATATTGCACACATCTGGAAAACATGAAAGAAATTGATGCAACAGGGCCGCGACACCACACTGTCATTGGGGCCGCGCGACCACACTCGGCATGCCACACCCAGTTTTCACGTTTGTACAGGTCAATTACATAAAAACGGGCTGTTACCGAGATAATAGGGTCTGTCTTGTTGCGGTGTCATGGTCCCCCGGTTTCTTGAAGCCCGTCGGTTCAACAGCATTGTAGTTTTGGGGCCTACTGCTACTTCGCGGTGACGTAGAAGCAAACGCGGGATTAATGACTAAAGCACAAGAAGAAAAATTGGACTTAGCTTTTAGTACTGTCCAACGCCTTGAAGCCAGCAATGCGACCTTACTCGAAGCGGTCAACAAAGTCTTGCTAATTTATATCGGCATAAAGAACGACTTAGATGCGTTGACTAAACGTGTCAATGATCTGGAAACCAAATCCATGGTGGCTGTCAACTGAAACCGGCGTTAGTCATGAGGTGCATTTGGCCTGTATGCAGGAGAACCTTGACGACTTGGAAAACCGTTCGCGAAGGTCAAATGTCTTGTTTTTCGGCATTTCCGACACTGACTGGCACATACAAGGGAAACCGGCAAGGCCTGAATAGATCCCTCGGAGCCCTTCCCACCATCTAGGCTCACGGTCTCCGACGCGCAAGGGCAAGATTCCAGTAAGCAAAAATAAAAAGAAGGAGACAGCGTATATAACCGCTTCTTCTTGTCGTACACAGTCACCCCTTATGAAGGAGCCGAGTTGGCACCAAAACGTTGGGACCGCTTTGAATAAACGCCCTTGGTGGGTGTATTTGCCTCTTCAAGTTTAAAAACCCAACCAGACAGAGTTCTGTCGAAGGTGTTCCCATTCAAGTCATTCATTCCACGCACAATAGTAAAATCGAATAACCTACCACACCACATTGCCACTGAAGCCAACATGACCAAATTTAAGACTTATTAAGGAATGAAGCGACCTAATGGTGTTTTCGCTTGCCTACATATGCTTTCCTTTTTTGTTTTTGTAGTTATGTGATTATGTAGTTATGTGTTTTGTAGTGATGTGTTTGAGAAGTTGTCATTGCTTGGATTTTTTTGTATTTATAATTTGTCATTTTGTTTGCAGCCTTTCATGTTTTGTTTGTTTGATGTATACGAATGCTCCGCCTATGAAATAGCCTCCTGCCGAGGGCCATTAGTTGCACCATAAATAAATAAATAAATAAATAAATAAATAAATAAATAAATAAATAAATAAATAAATAAATAAATCACAAAATAAATAAATAAAAAATCAAGAAATAAACAGAACCAGGAGTGCATGCCTTGCTAGCGAAGTTGGACCGGCGTTCCTGTAATGGTTCTGATGGTATCGTTAACCAAGTATTGGAAGATTGTACGACTCATATTTCCCCCTTTCCTAGTGATACTATTTAAAAACCGCTGCAGGAGTCAATATCACCAAAAGGTTGAAAAATTGCTAACATAACCCAAATCCATCAGGCCGGAAATCGGGCCAAACCTCATAGTTATAGGCTGTTGTCCTTAACGTCTATATGCTGTAGAAAGTTACACCTAAAATTTATTCAAACATCATAAAGCAGCCCTAAAAGAACGGTATTGTTAACTAGTACTCAGCACGGCTTTCACTCCATATTATCTTGCGCAACCCAATTAACAGAATTTATCGACTGTATCGCTCATGATATGGCAATAGCAACAGATAAACGCACATTTCTACACCTAATGAAGGCATTAAGGGTTGCGTTCCACATACTTTTTCTGTTAAAATTATCTCATCTAAGAATTACAGAGCGTTTACTTGGCTGGCTCAAAGACTATCTACACATGCGGGACTCGAACAATGGTTTGTTTTAATGGTGTCTCTTCGTCCTTCGTTGCACTCTTGTCAGGTCAACCACAAAGGCAAAATCTCGGAACCTTGTTAATTCTCATCTTTATATATGACTTTCCGGGTGAATTAGGTGCACAGTTAGGCTGTACGCGGTTGACTGTGTACTATTTCTTACCGTTACGTGTGTAAACTACGCGCAAATTTCGCAGACAGACCCTGACACCGTCGCTAGTTTGAGTGATTGATGGAAAATGCCTTGCTCACAAAGAAGCGCTTCAGGTAGAGTTTACGAATACAAAAAATAAGCTAGCAACTTCATACACCCTAAATGAACATTGTTTGTGACTGGCACATACAACAGAAACCGGCAAGGCCTGAATAGATCCCTCGGAGCCCTTCCCACCATCTAGGCTCACGGTCTCCGACGTGATAATGTTTTTTTTGTTTTTCTTCAACTTTGAATTGGTGTGTGTACACAGAAACACTTGCGGCAAAAGCGTCCAGCCTGTTGTATTATTTTAGAGACACTTCAAGCATGGCCCTACGGAGTTGAAGGAAACTCTGGACATTAGTAAGATTAGACCAGTCGTTTACTATTAAAATAAATATAGGCAAGTGAGAGCGTGTCCAAAAACATCCCGGGCCATCTCCACTAGCGTGAAACCTGGGGAGGTGCAAAGCACGCAGTGTACTAGAGCATTCTTGGCGCCTTGGCGTTTTGGCCAACGGAGATAAAACCGTTGGGGTTAGAGGTATACAGCTTTGCTGTGAAAAGTCTCTTGTCTTTGCAGCACGAAGCTCTCTAGGGCGAGGCATAAACGAGTGTACCGTCGTCTTTGTAGTACACGTTACGAAGTGCTCCAGTGCGAGGCGTAAACGAGTGCCCCGGTGCTTCTTAGTATGCGTCACGTTGTAGCGCGAGGCGTAAACGAGTTTCCTGGTGTTTCTGTACCGTGACTACATGCGACAACGGTTACGACGACGACGACGATGACAGGATACGCCAAGAGCCCCAGCCCGTAAGGGGCTTCGCAACCTAAAACGTACATCATCACCAGCACTACCAACAGCCTACTTAGTTCCGGTGCAGGATGGAGGTCTCTCTCATTGACCTTCAACCGCTCGTGTCCTGCGCCGCTGGAGTCCATTCTTTGCCTCCAAACGTCCTCATTTCGTCCCTCGATCGAGTTTTTGGCTTTCCCCTTTTTCTACACCCGTCTCTTGGTATCCACCCAGTTACCTTGGTGGTCAACCAGTAGTAGCGTCCCTACGTGCGTTGTAGTTATTTCTGTAGCCCAAGGTGGATTTCTTTTTCTTTATTGTAATTAGGAAACCGTTTACTCAAATTTCCTGTGACAAATTATAATTTATCGCAGCCAGTTATCACCTCTATGCTAGAAGCAAAACTATTGTTGATGGTCTTAGATGGAAAACACTTGCAGCACGTGAAAAATAATGTTCAGCTTTCTACATAGCGTTTTAAATTCTAAGAATGGAATAAATAAAAAACATTTATTTAATGGAGCGTCATTACGTTGCTGCTAGACGGGATAGCACAAAAGATTAGACTGTATCAGTGCCCAAATAATGTCTGTAAATGTTCGTTTTCCCCAAAACAAGATACAACTTGAGTGCTCGCCCCAATTACGTGGTTACCGCAAATGATTTTCAGACAGACAATGATGGCATGGCTATCTAGCGTGTAATAGCCATTCACCATGGACTCGGTGTTTTTGTAACCTACAGTTGTTTCACGGTGATGTCATGTTTTGTGATTGCATAATACTTTTTCAGTTGGCAATTTCACTACAATAATTCGATGCTGTCGCTGTATGGCTAAGACCTCGAATTTATTGTCTTTTTAAGGCATCAAATTATTGGTCAGCTGAATACTGGGTGCAGAAATATTTATGTGGTCTCCATTGCGCAGAAAACCTATAGTGGAAAATTCAGGCTTGTACCGTGCTGGAACTAAACCTCGGCTGTGACACCCTAATGTAGTGCTCCGGATTACTTTCGACCATCCAGGGGCAATTAACCTGCGCTGAAATGTAGATACGTAGTCTATTCTCCTTTTTTTCGATCTGAAAGCGACCCAGCAGAGCCGGGATCGAACACGCGTCCTTGGGGCATGCAGCACTACGCTTTGTTACACGCTAAATGTTTTGTACTTGCTACATAAGGGCTTGCGAAAGATTGGCCACCCCTAATTCAACGTGTACGGTACAAGTGGCGTGTTTTATTTAAGAGCGAATCTTTGGCGATGTTGTCGCCATTATCAAGAATACACAATAAAACATGCAACCGTAAACCCCCTGCGCACTTATACAGTGAATAATGTTTCCCGCCTACTGGATTCTTTTTCAGTTGCCTCGCCAATAAACAAGCTACTGCTGGGGCGCATTGACCTCATGCATCCCCCGGCTAATATGTAATCCTTGGAGCACTTTGCTCATCGAAAATTCACTTGACACCTCCCAAGGTGCCAACAACAGAGCCGGTGCTTTATTGTAATGAACATCAAGAAGGCTTGCATTTAATAGTTGCCAACCAGTTTTTACCATTTGTTTGTGGCATAGGCTCAAAAGAGCAATTACTAATTGCAGATTCACGCCGGAGTGAACGTGACCATGGTGCCAACGCCAGGCGATGGGTAACCGCACCGCTTTGGGATCGTTGGACAAAACAGGGGTGCTCCAGGTATCAAGGATAGGTTTAAGTTCAGTGTTCGCAGAATAACATCATTTGATATCTCTACGTGGTTTTATGGGGCGGGGAATAGCAATTCCACGTTTACGATGTATACAAAACACGTCTCAATGGAGAAAGTGGAAACCAAGAATACGGCGGAGCAGTTATTTTAATTTACCAATGATTTGGGTGCAACATCACAATTCAACCCTGGTTTGGCTAGCCACGGGTTCTCCAAGGAGGTTCAAGGCATTTCAAGTCATTTGCATTCATTGCTGTCGGAAGACACCTTAACCTCACGCAGCACGACTCGCTGTTATTGCACTGAAAGAAACAAGGTAAAAATAATTGGAAGACGTCTCAGTTAACGCGAAGGCAACACAGTTTTGTCACTGAAAAATAAAAGCAATACATAACATGGCCATAATATAGGTGCATTATTTACCCATGTTGGGGATAACTTAGTTGATGTTTTTCATGTATTTTAAAAGAAAACAAGTTTTTTGTCTGGGAAGTCTAAGTTTTTTATCGAAGTTAGCAGCTTAAGAATCCCCGTTTGAGGCAACTTCAAAAAGTAGAAACACGAGTTTATCTCTTGCACAGCTGTACTCTATTTGGCTAGAAAAACAAGTTAGGAGTTGGGATTCAGCTCAAATAAGGCATTGGTAATGGCTGCATTAGGTTGCGCCTAACGAACAAATTTTTTTTATTACCAGAGCACCGGATAGGATGGCTACATGCAGAATGTTGCTATGGTTGTCGGATTTCACGCCCCGACTTATGAGGTCCCAGTTATTTTTGTCACAATGCAACAATTAAACAGCGTCACAATAATGACACCCTTGCGTTTGTATTATTCTCTTCTACGAAAGAAGTCTCGCAGCGACTCTTTTTGGAGCTCAGAAACGATGCGAAGTATTTGCTAACTATCGCTTACTGTTCGCTGTCAAATTATGGGGTGTTTAATTTATAGGCGTGAAGCACCACCGAAGTATCATCGGCGCAGCTGACAAACGCAGTTACAGCGTGTACTGTCAATTATGCCTGTACGGGGAGGCGAAAAAGTATCGATTGGTAGAAAATTTGACACATCCCTAAATCCCTAAAATGTTTTGAGGGACTACATGCCATTTGAATGCAGAACGACAGTTGTAACATGTGCAACACTTGTTTTTTTTTGCATACTGCGTCTGTTGGGCGTGCACGCGACGTGTCGAAGTGATTTCACTCTGCTTCGTTTCGTCTGACAGAAATTACAATCTGGGGTAGGCGTTACACGGCGCTTGTTATTGCGTCTTCGATGAACGTTTCCCCGAATTATTTGCCGTGAGGACGCTCTGGCTTCTAGTTGGTACGTTGCTCGTGGCACCAATATAGCTGCATCATAGCGCGTATCGCCAGGATTTTTCCACCATAAAATCAAACTCCTAGTTTACTCTCCCGATTGTGATTTCTCGCTTATTTACCTTGTGCGTTCTACTACTCCACATGAGCTGTCTGGTAACGACGATATTCAATATCTTCTTAAGACCCCGCGTACAACATAATAAACAATCAGATTTCAGCGCTCCGTAAACAAAATTGGCTGAAAGCGAAACCGAAACAGCCTCTCAATGCTGAATTAGAGACTGGGGCTGCAATCTGTTTGTGTTTCCTGCAACTGTAGTTGCGAGAGCGCGCTCATACCAACAAAAATGGCGTTTTCCAGTCCGAAGGTTTCCTATCGACGCCGCCAAAGTAAATCGTTGTTAGGTTTTTAAAAATGATGTGACCCTTTTAATTTTCGCTTTACGAGCTCATGAAAGACTCAGGTATCATTCAGCAACATTATTTCTGCCTTGACGTTTTGGTTTATTCTTCATTTAACTCGTAAATTCGATGTGACACTGGTGGAATGTCAGGACAATGTTGATTCTTTGTTATTATGTTTGGTAAAATGCATTGTTTTAATTCCGTTCTTTCTATTGAAATTAGGCGTCTATAGGGGCGAAGCCCCTTAAAGGCTGAGGCTGTTGACGTCTTCGGTCGCAGTCGTGGTAATCGTAGTCTCATGTATTCACGGCACTAAGGCACCTGGGAACTCGTTTACGCCTCGCGCTAGAGCGTAAAGTGCACTAAAAAAACACCGGGACACTCGTTTACTCCTCGCGCTGGAGAGATTCGTGCCTTAAGGGCTTGCAAAGATAAATGTCTTCAGGCCGGTCCGGGTGGACAAGCCAGGACCGATACCCTTAACTGGGATTTTATCGAAGGAAATAATTTGCCCCTCAACGCAAATGTTTGGTGAGTATGGCAGACTGAGACAAGCGTTTCTAATGGTGTCAAGAAGAGGACGGACTTTCCATAGCCGATCGGCTTGTCTATCTTCATCAGAAACACCGAGACACACACACGCACACACACGCACACACAACGCACACACAACGCACACAACACAACACACACAACAAACACACACATAACACAACATAGACACAACACACACACGCAACACAGGCACAACCCACACGCACACACAACACACCCAACACAGCCACCCATTCACACACGCACGCACACTGTGACATCATGCTTCATGGGTTTTTAACAACTTAGTCCCAGTGTGCAATATATTGCACAAGAGATAACTTTTCAACGGAATGTCCTTGCAAATAAGGAATGACATCAGAATTATCCCTTCACGCTAATAAATTTAATTACTTGAAAAAATTCACGGGTTTTTACTACGTCATGCCTCGGGTATCTGGAGGATATCGCTCGACTTTATTGACCGTGCTTGTTCGGCATAGCAGAATAACTTTAGCGTTGCAGAATTCTAACGCCGCCGTTTTTTTCTGGTTTCTGTATTTAGAGTAGAAGCTGTGCCAGTCTGTTCCTCCTTAAAGGCGCCATGCAGACAAAACACAAGATTAGTTCACTCGAACGATTGCCTCGCTAGAACCCTACTGACCCTACTTTTAACGCATACTTCGCTCAAATAAGCTGTATCATTAGGGAAAAAAGGGGATGACCATGCGACCCACTAGTTCATTTCCGCAACAGAACCTGTGATGTCGTGTGTCCAGCTGTGTGGTTGGCTGAGGCAGGCAGAAGCAAACACAAATTAGGCACGGCTTATAAGCATGCCGAAGGAGCTATTTGCCCTTAAATGTAATGCATATTGATTTTAAGGCAGTAAGGGTGGTGGGGTAAATAATGAGAGTTACGAAAATGCAGGTAAACGAAGAAAGACCGATGTGCACCCTTTTGGTATTGGTCGCACTATGCTTGTTTAAGTTGCGGAGCAGACCGCCGCTTTGCGGTTGCCTTACACGACGTTGTCTTAGTGGCCCTGTTTGTCGAGGATACCCCATGTTTCACGAAACCGTTACTTTATGCCGTAAGAAAAACGAGCCAGGCGCAAATGCGGTCAATAACAAAGCAACGGCGGACAACGGTCTGTGGCCCCGTATGGTAGCGCCATCTGGGAGGGCTGAGGTAAGTAAGGTGGCAGAGCCCAGTTTCGCACTAGAAGTTCATGTGAATACCGGCCTTTGTGACTTCATTGCAGACGTCACGAAAACACGATTTGGCGGGAGAATAAAAAATTTAGCCTAAATGGAATAATTTCTCATTTAATGCGGCATCGTGTGCGGCCGGACAAGCGCTCGAGCCACTTATAAAACGCGAAATCTTTTGAATAAAACAAACTTGTATTTTTCTGATCGGCCCCTTTAAGGCCTTCCTTTCTTTTACAGACGGCACACTTTCTTGTTTGTCCTTTCCCACTTTCGCGTTGTCATGCGTTTATAAGTTGGCTGTTGGGCTGATTTCGGTGCCACTGGTGAACCGAAGTGGTGGTGCAAGTGTCCGACTTAAAGGGACACTACAGTGATTTGTAAACATTGCGGGATTACTAGCGCAAATAGTAGTCCAGAGTCCATAGGCCATGTTTCGACCAATCTGAGCGCGTTTGCGCGAATTTATTTAGTAGAAAAATCGATTCGAAAATGCTGTCCTCCTCTTTGCATCCTCGCCCATTTTCTGGGGCGTTTTCGTGTATCGTCAGGAGGAGATGACCTGCCTTTACTGAGCTACTGCACGGCTCGCCGACCTTCCGGCAGAGTCACTCGGCCCAGGGTTTAGTCCGCCGGCCGCGGACGGGTCGTCGCAATTTGTTCGCTCAGTTGAAACAAAGCCATGACACGTTTGTGAATGAAAGAATGTGCCTTTATTCACTTTGTTAGTTTGCACACTGTATCTAGCTCCAAGTCAAGGTCGCTCCACACAGGCGTTACTCAAGCGCACATGCGACGCTTCGCTGACTGTTACGCTAGTAGGAAACTCTAATACCACTTGATAGCGGGAGAAGAGTCAGCGAAGTCAATATAGGTACTAAGGAAATAAAACCAACTGATAAGTTTACCGTACAGCGTAAAACAAAGGAGCACGAAGCACTTTTCTGCGCTAGGAGAACAAGCACAGCGGTCAGCAGCACGACCACACATGTGTGAACGCTTTTCCGACTAGGAAATGCAATTGGTAGACGTGAGATATTGTGGTAATTTGGGGGATTCTTACTGCACGAGCGCTATACAACATAAGCTGCTAAAAATTTTAAAAATAAAAAAGTGTAAACTGTTTATACATTATATACCTTATATTTCCAACGCTTGCAGCGCTGGCCCTTGGGTGGAGGTTAAAAACGCGTATCGTAGTCCTCACGTGTCAGGTAAGCACCATTCGCCCGGTCTGTAGCCTTCATAAGTGAAGCGTAATGAGTTGACAAATTTTTTGTGACTCTCAGGCAACACGTTGATACAGACGGAATGCGCACGGTAATGGGTGATTTCAACTGCGTACTTTCTGCCCGGGATAAAACAAGGAACAACGCGTATTGAAATGCTAGCACTAATTTTTTATCCGAAATTGTTGCGGATTATGGACTCGTTGATGTCGTACAATGTCTAGACGGTGAAAAGACGTCCACGTTAAAGGTTTCAGCCATGCGAGGCTGGATAGGATTTTATGTTTCGCTGGATTTTATACAGAAATGCCAAAGGTATGGTGTGCACGCGGTTTCCTTTTTCGATGATTGTTTGATGAAATGCAGGATTGGGGGCAAGAAAGAAGAGTCCCCTTTACATAGGACCTATTGAAATTAAACTCTGAACTTATGGAGGACCAAACATTTACGACGTTTGTTAGATAGAAAACTGCCGAACTTGAAGGAAGACATACCTCCAGAATACAGGTCTGGTGCGATAACCACTACGCTACTGGCGGGGCGATTTTCCCCTCCACTTTCTGAGGTATGTATGTTAGGGTATTTTTGTTCCTGTGCTTGGGGGTGGTAGCCAGAGCCACGCGGACTACTCGGGGTGAAGGAAACCTTCTTTTTAACCCCCAGGCCGTGACGGTCGTGGATGCTGTGGAGGTCATGGGTTGGGATCCCAGCTGGCAGGCATTTTTTCCCCACTTTCTTTCTTTCCAAATTCTTTATCTGTTTCTATGACCTACCACAATCTCCCCTTTGCTTTCAGAGGTTTTCTTGACTGCCAACTCTTATTTCTGTCTTATTTCAAACGAGCCCCTCATTTCCCATTCTAATTCGCTACATGCATAGCGAGGGCCTCTGTTCTGGCAGTCTTGGTGCCGTAGGAAGCTTAAGAGGGTTCAACGCTGGTCGACCACTCTTGACATGTCGTAGACACTCGAGTCACGGCCTGGCGGTTAAAGAGAAGCTCCCCTTCACCCCGAGTAGTCCTAGTGGCGCGGGCTACCGCCCTCAAGCACAGGAACAAAAATACCCTAACATAAATACCCCAGAAAGTGGACGGGAAAATCGCCCCGGCGGTAGCGTAATGGTAATCGCACCAGACCGGTATTCTGGAGGTCGTGGGCTCGGATCCCACCTGGCGGGCATTTTTTCCCCACTTTCTTTCTTTCCAAATTTTTTATCTGTTTCTATGACCTACCACAACCTCCCCTTTGCTTTCCGAGGTTTTCTTTACTGCCAACTCTTATGTCTGTCTGATTTGCAAAAAGCCCTATATATATATACAGAAAGAAATGCCGGCAGTCTACAACACCAAAGGAGGCATAGAGGAATGGTTAGACTATTTTTTACCGTTAGTGATGTTACATTATTTTTTTTATTAATTTACGTGAGAAAGAAAGAAAGAAAAACACGCGCCCAGAGTGGGGACCGAACCCACGCCTTTCGATTAGATCTCGAATGCCTTACCAATTCGGCTATCTGGGCGACTGTGTTCTCCTTCACTTTCTGGGGTATTTATATTCACTACATCTGTATCTTACGCTTGAGGGTGGTAGCCAGCGCCACTCAGACTACACGGGGAGAAGGGGACCTTCTTTTCAACCCCAGGGGCGTGACTCGAGCGTCTACAGCCTGTCATGAGCGGGTAACTGGCGAAAAAGCCATCTTATGCTACCTTGGCATCAAGGCTGCCAGAACCGAGGCCCTCGCTAAGCTTTCGCAGGAAGCTCCTGCGAAAGCTTAGCGAGGGCCTCGGTTCTGGCAGCCTTGATGCCAAGGTAGCATAAGATGGCTTTTTCGCCAGTTACCCGCTCATGACAGGCTGTAGACGCTCGAGTCACGCCCCTGGGGTTGAAAAAAAGGTCCCCTTCTCCCCGTGTAGTCTGAGTGGCGCTGGCTACCACCCTCAAGCGTAAGATACAGATGTAGTGAATATAAATACCCCAGAAAGTGAAGGAGAACACAGTCGCCCAGATAGCCGAATTGGTAAGGCATTCGAGATCTAATCGAAAGGCGTGGGTTCGGTCCCCACTCTGGGCGCGTGTTTTTCTTTCTTTCTTTCTCACGTAAATTAATAAAAAAATAATGTAACATCACTAACGGTAAAAAAATAGTCTAACCATTCCCCTATGCCTCCTTTGGTGTTGTAGACTGCCGGCATTTCTTGCTGTATTTCCTAACGAGCCCCCCTTTTTCAAACTATATATATATATATATATATATATATATATATATATATATATATATAGCGAATCAGAATAGAAAATGAGGGGCTCGTTGAAAATAAGACAAATAAAGTTTGGCAGTCAAGAAAACCCCGGAAAGCAAAGGGGAGGATATGGTAGGCTATTGAAACAGATAAAGAATTTCGAAAGAAAGAAAGTGGAGAAAAATGCACGCCAGGTGGGATCCGAACCCCCGACCTCCAGAATACCGTTCTGGTGCGTAGTGGTTATCGCACCAGAGCGGTATTCCGGAATTGAGGAAGCGGATTGGTTTGGGAATATGTCGGGGGAGGTATTGAGGGACAAAGAAGGTTGTATAGTTTGAGCCACGAAGTTGATCACAAGAAAGTCAGCTGGGGTTTGATATTCGGGGAATTTTTGGAGAGAAAGGATGAGAGGGTGTTTGTTGACCCGCCGCGGAGCATACCGAAAGGTTCTCAGAACCGCCGGAAGCAGACCAGGGGGTGAGAGTGGGGTCCTTATCAGAAACCATCTGCAAGCCTCAGGTCGAAAAATAACGTAGAGAAGAGGGAAAATCACTAGGTCAAGGAAAAAAGAAAAAAAGACGAAAAAAACCGGGGGGGAAACCACACAAACCCACACACAAAAGAAAAAACTCCCACCTCCGCTCGCGGGAACCCCTGTGTAGATGCGACGCATAGGCGGAGCGGCGAAGGGACCGCGTTTTATAGCGCGCATAACGTTGACGGGACTGCGTAAGCCGGTCCCAGTCGATGACGACGTTGGCGTACTTGTAAAGCGGCGTGGACTCTAGGTGTTTGAGCCAAGCGTGGATGTTGCTTCGCTGGAGAACGGCACACCGGTTATATGCGCAGCGCGCCCGAAGGCGAGAAAACCGCGGAAAAGAGAGTACTGCACATGCGCCGGCCCCAGCGCGTCTGCCGTGGCTTTGACGCAACGTGTCGCGGCTATGATGCAACAAAATCCAACGCAATCCACTTTAATACAATACAATCCAAATCCAAGCCAAGCCAAGCCAAGGCAATCCAATCCAAGCCAATCCAATCGAATGCAATCCAATGCCCCTCACGAGAGAGTGTTCGTTATCGGAGAGGAGAGGGGGTGAGCGGCGGAGAGCGCAGCTGGCGCGGCGAGGAGAATGGGGGAGGGGCGGACAACGCCGACGACGACGACGCCGGAGGGACAATGCGAGTGAATCAGATGGTCTGAATCTAAAAAGGATTAACTGGACAACTGAAATGGCACGTGTCGCCAAAGGCAACATTCCTGGAACAGGCCTGTCCTGAAACTCAAAAACGAAAGATAAAGTTAGAGTGACCTACGGGGCACAAGACAACGCGGAGCAAAAAAAGGAGAAAGAAAATAAATAAAATCGAATTCCAAAAGCAAAGGTTGGAGTGATGCGATCGAGTATTAAGCTGGATGCTACGGAATGAAAATAACAGAAATTAGGGGACCAGGTAAAGAGCAGAGGGAGGGGTCTTATTCTTTGGATAAGGTATATGCAAAACAATGCCTTATTTTGTATTCCCGGTGAATATCGCAAGGACTCCAAGTTGCCTCTAGACGCATTAATTCCACGAGGTTCCATGGAGTTGAATTTGTGAATTACATAGGATTCTCGGTATTTCCTGTCCCTCGGAGGCTTAAAGTTTGACTTAAGTATATACAACTTAAGGTCATCAAAATTGTGGCCTGGTTGGTTGAAATGCTGCGCTACAGCAATGGAGGGTTTGCTAAGAGCATCTGCCCGGTGACCATTAGGACGTAGTCTCATAGGTTGACTCGTTTCGCTATATACTGTTTGTGGCACATTGAGCATTCCAACATATACACAATGTTGAATGAAGTGCACGTAAAACTTGAATTAATCTTGTGGACATAATTACTGGCGGTGCTTTTTACAATGCAGTCGGTCTGCAGGTGCCTACAAATATTCCATCTGGGACGGGAGCAGCGGGCTATGACTGGTTGCTTTGAAGGCCCGTTTTTAGCATGAACTAAAATATCTTTTAGATTCCTGTTTCTCCGGTAGGTCACCCTTGCTGCTCCCGGGAAAGTCTTTCTAAGTCGGGCGTTACTGGCTAAAATGGGGTAGTACTTCCGCTGTATATTGTTTAGGTTTGGTAGGGCGTTTGATAATTTAGTTATTAGGGCAGGTGGCCTGGCGCTTTCGGTTTGTCGCTGTTTGTTGACCACGTCATCCCTTTTGAGATTAGACGCACGTTGGTACGACTGATCGAGCGAGTTTTTGGGGTGGTTCCTGTTCATAAGGGTGGACTTGAGTTCGTCTTGGTGCTCTACACAGTCACTGTCGTCATTGCATACTCTTCTAAGCCTTTGGGTTGTCCTACAAAGATCCCTTCCTTGCAGTGTCTCGGGCGATGGCTTTTATAATCTAGGTACTGCTGCCTGTCTGTTGGTTTTCTAAAAAGCGTGGTTTTGAGTTTACCTTTGTCCGAAATGACGGTCTCAATTTCACTTCCTTATTTTCTTCTCTCCTCTCACCTGGGGACCTACCCCTATATAAATCGTGCCAGGCAGGGGAGAGATTGCCCTGACGAAAGCAAGTCTCTTTGCTGAAACGTTGGCAACAATGTTGCTTTTACCTTGTTCAAAGTTTTCTTTGCTTGTGTTCGCTACCTTCTTCAAAGTTCTACTTCTCCCTGAAAGAAAAATGATGTGGTGTTTTCTGAGTATACCGCTTACGTTGAAGGACGAAGCGGTCTATGTTAGAATAAGGTTGGGGGTTGTATTCAAAAATTTGACTTTTGAGTTGGTTATCAGGTGGCGGTGGCCCTGTTTTTCAGACTTCCTAATGGCATCACTGATGACAGACGGTGGGTATTATTGTCGTGTTAGGTCATTAGTTAGTTGTTGACAGTTAGAGACAAAATCAGCTGTGTCAGAGCATATCCTTTTAAAACGCAGAGACTGACTGTATGGTATGCCGAGTTTACAGTGTTTAACGTGCTTGCTTTTGAAATGCAAGTATTCATGTCGGTGTGTTGGCTTCTTGTACACTGAGGTCACAAGCTTGTTGTCTAATATTCTCACTGAAACATCGAGAAAATTATTGGCGGATGCGGAATATGACTGGGAGAATGAAATGTTCTCGTGGGCGTTGTTGAAAGCGGTTATAAATTTTAGATGTTGCTCTTCCCTATGGAACAAAATGAGAAAAATATCGTCAATGAACCTTCGATAGAAGAAAGGCTGAATCTCTGCGTTGCTTAGATATTCAGACTCCAATGTGCCCAGGAAAATATTAGCATAGTTGGGTCCTATTTTTGTTCCCATCGAGGTCCCGTAGATTTGCACTTAGTGCTGATTGTCGAACCCAAAGTTGTTCGCCTCCAATGCAAGCTTTAAAAACACGCCGAGAGTTTCACCATCAATTGAATTCTCTTGGGAAGCATCATCGTACGCATGGATGACAGATCGGATGCCGTCCGAGTTTGGAATATTTGTATATGACGAGGCGATGTCGAGAGTGACTAGCAGGCTATCTTCCGGTATAACTACATCCATAATACCAGTCAGAAAATGGTTTGTATCCTTTACATATGAAGGTAGTGTGGGAGGAATGTCTTTGATTAAGCTATCGATAAAACTAGAGATCATTTCTGTTACCGTCCCTATACCGGAGATGATTGGTGTGCCTGGACTTTCTGCTTTATGTATTTTAGGCAACATATAAAATTGTCCAGGAACTGGACTTAAAACTTGAAGTGAGGGTGCAGTTTTTTTCAGAATTTTTTTGTCCTTGACGAGCACCATCAGTGTCTGGCCTACCTTGTTCCTAAATTGCGAAGTCTGATTGGTGTCGACTGGTTTATAGAAAGAACTATCGCTGAGCTCTCTTTCTGCCTCAGTGATGTAGTCCTGCTTATTCATAATAATAATTGCGCCACCTTTGTGGGCGGGTTTGATTGTGAGGTCAGAGCGCCCGCTTAAACCTTTTAATGCCTCTTCCTCTTTCTGTGAGAGATTTTTGTGATGCGGTGATCTATTTTTACATTGAACTAGAATGTCACGTTGTACCGCCTTGATGTAGATGCATACGCATTTGTCTCTTTGTGGGGGAGGAGTCTAAAGGTGTAGTGATGACAGCCTCGTGTCCATATTAGGGTCTTGTAATTTGTCATAGTAATACTCGCTGAGCCTAAGCGTTCGGGAGAAGTTCTCTAGATCCTTATAGAGTTGGAATTCGTCTAGTCTGCCGGTTGCAGGGCAAAAACCCAAGCCTCTTGATAGCCCGCGTTCTTCGTCATCAGTGAAGGGGGTGTCGGAAAGATTTACTATGTGGCACTATTTGAGCTGGGAGAGGTTCAGGTCAGGAATATTTTCGGGGCTTGCATGGGAAGGAAAAAAAGACGTGTCTACTGTTTCAAGAGGGGAAGTTATGCCGTCCCGAAGCAGCTTTTTCTGACTTGTTAGAATTACTTGGCGCTCTTTGTTTTCTGCAAACACTTTTAAAAGGGTAATTTCATGGGGCGTCAAGTCTACCTGGTCAGTGAGTTTTTGTTCCTCACTGAGGATGTGCTCTAGTTGTGAGTTATCGTGATTAATAACAATATTCGAAAGTTCCTTAAATGCTTCGTGTATGCATAGCGCCCACCTATCCTGAAGCTCTTGAGACATGTCGGAGGTGGCGGCTTTAACGTAAATACGCATCCCTTTCGGAACAACGTCACATCTGCGATTGGGAATGAGGGTACTAAGATGGCACTGATATCGCACTCGGTTTGGGACAATTTTTCTAGCTTTGAAAAAATTTTTGACACGGTTGGTCTTTTCTGACCACAAGAGTCACCTGATTCTAGTCAGTTCCTTCGGTTTTGGTTCACGACGGCCGAGAAGGTCCTTCGCAAGTTCTAGCGAGGCTCGGATGGAGTCTGGGATGAAGCCTGCGATGCTGCCGCCGGGTCCAAAGGATCCTGGCCTGAAGTGCGGGCTGAAGACCGGGATACTCCTACTGGGTCCGATGGAGCCTGGGCTGGAGCCCAGGATTCCGCCGCTGGGGAGGCCGGTGCTGGTGGAGGGGAGGTATGGCCTGGTTCAGCCGCTGTCTGGCCCGCAGAGTGCTGCTGCCACGTGTCGTCTGCGCTTGCGTATCCTCGACGTAGGGTCTGGTGCAGGTGGCTCGCCAGGATAGCCACACCCTCGAAACTTGGGTGGAGCCCGTCAGCAGCTAGCACCCGAGCCGGCACCCTGAACAATTGCTATTGGTAATATGATCTTGCATGAACGCTCTTCGAGAACTGCATGTGGCACTGTATATCTCCCTCTTTGTATGTGTTATTTAGCCTTATGTCCACTTATATTTCAGTATTTATGTGATCTAGCTTAAATTAGCGTTACTTTGCATTGTATTGTTCGTGCATTGGATGACCTTGCCTTTCTGCGTCCGCCTCGTGGACGGCCATCACGTTTTCGACAGCAAATAGCTTCCGCGTTTTTACCCCATGTGAAACCACGTGCCGTTTTGGGGCTTTCTTCGAACCTCTTTCATCTCCGCATTACCCCGCTGCGGTTCTCGCACCCCTCCCGCTAAAAAAAACCCTCTATTGTCTCAATCCCCCTCTTCCTTCACTCCTCTTCTTTTTTGTGTGTGAGTGTGTGTTGAGGCTTGCTCTAGGCGACCTTAATTAACTCTGGTCGCCTTCACCCTTTTCTCCTAACCAGTCAATTTCTTCTTAAGAAACGAGCAGGAAACGAGCCCTTCCTTAGTCCCTCACATTCTTGCTTTCCGGTGGTGACATCAGTGCCATGCAACGCATTCCCCTTATCCAATAGCCTCGCCTGCCTTGATTACGCCCCCCTTTACCCTCTATTCCCCGGCACCACTCCAACGCTCGCCCCCCCCCTTCTTGCGTTCTGGGGCTTTGCATACTTCGGTGTCGCGTAGAGCCTACGTTTTGCTTGATACACCTTCTTGCTGCGCCCACAACAAAAATGTATGTAAACCTAACTGATGGGCACTATGTGTATCTTTGAAAAAGACCGGTCCCCGTTCAAAACGTTAGAATAAATGTTATGTTTTTTGGTTGAACTTCTCTATTGTATATATATATATATATATATATATATATATATATACAAAAAGAAATGCGGGCAGTCTACAACGCCAAAGAAGGCATAGGGGAATGGTTGGACTATATTTTTTTACCGTTAGTGAAATTATATATATATATATATATATATATATATATATATATATTTATATTAATTGAAGCGAGAAAGAAAGAAAGAAAGAAAAACACGCGCCCAGAGTGGGGACCGAACCCACGCCAAATTGGTAAGGCATTCGAGATCTTATCGAAAGGCGTGGGTTCGGTCCCCACTCTGGGCGCGTGTTTTTCTTTGTTTCTTTCTTTCTCGCTTCAATTAATACAAATATATATATATATATAAAATTTCACTAACGGTAAAAAAATATAGTCCAACCATTCCCCTATGCATTCTTTGGCGTTGTAGACTGCCCGCATTTCTTTCTGTATTTCCTAACGAGCCCCTAATTTCCTAACCATATATATATATATCGCACCAGACTGGTATTCTGGAGGTCATGGGTTCGGATCCCACCCGGCGGTCATTTTTTCACCACTTTCTTTTCGACTCAAGAAATTAATTCTTCATCTCTTGCTATGACGCACCACAACCTCCCCTTTGCTTTCCGAGGTTTTCTTGACTGCCAACCCTTATTTTCTGTCCTATATATATGTATATATATATATATATATATATATATATATATATATATATATATATATATATATATATATATATATATATACAGAAAGATAGGTCGGCAGTCTACAACGCCAAAGGAGGCATAGGGGTGTGGTTAGGCTCTTTTCTTTTTCCTTACAGTTAATGAAGTAAACATTTTTTTTTAAATATACAGAAGAAAGAAAGAAAGAAAAACACGCGCCCAGAGTGGGGACCGAACCCACGCCTTTCGATTACATGTCGAATGCCTTACCAATTCGGCTATCTGGGCGACTGTGTTCTCCTTCACTTTCTGGGCTATTTATATTTTACTAGAATTGTATCTGACGCTTGAGGCTGGTATCCAGCGCCACTCTGACTACACGGGGAGAAGGGGACCTTCTTTCCAACCCCCTGGGCGTGACTCGAACGTCTACACCCTGTCATGAGCGGGTAACTGGCGGGAAGCCCTCTTATGCTACCTAGGCATCAAGGCTGCCAGAACCGAGACCCTCGCTAGGCTTTCGCAGAATAATATAGTAAGGAAATGAGGGGCTCGTTGAGGAAATACAGAAAGATAGGTCGGCAGTCTACAACGCCAAAGGAGGCATAGGGGTGTGGTTAGGCTCTTTTCTTGTTCACTACAGTTAATGAAGTGAACATTTTTTTTAAATATACAGAAGAAAGAAAGAAAGAAAAACACGCGCCCAGAGTGGGGACCGAACCCACGCCTTTCGATTACATGTCGAATGCCTTACCAATTCGGCTATCTGGGCGACTGTGTTCTCCTTCACTTTCTGGGCTATTTATATTTTACTAGAATTGTATCTGACGCTTGAGGGTGGTAGCCAGCGCCACTCTGACTACACGGGGAGAAGGGGACCTTCTTTTCAACCCCCTGGGCGTGACTCGAACGTCTACAGCCTGTCATGAGCGGGTAACTGGCGGGAAGCCCTCTTATGCTACCTAGGCATCAAGGCTGCCAGAACCGAGACCCTCGCTAGGCTTTCGCAGAATAATATAGTAAGGAAATGAAGGGATCGTTGAGGAAATACAGAAAGATAGGTCGGCAGTCTACAACGCCAAAGGAGGCATAGGGGTGTGGTTAGGCTCTTTTCTTTTTCACTACAGTTAATGAAGTAAACATTTTTTTTAAATATACAGAAGAAAGAAAGAAAGAAAAACACACGCCCAGAGTGGGGACCGAACCCACGCCTTTCGATTACATGTCGAATGCCTTACCAATTCGGCTATCTGGGCGCCTGTGTTCTCCTTCACTTTCTGGGCTATTTATATTTTACTAGAATTGTATCTGACGCTTGAGGCTGGTAGCCAGCGCCACTCTGACTACACGGGGAGAAGGGGACCTTCTTTTCAACCCCCTGGGCGTGACTCGAACGTCTACATCCTGTCATGAGGGGGTAACTGGCGGGAAGCCCTCTCATGCTACCTAGGCATCAAGGCTGCCAGAACCGAGACCCTCGCTAGGCTTTCGCAGAATAATATAGTAAGGAAATGAGGGATCTCGTTGAGGAAATACAGAAAGATAGGTCGGCAGTCTACAATGCCAAAGGAGGCATAGGGGTGTGGTTAGGCTCTTTTCTTTTTCACTACAGTTAATGAAGTGAACATTTTTTTTAAATATACAGAAGAAAGAAAGAAAGAAAAACACGCGCCCAGAGTGGGGACCGAACCCACGCCTTTCGATTACATGTCGAATGCCTTACCAATTCGGCTATCTGGGCGACTGTGTTCTCCTTCACTTTCTGGGCTATTTATATTTTACTAGAATTGTATCTGACGCTTGAGGGTGGGTTCGGTCCCCACTCTGGGCGCGTGTTTTTCTTTCTTTCTTTCTTCTGTATATTTCAAAAAAATGTTTACTTCATTAACTGTAGTGAAAAAGAAAAGAGCCTAACCACACCCCTATGCCTCCTTTGGCGTTGTAGACTGCCGACCTATCTTTCTGTATATCCTCAACGAGCCCCTCATTTCCTTACTATATTATTCTGCGAAAGCCTAGCGAGGGTCTCGGTTCTGGCAGCCTTGATGCCTAGGTAGCATAAGAGGGCTTCCCGCCAGTTACCCGCTCATGACAGGCTGTAGACGTTCGAGTCACGCCCAGGGGGTTGAAAAGAAGGTCCCCTTCTCCCCGTGTAGTCAGAGTGGCGCTGGCTACCACCCTCAAGCGTCAGATACAATTCTAGTAAAATATAAATAGCCCAGAAAGTGAAGGAGAACACAGTCGCCCAGATAGCCGAATTGGTAAGGCATTCGACATGTAATCGAAAGGCGTGGGTTCGGTCCCCACTGAGGGCGCGTGTTTTTCTTTCTTTCTTTCTTCTGTATATTTAAAAAAAATGTTCACTTCATTAACTGTAGTGAAAAAGAAAAGAGCCTAACCACACCCCTATGCCTCCTTTGGCGTTGTAGACTGCCGACCTATCTTTCTGTATTTCCTCAACGAGCCCCTCATTTCCTTACTATATTATTCTGCGAAAGCCTAGCGAGGGTCTCGGTTCTGGCAGCCTTGATGCCTAGGTAGCATAAGAGGGCTTCCCGCCAGTTACCCGCTCATGACAGGCTGTAGACGTTCGAGTCACGCCCAGGGGGTTGAAAAGAAGGTCCCCTTCTCCCCGGTGTAGTCAGAGTGGCGCTGGCTACCACCCTCAAGCGTCAGATACAATTCTAGTAAAATATAAATAGCCCAGAAAGTGAAGGAGAACACAGTGCCCAGATAGCCGAATTGGTAAGGCATTCGACATGTAATCGAAAGGCGTGGGTTCGGTCCCCACTCTGGGCGCGTGTTTTTCTTTCTTTCTTTCTTCTGTATATTTAAAAAAAATGCTTACTTCATTAACTGTAGTGAAAAAGAAAAGAGCCTAACCACACCCCTATGCCTCCTTTGGCGTTGTAGACTGCCGACCTATCTTTCTGTATTTCCTCAACGAGCCCCTCATTTCCTTACTATATATATATATATATATATATATATATATATATATATATATATTGTCAGGAAAATACCCCTACGTGGATATGCGCTGGTGCCGCCTGAGGAAGAGGACGTGCATCGTTCAGTGTCAGCCTCGCGAAAAGCTGGTCGCTGCGGCTCACCCCGTCTACGTTGACGCCTCGCTTGTGAATAAACGAGTCCAGCCTTTTACCGGAACTTCGACTATCTCCCTTACAATAAATATATATATCTGCTGTCAGGAATGCTTTTGCTTAGCGCACCCTCTTCCCCCCGGACCCCAGGAGGAGGCAATAACCTGAAGTTGCACTCCCTCCCCAGGTTAAGCATAGATTTTTGGCATGGCTATTAGACTCAAGCACACTAATCCTCACAAGGTATCTCCGGAAAATGTTTTATACTCTTACCCGACGTCCAAGTGTGCCACACGTCTTAGGAAGAGGAAGACGAAAGGGCGACGCGTCCGAGGCCATTTGTGTCAGGAACATCACAGCAGTTATTCCAAGAAGGCACCTGAAAACCTGTTCCAAAATTATGGGAGTATTTTTGATGTTTTCGTTATTGCAATGGCGAACTTACAAATATGTTTCGTTAAAATAGGCAAAATTGATACTTCAGAAATCCTTCTTTGTTCACAAACCGTAACGCGCTGGATAAAAAAAAATCACCTACCCATCTCTTTAAACTAAAACCATGGAAGAATGCGAAGTTGAAAGAAATTACGTTCAACACCAAACGAACCAACTCAGAAGCGAGTGGCAACTGTTTCTGATCGCGACGGTTTACTGCAATGCAGTTGTGCTGTCTTTAGCGCTTTACTGAGGCGCGAATTCTATGGCTTTCCGGAGCGGGGCAGAATTGTCATCGTTTGACGGAGGGGTACATTTAATTTCTGGCTAATTTTGCATCTCTATGCACCAGTCTCAAAATTTAAACTGCTTCGACCGTGTTGGAATGGCGGAATTAAATATACGTCGATTCCTACCACGGAAAGCCAGCTATTTTATTAGCAGAGCTGTTTAACTTTGAGCTTTGTTCTTTGGCATTATCAAGAAAAAAAATACCGAGAAAATAACCTCCCCGGCGCGAGGCGTTCGGCACAGCTCTCGCGCAATGGCTTTCGCAGAAAAAGGAAAAAAATTCCCCCATCTCAACGAAGTGAATCATGACGAGTGGGCGAAGCACTGGGGATCGTTCTTACCGTAAATCACCCGTGGCCTTGCCCACCCGCTTATGTAATGAGTAACAGCGCGTGTGTACAGTACATCAGTACATACGATTACAATCCAATCCAATCCTGTACAATTCAATTTATGCCAATCCAAGCAAAATCAAAATCCAATCCAATTCAATCTACAGTCGTGATCTCGCCACGTGCCGGGCCGCGGCCGTCCGTCCGCCACACCTCGAAGACGGCGACGAAACGACCGACGAAGAAGATGAAGTGGAGCCCTTGTCCGGCTACGGTGGAGTGCTTCGCTGGCATCGAGAACAACGGAGGACCTACCCGCCGCCGCACCGGGAACTATCTCGGGCGGAGGCGACGAGGTTCTGACAACTGCAAGCGGAGACCGTTCTGACGCCGGCTCTCGCGCGACACATGTGTCCTGACTATTACGAATTGGGACGTAATTGTATTATATGGAATGAAAGCCTTGAGTAACACATTACGTGAAAAACGGGCGCTGTCGTGGTTGTGGTTTACCGGAACAGGAAATGGCCGGCGTGCAAAAAGTAAATAAGAAACACTGCAGCATTTCTTTAGGAGTTCAATCCTGGCCTCTAGGGTGGAACCCGGGTGCGCTACAGCCACGCTATCACCGCCTTTTTTAACCCGCGCTATATGCGCACGTGTTCCACGGTGAAACAGTAGCTAAGATTCATGGTGAAAACAGCGCAAGGAACACAGAGACAGAAAGGAAGAACGGACGACGCACAGCGCTGAACTCGCAACAGAACGTTTATTAGAAAGAAAGCACATATTTATACACAATAACCATACTATCACGGGAACAGATGACACTGACAAAGCGTGTGAGCGACAACAGAGTAACATCTTTAAAACACTGTGGCACGCGACAAAATTCAGCATCAAAGAAGTTACACAATCGGCTAGCGGATAAGAAACTGAAATTCCTTGTGAAGTAATCACAGAGAAGGAACACTAAGGCACTTGCCCTCGTTCCTTCTAATATGGAGGGCCTCTATTATCTCTCGGACCTGCTGGTTTTTATGTTTGGCTACTACTTTTGTTCCCTTAAAAACAGGGTAACATTTTTTACATTTTTTGCAGTGTTGTGCGACGTGGGAATAGTCATCGCCCTTCAAAGAACGTCTATGCTCCATTAGTCAAATGTTAAGGCATCGGCCCGTTTGGCCGATATAAACATGACCGCAGACAAACGGAATCATATACACCACACCAATACTACAAGGCACAAAACTTGACACATATGTTTACTCCACCGCTTCCACGTGCAGCTATACCAGCCAACCTCCTATCTACCACGCTAAATATCTTTCTTAATTTGTCCGGCGGCGAGAAAAGGACGTTTACACCATAATGGCCTGCCACGTTTTTTAATCCATGCGACAACGCGTGCACATATGGCATGACCGAGAAGTCTTTTTTTTTTTACTCTGTATCTCGTTTTTTCTTTGACTCTGAATCGCGTTTACTTAGATCCCAGGAACCAGGGTTTGGTGAGTGAGTGAAACACTTTATTGAACGAGAGGCCATGAGGCACTGGGGGGAGCAAGGAGGAGGGGAAAAGGGGATGGTCACAACTCGCACAATAAACACGGTTGCAGTCTGCAGTCTTGAGGTCCTAATCACCAAATTGACTTAAGTAAGTCAGTCAGCGGCACCAAAATGCAGAGTTACACTTTAAAAAATTCACACAGTACAATTCACACTGTAGATAATGCGATTCACACTGAATACAGTGAACGCTGCAGACAGTTCACATGGTATACAGAACGGGGAAGTTGACCAGGCTGTTACGCCAATTTGTAGACACAGTTTTTCAGCCTGTTAAACCAATTTGTAGAGACTGTTTTCAAGTGCGTACTGGGTGATTGCTTCTAGTGTTGGGGGGATTGTCATGGACCCGACTAATAGCTTCCTGTTCAGTCGCAGGGGCGGTACCTAGAGTTAAAAGCTGGCGGCGATTGCTGTCGAATAATAGACAAAGCCAAATTAAGTGGTAAATATTTGGTGTGCTTTCACGACTACAGTGGGGGCATCGGCGCATTTCGGATCCTGCTGGAGCTGTCCATTTATAAGCATGTGTCATTCGCATCCACTTTATTGGCGAATACTTCCCCCGGTCGCGAGAAGAGCTTGAGAGGGGCGAGGATGCCAACCGGAGTTTCTGCCTGTAAGCACTTACCGCTTTCTTTTTTGAGGTGGCGGAGGTGGAGATGGAGTCTGCTTGGAGAGGGGGGACGGGCGAGGCGGGCTCCGCGGGAGGTGATTATAGCCTCTCCCTGGCAGGGTCGGGTGCCATGTGGTTGCCTTCTGCGTCTGTACTATGGCCTGGAGTCCAAACAATGCGAACTTTGAAGCCTTCAATTTGTAGGTCTTTAATAATGGTAGGGATGTTCGTTGCCGTATTGTTCGGTGAAAACGGAGAATTTGACTCTCGGACAGCAACATAGGAATCCGTGATAATGCGAAATTTCTTAGATAGATGCCCGGAATGGCCAAAATTTGCCACGCGGCTCCCAGAATTCCTAGAAGTTGTACCTCTTCTACGAGGCCGTATGTGTTGGAGATGTGCCTGGATCCATTCAATTCCGACAGGTCCGTAGATGTCCAGGCAATGGCCGCCGTCCTATTCAGAGCCGCGTCGGTGTAGATGTCAGCTTCGTCGCCAGCCTTGTCATTTGCGAGAGGGCGAACGTACTGTTCGCTTACTTTTCTCTTTTGTCCGGGCGGATCGGGCGTCTACGTAGAATTCAGATGGGTGAACGTTCCCGCGGAGGGAATGCTGCCGGAAAATCGGTTGATCGTGTTCGTATTTTAACGGCAGAACTGTTTTGACCGAGTGTTTCGCGTCCGTCGCCCCAAAAAACCTCGAAGCGTCAAGAAAACATGTGGTTAGGGAGGTTCTGGAAATCAAACCCGGGAGCTCCACGCCGTGAAAGTGGCACAAGAACCACTGGGCCACCCTGAACGCCCCAGGGGTTGAGGGGCTGCATGCAGCGGGGTACAATATGCCAGCCAAATGAACAAAAGAATAATTTTCCCGCGGCCGTCATCGAACCTGGGTCCGCGTTTTTAAACGGGCGTCTATCCGATTGAGCTATCATTTTTGTTCACATTACGGCACTTCCACAAGCTAAACAATCTTATCAGAACAAAAACTTCATATGGGAACCGATTAACATCTTCGTATGTCAAGAGCGAATGGTGTAAGGGGTGGTGTTAATGTCCTTTTGCAGTGCTCCGGCCTGTGCTAACGCGGTACGGTTTAGGAGATATGTGAAAGGCGGCGGGCGATACGATCGGGGCCTGGCAGTCATAAAGACATTTCAGCGGCAAGTTTGGAAATGCGTGTGAGGTGCAATAGCCAGGTCTCCGACGAAGGGAGTGGGGCCGCAGTTCTGCGGTTTCTCCAGCCTTGAACCAGTATTGAAAGCTGCGCCAATTTCTTTTTATCTCCGCGATGAACGCAACAATGCTCTCTTCAGCTCCCGCATGTTATCGTCGCCAATAGAAGAACAAGGGTGGTAATTAATACGGGCTAGACAGCACAAACGCCGTTCCAAAATGCCAAATATTGTTACAAAAGCGATGCCGCTTTTATTAGGGAGTGAGTTTGACCCCCTTCAATCGGAGCGCATTCACGGCTTGGTTTTACTGAAGCGTGCAAAATATTGAAGGGTGTAACGTCAACAAACTGACTGACCCGTCCTTCTTTGTGTGCTCATCAGTGGCAGGGGATTCGTGAACTTTTTACAGCGAGAAAAAGTCGTGCCACAAAGTAAAGTTTGTCTCAAATGGTCAGCAGAAAATGGTTGTTACTTTCGTTATATCAACATTTTTCTAGAAACAATTACATGAGAATTCGCCCATAAAGTGCTGTTATTACTCAGAGTTAGAATACCATGTCATTATTTATCCACAATATTTGAATCCGCCTTTTTATTCGACATTCGGTGTCACATACCACTGGGCCTATGCACTAAATAGCTAACCTGGTAATCTACCTTTAGAGAGCGTAATAGATCGGGATATCTTTATTTTTGTTTTCTGCGTTTGAAAAAGTAAGTGTAATCGCTTTTAAGGTGGTAAGTAAACATATTTTTCGTTTTAAAATATACTTTGCACACAAAAAAATCTTTATTCGCTCAATCTCCAGAAAAATAATAAGACGTTGTCATTTATTTTAAATTCATTTTTAGGCAGCTTTGGATGGGGCAGGGTAACTTTGAAAAAAAAAGTCCAATATGAACTTCGCAGTTTTCAGCCACAACATCAATCGTAGAAGCGGTCGACAGTTGTGCCTATTATAGAAAAAGTGTGTTCATTGATACCGTTTATCACACGCCCTTCAAACCAATCCGTCAAAGTAGGCCGGCCGAGACCCTCGACCTAGCCAATTGTTGTGAAAGGAAGTCGAGCCTACGATAATTCAAGCCAGGAAGCAAATCCGGTGGCGAATTATAACGAGGCAGAAAAGAGCGTCGGTGCAAGGTCAACGCGCACGCCAGCAAGCCAACTGCGTGTTAATAATCATCGGTCGGTAGGGCAACGTAATTGGCAGGAACCCACGGGACCATATCAAGCAGTTTCTCTCTTACTCACTCCAGCGCAGGAAAGCGCGGCTTCTTTAGCCGGATACGGTTCGACATCGCCTGCTGATGAGGAGAACGTTTTTAATTTCCCAAGTAATTAATTACGGTCCATCGGTCTTGCAACAATCCCTTAACGCTGATTGATTGATTGATTGATTGAGTGTGGGGTTTAACGCCCCGACGCAACGCAGGCGATGAGGGGCGCCGCAGTGGAGGGACCCGGATTGATTTTGATGCCCCTGGGGATCTTTAACGTGCGCCAAAATCTCGTACACACGGGCGTTTTTGCTTTTAGCCTCCATCAGAAAAGCGGCCGCCACTGCCGGAAACTCTCTTGCGATGCCCGTGGCCACCATAATTGCGGTTGCCAACTCGGTCGGTCTGACCTTCCCTACCTGCAGTCCCCCTCTTGGTCTGATGATAATTTTGTGCTCTTCGCGGGGGATGCTGTTGGGCATTCTCGCCGCTCTCGACATGCTTGCATTTACCTTCTTCACGAATTTCTCCTTCGATTGTAGAGACGCGTTCGCCTTTGCGGCGGGCTTACCGGTCGACGGTGGAGATCGTGGAGCCTCCGCTCGTCGCTGGTGTGGCTTCCTCCGCTGGGTCGTCCACCCCGCATGGTCGCCCGGTGAGAGCTCCTCGCCCGGCACCACCACGGCCGTCCGACCTCCGCTGCTGTCCAATTGTACTTGCATTTCCTCGTCCCGCTCTCCGCAGGCCTCCATGGTAGCTTCCTCGCTGAATCCCGTCGATGCGGGCTCCCCTCCGGTCGACATCGGCTCGAGCGCCGTCGCCGACGGCCCGGCCTGGCCGTACTCGTACTAGGCCTAAGTTAGGCTTAGCTGAGCGGCCACGCCGCAAACATGAAAAGGGCCGTAAAATTCGGAAATTCACAAGAACTCACCGAATTTTTGTTATTGCCAGGTCCGCTGAGCGAAGCCTAACACACTGGTGAAAAATGGGCACTGTGGGACCAATTAGTCCGCAATTATGGCTCATTAACTGCGGAGCCGATGTAACACACGTCCGCTCGCTCCGGCTGCTCGCAGCGCCCTCGAACCCGCGACCTCGTGCTTAGTAGCGCAACACCTTAGCCACTGAGCCACCCAGGCGGGTAATCTCTTAACGCTGTGCGTAAAGTTATGCCGCAAAGAAAACATGCATTTCCCGGTCAGCCAAACTATACAAGACATGGTGAGCTTACTCCTGCCGCCTTCACCCTTTACATGCTATGCAAACCGATTCCGGAAACGCCCCAGCTGCAGCGAGTGACGAGTATATGCGTATAGGGTGCACTTGTTATTTTAGGTTTATTAAACTTGACTAAAGCACTGCAAGGAGTATACACTAAGGCGAAAAGCAATCCACAGATAGTGGCCTGACGTGAAATGAATGCCGGCTTTGCTTTGAATACCCGTCAAGTACGCAATGTCACTGAAATATCATGTGGCTTCGCTGCACACATTGAAATATTATTGCGGACAATTGCATGAATTCTAACTTCAATGCAGCAATGGAAAATCATAATGAACCCCTCTTGCTTTAAGGAAATTAAGCTAGAATGATGAAGTTTGTGTAGGATAATACGTCACAAATACAAGTTGGAGGAAATAGAGGGGACACTGAGTGATTTGTAAATAGTGGAAACAGACGCACGCGGGTTAAAGCCTGGAATCCCTAGGCAATTTTTCAACCGTCCGGGTGCACTTACGTGAGCTTATTTCTTAGCAAAATCAGTTAAAAAGGGCTGTTCTCCGTTCTGCATTCTCCTTTCCGATTTCGTACGACGTGTCCTGGAGTGCGCGCTCTTTTGGATTGGCTTGGCTGCGCCGGCTGGGCGGCTCGCCGACCACACGCGAGATCAGTCGGCCGGCCGCCGGCGGGTTGTCCTTGTTCGATCGCGCAGCGAAAACTTCGTGAGCTACGTCAGGATTGGCGCTCGCAAGATTGTGCCGTTATTTTTTGTTTGTAGACCGTATTAGGCTTAGTAAAGTCAAGGAAGTCAAAATAACCTTCCGCTTGCGCTTAGGCAATTGCTTGTATTCGCTGGCGAGGCGCGCATGCAGGCAACCATGTGAGTGTGCCGTCGCTCGTTACGTCGGGCTCCGTGGGATGGCTGTACTTCTCCGTGCTAAGCACATGGCGTGTTGCACGTTAACAAACTCTACCTCGCCGGACGCAAAGTCCCGCCTCGACTCGAATGTGAGTGCGATTAATAACAGCTTGGTTGACACCACCGTTGAGAATCGGGTCGAAACGGAGCAGACGACGCAGGCCGGCGTTTTTTTTTCGGCGTGCGGGCGCAGTGGCCCAAGCCGCGCCAAGTGTGTGGCGCATCGGCCATGTCTGTGGTCGTTTCCAGTGTTACCAAGCGAAGAAATTGACAGCTAAACTTTTCACCAAATACCACCTATACGTAAATTGGCTAACACCGCTTTCCTGTCGTCGCTTCACTGGAGTTCTAAACTCCATATTCCTCTGCGACTGGCACGCCGGTGGAAAGTCTGTCATAAAAATGCATATAAAATCGTCGAAAACATTATATGTGATAAAGAATAAAATGGACTGTAGCTTTTATTGTAGAGCGCAAAATAAAGGTACGAGTTTTAGGGACGAAGCGACTACACATGGTGCTCGTTGTGGCGACAGCGCAGTGAACGCACGACGAACACAGATACGGACGTCAGTTCTTATGCGTCATGAGCCTTGTGCGTGTTCGTACGATAAACAGTGAGCGGACAAGGAACACGTGGGGGTGCGTATCAACTCCGCAACATCCACGCAGCGGCCCCTTCTGGTATAAATACTGCCCTCTCGGGTGCGGGAAGGGAAGTTGAACGGAACAGCTCGGCGGCAGCAATGGGCAGACAACCGGACCGACGAACCCTGGCCAGCTCGGACTAACCAGCACATGTGGTTGGCGAACACGGGGTGGCTTGATACAAGGACTCGAACGTTGTCGTGAATGTAGAGCGAAGCGCCGTATTATTTTTCTGTAAATCGGTGGGGTGCGTTTTTTCAGTGACGCGTTGCTTACATAACCGTATGCGTTACGAGCAGCTGTTTCTACTCGTCATTCTTTATTTTGCTGTCCCAGATTAAACCCGTGATTATTTGTTTCTTTCGTGTCGGCATCACTAAGTCGGGCAGGGTCAGGGTCGCGAACCCATCGCACATGAAGGAGGTTCCTTAGAAATTCAATGATTTTTCACTCTGTGAAGAAAGATGACCAACAAGACCGTAGTGCCCAAATCAACGTCAGCGACAATATGCTTTGACCGGGGCGAAGTCCAAGGGGTGCACGAAGAAAAACCAGTTTGTTCATAAATAGCAATGAAGCATACATCCTTTTTAATTAGATGAATAAAATTGTCTGGACCCACAGTTTTATTACGGTGGGCAAAGATGGGGTTGTCTCTTTCGCTCCCATATAAGCCGGCCGGCACTAATTTCACAACTGGTGAATTTCTCTCCCGTGTAAGCCGGCCAGCATGAACATATTCACGGCCGGCACGAATTTCACAATTATGGCAATTTAAATTTTAACTATGTCGTTTTGAAAAGTAAATAAAAGTCGGCGTAATGCTACAGCCGTCTTCGCGGCCATTTGTGCACAATTTGTTTTGGGATAGTTTCCATAAAACAACAGTTAGAAATAATTGCAGTGAAGATTCTCCTTCAGAAGATGAACGTTCTTCACTGTGCAACACATCAGTGAGGGAAAGCCGTCTTACAAAAACGAAGCTTACAACGATCCCTTTAAAGTCCGCGTCACCACTCAACAAACTGGATTGCTGGGAAGACATTTTTTAACGGGAAATATCAGCCGTCTTATAATAACAGAGGGTGCCCTATGATTTTTATTTTTTTAGCGTGAGCTACAATGGTCGAGGATGAGCAGTTTCGCGTGGCTCCTGGAGAGCCATGCTGCGCATGCGCGAGGAGCAGTGACGTCACTCGGCGAACAGAACGTTGCTTGCTGCCCGCCGTATCTCACACACCCCACGTGCCCAGCATCTTCGCTTCGCCGACCTCCGTTCCACACGTAGCGGCCTGGTTCACTTCATGATCATGCGAGGGGTTGCCGGGTGTAGAACCGATGGCTCGTGCGTCGGAGCAACACCGGCGTGCGCTTCTGGAGCCACCCTAGCTCTGGGGCGATTGGTGACGCTGCGCCAGATGCGTACACCGCGTATGTGTCATTGAAGCAGCAGTAATCATAATAATCAAGCTAATCATAGACAACCAGGAAAGCTAAGAATAATCAGCTGAACCTCAGCTCACGCTACGTTTTTTCCTGGCATAGCCGAGCTAAGCGACTGGTAATTTTTTTTTGTACACCGCTCTGTTGCCTGAGGCGATATGCTTGGTCCTTGCCGTAGACAGATGTGCTGTAAAAGAATTTCTTCTGAAGGTGAACTAGCAGACTGGTCGGCAGCTCGAGTGTACAGTCGCCCAAATCTTTGACTGGTGCTTGCGAGCGGCGACTTTTCATGCGTCAGCGCCGTATGACGGAAACCAAGATGCAAAGAGGTTGAGATTAAATGCATGCTCAGAACGCACGCTCAACTGGGCCCATCGTCTGCCAGGCCATTGGTCATTAGACACAAAAGTGTGGTTGATTCCTCTGTCGTAGGAATCAGTAAAATAAGATAGTGAAATGTGCACCAAAATCTGCCGCTGAGCATGATTTGCTGGTCGGCGGCTCTCATGTGGGTGTGCTTGGCGAGCGACGTCCTGTTGGCGGGTCACTTCGGCAAAGGTGTAGTGGCTTCCTTTCCATGACGGATGTTCCGTCAGTGAAATTTTGGGGGTATCGCGGCATAAAACACTTTCGTGTTAAAATATAAAACCCGAAAACGAACAACCCTAAGTACAATAGAACCCCTTTGTTACGTTCCTCACTGTTGCGTTTTCCTGGCAGTTACGTTGTTTGTCATCGGTCCCGGCATAGCTCCCCTAAGATATAGTGCATTGCGAACCCCGCTGTAACGTCTCAACTGTGGGCCCGTTCCCGTTTGTTGCGTCGTAACCTGACTCTCCGAAGTCGCTTGGGCCCCGCCATTTTTGGCTTTTGATGAGCCTTGGCCAGGCTTTGTTAATGGATTGGCTACAAGAAGTAGCAATCGATTGGGAGAGACTCACATAATGGCCATCCGTCGAAAGTGCTGTCACCACCATCACTTTGCTTACAACAGAAGTTTCACTTCGGAACGCGGGAAGTGCGTTCCGAAGTGCGTTGTTAGCGCCACCGCACTGTTGTAATGATGCCGTGCAGCGTTTTTAGATTACGTCAGCTGGCAAAGAGCGCGGCCTTCCGGTACTGACCAGGCGGTGGTGCTGCGGTAGCCTTGAGATAAGTTGAGATCGGTTTCTTCGCGTCGTCGGCTCCTGCTTTCTTCCTACTCTCGGCGCTTTCTGCACCACCCATACCTTCACTTGCGCCAGTTTTGTCTCACAAAGGCCCATCATTTTGGCAGGACGCAACACTTCCTTTGGGTGGTTTTCTGCATTACTTTAGCGTCTCTGTTTGGAGGTATGTTAAGGGAAATGCGGGGAAATAAGGGAAATGCTTTGCGGTATCCTTAGCTTGACCGTTCACGATGTGTTCGTAAACGTCGACGTTGTCTGAAGGCTCAGAATCAATGCCACAGCCGTAAGTTTGCGACGTAACCTCGAAATGTTTCCGTGGAATCGGGCGTTCCCTCGCATTCAATTCGTCAAGATCCAACGGCGCCTTGAAGAAATGACGTGCCACGGACTTTGCCGCTGCCGAAGCAACCCCGAATGGCAGCCTGGCGCTCAGCACGTCTACAAACCGCACCGACACTTCAGAGATCCAGTAAAATATGTATGCACGATGACATCACAGAGTTATCACGCTACTACAGACCTGATGGCAGTAATGGAGCCTTAGATAGGGGGTAATTTAACGTCACCAGCTAAACGCGGCTCCATTTTCGTGGCTTTCCTCACTCTTACGTTTTCCCGGCACGTACGTTTTTCTTTCGCGGTTTGATGAAAGACGTAGTAACGGGGTCCACTGAATAACGTACTCTTTATTACAAAAGGTTGCTTCCCCGCAAGAAGACCCTGTGTGCAGGGGTGCACCCTTTACAGGCCGCTTGCTTCGTTGTATTGGCGTCACTTCCGTTACGGATGTTCAGTCAGCGAAATATTCGTGTATCCGGGAATAAATCACTTTCCATTAAAACAGCAGCTCACGCATGCTAGTTAAAGATTTGATGGACTGTACATTTGCAATCGCTTGATTGCTTAAGAAACGCAGTCGCAGGTTATGAGATATTTCTTGGGGCTGGACAGTAGCTCATTGCACAAGCGTCATTCAAAAAATGTTCAGCTTAGATGCTCTGACTGGCGCAATCCAACTAGTATTTCTTGTTGGACTGTACACGTAGACGCCGAGGTAGGCCTCCACGAACTATGCCAGTTATTTATGAGGGGCCTGTAACGTGTTCTCGTAGTTCATAGTTTTGGAGTAGTGCGTGGGTGGTATCGAACTCTGCAGGTTCGAATTCCGGGTGAGGTTCTCCCTTTCTTTCTTCGTAGCCGCCGCGGTGGCTCAGTGGCTAAGGCATTGCGCTGGTGGGCACGAAGTCGCGGGTTCGGGTCCCGGCCGTGGCGGCTGCTTTTCTGATACAGGCGAAAAGCAAAAACGCCCGTGTGTGCGAGATTTCGGCGCACTTTAAAGACCCCGAGGTGGTCAAAATTAATCCAGAGGCCGCCAATCCAGCGCGCCTCATCGCCTGCGTTGCGTCGGTGCTTAAATCCCACAATCAATCAATCAATCAATCAATCAATCAATCAATCAATCAATCAATCAATCAATCAATCAATCAATCAATCAATCAATCAATCAATCAATCAATAAATCAGCGTTAAGGGATTGTTGGAAGACTGGTGCAGCGTAATTAACTACTTGCCAAATTAAAAACGTTCTCCTCATCATCTGACGATGTCGAATCGTATCCGGCTAAAGCAGCCACGCTTTTCATCGTTGGACCGAGTAAGAGAGAAACTACTTGATATGGTCTTGTGGGTTCCTGCCAATTACGTTGCCCTACCGACCGATGATTATTAACACGCAGTTGGCTTGCTGGCGTTCACGTTGACCTTGCACCGACGCTCTTTTCTGCCTCGTTAGAATTCGCCGCCGGATTTGCTTCCTGTCTTGGTTTATCGTATGGTCGACTTCCTTTCACAACAATTGGCTAAATCAAGGGTCTCGGCCTACGTTGATAGATTTGGTTGAAGGGCCAGTGGTAAACGCTATCAATGAACAAACTTTTCCTATAATAGGCAAAAAATGGCGCGGAGGGAATTCAGTCACTGCGTACGCCTCTGCTCGTCCTGTTGCGATGAATGGTGCTATACTTCGTCGGTCTCAGCCTCTCTCTGGCCGGCTTAATCCGGTGCGGGTAGGCCTATACTGCAGGCAGCAACATGGCAATGACGGGGTATGGCGATTGCCAAGGTATCGGTAATGCGGGATGAGAGACAACCACACGAACTACATTTCGACTCATATGTTTGTTGCCGGTAGTACCAAAGTGTTTCTTAAAGAAAAGATATTAGCGCATGTACCAATGCTCATACATGAAATCAGGAACCACGGGCATCGTCTACTGACATCGCAAGAACAGTTCGCGCCCTTTTACCTCACTTCTGCATAGCTGTTGCTGCCGTCGCTGACGTTACATTGTGAATTTGATTCTTTAAGGCTTTATAAAGTCAACAACTTTTTCGCTACCGAATAACAAATTCTAATTATGTATTCATATCATGAAAAAATGACAATCATAAAACCAGCTATTCGCTCGGCATATTAGGCACGGAATAGCCACCACAATAAAAATAGAAGCAAGTTAAGCGTTTTTCCCCAGGCACCTTATTGCACGATATTGGTAACGAAGCAACTAAATAAGTACATGCACCGTGCCATCCCGGTTATCGCTTGTGCGCAGAAACATACATTTTTCATACAAAATGAAACAGAACCATGTTCAACCGAACGATAGCAAAAAAGCAGTCACTTTTAGTTTGAGGAGGAACAACACGTTGTCCCCGTTTATGGCGCTCTTTATTTCGAGGAAGAAGGCCCACTTATGCCTGCGCCCAACCACTTCTACGTATAGGTTTGTTCAGGAACTGGCCTCCGCAAATCACTTACCCACCGACTCCTGAAAAAACTTGCAAGACAACCACTCCCCGCTAATAACTATCCTTTTATTTATCTACTAGCGGTAGTCCCGGGCGATGCCCGGGTCGGCCTCTATAGTATTAACACTAATTGGAGTAACACGTGTTCAGTTATTGTAGCGTGAGCTACACTGGCCGTGGTTGAACAGTTTCTAGTGGCTCCTAGAGAGCCTGCTGCGCATGAGCGAGGAGCAGTGACGTCACAAGGCGCACAGAACGCTGCTCACAGCCCGGCGTCTCTCACACACCCCACACGCCCAGCGTCTTCGCCGACCTCCGTTCCACACGTAGCGGCCCGGTTCACTTCATGATCATGCGAGGGGTGGCCGGGTGTGGAACCTATAGCTCGTGCGTCGCAACACTGGCGTGCGCCTGTGGCACCGGCTTTGCTCTGGGCGATTGTTGACGCTGCGCCGGAGCCGCTTGATAAATATACATGTGTCACATAATGCGTATACCGTGTGTGTGTCATTGAAGCAGCAGCAAGCATGATAATCAAGCTAATCCTAGACAACCAGGAAAGCTAAGAACAACCAGGTGAACCTCAGCTCACGCTACGTGTATCCTGGCATAGCCGAGCTAAGCCACTGCTAATTTTTCTTTACTTGTCACAATCAAGTAGTTCACCGTGAAGTTGTAAACAATTAAAATATGCCGCCTGCTGTCGATACGGAGGCTCCTAACACAGGCGTGTGGTAATGGACAGCGCCTGGAACTCAGGTTTTATTGGAACCCTCCCGAAACATATTGTTCCAAGATGGTGCGCTCAAACGACTCCTTACCCATCTGAAGTTTTGTCTCAGTAGGTACGAACGATACTCATCAGTCGTGTACTCATAAGGATAAATGACATGGGCTTCTACGCGAGGCGCGTAATTGCAGAAAGTCCCAACAGATGGTGAGCGCTCTGCGAATGCGGGAAAATTGAACTGAATTCCACGTCGAGAGTGGTGTAAATATATAAAAAATATTGCTGGCCTCTTCATACGCGTGTTAGGACAAAATCCTTCAATTTGTATACGGAAAACTGTGTGGGCAGTATTTGCAAGAAAAACGAATTGGATATATCAACGGGATGTATAGTCATTGAGAAACGCGGGAAAACACGCATTTTTCCCGAAATCCTGATTGTCTCTTTTGGGTTTGTGTGGAAAAAACTGTTATTGAACAGTGTTTAGATGCCTCAGTAAGTTACCTATGTCGACAACAACCAGTTTATAATCTCAAATGGCCTGCGATAAAAAACATCTGAGAAATTATCTCTTTGTCAGGGGTCTATGTTTTAAAAAAATTCGCAATGTTGAGCTTCTGCAGCATAATCGCAATGTTCTCATGAAATTTGAAGCCGTTTGAATCAGCAGTTCAGCTATACGTTGACAGCACCTGTCAAGCCTTTTGGGCTCGCAGCCGTGTAATTTAAAAAAAAAATGTTTTCGCTTTTAGGGGCGTCACGTGGCGAAATAGTTAAAATTTGTTTTGCGCATTTGTATGACAAAATGTATTAGAAAAACGAAATGGATTAATGAATCAGTGAAACATTTATTGTAGAATGTTTAAGAACACACATTGTGTTCCAAAATGCGGAATTGCTCCATTAGTGTTGGTTAGGTCAAAACAAAAGTACTACTTCTTATATACTCCTAAGCGCTGCACCTATTAGCAAAAAGCACTTCGATCCATGAACGGGTGAGTGAGATATTCAGTCATTTAAAAAAACACAATTGCCCTCGTTTCCTCGGTTACGAGTATACAATTTTGGAAAATGTCGCCTTGGTCAGCCCTCACGCATTGATACAAATGTACTGTCGAAATTTTAATTGTCTAGATGTAGCTGCTTTGGTTGGGCGTTGATGAGGCAGTCAGTCAGTCAGTCAGTCAGTCAGTCAGTCAGTCAGTCAGTCAGTCAGTCAGTCAGTCAGTCAGTCAGTCAGTCAGTCAGTCAGTCAGTCAGTCAGTCAGTCAGTCAGTCAGTCAGTCAGTCAGTCAGTCAGTCAGTCGGTTGGTCGGTCGGTTGGTCGGGCACTTCTTTTTATAAGTATAGATATTGAATAACAATAATTTGACTTAATAATTTTCAAATAATAATTCACATTACACAACTGCAGGCTCATTGTTTTATAGAAGGATAAAGTTCATGCATTAAATATAAAAAGCTTTTTTTCAGAATTACAACCACAACAAGCATAAATCAATGTATTTTGGAAAGCTTTTGAAGAAGGGTCTTGCTTTTCCTGGTACTAAAAATCGTTTTTCTATCGTTGGGATAGTTCACTAGGTTAGTACCCGATTAAGAATGTGCAAGGTAATGTAATGCTGTTTCTTGTTGATTTCTGTTCTTTTGCGTACAATTCATTGTTCGTATTGCTTGTGCGGGGTGGATAAATCATTATGAAATACATCAAATGGAGCATGAATACAAACTAGAAAGTTGTTCTGGTTGATAGAATGAAAGTTTGGTAGGTCAGTCAGCTCCACGGTAGCCACGAAAGACATTTTAACGGAAAAATTGCCAAATATATTAAAGATCTCTTAAATATTCCGCCAGAGGGACTTAATATGGGCTGGGATGGCGTCTTTTCGGCCGAAACTGAAAACGCTTTATTCAGTGTGTTTACTGCAAGTTATCATTTAAGCGAAACAATAAAACGGGACTACCGGCCCCACTACGCTCTCAATTATTTGTTTAGTTATAGATAATATGGTGTTCTTATCACGGGGACGAAAAATTAGCAGTTACTTAGCTCGGCTAAGCCAGGATATACGTAGTGTGAGCTAAGGTACAGCTGGTTATTATTAGGTTTCCTGGTTGTCTAGGAGTAGCTGAGTATCATGCTTACTGCTACTAAAACGATTTCCAATCCAATCCAGTCGCGGTGGCGGCGGTGGCTCCAGCGCGCATGCTGTGCGCCGTGTGACGTCACTTCTACTCGTGCATGAGTAGCACGGCTCTCCAGGAGCCCCACGAGACTGCTCAACCTCGGCCAGTGTAGCTCACGCTACAAAGCAACCTTTTTAATGAACCGAATTTGTATTTTGTCCCAATGGCCCTTTTAAAATAATCGCCATCACTCGATTCCGCCAGCAGTTCCAACAGCCAGCTATCAAGACGGAGAAAAGACCCAGTCACATGCCCACACTATACCACGTCCTTTGGGAACGCAGTGAGTAAACAATTCCCCGCATAAAACATGCCATTGCAGTGCGGTAGGAGGAGGGGCTGACCAACGAGGACGAGCAGAAACAACATGCCCAGATGCAGCTTGTCCAGCGGGCGGCACATGCAGCGGCGCCTCGGAATAAGGGCCCCGCAACCAGCGACAGGGCCGCACAAGCCTTCCGCGAGAAAGGAAAGAACATAACAAATTTTATCACCTTCATTTCAGGCCAAAAGGTGAAGGAAATAAAGAAAACAAGCAGACGCGAATATGTCATAGCAGCTAAGAAGTCATCGCTAAATAGAGCCAGGCATTCATTCCCCTTCAAAGCCAGTAGCGTGCGAATTTGTAACAGTGGACATGTCTACGCTTGAGCTGTGTGCATGTTGATCGTTAATAGACAAATTAGCAGTGGCTTAGCTCGGCTATGCCAGGATATACGTAGCGCGAGCTAAGGTTCAGCTGGTGATTCTTAGGTTTCCGGGTTGTCTAGGATTAGCTGGTGATCAGTCTCACTGCTGCTAAAACGATTTTCAATCCAATCCAATACAATTTAATCCAAGCCAATCCAATCTAATCCAGTCGCGGTGGCGGCGGCTCCGGCGCGCCAGCTGTGGGCCGTGAGACGCCCCAGCTCCTCGCGCATGCGCAGCACGGCTCTCCAGGAGCCACGCGAAACTTCTCAACCTCGGCCAGTGTAGCTCACGCTACAACCCTCCGCTCATCGAAGGGGAGAGGTGGAAATTCTAGGCGAAGAATTGCGAGGAAAAGTGGCAAGGAGGCAAGGAGCCGACGAGCGGGTGTGGGCAGTGCGCGCACGTAGAAGAAAACGCTTCCTGTGGTGGGGATCGGACCTGGGTCCCTCGCGTTATGAAACCGGCGTCTGTCATCGCATTCGGGGCGGCGCACAGCATTTCGTTAAGGTTCGCAGCACGGCCGTTGGCTTTGGCTTTGTCTGATTCAAAGTGAACTTTTGGATTCGGACTTCGGAGTGTGGATTTGCAACATTACGCGGATGGATTGCGGACTGTGATTTAACTGTGATTTAAGAAAGCTTCGCTCTTTAGCAATCTTTCTTTTAAGAAAGGGGCAGACTTATAGAAATGCGATGCGTGTGTACTTGACAAGCCTTGCTGATCAACGAAAACAAATTGGCGGTGTACAGGAAGCAGTTAAAAAGACAACACTGAGATCCCAGCCATTGTGCATTATAATAATTTGGTATGGTTTGGTTTAGTTTGATAAAGCTGATTGGTTTGGTACGTACTTTCATTCTGTATTGAAATGCAACTACCGGATTTTGTTCCTAGATATTGCACACATCTGGAAAACATGAAAGAAATTGATGCAACAGGGCCGCGACACCACACTGTCATTGGGGCCGCGCGACCACACTCGTCATGCCACACCCAGTTTTCACGTTTGTACAGGTCAATTACATAAAAACGGGCTGTTACCGAGATAATAGTGTCTGTCTTGTTGCGGTGTCATGGTCCCCCGGTTTCTTGAAGCCCGTCGGTTCAACAGCATTGTAGTTTTGGGGCCTACTGCTACTTGGCGGTGACGTAGAAGCAAACGCGGGATTAATGACTAAAGCACAAGAAGAAAAATTGGACTTAGCTTTTAGTACTGTCCAACGCCTTGAAGCCAGCAATGCGACCTTACTCGAAGCGGTCAACAAAGTCTTGCTAATTTATATCGGCATAAAGAACGACTTAGATGCGTTGACTAAACGTGTCAATGATCTGGAAACCAAATCCATGGTGGCTGTCAACTGAAACCGGCGTTAGTCATGAGGTGCATTTGGCCTGTATGCAGGAGAACCTTGACGACTTGGAAAACCGTTCGCGAAGGTCAAATGTCTTGTTTTTCGGCATTTCCGACACTGACTGGCACATACAAAGGAAACCGGCAAGGCCTGAATAGATCCCTCTGAGCCCTTCCCACCATCTAGGCTCACGGTCTCCGACGCGCAAGGGCAAGATTCCAGTAAGAAAAAATAAAAAGAAGAAGACAGCGTATATAACCGCTTCTTTTTGTCGTACACAGTCATCCCTTATGAAGGAGCCGAGTTGGCTCCAAAACGTTTGGACCGCTTTGAATAAACGCCCTTGGTTGGTGTACTTGCCTCTTCAAGTTTAAAAATCCAACCAGACAGAGTTCTGTCGAAGGTGTTCACATTCAAGTCATGCATTCCACGTACAATAGTAAAATCGAATAACCTACCACATCACATTGCCACTGAAGCCAGCATGACCAAAGTTAAGACTTATTAAGGAATGAAGCGACCTAATGGTGTTTTCGCTTGCCTACATATGATTTCCTTTTCTGTTTTTGTAGTTATGTGATTATGTAGTTATGTGTTTTGTAGTGATGTGTTTGAGAAGTTGTCATTGCTTGGATTTTTTTGTATTTATAATTTGTCATTTTGTTTGCAGCCTTTCATGTTTTGTTCGTTTGATGTATACGAATGCTGCGCCTATGAAATAGCCTCCTGCCGAGGGCCATTAGTTGCACAATAAATAAATAAATAAATAAATAAATAAATAAATACATCACAAAATAAATAAATAAAAAATCAAGAAATAAACAGAACCAGGAGTGCATGCCTTGCTAGCGAAGTTGGACCGCCGTTTCTGTAATGGTTCTGATGGTATCGTTAACCAAGTATTGGAAGATTGTACGACTCATATTTCCCCCTTTCCTAGTGATACTATTTAAAAACCGCTGCAGGAGTCAATATCACCAAAAGGTTGAAAAATTGCTAACATAACCCAAATCCATCAGGCCGGAAATAGGGCCAAACCTCATAATTATAGGCTGTTGTCCTTAACGTCTATATGCTGTAGAACGTTACACCTAAAATTTATTCAAACATCATAAAGCAGCCCTAAAAGAACGGTATTGTTAACTAGTACTCAGCACGGCTTTCATTCCATATTATCTTGCGCAACCCAATTAACAGAATTTATCGACTGTATCGCTCATGATATGGCAATAGCAACAGATAAACGCACATTTCTACACCTAATGAAGGCATTAAGGGTTGCGTTCCACATACTTTTTCTGTTAAAATTATCTCATCTAAGAATTACAGAGCGTTTACTTGGCTGGCTCAAAGACTATCTACACATGCGGGACTCGAACAATGGTTTGTTTTAATGGTGTCTCTTCGTCCTTCGTGGCACTCTTGTCAGGTCAACCACAAAGGCAAAATCTCGGAACCTTGTTAATTCTCATCTTTCTATATGACTTTCCGGGTGAATTAGGTGCACAGTTAGGCTGTACGCGGTTGACTGTGTACTATTTCTTACCGTTACGTGTGTAAACTACGCGCAAATTTCGCAGACAGACCCTGACACCGTCGCTAGTTTGAGTGATTGATGGAAAATGCCTTGCTCACAAAGAAGCGCTTCAGGTAGAGTTTAAAAATACAAAAAATAAGCTAGAAACTTCATACACCCTAAATGAACATTGTTTGTGAACCTGCCATGAGGTTAGATAATTTTTTTTGTTTTTCTTCAACTTTGAATTGGTGTGTATACACAGAAACACTTGCGGCAAAAGCGTCCAGCCTGTTGTATTATTTTAGAGACACTTCAAGCATGGCCCTACGGAGTTGAAGGAAACTCTGCACATTAGTAAGATTAGACCAGTCGTTTAATACGTTTGCAAAGCAGGGGATCCGTCTATTAAAATAAATATAGGCAAGTGAGAGCGTGTCCAAAAACATCCCGGGCCATCTCCACTAGCGTGAAACCTGGGGAGGTGCGAAGCACGCAGTGCACTAGAGTATTGTTGGCGCCTTGGCGTTTTGGCCAACGGAGATAAAACCGTTGGGGTTAGAGGTATACAGCTTTGCTGGAAAAGTCTCTTGTCTTTGCAGCACGAAGCTCTCTAGGGCGAGGCACAAACGAGTGTACCGTCGTCTTTGTAGTACACGTTACGAAGTGCTCCAGTGCGAGCCGTAAACGAGTGCCCCGGTGCTTCTTAGTATACGTCACGTTGTAGCGCGAGGCGTAAACGAGTTTCCTGGTGTTTTTGTACCGTTACTACATGTGACAACGGTTACGACGACGACGATGACAGGAGACGCCAACAGCCCCAGCCCGTAAGGGGCTTCGCAACCTAAAACGTACATCATCACCAGCACTACCAACAGCCTACTTAGTTCCGGTGCAGGATGAAGGTCTCTCTCATTGACCTTCATCCGCTCGGGTCCTGCGCCGCTGGAGTCCATTCTTTGCCTCCGAACTTCCTCCTTTCGTCCCTCGATGGAGTTTTTGACTTTCCCCTTTTAAATGCAGAGCATTGCTTTAACTCACGATGTCACCCGTTCTTGGCATCCGTAGTTGTCCGCATCGCTCGCCTCGACATGCCTGGCTCAGACCTTTCGCTATCGGCGCGATAAACATTCGATAGCGCGCCCAGGCATGTTTCAAGGACATTCCCTCCCCTCTCTCGGACTCAACGTGCGCCGAGGTTGCCAATTTTACTGCTGACGAGCGCTCTCTCGTCAGCAGTTGCCACAAGTGCAACCACATTAACGTAATGCAAACTACTTAACGTCGTGCGCCCCCCGGAAATGCTCTGCATTTGATCGTGCCCCTCGCGAGGGGGATGTTTCACTGCGTCGCCATGCGAACAGTTTGCCACGCTTTAGTTTCAGTTCCGCATCTCCGTGGAGATGCGGAACTGAAACTAAAGCGTGGAGATGTGGCCGGCCGTGGAGAGAAGGCGGCCGGCCGCGACTCTCGCCACCGCGGCGCTGCGGTTGCGAGTTGCGCTAGGAAAGCGAGCGTCGTCTGCTAGGGGGGAGCGAAACGCGTTCCGCTCGGCATTTCCGGTCTTCGCCACTTCTGGCTGCGCACTGCAAAAGTTTTTCAACACCCGTCTCTCGGTATCCACCCTGTTACCTTGGTGGTCAACCAGTAGTAGCGTCCCTACGTGCGTTGTAGTGATTTCTTTTGCCCAATACGATTTATTTTTCTTTATTGTAATTAAGAAACCATTTACTGAAATTTGCTGTGACAAATTATAATTTATCGCAGCCAGTTATCACCTCTATGCTAGAAGCAAAACTATTGCTGATGGTTTTGGGTGGAAAACACTTGCAGCACGTGAAAAATAATGTTAAGCCTTCTACATCGCGTTTTAAATTCTAAGAATGGAATTATTAAAAAAAACATTTATTTAAAGGAGCGTCATTACGTTGCCGCTACACGGGATAGCACAAAAGATTAGACTGTATCAGCGCCGAAATAATCTCTGTAAATGTTCGTTTTCCCCAAAACAAGATTCAACTAGAATGCTCTCCCCAGTTACGTGGTTACTGGAAATGATTTTCAGACTGACAATGATGACATGGCTGTCTAGCGTGTAATAGCCATTCACCATCGACTCGAAGTTTTTGTAACCTACAGTTGTTTCACGGTGATGTCATGTTTTGTGATTGTATAATACTTTTTCAGTTTGCAATTTTCCTGCAATAATTCGACGCTGTCGCTGTATGGCTAAGACCTCGGATTTATTGTCTTTTTATGGCATCTAAATACTGGGTGCAGAAATATTTATGTGGTCTCCATGGCGCAGAAAACCCAAGTTTAAATGCTTTAGTGGAAAATTCAGGCTTGTACCGTGCAGGAACTAAACCTCGGCTGTGACGCCCTAATGTAGTGCTCCGGATTCCTTTCCACCACCCAGGGGCAACGAACCTGTGCTGAAATGTAGATGCGTAGTCTATTCTCCTTTTTTTCGATCTGAAAGCGAGCCAGCATGGCCGGGATCGAACACGCGTCCTTGGGGCATGCAGCACTACGCTTTGTTACACGCTAAATGTTTTGTACTTGCTACATAAGGGCTTACGAAAGATTGGCCACCCCTAATTAAACGTGTACGGTACAAGTGGCGTGTTTTATTTAAGAGCAAACCTTTGGCGATGTTTTCGCCATTATCAAGAATACACAATAAACCATGCACATCTAAACCCCCTGCGCACTTATACAGTGAATAATGTTTCCCGCCTACTGGATTCTTTTTCGGTTGCCTCGCCAATAAACAAGATACTGCTGGGGCGCATTGACCTCATGCATCCCCCGGCTAATATGTGATCCTTAGAGAACTTTGGTTTTCGAAAATTCACTTGACACCTCCGAAGGTGCCAACAACACAGCCGGTGCTTTATTGTCATGAACATCAAGAAGGCTTGCATTTAATAGCTGCCAACCAGTAGTTACAATTTTGTTTGAGGCATGGGTTTAAAAGGGCAATTATTAATCGCAGATTCACGCCGGAGTGAACGTGACTGTGGTGCCAACGCCAGGCGATGGGTATTGGAATCGGTATTGGAATTGGCTTTGGAATCGTTGGGCAAAACAGGGGTGCTCAAGGTATCAAGGATAGGTTTAAGTTCAGTGTTCGCAGAATAACATCATTTGATATCTCTACGTGGTTTTATGGGGCGGGGAATAGCAATTCCACGTTTACGATGTATACAAAACACGTCTCAATGGAGAAAGTGGAAACTAAGAATACGGCGGAGCAGTTATTTTAATTTACCAAAGATTTGGGTGCAACATCACAATTCAACCATGGTTTGGCTAGCCACGGGTTCTCCAAGGAGGTTCAAGGCATTTCAAGTCATTTGCATTCATTGCTGTCGGAAGACACCTTAACCTCACGCAGCACGACTCGCTGTTATTGCACTGAAAGAAACAAGGTAAAAATAATTGGAAGACGTCTCAGTTAACGCGAAGGCAACACAGTTTTGTCACTGAAAAATAAAAGCAATACATAACATGGTCATAAAATAGGTGCATTATTTACCCATGTTGGGGATCACTTAGTTGATGTTTTTGATGTATTTTAAAAGAAAACAAGATTTTTGTCTGAGAATTATAAGTTTTTTATCGAAGTTAGCAGCTTAAGAATACCCGTTTGAGGCAACTTCAAAAAGTAGAAACACGAGTTTATCTCTTGCACAGCTATACTCTATTTATTTTGCCTAGAAAAACAAGTTAGGAGTTGGGATTCAGCTCAAATAAGGCACTGGTAATGGCTGCATTAGGTTGCGCCTAACGAACGAATTTTTTTATTACCAGAGCGCCTGATAGGATGGCTACATGCAGAATGTTGCTATGGTTGTCGGATTTTACGCCCCGACTTATGAGGTCCCAGTTATTTTTGTCACAATGCAACAATTAAACAGCGTCACAATAATGACACCCTTGCGTTTGTATTATTCTCTTCTACGAAAGAAGTCTCGCAGCGACTCTTTTTGGAGCTCAGAAATGATGCGAAGTATTTGCTAACTATCGCTTACTGTTCGCTGTCAAATTATGGGGTGTTTAATTTATAGGCGTGAAGCACCACCGAAGTATCATCGGCGCAGCTGACAAACGCAGTTACAGCATGTACTGTCAATAATGCCTGTACGGGGAGGCGAAAAAGTATCGATTGGTAGAAATTTTGACACATCCCTAATTCCCTAAAATGTTTTGAGGGACTAGATGCCATTGAATGCAGAACGACAGTTGTGACATGTGCATATGCAACACTTGTTTTTTTGCATACTGCGTCTGTTGGTCGTGCACGCGACGTGTCGAAGTGATTTCACTCTGCTTCGTTTCGTCTGACAGAAATTACAATCTGGGGTAGGCGTTACATGGCGCTTGTTATTGCGTCCTCGATGAACGTTTCCCCGAATTATTCGCCGCGAGGACGCTATGGCTTCTAGTTGGTACGTTGCTGGCGGCACCAATCTAGCTGCATCATAGCGCGTATAGCCAGGATTTTTCCACCATAAAATCAAACTCCTAGTTTACTCTCCCGATTGTGCTTTCTCGCTTATTTACCTCGTGCGTTCTACTACTCCACATGAGCTATCTGGTAACGACGATATTCAATATCCTCTTAAGACCCCGCGTACAACATAATAAACAATCAGATTTCAGCGCTCCGTAAACAAAATTGGCTGAAAGCGAAATCGAAACAGCCTCTCAAAGCTGAATTAGAGACTGGGGCTGCAATCTGTTTGTGTTTCCTGCAACTGTAGGTGCGAGAGCGCGCTTATACCAACAACAATGGCGTTTTCCAGTCCGAAGGTTTTCTATCGACGCCGCCAAAGTAAATCGTTGTTAGGTTTTTAAAAATAATGTGACCCTTTTAATTTTCGCTTTACGAGCTCATGAAAGACTCAGGTATCATTCAGCACCATTATTTCTGCCTTGACTTTTGGTTTATTCTTTATTTAACTCCTAAATTCGATATGAAACAGGTGGAATGTCAGGACAATGTTGATTCTTTGTTAGTACGTTTGGTAGAATGCATTGTTTTAATTCCGTTCTTTCTATTGAAATTAGGTTTCTATAGTGCCGAAGCCCCTTAAAGGCTGAGGCTGTTGACGTCTTCGGTCGCTGTCGTGGTAATCGTAGTCTCATGTATTCACGGCACTAAGGCACCGGGGAACTCGTTTACGCCTCGCGCTGGAGCGTAAAGTGCACTAAAAAAACACCGGGACACTCGTTTACTCCTTGCGCTGGAGAGATTCGTGCCTTAAGGGCTTCAGGCCGGTCCGGTTGGACAAGCCAGGACCGATAGCCTTAGCTGGGCTTTTATCGGTGAAGGGAATAATTTGCTTGTTAACGCAAATGTTTTGTGAGTATGGCCGAGTGAGAGAACCGTTTCTAATGGTGTCAAGAAGTGGACAGGGTTTCCATAGCCGATCGGCTTCTCTATCTTCATCAGAAACACCGAGACACACACACACACACACACACGCACACACAACGCACACAACACAACATACAAAACAAACACACACATAACACAACACAGACACAACACACACACGCAACACAGGCACAACACACACGCACACACAACACACACAACACAGCCACCCATACACACACGCACGCACACTGTGACATCATGTTTCATGGTTTTTTTCAACTTAGTCCCAGTGTGCAATATATTGCACATCGGATAACTTTTCAACTGAATGTCATAGCAAATAAAGAATGACATCAGAATCATCCCTTCTTGAAAAAATTACTTGAAAAAATTCACGGCTTTTTACTACGTCATGCCTCGGGTCTCTGGAGGATATCGCTCGACTTTATTGACCGTGCTTGTTCTGCATAGCAGAGTAACGTGTAGCGTTGCAGAATTAGAACGCCGCTGTTTTTTTCTGGTTTCTGTATTTATAGTAGAAGCTGTGCCAGTCTGTTCCTCCTTCAAGGCGCCATGCAGACAAAACACAAGATTAGTTCATTCGAAAGATTGCCTCGCTAGAACCCTACTGACCCCACTTTTAACGCATACTTCGCTCAAATAAGCTGTATCATTAGGGAAAAAAAGGCGGTGACCACGCGACCCGCTAGCTCATTTCCCGCAACAGAACCTGTGATGTCGTTTGTCCAGCTGGGCGCGTGGTTGGCTGAGGCAGGCAGAAGCAAACACAAATTAGGCACGGCTTATAAGCATGCTGAAGGAGCTATTTGCCCTTAAATGTAATGCATATTAATTTTAAGGCAGTAAGGGTTGTGGGGTATTCACTGGGAGTTACGAAAATGCACGTGGACAAAGAATTACCGAAGCGCACGCTGTTGGTATTGGGCGCACTATGCTTGTTTTAGTTGCGGCGCAGACCGCCGCTTTGGAGTTGCCTTATACGACACTGGCCGATTGGCGCAAGCGACGTTGTCGTTATGACTCTGTTTGTCGAGGATACCCCATGCTTCAGGAAACCATTACTTTCTGCCGTAAGAAAAACAAGCCAGGCGCAAATGCGGCCAAAAACAAAGCAACGGCGGACAACGGTCCGCGGCCCCGTATGGTAGCGCCATCTGGGAGGACTGAGGTAAGTAAGGTGGCAGAGCCACGGCCGGGCTGGAGGAGCGGCGGGCGCGCAGTTTCATACGGCCTGCGCTTCGGGTATAGTTCCCACCTTTCACCGCCGCTAGTTCGTGGCGCTTCGGACCAACCCTCGCCAGTTGACCCACAGCACGGGCGGGGTAGAGGAGCGGTGCGCGCGGACTTGCCGCTGCCCTAGCCCTGCCGTGGCTACAGGTGATACCTGCCAGTGTTAATTTACATGGGCGTTCTTAAAATAGTTGATTCCTTACCCCCTTCTGAATTTTCGGTCTATTAGGGTCAAACAGCCTAACATTATCATTCGGAAGCGCCGAATCAAACATTTGAAAGAAACATTTCAACGCGGGGCGCATGACGAAAAATATGCGCGGTCTTCATATCTTATCAGCGACTGTATTATGAAAATGGTGAGACAGGCAAATAAACGCGGCACTTTCCGTGACTGAAATATCATTTCTTATTTTTTTATTTTTCCTTTCGGATGATGTCTTGGTTTGAACACGCACAGGGCAGGACCAGTGAAGCGAATGATTTCCCGTCGAGGGAGATAGGGTTATCGCTTAGCTAAACGTGATTCTGCTATTCACGCTCCGGTCGGGCTGAGCGGCCCGCCGGCAGCGAAGCGCACTGTCAAAAACACACAGCTGCGCTCGGCCAGAAGCGATGCGTCGACTAACAGAAAGGCGGGTTGGAAGGGCAGAGGGTTGGTTCGAAGCGCCCCCACTGTAAAGAATCTGCTGTATTGGTTCCTTCTTGGGTGCGCAGGCCGTATGAAAGTGCGCGCTCGCCGCTGCTCCAGTCCGGCCGTGGCAGAGCCCAGTGACGCACTAGAAGTTCATGTGAATACCGGCCCTTGTGGCTTCATTGCAGACGTCACGAAAACACGATTTGGCGGGAGAATCAAAAATTTAGCCTAAATGGAATAATTTCTTATTTAATGCGGCATCGTTTACGGCCGGACACGCGCTCGGGCCACTTATAAAACGCGAAGTCTTTTGAATAAAACAAACTTGTATTTTTCTGATCGGCCCCTTTAAGGCCTTCCTTTCTTTTACAGACGGCACACTTTCTTGTTTGTCCTTTCCCAGTTTCGCATTGTCATGCGTTTATAAGTTGGCTGTTGGGCTGATTTCGGTGCCACTGGTGAAACGGAGTGGTGGTGCAAGTGTCCGACTTAAAGGGACACTAAAGTGATTTGTAAACATTGCAGGATTACTAGCGCAAATAGTAGTCCAGAGTCCATAGGCCATGTTTCGACCATTCTGAGCGCGTTTGCGCGAATTTATTTAGTACAAAAATCGATTCGAAATCGCTGTCCTCCTCTTTGCATCCTCGCCCATTTTCTGGGGCGTTTTCGTGTATCGTTAGGAGGAGATGACCTGGCTTTACTGAGCTACTGCATGGCTCGCCGACCTTCCGGCAGAGTCACTCGGCCCAGCGTTTAGTCCACCGGCCGCGGACGGGTTGTCGCAATTTGTTCGCTCAGTTGAAACGAAGCCATGACACGTTTGTGAATGAAAGAATGTGCCTTTATTCACTTTGTTAGTTTGCACACTGTATCTAGCTCCAAGTCAAGGTCGCTCCACACAAGCGTTACTCAAGCGCACATGCGACGCTTCGCTGACTGTTACGCTAGTAGGAAACTCTAATACCACTTGAAAGCGGGAGAAGAGTCAGCGAAGTCAATATAGGTACTAAGGAAATAAAACCAACTGATAAGTTTACCGTACAGCGTAAAGCAAAGGAGCACGAAACACTTTTCTGCGCTAGGAGAACAAGCACAGCGGTCAGCAGCATGACCACACATCTGTGAACGCTTTTCCGACTAGGAAATGCAATTGGTAGACGTGAGATATTGTGGTAATTTGGGGGATTCTTACTGCACGAGCGCTATACAACATAAGCTGCTTAAAATGTTAAAACTAAAAAAGTGTAAACTGTTTACACAGTATATACCTTATATTTCCAACGCTTGCAGCGCTGGCCCTTTGGCGGCGGTTAAAAACGCGTAGCGTAGTCCTCACGTGTCAGGTAAGCACCATTCGCCCGGTCTGTAGCCGTCATAAGTGAAGCGTAATGAGTTGACAAATTTTTTGTGACTCTCAGGCAACACGTTGATACAGACGGAATGCGCACGGTAATGGGTGATTTCAACTGCGTACTTTCTGCCCGGGATAAAACAAGGAACAACGCGTATTGAACTGCTAGCACTAATTTGTTATCCGAAATTGTTGCGGATTATGGACTCGTGTCGTACAATGTCTAGACGGTGAAAAAGACGTCCACTTTCAAGGTTTCAACCACGCGAGGCTGGATAGGATTTTACGTTTCACTGGACTTCATACAGAAATGCCAAAGGTATGGTGTGCACGCGGTTTTCTTTTCCGATGATTGTTTGATGAAATGCAGGATTGGGGGCAAGAAAGAAGAGTCCCCTTTACATAGGACCTATTGAAACAAACTCTGAACTTATGGAGGACAAAAATTTACGACCTTTGTTAGATAGAAAACTGCCGAACTTGAAGTATTACATACCTCCAGAATACAGGTCTGGTGCGATAACCACTACGCTACTGGCGGGGCAATTTTGCCCTCCACTTTCTGAGGTATGTATGTTAGGGTATTTTTGTTCCTGTGATTGGGGGTGGTAGCCAGCGCCACGCGGACTACTCGGGGTGAAGGAAACCTTCTTTTTAACCCCCAGGCCGTGATGGTCGTGGATGCTGTGGAGGTCGTGGGTTCGGATCCCACCTGGCAGGCATTTTTTCCCCACTTTCTTTCTTTCCAAATTCTTTATCTGTTTCTATGACCTACCACAATCTCCCCTTTGCTTTCAGAGGTTTTCTTGACTGCCAACTCTTATTTCTGTCTTATTTCCAACGAGCCCCTCATTTCCCATTCTAATTCGCTACATGCATAGCGAGGGCCTCTGTTCTGGCGGTCTTTGTGCCATAGGAAGCTCAAGAGGGTTCAACGATGGTCGACCACTCTTGACATGTCGTAGTCACGGCCTGGCCGTTAATAAGAAGCTCCCCTTCACCCCGAGTAGTCCGAGTGGCGCTGGCTACCGCCCTCAAGCACAGGAACAAAAATACCCTAACATAAATACCCCAGAAAGTGGACGGGAAAATCGCCCCGGCGGTAGCGTAATGGTAATCGCACCGTATTCTGGAGGTCGTGGGCTCGGATCCCACCTGGCGGGCATTTTTTCCCCACTTTCTTTCTTTCCAAATTCTTTATCTGTTTCTATGACCTACCACAACCTCCCCTTTGCTTTCCGAGGTTTTCTTTACTGCCAACTCTTATGTCTGTCTGATTTGCAAAAAGCCCTATATATATATATATATATATATATATATATATATATATATATATATATATATATATATATATAGCGAATCAGAATAGAAAATGAGGGGCTCGTTGAAAATAAGACAAATAAAGTTTGGCAGTCAAGAAAACCCCGGAAAGCAAAGGGGAGGATATGGTAGGCCATTGAAACAGACAAAGAATTTCGAAAGGAAGAAAGTGGAGAAAAATGCACGCCAGGTGGGATCCGAACCCACGACCTCCGGAATACCGGTTTGGTGCGTAGTGGTTAAAGCACCAGAGCGGTATTCCGGAATTGAGGAAGCGGATTGGTTTGGGAATATGTCGGGGGAGGTATTGAGGGACAAAGAAGGTTGTATAGTTTGAGCCACGAAGTAGATCACAAGAAAGTCAGCTGGGGTTTGATATTCGGGGAATTTTTGGAGAGAAAGGATGAGAGGGTGTTTGTTGACCCGCCGCGGAGCATACCGAAAGGTTCTCAGAACCGCCGGAAGCAGACCAGGGGGTGAGAGTGGGGTCTTTATCAGAAACCATCTGCAAGCCTCAGGTCGAAAAATAACGTAGAGAAGAGGGAAAATCACTAGGTGAAGGAAAAAAGAAAAAAAGACGAAAAAAAAACCGGGAGGGAAACCACACAAACCCACACACAAAAGAAAAAACTCCCACCTCCGCTCGCGGGAACCCCTGTGTAGATGCGACGCATAGGCGGAGCGGCGAAGGGACCGCGTTTTATAGCGCGCATAACGTTGACGGGACTGCGTAAGCCGGTCCCAGTCGATGACGACGTTGGCGTACTTGTAAAGCGGCGTGGACTCTAGGTGTTTGAGCCAAGCGTAGATGTTGCTTCGCCGGAGAACGGCACACCGGTTATATGCGCAGCGCGCCCGAAGGCGAGAAAACCGCGGAAGAGAGAGTACTGCACATGCGCCGGCCCCAGCGCGTCTGCCGTGGCTTTGACGCAACGTGTCGCGGCTATGACACAACAAAATCCAACGCAATCCACTTTAATACAATACAATTCAAACCCAAGCCAAGCCAAGCCAAGGCAATCCAATCCAAGCCAATCCAATAGAATCCAATCCAATGCCCCTCACGAGAGAGTGTTCGCTATCGGAGAGGAGAGGGGGTGAGTGGCGGAGAGCGCAGCTGGTGCGGCGAGGAGAATGGGGGAGGGGCGGACAACGCCGACGACGACGACGCCGGAGGGACAAGGCGAGTGAATCAGATGCTCTGAATCTAAAAAGGAATAACCGGACAACTGAAATGGCACGTGTCGCCCAAGGCAACATTCCTGGAACAGGCCTGTCCTGAAACTCAAAAACGAAAGATAAAGTTAGAGTGACGTACGGGGCACAAGACAACGCGGAGCAAAAAAAGGAGAAAGAAAACACATAAAATGGAATTCCAAAAGCAAAGGTTGGAGTGATGCGATCGAGTATTAAGCTGGAAGCTACGAAATGAAAATAACAGAAATTAGGGGACCAGGTAAAGAGCAGAGGGAGGGGTCTTATTCTTTGGATAAGGTATGTGCAAAACAATGCCTTATTTTGTATTCCCGGTGAATATCGCAAAGACTCCAATTTGCCTCTAGACGCATTAATTCCACTAGGTTCCATGGAGTTGAATTTGTGAATTAAATAGGATTCTCGGTATTTCCTGTCCCTAGGAGACTTAAAGTTTGACTTAAGTATATACAACTTAAGGTCATCAAAATTGTGGCCTGGTTGGTTGAAATGCTGCGCTACAGCAATGGAGGGTTTGCTAAGAGTATCTGCCCGGTGACCATTAGAACGTAGTCTCAGAGGTTGACTCGTTTCGCTATATACTGTTTGTGGCACATTGAGCACTCCAACATATACACAATGTTGAATGAAGTGCACGTAAAACTTGAATTAATCTTGTGGACATAATTACTGGCGGTGCTTTTTACAATGCAGTCGGTCTGCAGGTGCCTACAAATATTCCATCTGGGACTGGAGCAGCTGGCTATGACTGGTTGCTTTGAAGGCCCGTTTTTAGCATGAACTAAAATATCTTTTAGATTCCTGTTTCTCCGGTAGGTCACCCTTGCTGCTCCCGGGAAAGTCTTTCTAAGTAGGGCGTTACTGGCTAAAATGGGGTAGTACCTCCGCAGTATACTGTTTAGGTTTGGTAGGGCGTTTGATAATTTAGTTATTAGGGCAGGTGGCCTGGCGCTTTCGGTTTGTCGCTGTTTGTTGACCACGTCATCCCTTTTGAGATTAGACGCACGTTGGTACGACTGATCGAGCGAGTTTTTGGGGTGGTTCCTGTTCATAAGGGTGGACTTGAGTTCGTCTTGGTGCTCTACACAGTCACTGTCGTCATTGCATTCTCTTCTAAGCCTTTGGGTTGTCCTACAAAGATCCCTTCCTTGCAGTGCCTCGGGCGATGGCTTTTATAATCTAGGTACTGCTGCCTGTCTGTTGGTTTTCTAAAAAGCGTGGTTTTGACTTTACCTTTGTCCGAAATGACGGTCTCAATTTCACTTCCTTATTTCCTTCTCTCCTCTCACCTGGGGACCTACCCCTATATAAATCGTGCCAGGCAGGCGAGAGATTGCCCTGACGAAAGCAAGTCTCTTTGCTGAAACGTTGGCAACAATGGTGCTTTTACCTTGTTCAAAGTTTTCTTTGCTTGTGTTCGCTACCTTCTTCAAAGTTCTACTTCTCCCTGAAAGAAAAATGATGTTGTGTTTTCTGAGTATACCGCTTACGTTGAAGGACGAAGCGGTCTATGTTAGAATAAGGTTGGGGGTTGTATTCAAAAATTTGACTTTTGACTTGGTTATCAGGTGGCGGTGGCCCTGTTTTTCAGACTTCCTAATGGCATCACTGATGACAGACGGTGGGTATTATTGTCGTGTTAGGTCATTAGTTAGTTGTTGACAGTTAAAGACAAAATCAGCTGGGTCAGAGCATATCCTTTTAAAACGCAGAGACTTACTGTATGGTATGCCGAGTTTACAGTGTTTAACGTGCTTGCTTTTGTAATGCAAGTATTCACCTCGGTGTGTTGGCTTCTTGTACACTGAGGTCACAAGCTTGTTGTCTAATATTTTCACTGAAACATCGAGAAAATTATTGGCGGATGCGGAATATGACTGGGAGAATGAAATGTTCTCGTGGGCGTTGTTGAAAGCGGTTATAAATTTTAGATGTTGCTCTTCCCTATGGAACAAAATGAGAAAACTATCGTCAATGAACCTTCGATAGAAGAAAGGCTGAAGCTCTGCGTTGCTTAGATATTCAGACTCCAATGTGCCCATGAAAATATTAGCATAGTTGGGTCCTATTTTTGTTCCCATCGAGGTCCCGTCGATTTGCACTTAGTGCTGATTGTCGAACCCAAAGTTGTTCGCCTCCAAGGCAAGCTTTAAAAATACGCCGAGAGTTTCACCATCAATTGAATTTTCTTGGGGAGCATCATCGTACGCATGGATGACAGATCGGATGCCGTCCGAGTTTGGAATATTTGTATATGACGAGGCGATGTCGAGAGTGACTAGCAGGCTATCTTCCGGTATAACTACATCCATAATATCAGTCAGAAAATGGTTTGTATCCTTTACATATGAAGGTAGTGTGGGAGGAATGTCTTTGATTAAGCTATCGATAAAACTAGAGATCATTTCTGTTACCGTCCCTATACCGGAGATGATTGGTCTGCCTGGACATTCTGCTTTATGTAATTTAGGCAACATATAAAATTGTCCTGGAACTGGACTTAAAACTTGAAGTGAGGGTGCAGTTTTTTTCAGACTTTTTTGTCCTTGACGAGCACCATGAGTGTCTGGCCTACCTTGTTCCTAAATTGCGAAGTCTGATTGGTGTCGACTGGTTTATAGAAAGAAGTATTGCTGAGCTCTCTTTCTGCCTCAGTGATGTAGTCCTGCTTATTCATAATAATAATTGCGCCACCTTTGTGGGCGGGTTTGATTGTGAGGCCGGAGCTCCCGCTTAAACCTTTTAATGCCTCTTCCTCTTTCTGTGAGAGATTTTTGTGATGCGGTGATCTATTTTTACATTGAACTAGAATGTCACGTTGTACCGCCTTGATGTAGATGCATAAGCATTTGTCTCTTTGTGGGGGAGGAGTCTAAAGGTGTAGTGATTACAGCGTCGTGTCCATATTAGGGTCTTGTGATTTGCCATAGTAATACTCGCTGAGCCTAAGCTTTCGGGAGAATTTCTCTAAATCCTTATAGAGTTAGAATTCGTCTAGTCTGCCGGTTGCAGGGCAAAAACCCAAGCCTCTTGATAGCCCGCGTTCTTCGTCATCAGTGAAGGGGGTGTCGGAAAGATTTACTATGTGGCACTATTTGAGCTGGGAGAGGTTCAGGTCAGGAATATTTTCGGGGCTTGCATGGGAAGGAAAAAAAGACGTGTTTACTGTTTCAAGAGGGGAAGTTATGCCGTCCCGAAGCAGCTTTTTCTGATTTGTTAGAATTACTTGGCGCTCTTTGTTTTCTGCAAACACTTTTAAAAGGGTAATTTCATGGGGCGTCAAGTCTACCTGGTCAGTGAGTTTTTGTTCCTCACTGAGGATGTGCTCTAGTTGTGAGTTATCGTGATTAATAACAATATTCGAAAGTTCCTTGAATGCTTCGTGTATGCATAGCGCCCACCTATCCTGAAGCTCTTGAGACATGTCGGAGGTGGCGGCTTTAACGTAAATGCGCATCCCTTTCGGAACAACGTCACATCTGCGATTGGGAATGAGGGTACTAAGATGGCACTGATATCGCACTCGGTTTGGGACAATTTTTCTAGCTTTGAAAAAATTTTTGACACGGTTGGTCTTTTCTGAACACAAGAGTCACCTGATTCTAGTCAGTTCCTTCGGTTTTGGTTCACGACGGCCGAGAACAAGAAGCGAGGCTCGGATGGAGCCTGGGATGAAGCCTGCGATGCTGCCGCTGGGTCCAAAGGATCCTGGCCTGAAGTGCGGGCTGAAGACCGGGATACTCCTACTGGGTCCGATGGAGCCTGGGCTGGAGCCCGGGATTCCGCCGCTGGGGAGGCCGGTGCTGGTGGAGGGGAGGTATGGCCTGGTTCAGCCGCTGTCTGGCCCGCAGAGTGCTGCTGCCACGTGTAGTCTGCGCTTGCGTATCCTCGACGTAGGGTCTGGTGCAGGTGGCTCGCCAGGATAGCCACACCCTCGAAACTTGGGTGGAGCCCGTCAGCGGCTAGCACCCGAGCCGGCACCTTGAACAATTGCTATTGGTAATATGATCTTGCATGAACGCTCTTCGAGAACTGCATGTGGCACTGTATATCTCCCTCTTTGTATGTGTTATTTAGCCTTATGTCCACTTATATTTCAGTATTTATGTGATCTAGCTTAAATTAGCGTTACTTTGCATTGTATTGTTCTTGCATTGGATGACCTTGCCTTTCTGCGTCCGCCTCGTGGACGGCCATCACGTTTTAGACAGCAAATAGCTTCCGCGTTTTTACCCCATGTGAAACCACGTGCTGTTTTGGGGCTTTCTTCGAACCTCTTTCATCTCCGCATTACCCCGCTGCGGTTCTCGCACCCCTCCCGCTAAAAAAACCCTCTATTGTCTCAATCCCCCTCTTCCTTCACTCCTCTTCTTTTTTGTGTGTGAGTGTGTGTTGAGGCTTGCTCTAGGCGACCTTAATTAACTCTGGTCGCCTTCACCCTTTTCTCATAACCAGTCAATTTCCACTGAAGAAACGAGCAAGAAACGAGCCCTTCCTTAGTCCCTCACTTTCTTGCTTTCCGGTGGTGACATCAGTGCCATGCAACGCATTCCCCTTATCCAATAGCCTCGCCTGCCTTGATTACGCCCCCCTTTACCCTCTATTCCCCGGCACCACTCCAACGCTCCCCCCCCTTCTTGCGTTCTGGGTCTTTGCATACTTCTGTGTCGCGTAGAGTCTACGTTTTGCTTGATACACCTTCTTGCTGCGCCCACAACTGAAATGTATGTAAACCTAACTGATGTGCACTGTGTGTATCTATGGCAAGAATCAGGCTGGAGACAAGGCAGTTGGGAACTATGGTCTGGGCTGTAGAAATAGCAGGGGAGACCTACTAGTTCAGTTTGCAGAACGGAATAACCTACGCATAATGAATACCTTCTTCTGTAAACGGGAGAGTCGGAAGTGGACCTGGACGAGCCCGAATGGGGAGCACAAAAATGAAATAGACTTCATATTATGCGATAACCCTGGCGTCGTGCAGGATGTGGAAGTGCTCGGAAGGGTAAGCTGACGTCACCACCGCATGGTAAGATCTCGAATTAGGCTAGAGTTGAGGAGGGACAGCAACAAGCTAGTACGAAAGAAGCCGATAAATGAGCAAACAGTAAGACGTAAAGTAGAAGAATTCAGGATCGCGCTGCAGAACCGATATTCCGCCCTTAACGAGGAAGCCGAGCTTACGACACAGGAAGCCAGCGACAACCTTACACGCATTCTCATTAAGTGTGCAGTAGAAGTCGGGGGCACTATGGCTAGACAGGATACTGGTAAACTTTCACAGGAGACGAAAGATCTAATCAGGAAACGGCAAACCATGAGAATCTCTACCGCAGCTGACAGAATAGAACTAGCAGAACTCTCGAAGTTAATCAATAAGCGCAAGACAGCTGACATACGGAAGTATAATATGGAGAGGATCGAATACGCTGTAAACAACGGAGGTAGCCTGAAAGCAGTAAAGAGACGTCTTGGCGTGGGGAAAAATCAGATGTATGCACTTAAGGATAAGCAAGGCAATGTCATCACAAATAGAGATAAAATAGTCACAGTGGCCGAGGAGTTCTATAGGGATCTGTACAGTAGCCGGGACATACAGGATAATGCCGAACGAGACAGTAGTTCAGAGGAGATAGACATCCCACCAGTAACGACCGAAGAAGTAAGGAAGGCTTTGAAAGAAATGAAAGGGGGCAAAGCCCCTGGTGAGGATCAGATAACAGCAGACCTCTTGAAGGATGGCGGAGAAATTGTACTTGAAAAACTGGCAAACCTGTATACGCAATGCCTAATGATCGCAATGGTACCGGAATCTTGGAAGAACGCGAACATCATCCTAATCCATAAGAAAGGCGACATGAAGGACTTGAAAAACTACAGGCCGATCAGCTTACTGTCAGTCGTCTACAAGGTATTTACCAAGGTAATCGCTAACCGAATCTCTGCAACCTTAGATTTCAGTCAACCTAAAGAACAAGCAGGGTTCCGTAAAGGTTATTCAACAATGGACCATATTCACACGATCAATCAGGTGATAGAGAAGTGCGCTGAGTATACTCAACCCCTATATATAGCCTTCATAGATTATGAGAAAGCATTTGACTCGGTCGAAACCCTAGCAGTCATTCAGGCATTACGGAACCAGGGGGTAGATGAGCATTATGTAAGAATACTCGAGGATATCTCTAATGGGTCTACAGCTACCATCATCCTCCATAAGGAGAGCAGTAAAATACCTATAAGGAAGGGTGTCAGACAAGGAGACAATCTCTCCAATGTTATTCACAGCATGCTTACAAGAAGTATTCAGAACGTTGGATTGGGAACAGGTGGGAGTAAGGGTTAATGGAGAATACCTCAGTAACCTCAGATTTGCTGATGACGTTGCCTTGCTAAGTAACTCGGGGGACGAATTGCAAAGCATGCTTTCCGCACTGGGCGAGCAGAGTAGAACCGTGGGCCTGAAAATTAATATGCAGAAAACTAAAGTAATGATCAATAACCTCGGGACAGCACAGCAGTTTGAGATAGATGGCGAGGCAGTGGAAGTGGTAAGGGAATATATATACTTAGGCCAAGTTGTGACCCGAGATCCCAACCATGAGGCAGAGATAATTAGAAGGATCAGAATGGGGTGGGGTGCATATGGCAGGCATTATCAGATAATGAATAGCAGCCTACCATTGTCGTTGAAGAAGAAAGTGTATGACAGCTGCATCTTACCGGTACTCACCTACGGGGCAGAAACTTGGAGGCTCACTAAGAGGGTTCAACTTAAATTGAGAACGACTCAGCGGGCAATGGAGCGGAAAATGATAGGTGTAACATTAAGGGACAAGAAGAGAGCGGAGTGGGTCAGGGAGCAAACTGGTGTTAAAGACGTATTAGTAGAAATTAGGAAGAAGAAATGGACTTGGGCAGGGCATGTAATGCGAAGGCAAGATAACCGCTGGTCATTAAGGGTAACAGAGTGGATCCCTAGAGAAGGCAAGCGCTGCAGGGGGCGGCAGAAAGTTAGATGGGCAGATGAGATCAAGAAGTTTGCGGGGATAAATTGGTCACAGTTGGCACAGGACCAAGGTAGTTGGAGAATAATGGGAGAGGCCTTTGCCCTGCAGTGGGCGTAGACAGGCTGGTGATGATGATGATGATGATGTGTATCTTTGAAAAAGACCGTTCCCCGTTCAAAACGTTAGAATATATGTTATGTTTTTTGGTTGAACTTCTCTATTGTATATATATATATATATATATATATATATATATTATAATGGGGTTTATTAGCAAACGGCTAGAGCGTGGTAACGGGGGCTGGTTGTACCAGAGGCCAAGCTAGCTCGGGAGTCCACGCGCAGGTATGGGGCTGCTCCGGTGACTGAGCCTCGCACATAGGCCCAGTTGGGGGATTGACGCCACCAAACAGTCAGCCTCCGTCTCAGTTCAGCGCACACCCATTTGGCCACACTGGTGCGCCTTCTAACGGCCACTATCTCTGTTACAATATATATATATTTACAGAAAGAAATGCGGGCAGTCTACAACGCCAAAGAAGGCATAGGGGAATGGTTGGACTATATTTTTTTACCGTTAGTGAAATTATATATATATATATATATATATATTGTAGCGTTGATTATGGACGCGATCGATGTAATTGTCACCGGCAACCATGTAAGGACAATTCCCCGTTGGGGATATTCGGCTTGGTGCACGCCCGACGACGAGGAGGCAGAAGCATCGCTTGGGCACGGGCCGATCGAGTATCGCGTCGGACTTAGCTTGCTGAGCACGAAGAACCCCGGCTACTCCGCAGCTCTAACTGCTCGTTAGTGGTCCAATAAACCACGCTTCAGTTTGGTGGAGGTGCGGGGTAGCCGGGGTCCTTTTGACGTTGTGACGGACCACCACGCATTGTGTTGGTTGTCGTCGCTCAAAGACCCGTCTGGCCGCCTTGGTCGCTGGGCTCTGCGACTTCAAGAGCATGACATCCGTGTGCTGTACCGTTCCGGCCGGAAGCATTCAGACGCTGACGCTCTGTCCCGCTCCCCCCTACCGGCGGAAGACTCGTGTTCCGTTTCTGTTGATGCCGGCCTGTCGTCCCTCGACATCACGGACATGCCAGCCGAGCAGCGTAAGGACCCCTGGATTGCTTCGCTTATTGACTTTCTCTCTGGCGTGCCCTCTGCTCAAGAATCGCGTGCGCTGCGCCGCCAAGCTGCCCACTTTGCAGTCCGCGACGAAATGCTGTTCAGGCGCAACTACCAATCAGGAGGTCGCAAATGGTTACTGGTAATACCTCGCCATTTGCGCGCGGGCATATGCGCATCCTTCCACGCTGACCCCAGCTGCGCTCACGCCGGTGTGTTAAAAACGTATGAGCGGCTTCGCGTACGGTATTACTGGCGGGGAATGTACACGTTCGTCCGCAACTACATCCGATCATGCATCAACTGTCAGCGGCGCAAATGCCCTCCTACTCCCGCGGCGGGCCCGCTGCAGCCATTGCCGTGCCCAGAAAGACCGTTCGATCGCATTGGGATAGACCTTTACGGTCCCCTTCCGTGCACAGCTGCTGGCAACCGTTGGGTCATTGTGGCAGTGGATCACCTTACGCGCTATGCAGAAACCGCTGCTCTAGCAACTGCCACGGCACGTGACGTCGCGTCCTTCCTGTTACGCCGCTTCATACTTCGCCATGGTGCCCCTCGAGAGCTGCTCAGTGACCGAGGTCGCGTCTTCCTGTCGGAAGTCATCGAAGCCCTCCTGCGGGAATGTCGAATTGTTCACCGAACTACGTCGTCTTACCACCCGCAGACGAATGGTCTCACAGAACGATTTAACCGCACCTTGAGTGATATGCTTTCGATGTACGTGGCGTCGGACCATTCGGACTGGGACGTGATACTTCCCTTTGTCACGTACGCCTACAACACGGCCACGCAGACGACGACGGGATTCTCACCTTTTTTCCTGCTCTACGGACGGGAGCCGGCATGCACTCTTGACACAATTTTGCCGTATCGCTCAGATCAGACCGAGTTCGCACCCATTTCGGAAATAGTCAAGCATGCCGAAGAGTGCCGTCAGCTCGCCCGCTCGCTCACATCTGAACACCAGCAACACCAGAAGCATAATCTCGACGCTTCCACCGCGGCTCCCACCTATAGGCCTGATTCACTTGTCTGGCTTTGGGTCCCATGCCCTACACCCGGTCTCTCACCGAAGCTTGTTGCAAAATATCATGGACCCTACAGAGTTGTCAAGCAAACTTCAGCAGTGAATTACCTCATCGAACCGGTTGCGCCCGCACCCGACCGTCGACACCGTGGTCGCGAGATAGTTCACGCCAACCGGCTGAAAGAGTATTACGATCCTGTGGTCTCCTCGGCACCTTGAGTCGCCAGGATGGCTCCTTTTCCACCGGGGGCGAATATTGTAGCGTTGATTATGGACGCGATCGATGTAATTGTCACCGGCAACCATGTAAAGACAATTCCCCGTTGGGGATATTCGGCTTGGTGCACGCCCGACGACGAGGAGGCAGAAGCATCGCTTGGGCACGGGCCGATCGAGTATCGCGTCGGACTTAGCTTGCTGAGCACGAAGAACCCCGGCTTCTCCGCAGCTCTAACTGCTCGTTAGTGGTCCAATAAACCACGCTTCAATATATATATTTATATTAATTGAAGCGAGAAAGAAAGAAAGAGAGAAAAACACGCGCCCAGAGTGGGGACCGAACCCACGCCAAATTGCTAAGGCATTCGAGATCTTATCGAAAGGCGTGGGTTCGGTCCCCACTCTGGGCGCGTGTTTTTCTTTCTTTCTTTCTTTCTCGCTTCAATTAATACAAATATATATATATATATATATATATATATATATAATTTCACTAACGGTAAAAAAATATAGTCCAACCATTCCCCTATGCCTTCTTTGGCGTTGTAGACTGCCCGCATTTCTTTCTGTATTTCCTAACGAGCCCCTCATTTCCTAACCATATATATATATATATATATATATATATATATCGCACCAGACCGGTATTCTGGAGGTCGTGGGTTCGGATCCCACCCGGAGGTCACTTTTTCACCACTTTCTTTTCGACTCAAAAAATTCTTCATCTCTTTCTATGACCCACCACAACCTCCCCTTTGCTTTCCGAGGTTTTCTTGACTGCCAACCCTTATTTTCTGTCCTATATATATATTGTCGGGCAAATACCCCTACGTGGATATGCGCCGGCGCAGCCTGAGGAAGAGGACGTGCATCGTTAAGTGTCAGCCTCGCGAAAAGCTGGTCGCTTCGGCTCACCCCGTCTACGTTGACGCCTCGCTTGTGAATAAACGAGTCCAGCCTTTTACCGGAACTTCGACTATCTCCCTTACAATAAATATATATATCTGCTGTCGGGAATGCTTTTGCTTAGCGCACCCTCCTCCGCCCGGACCCCAGGAGGAGGCAATAACCTGAAGTTGCACTCCCTCCCCAGGTTAAGCATAGATTTTTGGCATGGCTATTAGACTCAAGCACACTAATCCTCACAAGGTATCTCCGGCAACCCGCCGCGGTGGCTCAGTGGCTAAGGCGTTGCGCTGCTGAGCACGACGTCGCGGGTTCGATGCCCGGCCGCGGCGGCCGCTTTTCTGATGGAGGCGAAAAGCAAAAACGCCCGTGTGTTCGAGATTTCGGCGCACGTTAAAGATCCCCAGGTGGTCAAAATTAATCCGGAGCCCTCCACTACGGCGCGCCTCATCGCCTGCGTTGCGTCGGCACGTTAAACCCTACAATCAATCAATCAGTATCTCCGGCAAATGTTTTATACTCTTACCCGACGTCCAAGTGGGCCACACTTCTTAGGAAGACGAAAGGGCGACGCGTCCGAGGCCATTTGTGTCAGGAACATCACAGCAGTTATTCCAAGAAGGCACCTGAAAACCTGTTCCAAAATTAGGTGAGTATTGTTGATGTTTTCGTTATTGCAATGGCGAACTTACAAATATGTTTCGTTAAAATAGGCAAAATTGATACTTCAGAAATCCTTCTTTGTTCACAAACCGTAACGCGCTGGATAAAAAAAAAATCACCTACCCATCTCTTCAAACTAAAACCATGAAAGAATGCGAAGTTGAAAGAAATTACGTTCAACACCAAACGAACCCACTCAGAAGCGAGTGGCAACTGTTTCTGATCGCGACGGTTTACTGCAATGCAGTTGTGCTGTCTTTAGCGCTTTACTGAGGCGGGAATTCTATGGCTTTCCGGAGCAGGGCACAATTGTCATCGTTTGACGGAGGGGTACATTTAATTTCTGGCTAATTTTGCACGTCTATGCACCAGTCTCAAAATTTAAACTGCTTGGACCGTGTTGGAATGGCGGAATTGAATATACGTCGATTCCTACCACGGAAAGCCAGCTATTTTATTAGCAGAGCTGTTTAACTTTGAGCTTTGTTCTTTGGCATTATCAAGAAAAAAAATACCGAGAAAATAACCTCCCCGGCGCGAGGCGTTCGGCACAGCTCTCGCGCAATGGCTTTCGCAGAAAAAGGAAAAAAATTCCCCCATCTCAACGAAGTGAATCATGACGAGTGGGCGAAGCACTGGGGATCGTTCTTACCGTAAATCACCCGTGGCCTTGCCCACCCGCTTATGTAATGAGTAACAGCGCGTGTGTACACTACATCAGTACATACGATTACAATCCAATCCAATCCTATACAATTCAATTTATGCCAATACAAGCAAAATCAAAATCCAATCCAATCCAATCTGCAGTCGAGTCCACTTATAACTATACCGTTTATAACAATATATCGGATAAAACGATGAACAGCTATGGCACTGTCAACCTTTGTATTCTTTCGATGGTAAAAAAAAACCGCTTATTACAATGCTCCAGTGCTACGATATCGGATAAAACGATTGAATCCGCTTATATGGTGCACCAAAAGTGCAACAGTGACGACTTTAATGATGCGGTTGTGCAGCTTACTTGGGTAGTGTCTTCGTAGGAGGCTTAATGCGTGACACAGTAACTCGGGGACTTTGTTTCCGCCAAGGACATTTACCTCAGCTAGGTGAGGCACCTCACACGCGGCAAACAAAGGTGACCGACTGTGGATTCTTTTCCGTAAATTAGTAATAATACGACCTTGCTCGCATGCGCATCAAATGTTTTGAGCTCTGTTCCGTGTTTTTATTTCGCCACCCGCTTATAGCAATTATCGGTTATAACGATGGGATTTCCTTGGCACTTGGATATTGTTATAAGCGGACTAGACTTTATTTCAATCCAATCCCATGCTCATCGCGCATGCGCAACATGTGTACACGGACGCCAAGGCACGGACAAAGGGAGGTCCTAAGGTGCTTTGCACGAAGACTGAGCGCACGAGAGTGTGCACTTCGTGAGCAGCGCTCGGCGTCGTCCAGACTTTGGTGTGGGCTTGTGCCACGTGAGGAGCTCCCGCCTTCGTCATCCTCGTATTTGGCGCGGCGAATGCACGACGCCCCTGTGGCTACAGATCTCCCCCCGTAGAGCCGCCGGCCGTTGTGTGGCCCACGTGACGTTTTAAGTGCGAATGCACTTCTTAAGCGATCCTGAACCTGCGTCCACCGGCGATGTCCGTGGCACATACCCACGTGGGGGATTGGCCAGGAATCTCCTCGTCTTCCTTGGCAACGGGGGAAGATAGGCGCGCGCTGCCTGGCCGCTGACATGGCACATACCCACGTGGGGGATTGGCCAGGAATCGGGCGTTAGAAGGGCTAATGTACCCGCTTAAAGGAGTACTGACACGAAATTTCAAAGCTGAGATCCGCTCTAGCAATCAAGTACAACGACAACACAAATAGGTGTCTGGGAATAAATGCATCTTTCTTTCTTTGTAGTTGTGTGTGTGTGTGTGATCTCTCTTTCGCGAGCATTACCGAACCGCGCAAATTCAACTCGTGCATTCGCACTTTCACATTCTTCCCCTCGGGGAAATGCGGGGATTTTTCAGTGGCTGGAGCTGTGGAATTGCGAGGAGGAGTCGTTGAGATGGGGAAGGCGTGGGTGGGTCGGAGGGAGGTGGCATAAGCTGGCTTGACTTTGTCCGCGCTGTGGACGTCTTGGCGGCCGTTAAGGTCGAGGTTTACAGTCTTGGGTTGCCGCTCGCTTACGAGGTACGCGCATAGACTTCCTCTTCCTGCTTGCTCTCCCCGGGTATCCGCTGTGGGTGTGGGGAGCAGTTGGATCGATCCCCAGCTCTGGTGTTTCTCCACCCTTGCACTGCTAGCCCAAACTGTTTCCATTTGTTTTACTTCTGCGCCCATGATCATCATCACCGTTAGGTGAAGTTGTCTTCTTCAGTGCATTTTCGGTGAACTACAGATGACACCAGTGAGAGGCTGAAAGCTTCGCTTTAATTATTCTGTGTGGCCCAAGGCAAACTGGCTAAGTGCTCGGGCTAGCGTAATTTTTCAAAATTATGAAGTCATAAGCCCGGGAAAAATGTAGGCGTTCTTTTTATTGTTACGTATGTCGGACGGATCAAGACTACCAAGGTAACGTACTTGAGATTCTTTATTCTTATAAGGTGAAGTTCAAAAAATTGCTCGCTACCTTTTACTCTATCGAAGGTTAGAAATTAAACACTTCTGCCTCGCTTTTACTAACATGTGTGTAAAACGCCCTCAAAACAAATCTAACCAGAAAGCCACAAATTTCGTAACATTGGTTTGTTTTTGGTGCCTAAATACACAGAGGACGGATATCACTGAACGCGCAAAGTCCTAAACACGGGATCCAGGCAGTTCATCGAATGCCGTTTGGTTGAAGGACGTTTCATCGAGGACATTTCATCGAATCTGGTCGTACACGATGAGAAGAGCCTTAAGGGCAAATAGACAAAACCGAATACGATTGTTATTTTTTCGCTGCTGCTGATTTGTTTAGTTCAATCATGTCATCAAGCAATTTGGCATGCGGATAAGCTTTGATGAGTTCGCAAGATATTATCATCTACATAAGTGTCTTAGCCTCAGCACGCGAACTTAATTTTTTGGCCTCCGTCCGATAGGTAAGCGCTTTGGCCTTCCGGCCACAGCATAGAATTAGATGGAACGTCAATTGACTAGAGTTACTGCGCGCATTGCTCAAATCTTGCTGGCTGGCAGGAGTTCGACGATGAAGACAGAGTTTCTGCCAGCAGTCTCGGATGTGGTGTGCTGGTTCGAAAAAAAAAAAACTAGGTCGGGGGTAAACGAAAATCACGCCAGCAGACCGGTGGACTGGCCATGTGTGTAACCCCGGTTTCCGCCCGCCTACTGGTCGGTTCAGCGTATAGCGGAACAAGGGAATCTGACGCACCGGCATTTGGCGGTTCCTCGGGCACCTGCGACATCAGCAAAAAGCTACGAACGAACGCCTGAAAGCACTTTTGGGTAGACAGCAGCCGCCTAAGAAGAAGAAGGCTGTGCAATAGCCAAGATGAGTCCTTCGAGCTCATCTCGAACCACCGGAAGAACATGCCAGAAAAGGTCTTTTTGAGGGCAAATGCTCATCAATAAAACTGTTACAGTGTTTTCCTGCATGTTTATGTCATTTTACAGTGTAGTTATATAAACAGCCCATATTGTCCTTGAAAAATAAGCTTCTTTGATTGCTGCCAGTCGGTTGATGGATTTTTATTTCGTCCTGAAAATATGTGTCTAGTGACTATTTGGGCGGTCAAATACTTTATGTAAACACAATATCACAAAACCGGAAGAGAAAGAAAAAAAAATTCCCCCGCATTTCCCCGAGGGGGAGAATGTGAAAGTGCGAATGCACGGTTGTCGGCCCGCTTGCGGCGCTTGCGCTCGGCCCCTGCAGCCCACCGCCTCGCCGCCTTCTCTTCCATCTCTTCCATCGGGTTTGTAGTATCACGTGTACACCACGCAGTTATCAAGCCGCTATAACGCCGCTGAGTCGCCAACGCACGCCGCTGACGACGTAGTTTGAATGCGTTAAAGATATAAGGCGCGTCAACACTGATATCACCGTCGCGTCCGTGGCTTGATCGGTAGAGCGTCGCGCTGCGGCCGCAAAGTCCGCGGATCGAAACCTGGCGCCGGATGGTGTTTCTTTATAGAGGAGCACTGCGGACGCCGACGCCGCCGCCGGCGGTGGATGGTTTGGGGTCGCTTATAAAGTGTATTCAAACTTAATAGCAGTGTCTTAGCTCGGCTATGCCAGGATATACGTAGCGTGAGCTATGGTTTAGCTGGTTATTCTTAGATTTCCTGGTTGCCTAGGATTAGCTTGATTATCATGCTTACTGCTGCTACAACGATTTTCAATCCAATCCAATCCAATCCAGTTCAATCTAATCCAATCCAGTCCAGTTCGGTCCGGTCCGGTTCGGTCCATTCCAGTCCACTGCTCTTCGCGCATGCGAAGCACGTCTCTCCAGGAGCCACGCGAAGCGGCTATCAAGCGGCTCCGGCACAACGTCATACTTGGCTACTAAGCAACGGAGGCGCACAGCTGAGCACGCGCCGCCGCCAGTGCGTCTGCCGCGGCTATGACGTCACTCCTCTGGAATGCGCACACCGGTGAATGAGCAGACCCAATTCTCTACATACTCGTTCTCCAATTGGATTGGATTTTCAATCGTTTACAATACAATTCAATTTTATCCAAAAAAATTCAAATCCAATCCGATCCAATCCAATGCTTATCGCGCTTGAGCAGCACGGCCATTCAAGGTCCACGCGAAACTGCTCAACCTCGGCCAGTGTAGCTTACGCTACACTAACAACCTTCAGTAATCGCAACACGAAAGACAGCACCACTTGCAGCAACTTCAACACCTAGGGTGTTGCCGATAATCGCCATGGGAGTGGCAGTGACAAAGACTTTTGCCTGAAAAAGGAAGGGTTTGCTTACGCGACCCTATATTATAAAGCCATTCATGCTTCATGCATTTCTTTATGACGAAAAAACTTTCTAGCAGCAATACTTATCGCGACCACAGCTTCCGCACAGCATTCGATAAAGCGGGTGACGTCACTTCGACGAAGAGGTGTTCGATGAAACGGCTTCGATGAAACGGACATTCCTTCGGTAAAACGGCGTTCGATGAAACGGCGTTCGATGAATTGTCACGCGCCCCTAAACACTTCATATGGATGTAGGGTACCTAATATCTGGTACTCTTTCATCACCACCGTAAGCACACAGGATTCCTTAATAATTTCACGCAAAAGGACGACACCTGCATTTTGTGAGACTTACTTCGTGTGAAATGTTCCCCGAAAGCGATGGAGAGATCGTATGGTATAAGAATACGAAATGATGAATGTGCAACTAAACTCCTGGACGCCTTTGTTGGGCGGCGCATAGTCGAAAGCCATCGTAAATTTTCCGCTTGCGAGCAATTCGCATTAACGTTGTCGATCGGCTTCAGTTTCTTCGGGTGCAGTGGACCTTTTCCAGGCCATTTATAGCCCTCGTAGCGGAGAATACGACAAGCACAATTGGTGCCTCTTTCAGCCATGTTTGCCCGTGACGCTGTTGTCTATGCTTCTAATCACGTAGCACGCCGGCGGGGATAGCCAAGAGGCTTGCTTTGTATGGCCACCGCACTCTACTTTTTCCAGTTCATGCGTGAAGGTGCGCTGTTCAAGAAATTTAGTACGTCTTCTTACGACCGTCCTATGGCTTAGCGCTTCTGCAGCGGCACCCAAATGCCATCCAGTATCTGTTTGGAGTAGAGCCCAGCGTTCTCACCATAGGCAGCCGTTAGACGTGGTATCTGCGATAACTACTGAGAGCCCCCCAAAGTAATGGTGGAACCCGAAAGCGCATGCGCAGATACAGGTCGGGGAAAGGGCCCATTGCCAGTCGGGTGGAAAAGAAATCACCCCTGCACGGGACTGATGCACACGAGACGAATCAAAGGTGCCTCAGCTGAGGAACACACGTTTTGCTTGAGACAGTCACTATGAACGGATGCTGTACTCAAGACACCTGATTCACACAGAAATCTAACACTGCCGCGGGGCGGTCAGTCGAAAGAGAGCATTTGCCGGTCGTGTTTCTACGATAGCGCCATGTCAGCGACGGTCGCTGGTAGAGGCACTGGCGTGCTCGCATTGGTGCGCTGCCACTGATCTGATAGTGCGCTGCCAAGGGTGTGCTCAGGCCAGTCTCGCTGTCCCGTTCGACCAGCCGTAGCACGCAAGCTGAAGTCCAGTCGCCACCGAGGTGTCGTTTCAGGCGAGCTCGTCCTCCTCTGCGCCCGACTGCCTGGCGTCCCGAGAGGAGCATCCGGTCCCGAGCACCCTCTTGAGTCCTCTTTAACATCGCCAGTCCTCGGCAGCCTGATAGTGTCGTCCGCACAACCTAAATTCATATGCCACGTTGTCCACACAGTTGAAGTAGCGTGTCATCTGCTTCTTGACGTAGTTGCGTGGCCTAGGATTTTCGGCGTTTACATGGCTGGTTGGGTGGCTCAGGTTTTTTAATCATAAAAGGCCAGTCGTACGCCCTCGTTGCTGACAAATTTTATAATCACATGGCTTCCTGTGTAAAAGTTCCACATGAAAGCAGTCTTCCATCTTTCCTTCTGAGAGCATTTCTCAAGAGGTCCCGGAAACGTTTTTATAGCAATTTATCGCTAAACGAGCGGGGGTACTCCATAAGATACGCCGCATACTTCAAAAGGTGGGCGTGAGACTCAAAACTCTCTCACACTGCGGGGACCGGGTTTCTTGAAGCACTCCTAAGACTTCACTCGGCAAGGCCTTTTTTTAGAAACCTAAAGTTTCTCAAGACGCCTTGCATCCGACGGGCCTCCTGAGCTCTTTACCTACAATGTCGTTACGCGAAGTGTCATTGAAAGATCTGAAGAAACGTCCTCAGTAGCTAAGGCAGAAGACTGCTGTCATTCTTTAAGTACACGAAGTAAGCCTTGGGCTCAATAGGATTGTACGCAACGAAGAAGTTATGCGCCTCTTCATGCTATAAACCCTCAGTGCGCTTTCCGGCATCCACGGGGTGTGTCAAAGCGCACTGAAGGCGTGCTATACCGGCTGCAACTTAACGCTGCATACACACGAAGCTTCGTGGTTAAGCTGGGCTGGGTGGAGTCGTCACTGTGTACACTGTGCTCTAATACCGACAATACCAGACACATTTTAAGCCACTGCCCACGATATGCCAGTGAGGGGGCAACAGCATCCAACGCACTTGTGCGACTACGACGAGGAGGTCCTCTAGAACTCACACTTCCTTGGAACCTGTCAAAATCGAGATGAGGCAGTGCTGGGTACAAAAATTCTGCTTACTTGTCTTGCGGAAACAGGGCTAGAAGAGGTTCTGTTAACCCTCTGAGCATACACATTTTATATATGTGTGCATTTTCCCTCGCCCTCCCCTTTCTTTTTTTAAATGCGGAGCATTTCTTAGGCTCGCGATGTCACTCGTCGATGTTGTCGGCGCCGTCCACACGCTCACTGCACATGCGCGCCGCGTCGAGGCGCAGGTGCGCGTCTCTCCCCCGTACCCTCCTTGCTCTCAACAACAGGTGCGGCGGTGCGGGGGGGAGCGCGTGTGTGCGCGCATGCGTCGTAGCTACGCGTGCGCTGCGTCGCGCTCAACAGTAACGGCGGCAGGGCGTGTACACGTGATAACGGCGTGGTGGGTGCGTGGAAAGTTCGCGCGCTTGTGTACGGAAGTGTGCGCATGCGGGTCTCTCCCCCGTACTCATCTCCCTCGAACGCGGGCGGTGTGTATATAAGCGGTGGAGCGCGCGTTCAGAATTCAGTCAAGGGCGTCTTTGCTTGGCTTTCGCTTGACTTGACGCTTTGCTTGACGGCACCAAGCAATAAAGACAGACTTTAACTTTACACTCCCTGCCTTCGCTTCTCCTTCATTCAATAAATAAGAATAATAAAGACGAAATAACAATTAAGCATTCCCAAACCATACCCAATTACGCAACATTCACGCGATGCCCCCACCAATCTGCGACGCATTTACTCGAGTTCCCCCCGTGGGAAGATGCGGGCGGGTTTTTTCCTTTTCTTTTTCTCTCTATTTTGCTCTGTGACCTCACTGTATTCACCCCATCTGGAGTAGCAAGCCCTACCGTTAGTGGGCCTGACCTCTTCAGCTTTCATTAAAGGCGTTCTCTCTCTCTCTCTCTCTCTCTCTGTGCGCAACGCAGCCATGCAGCTCATGGTTTCTGCTTCAAAAAAGACCGCAGACTAAGACACTTGAGAATATTCGTCATGCTTCTGGAAAGACGTTTAAAATATTGGGGAGAGCCAAGGTTAGAGGGTCAGCCCCGAGAATCCTGATCTACGCGCATGCCCCGAGAATCACATGACAGGCTCCGTCGACTGTGTGGTCGACTACGAAATCCTGTTGTCGGTCGGATGCTTTTGCATGTGACCGGCCAGTGGCTAAGTGAGCAATCGCGATCGATTCAGGGAGGACGCGTGTGATGTCAGGTCTTCCACAGGTAGAACCTGGTCTGCGCATTGCTTTTCCTGCGGTTGCGCACTCTGATTCATTTGCTTTCCGACTCTCATGACGTAGCATGGCAGAGGGAGCGGGACATTTTCGGAGCTTGGGGATCAGCATGAAAGGAACTAATGTATTAATGAACCATCAGTTTTACTTCTCAATAAGGAGATTGCACCATGAACCATGTGGCGATCGCTGGTGCTGGAGCATTTGGAACGGGAATACGGGGACTCTCTGCACATATACACTGATGGATCAGTTGACGCAAAAAGTGGGGTGTGCGCGGCGTCTTTTTTCATACCCAGTTTGAATATTTCGTGGGCTGCCAGGGTGACGCCTTTGGTTTTATCTACAGCGAATGAGTGTGTTGCCATAGAAGCTGCGTTGCGCCAACTGTCATCGTTTGAAAGGCAAAAAGTCACAATATTCAGCGATTCAAAGTCAGCCCTTCACCAGTTGCAGCGGGGTATACCTGTTAAAAAGACCTGTCAGCGATCCCTAGTTCTACTAAATCGGCTTAAGCATGAAGGCTTCACCGTGCAATTCCAGTCGATCCCGTCGCACGTCGGTGTAGCTGGAAACGAACGTGCTGGCAGCTTAGCCGAGGACGCCTTATCTTCTACAAGGATGGTGCAAACGCGGTGCGATTTCCAACGCATACAGAAACAGACCGTTCGCGAGCACTTTAGGCAGCTGTGGCGACCAGTACATCAACCAGTCGTGACGAAGTGCCTGAAAAGAGCCGAAGCCTGTGTGCTCCACCGAGTAAGAACAGACTCAGCCCGTACACCAGCTTGGTTACATAAAATAAACATTGTTTCATCCCCTTTTTGCCCCTCCCCTCGTGCAGTGTGACTGGTGACATTGATCACTTCATTATGAATTACTCCAAAACCAACCCTTAGCAAACGAACTTTTTTTCGTTACCTCCAGAAGTTAGGAGTGCCCCATGCTACATCGGAGGACATTATTTTTCCTAGGGACCACTGGATTGTGCGAAGAGAGGTGTGTCATCTCCTACTCGGATTCTTGAAGTTCACATGACTAAGTGAGCTGTGGTGACATTGTGTGTCTGTTATTTTGGAACTAAGTGATGTGTGATGACTTTGAGAGCTTTGATATGGTATTGGGGACGATCAGGCGGAGCAATTGCCGGCAGCTATGCTAGGCTAAGTTCGCCTTATTCAACAATACTTACTGATTTACTTACGTTACAGGGCGACGAAATTGTGTTCTTTTGATATCTTAGTTGATACCTTATATCCGATGCCCGCACGCATCAGCAGGGACGCCCACTCCCTGCTTCTCCGCATGCGGCTTGACTGCTGCAGTGTGGCGGAGCGTCTACACCGACATGAGCGCAAGGACTCCCCTACATGTGTGTACTGTTCCGAACTGGAGACGCTGGAGCACCTACTCTGCTTTTGCCCCCACCACGCGGGGCCGAGAGCAGAGCTCCATCGAGCGCTCCAGCGTCGAGGCCTTCCCATCGCTGGCATGGAGGACCTTCTGTTCCCGAAGGGGCCTGCGGAAACTCAACGCGAAGTCTTAGCCCGTCTGCTCTATTACCTGCAGACGACCGGCCTCACGCAGTGGCTGTAACCCGGAGTGCAGTGATTGACTGATTTGCCCGGACTGACAGCTTTCTAGGACTGACAGCTCTCTTTATGCCGTTCTCTCTCTCTACTTTCTCCTACCACTACCCCTCTACTTTCCTTCCCCTGCACTGGGTTTTATGCAGGTGAGCTCCCTGCCGAGCTCAAAATATCCCCAGTGCATTTCCTTTCCTATTCCTGTCGCAAACCACAACCACCACCACGTTATATCTATTTTCTGCAATTTTTCATAGATATTTTGTTCCCCATTAAGCACCACTCAATTACTCGCCAGCGCCTGCGTTGTGTTTGATTGATTGATTGCAGGGTTTAACGCGCCGACGGAACGCAGGCGATGAGGCGCGCCGTAGTGGAAGGCTCCAGAATAATTTCTACCACCTGGGATCTATACGTGCGCCAATATCTCGTACACACGGGCGTTTTCACTTTTCACCTCCAACAGAAGCCTGCCTTGTGTTATTTCTTTGCTTCGACTTGTCATTTGCGCTGTTTTTCTATGATTCGCCATGTACGGTCTTGGGAAAATAAAAGGTGAAGATGAAAATATGAACCAGACCCCGCAAAATCGAAAAATACTGCTTGTGGACGTTGAAAAATAGCGCGCTATTGGTACGCTTGGAAAGCTACATTTTACAACTTTGCTGCTGTAATTAAGCCAGGCGCCTATTTAACTTGCACCGAAACAAATGGCGCTGTTCGTTTGTTCCGGTTCATATTTTCGCGAACTGATTTCGTTTTCCGATGATTGTACCAAGCAGCCCTTCAGTAAAACCTCGTGCGCATATATTTTTATGCCAGCCGTGACCAAACAAGGTAAGCAAAAAAGAAGGAAGAGGGCGAACAGCGGTGCTGTTGTTTTTCTCCCTTCGCCCTGTCGGTTTGGCGCACCTCCGATGACGTATAAGGCTTCAGTAGCTTCAAATAACTAATTTCTGTCCAAACTTCTCTTTACATTGTTGTGATAAGACCATAATAACATTGGAGTGGCTTTTTTGCGCCAATGCTAGCTAAAGCAGCCAAAAAAAACATTAGCACTTTAATGAAATCTGATGTTTTTGGAGCCATGAGACACGGTTACCCTCCCAAATTAAATAATATAAGGGATCTGGACCGGCCCCACTGAATTATTTACACATACAGAAAGCTGTTAGGCCAAAGAAAGTATCTGCAAGTGCGATCTCGTTGTTCGAGCACGACACCAGCGCTTGACATTTTGCGAAGACGGTTTGTTGTAAGGGCATGTGATCTGGCGCTAATACTGCCATGGCATTCTCCTCACCCGTCTTGAAACTTTATTTTCTGCACAGAGGGACACCGAGAATAATGTCTGTCTTCAAAAGTGAAATTATATTTCCGCCGATAGCCCTTATACAGTAAAGCTGTAGATAATTCATTACAGTTGAAGTCGAAATTAAATGGCAGGTATTTCAAACCCAAAAGCGCCCACTAATTGAGAAAAAATGCAAGCGCCTTATCCAACATCTTACCATTTCGAAGACCCTTGTGCACATTTTTGGAATCTGTAAGCGAAAAATTTGTTGTAGGTGAGCTAGAACCATATCACTCTAAAAATTAGTGCAGTATCTGGAGGATCTGCAAGAATTGTGTTACATTAGTATCTGTTTATTTGTCTTAAAGTTCTACAAAAAATACGCAAATGAGAAGATACTCCATTTTATGGCTGGGGCTTAAACGATATATTCAGACTTTACGGGGAAAAGTTCCGTCAGACTAAAACTGTTCCTCCTGCATGAAAAACTCTTAGAGTAGACATTCTTGGTAATTGATCTTAGCGTAGACATTCTTGGTAATTGATGGAAGGCGTAAAGCGAGAAAGAGTTGGTAAGGATGCTAGCTTGAGCCCTAATTTTTGTGTATTTTGGCGGCCCTGAATTTGTTAAGAAAATTGCCACAAGTAGTTTCAGTTCATACATGCACACTAAAATTTGGTCCCTGACATAACTGGCCAGCTCAGAAAAAAAACGTATGGCTTACCTTAGAGCCACCCCACTTGAATAAAGGTGTGTGCTCCTAACAGCTTAGCATTTACAAATGTTGCTGTTCCGGGGGAAATTGGCCGAGCGAAACCCGAGGGAAATGTCAAGGCTTGGCTAATCATAGGAACAGACGTTTGACGCCTTTGTACACACACGACTCATTTTTTTGCCCTGAAACAATGGCTTCAGAACAAAAGCCTGGCTCAGTTTTATGGTTTACGAGGTTTCATTCGGGCTTTTTTGATTGCGTTCAGTATAAAGAAAGGGACTAAAAACACAGGGCACGCAAGAGGAACTGAAGCTATCCGAAAAGCCGTTTACAAAATAGAAATAAATATGCATGACCGGAAACGACGAGAGAACACACAATGATGTGCGTGATTCTTCATTTCAGAAAATCGTTGTGGAGGTTCACTGAAGGGTGCATTTAATAGGAATAACATGAGGTAACAGTTGTTGAATCTACACGCTTCGCAATTCAATTCAATTCAATTCAAAATTCAATTGTTCATTTTGTACCTTTATATGACCTTTCGTTAAAGCAGGTGATATTCCTTACTTTTCAGTGTGTGCCTGTGCTTTCGTCAGCTTTTTTCTACTCAGCGTAGCAAAAAATATTCTGCAAAAGCTAACCGTCGGGGTGGTGTTGCGAAAGTCCAATTCAACTGAGAGTTTGTACTCAAATGACAGTTTGTGTGGAATTCCAATGACAGTTCCAATTCCAATGACAATTCGAATGACCGTGCATGGGGCACCTTGCGCAATCTTGGTCACCGTATTGGTGACACCGGGGACCCCGAGCCACCAAACATAAGCAGTAGTCAATCGTGGCGATGTGTTTATATGTGGAGGGTGAGAAACCACAAACGGTGGCTGTCGGAGTCGTGATCAAGCCCCGGCGCGTGGGCTCCCTGTCTGTTTACCAGGCAGGGAGCTCCGGGACCTCTCAAGCTATCAGGGTAAGGTTTGAAAAAGAAGCACCCCCGTCCCCTGCTTCATTTACATGCCATATAATATCTTAATTTTCTAAATCCAAAGATTGGCCCCCTAAAACAGGCAGCACAAAAGGATCATTTCCGCCACTTGCAGCCATCCCTTTCCCGAAGCCGGATAACTCTCCCGCTTCTTGATTGTTGAATTCCTTGACAATTCAAATCATGTCTCTCCCAGAGAGTGCTCCTTATTGCTAAACTCTTTGAGGGCATCCTGGGCAAGTCTTTCGAAGCCAAGAAACTGAGCACCAGCAAAGTCATGGTCGAGGTTAACACTCACCAGAAGCCACAAGCCTCCTGACGTAGAAACGCAGGGAAGATCTGGACATCAGAGTCCCACCCAACCCTAGCCTCAATAGTTCTGAGGCTGTGATTTCTGAGCTAGATCTGATAAATCGGACAGCATCCTATCTGTTCATAGGCCTGAAAGGCCAGCCTGTTGCGGCAGCAAAGCGCATCACCATGCGGCGAGATGATAAGAAAATCATAACAAAGCACATTGGTAATCTTGAAATTTCACTGTTCCAAATTTCCAGAATCCGTCAAAGCAGGTTCTATTCATTGTTCCGTGCGGCCATACATCCTGAACCCGCGGCGCTGCTTCAAGTGCCAACAGTTCGGGCATGGCACCACCTTCTGTTGTGGCAAAAGAACTTCTCCAAATTTTCAGCAGAAGATCATGACCCAGATAATTGGCAGACTCAACAATTTATGTGCGCAACTGTCGTGGACCTCATGTTGCATACTCCCGCACGTCTGAAATGTTCAAAATGTGAAAGAAACTGATCAGCCTGAAAATCACGGAAAAAATTTTCCCAGAGGCGCGGAAGAGGTTCGCCTCTTTCCCTCTGGGGGAGTACGCCGACATAGCTCACCGGGGGACGGAGCGGCACATGGTTTCGGCGAAGACCCAGTTCCGCTAGCTGGGCTTGGTCCCGCCCCTGCCCCCGACGGGTTCCCTCAAGCGGCCCAACCCGTCACCACACCGCCTTCAAGGTCATCAGCAGCTGTGGTGGCAACCACGTCCGTTGGGGATGTCGCTGCATCCCCTGTTTCCTCTCCACCGACCCAAAGCACGCGCGAGGGCACGGAGGAGATGGAGATGGAGGAAGCCGTGGCGGCTCCCAACACCGCTGCACCGCCCGTGCAACATGTGGCACGCCCAACACCCTTGTCGGTGGCGGCTCCAGCAAAGAACCCCCAGAAATGGTGCGCTGTCCAAGGAGCCGGATCCTTCGGGTTGCCTGAAGATCTCTGACGACGAAATGGACGTCGGAACATTCTTGTCTGCGGCGCAGCGCAAAGAAAGTGTCTCGACGTCAAAGCCCCCCCGAAAGCCCCAAAAGCATCGAATCACTTGCCCGAAAGAAAAAACGTAAACATGCACATTTCAGTAGCTCTTACACTAAGTAATAGGAAGAGAAAACAGTGGAACGTAGAAGCCTTATTAAAAATCTTGACGATGTGTACGAGAAACCGCACTCGAATCGTCCAAATGTCATGTGTATCCAAGAAACGCAACTTAACATGAAACACAAACTTCCTCAATAATAACATGGTACTCAGAAAGAACACATATGTCGGCACACACTGTTTAGGTAGTGTGGCCATCATCACCCACAAATCCTTAGCATGCCACCCCACCGATTTGAACACTGCCCTTGAGGATGTAGGAATCCGTGTAACAGGTTAAGAGGTTAATAACGGTATCCTAATAAGTAACAGGTTAATAACAGTATCCTCTCTCTACATTCCTCCTTACTTCCAGCTCTCAACCTCCGAGTTCCAGGCACTGGTAGATCAGCTGCAAGAACCATACATTCTCATGGGCGACCTTAATGCACACAATTCTCTTTGGGGCTCTTCTCGCACGGATGCCCGAGGTCGCCTTTTGGAGAAATTCTTGACAGCTCCGGGGAGCATGCTTTTTTAGCAAGAAACAGCCTACACATTATGATATAGTACACAGCACTTACTCACTCCTCCACTTGGCTATTAGATATGCAGTTATCTTTAATTCTTGATTGGTACGTGGGCACGAACCCATATGGTAGTGAGGCCTTCCCAATCACACTAATATATATAGGTAAAACCCGAGCAGTCCATCTTCCTATAACAGGTTTAACGAATCAAAAGCAAACTGGAGTACTTTACAGATGCATTTAAACTACAGCACACAGCCATAGAACGCCTACAAGTAGACAAAGCCACCCACCTTCTCACGGCGCACATCCTCGATGATGCGAAAAAGTCTATTCCCCAGGCCTTCGGTGCCCCGCGCAACCCAAGGAGGCCCTGGTGGAAGGAGGACTGCAGGCGAGCATGAGAGGCCCAGAACAAGTTTTGGGGCGTACGCCACGTCCAATAACCTTGTAATCTTCAAACTGGCAAAAACACTCTGGAAACGCATGCGTCGTGGGGCAAAACGAGATAGTTGGCGGTCGCTCATCGCATCCATAAACTCATACACCGACACTCACAAAGTCTGGACAAGTATACGCTAACTCAAAGGGCACCATACACATAGCCTGCTCCTGGTTAGTACCTCAGGGGATACACTGGAAGACAAGGCTAACATGCTCGCACAGCACTTCCAACACGTGTAGAGTTCAGCATACACCAACACTTCATAAAATACAAAACATCCTATGAGAAGTAGTCCTTGCGAGATAATAATAAGTCTACTTCCCCTTATAACAATCCCTTCTCACTTCATGCGCTGAAGATCGCCCTCAGTACGTGTAAACCTTCAGCTCTGGGTGAAGACTTTACAAAGGCTATGACACAACGCTTACACGCGGACACACTTGAAGCACTCCTTCACCTATGCAACAAAATATTCATTTCTTCCAAGGTCTTGGAGCGAGGCCATCGTAGTGGCTTTCTGAAGGAGGGAAAGGACCCTGCTCTACCGCAAGTTACGGTTCCATGGCACTAACAAGCTGCATGTGTAATCTGCTGGAGAAGATGATCAATAGGAGACTCATGTACTTCTTAGAGTACAATGGTCTTCTCGAGAGCTGCCACGCTGGCTTCAGGGCGGGGAGATCCTCCAATGATCAACTGGTTGCGTTAGAATCGTATGTAAAAGATGCTTGATCAATAACCAAGTTTGCATAACAGTCTTCTTTGATATGGAAAGGGCCTTACACGGCCTGGCGGTACGGCATCTAGAGTGATCTCAATTGATTTGGCGCTTGCGGCAACATGCTGAAGACCCTCGATGGCTACGTGTCGGGAAGAACCAGTAAAGATGGTTGTGGTTCGTTTCCCCAAAGTCCGGTGTCGATCAGGAACCCAATCGCCCGGGCTCGGTTGATTTGGCAGGAGCCTGGCAGGGCGATGGCGTTCAAGTTCTTGGAGACGGCGGTCGATTTGACGAACTCGAGGCGTTGAGATTGATTCAGTGAAACGAAGAGTTTATATACAGCTATTTACAGTGGGAAAACTGGG